>NC_054480.1:14827708-15427708 GCF_017639515.1 Carcharodon carcharias
GCTCTCTCTGATACAGGCTCACTCTCTCTGACACATGCTCGCTCTCTCTGACACATTCTCGCTCTCTCACACAGGCTTGCTCTCCCTGACACATGCTCGCTCTCTCTGACACATGCTCGCTCTCTCTGACAAATGCTCGCTCTTTGACACATGCTCGCTCTCTCTGACAGAGGCTCACGCTCTCTGACACAGGCTCCCTCTCTCTGACACATGCTCGCTCTCTCTCACACATGCTCACTCTCTCTCACACAGCCTCACTCTCTCTGACACAGGCTTGCTCTCTCTCACACATGCGCACTCTCTCTGACTCATGCTCACTCCCTCTGACACATGCGTGCTCTCCCTCTCATATGCTCGCTCTCTCTGACACATGCTCACTCTCTCTGACACAGGCTCGCTCTCTCTGACACAGGCTCACTCTCTCTGACACAGGCTCGCTCTCTTACACAGTCTCGCTCTCTCTCAAACAGATTTACTCTCTCTGACACATGCTCACTCTCTCTGACACATGCTTGCTCTCTCTCACACATGCTTGCTCTCTCTGACACAGGGTCGCTCGATCTCACACATCCTCGCTCTCACACATGCTCGCTCTTTCTGAAACAGGCTCGCACTCTCTGACACAGGCTCGCTCTCGCTCACACAGGCTCACTCTCTCTGACACAAGTTCACTCTCTCTGACACATGCTCGCTCTTTCTGACACATGTTCGCTCTCTCTATCACAGGCTTGCTCTCTCTGACACAGGCTCGCTCTCTGTGACACATGCTCGCTCTCTCTCAGACATGTTCGCTCTCTCTGACACAGCATCCCTCTCTCTGACACAGGCTCACACTCTCTCACACATGCTCGCTCTCTCTGACACAGGCTCACTCTATCTCACACATGCTCGCTCGCTCTGACACAGTCTCTCTCTCTCTGACAAATGCTCGCTATCTCTGACACAGGCTCACTCTCTGTGAAACATGCTCACTCTCTCTGACCCAGGCTCGCTCTCTCTGACACAGGCTCGCACTCTCTGACACAGGCTCGGTCTCTCTCACACATGCTTGGTCTCTCTGACACAATCTCGCTCTCTCTCACATATGCCCGCTCTCTCTGACACATGCTCGCTCTCTCTGAGACATGCTCCCTCTTTCTGACACATGCTCGCACTTTCTCACACATGCTCTCTTTCTCTGACACAGGCTCGCTCTCTGACATAGGCTCGATCTTTGTGACACATTCACGCTCTCTCTGAAACAGGCTCAATCTCGCTGACACAGGCTCACTCTCTCTCACACATGTTCACTCTCTCTGACCACATGCTCGCTCTCTCTGACGCATGCACGCTCTCTCTGACACTTGCTCGCTCTCTCTGACACATGCTCACTCTCTCTGACACATGCTCGCTCTCTCTCACACATGCTTGCTCTCTCTGACACAGGCTCGCTCGATCTCACACATGCTCGCTCTCTCTCACACATGCTCACTCTGTCTGACACAGGCTCGCTCTCCCTGACACATGCTCGTGCTCTCTGACACAGGCTGGCTCTCTCTCACACATGCTCGCTCTCTCTCACACATGCACACTCTCTCTGACCCATGTTCGCACACTCTCACACATGCTTGCTCTCTCTGACACAGGCTCGCTCACTCTGACACATGCTAGCTCTCTCTCACACATGCTCGCTTTCTCTGACACAGGTTCGCTCGCTCTGACACATGCTCGCTCTCTCTCACACATGCTCGCTCTTTCTGATACAGGCTTGCCCTCTCTGACACAGGCTCGCTCTCTCTGACACAGGCTCGCTCTCTCTGACACATGCTCGCTCTCTCTCACACATGCTCGCTTTTGCTGACACAGGCTCACACTCTCTGACACAGGCTCGCTCTCACTGACACAGGCTTACTCTCTCTGACACATGCTCGCTCTCTCTGACATAGGCTCACACTCTCTCACACATGCTCGCTCTCTCTGACACATGCTCGCTCTCTCTGACACAGGCTCCCTCTCTCTGACACATGCTCGCTCTCTCTCACACATGCTCACTCTCTCTGACTCATGCTCGCTCTCTCTGACACATGCGCGCTCTCCCTCTCATATGTTCGCTCTCTCTGACACATGCTCGCTCTCTCTGACACATGCTCGCTCTCTCTCATTCATGTTCACTCTCGTTGACACAGCATCACTCTCTCTGACACAGGCTCACACTCTCTCACTCATGCTCTCTCTCTCTGACACAGGCTCACTCTATCTCACACATGCTCACTCGCTCTGACACAGTCTCCCTCTCTCTGACACATGCTCACTCTCTCTGACATATACCCGGTCTCTCTGATACATGCTTGCTCTCTCTGACACAGGCTCGGTCTCTCTGATACAGGCTCACTCTCGCTGACACATGCTCGCTCTCTCTGACACATTCTCGCTCTCTCTCACACAGGCTTGCTCTCCCTGACACATGCTCGCTCTCTCTGACACATGCTCGCTCTCTCTGACAAATGCTCGCTCTTTGACACATGCTCGCTCTCTCTGACACAGGCTCACACTCTCTCACACATGCTCGCTCTCTCTGACACATGCTCGCTCTCTCTGACATCGGCTCGCTCTCTCTGACACATGTTCGCTTTCTCTGACAGAGGCTCACACTCTCTGACACAGGCTCTTTCTCTCTGACACATGCTCGCTCTCTCTCACACATGCTCGCTCTTTCTGACACAGGCTAGCTCTCTCAGACACAGGCTGGCTCTCTCTCACACATGCTCGCTCTCTCTCACACATGCTCGCTCTCTCTGACACATGCTCGGTCTCTCTGACACAGGCTCGCTCTCTCTGACAATTGCTCACTCTCTCTGACACAGGCTCACTCTCTCTGACACATGCTCGCTTTCTCTCACACAGGCTCGCACTCTGTCACAAATGCTCGCTCTCTCTGACACAGGCTTACACTCTCTCACACATGCTCGCTCTCTCTGACACATGCTCGCTCTCTCTGACACATGCTCACTCTCTCTGACACAGGCTCGCTCTCTCTGACAGAGGCTCACGCTCTCTGACACAGGCTCCCTCTCTCTGACACATGCTCGCTCTCTCTCACACATGCTCGCTCTCTCTCACACAGGCTCGTTCTCTCTGACAAATGTTTGCTCTCTCTGACAAAGGCTCGCTTTCTCTCACAGATGCTCGCTCTCTCTGACACAGGCTCACACTTTCTCACACAGGCTCACTCTCTCTGACACATGCTCGCTCTCTCTCACACATGCTCGCTCTCTGTGAAACAGGCTCGCTCTCTCTGACACAGGCTCGCTCTCTCTGACACAGGTTGGCTCTCTCTCACACGTTCTCGCTCTCTCTCACACATGCTCACTCTCTCTGACACATGTTCGCTCTCTCTCACACATGCTTGCTCTCTCTGACACAGGCTCGCTCACTCTGACACATGCTCGCTCTCTCTCACACATGCAAGCTCTCTCTGACACAGGCTCGCTCGCTCTCACACATGCTCGCTCTCTCTCACACATGCTCGCTCTTACTGACACAGGCTCTGTCTCTCTGACACAGGCTCGCTCGCTCTCAGACATGCTCGCTCTCTCTCACACATGCTCGCTCTTTCTGACACAGGCTAGCTCTCTCAGACACAGGCTGGCTTGCTCTGACACAGGCTGGCTCTCTCTCACACATGGTCACTCTCTCACACACATGCTCGCTCTCTCTGACACATGTTCGCGCTCTCTCATGCATGCTTGCTCTCTCTCACACATGCTCGCTCTCTCTGACACAGGGTCGCTCGCTCTCACACATGCTCGCTGTCTCTCACACATGCTCACTCTTTCTGACACAGGCTAGCTCTCTCAGACACAGGCTGGCACTCTCTCACACATGCTCGCTCTCTCACACATGCTCGCTCTCTGTGACACATGCTCGATCTCTCTGACACAGGCTCGCTCTCTCTGACAATTGCTCACTCTCTCCGACACAGGCTCACTCTCTCTGACACATGCTCGCTTTCTCTCACACAGGCTCGCACTCTGTCACAAATGCTAGCTCTCTCTGACACAGGCTCTCACTCTCTCACACATGCTCGCTCTCTCTGACACATGCTCGCTCTCTCTGACACATGCTCGCTCTCTCTGACACAGGCTCGCTCTCTTACACAGGCTCGCTCTCTCTGACACAGGCTCACTCTCTCTCTCACACAGGCTCGTTCTCTCTGACAAATGTTTGCTCTCTCTGACAAAGGCTCGCTTTCTCTCACAGATGCTCACTCTCTCTGACACAGGCTCACACTTTCTCACACAGGCTCACTCTCTCTGACACATGCTCGCTCTCTCTCACACATGCTCGCTCTCTGTGAAACAGGCTCGCTCTCTCTGACACAGGCTCGCTCTCTCTGACACAGGTTGGCTCTCTCTCACACGTTCTCGCTCTCTCTCACACATGCTCACTCTCTCTGACACATGTTCGCTCTCTCTCACACATGCTTGCTCTCTCTGACACAGGCTCGCTCACTCTGACACATGCTCGCTCTCTCTCACACATGCAAGCTCTCTCTGACACAGGCTCGCTCGCTCTCACACATGCTCGCTCTCTCTCACACATGCTCGCTCTTACTGACACAGGCTCTGTCTCTCTGACACAGGCTCGCTCGCTCTCAGACATGCTCGCTCTCTCTCACACATGCTCGCTCTTTCTGACACAGGCTAGCTCTCTCAGACACAGGCTGGCTTGCTCTGACACAGGCTGGCTCTCTCTCACACATGGTCACTCTCTCACACACATGCTCGCTCTCTCTGACACATGTTCGCGCTCTCTCATGCATGCTTGCTCTCTCTCACACATGCTCGCTCTCTCTGACACAGGGTCGCTCGCTCTCACACATGCTCTTTGTCTCTCACACATGCTCACTCTTTCTGACACAGGCTAGCTCTCTCAGACACAGGCTGGCACTCTCTCACACATGCTCGCTCTCTCACACATGCTCGCTCTCTGTGACACATGCTCGATCTCTCTGACACAGGCTCGCTCTCTCTGACAATTGCTCACTCTCTCCGACACAGGCTCACTCTCTCTGACACATGCTCGCTTTCTCTCACACAGGCTCGCACTCTGTCACAAATGCTAGCTCTCTCTGACACAGGCTCTCACTCTCTCACACATGCTCGCTCTCTCTGACACATGCTCGCTCTCTCTGACACATGCTCACTCTCTCTGACACAGGCTCGCTCTCTCTGACAGAGGCTCACGCTCTCTGACACAGGCTCGCTCTCTCTGACACATGCTCGCTCTCTCTCACACATGCTCACTCTCTCCCACACAGCCTCACTCTCTCTGACACAGGCTCGCTATCTCTCACACATGCTCACTCCCTCTGACTCATGCTCACTCTCTCTGACACATGCGCGCTCTCCCTCTCATATGCTCGCTCTCTCTGACACATGCTCGCACTCTCTGACACAGGCTCGCTCTCTCTGACACAGGCTCACTCTCTCTGACACAGGCTCGCTCTCTTACACAGTCTCGCTCTCTCTCAAACAGATTTACTCTCTCTGACACATGCTCACTCTCTCTGACACATGCTCACTCTCTCTGACACATGCTTGCTCTCTCTCACACATGCTCGCTCTCTCTCACACATGGAAGGAAGCTCTCACTGGAACAGGCCGCTCAACACCACACATGCTCGCTCTCTCTACACATGCTCGCTCGTTCTGACCAGGTAGCCTCTCCTCGGCCACAGGCTGGATTCTGCTCTGACACAGGCTGGCTCTCTCTCACACATGGCTCCACTCTCTCACACACATGCTCGCTCTCTCGACACTTGTTCGCGCTCTCTAATGCATGCTTGCTCTCTCACCAACATGCTCGCTCTCTCTGACACAGGGGTTCGCGTCGCTCTCACACATGCTCCGCTGTCTCTCACACATGCTCACTCTTTTCCTGACTCAGGCTAGCTCTCTCAGACACAGGCTGGCACTCTTCTCACACATGCTCGCTCTCTCACACATGCTCGCTCTCTGTGACACATGCACGATCTCTCTGACACAGGCTCGCTCTCTCTGACAATTGCTCACTCTCTCGACACAGGCTCACTCTCTCCTGACACATGCTCGCTTTCTCTCACACAGCTCGCACTCTTCACACATGCTCTGGCTCTCTCTGACACAGTCTCGCACTCTCTCACACTATGCCCGCTCTCTCTGACACATGCTCGCTCTCTCTGACGACATGCTCCCTCTCTCTGACACATGCTCGCACTCTCACACATGCTCTCTCTCTCTGACACAGGCTCCCGCTCTCTGACACATAGGCTCGACTCTCTTCTGACACATCTCACGCTCTCTCTGCACACAGGCCTCACTCTCGCTGACACAGGCTCACTCTCTCTCACACATGCTCACTCTCTCTGACCACATGCTCAGCTCTCTCGGACGCATGCACGCTCTCCCTCTGCACTATGCTCGCTCTCTCTGACACATGCTCGCTCTCTCTCGACACATGCTCGCTCTCTCTCACACATGCTTGCACTCTCCTCTGACACAGGCTCGCTCGCTCTGACACATGCTCGCTCTCTCTGACACATGCTCACTCTGCTCTGACACAGGCTCGCTCTCCCTTACACATGCTCGCTGCTCTCTGACAACAGGCTGGACTCTCTCTGACACATGCTCACTCTCTCTGACACATGCTCACTCTCTCTGACACATGCTTGCTCTCTCTCACACATGCTTGCTCTCTCTGACACAGGGTCGCTCGATCTCACACATGCTCGCTCTCTCTCACACATGCTCGCTCTTTCTGAAACAGGCTCGCACTCTCTGACACAGGCTAGCTCTCTCAGACACAGGCTGGCTTGCTCTGACACAGGCTGGCTCTCTCTCACACATGCTCACTCTCTCACACACATTCTCACTCTCTCTGACACATGTTCGCGCTCTCTCATACATGCTTGCTCTCTCTCACACATGCTCGCTCTCTCTGACACAGGGTCGCTCGCTCTCACACATGCTCGCTCTCTCTCACACATGCTCACTCTTTCTGACACAGGCTAGCTCTCTCAGACACAGGCTGGCTCTCTCTCACACATGCTCGCTCTCTCTGACACATGCTCGCTCTCTCTGACACATGCTCGCTCTCTCTGACACATGCTCGCTCTCTCTGACAATTGCTCGCATCTCCTCCGACACAGGCTCACTCTCTCTGACACATGCTCGCTTTCTCTCACACAGGCTCGCACTCTGTCACAAATGCTCGCTCTCTCTGACACAGGCTCACACTCTCTCACACATGCTCGCTCTCTCTGACACATGCTCGCTCTCTCTGACACATGCTCACTCTCTCTGACACAGGCTCGCTCTCTCTGACAGAGGCTCACGCTCTCTGACACAGGCTCCCTCTCTCTGACACATGCTCGCTCTCTCTCACACATGCTCACTCTCTCTCACACAGCCTCACTCTCTCTGACACAGGCTGCTCTCTCTCACACATGCTCACTCTCTCTGACTCATGCTCACTCTCTCTGACACATGCGCGCTCTCCCTCTCATATGCTCGCTCTCTCTGACACATGCTCGCTCTCTCTCACACATGCTCACTCTCTCTCACACAGCCTCACTCTCTCAGACACAGGCTCGCTCTCTCTGACACAGGCTCGCTCTCTCTGACACAGGCTCACTCTCTCTGACACAGGCTCGCTCTCTTACACAGTCTCGCTCTCTCTCAAACAGATTTACTCTCTCTGACACATGCTCACTCTCTCTGACACATGCTCACTCTCTCTGACACATGCTTGCTCTCTCTCACACATGCTTGCTCTCTCTGACACAGGGTCGCTCGATCTCACACATGCTCGCTCTCTCTCACACATGCTCGCTCTTTCTGAAACAGGCTCGCACTCTCTGACACAGGCTCGCTCTCGCTCACACAGGCTCACTCTCTCTGACACAAGTTCACTCTCTCTGACACATGCTCGCTCTTTCTGACACATGTTCGCTCTCTCTATCACAGGCTTGCTCTCTCTGACACAGGCTCGCTCTCTGTGACACATGCTCGCTCTCTCTCAGACATGTTCGCTCTCTCTGGACACAGCATCCCTCTCTCTGACACAGGCTCACACTCTCTCACCACATGCTCGCTCTCTCTGACACAGGCTGACTCTATCTCACACATGCTCGCTTCGCTCTGACACAGTCTCGCTCTCTCTGACAAATGCTCGCTATCTCTGACACAGGCTCACTCTCTGTGACACATGCTCACTCTCTCTGACACAGGCTCGCTCTCTCTGACACAGGCTCGCACTCTCTGACACAGGCTCGGTCTCTCTCACACATGCTTGGTCTCTCTGACACAATCTCGCTCTCTCTCACATATGCCCGCTCTCTCTGACACATGCTCGCTCTCTCTGAGACATGCTCCCTCTTTCTGACACATGCTCGCACTTTCTCACACATGCTCTCTTTCTCTGACACAGGCTCGCTCTCTGACATAGGCTCGATCTTTGTGACACATTCACGCTCTCTCTGAAACAGGCTCAATCTCGCTGACACAGGCTCACTCTCTCTCACACATGTTCACTCTCTCTGACCACATGCTCGCTCTCTCTGACGCATGCACGCTCTCTCTGACACTTGCTCGCTCTCTCTGACACATGCTCACTCTCTCTGACACATGCTCGCTCTCTCTCACACATGCTTGCTCTCTCTGACACAGGCTCGCTCGATCTCACACATGCTCGCTCTCTCTCACACATGCTCACTCTGTCTGACACAGGCTCGCTCTCCCTGACACATGCTCGTGCTCTCTGACACAGGCTGGCTCTCTCTCACACATGCTCGCTCTCTCTCACACATGCACACTCTCTCTGACCCATGTTCGCACACTCTCACACATGCTTGCTCTCTCTGACACAGGCTCGCTCACTCTGACACATGCTAGCTCTCTCTCACACATGCTCGCTTTCTCTGACACAGGTTCGCTCGCTCTGACACATGCTCGCTCTCTCTCACACATGCTCGCTCTTTCTGATACAGGCTTGCCCTCTCTGACACAGGCTCGCTCTCTCTGACACAGGCTCGCTCTCTCTGACACATGCTCGCTCTCTCTCACACATGCTCGCTTTTGCTGACACAGGCTCACACTCTCTGACACAGGCTCGCTCTCACTGACACAGGCTTACTCTCTCTGACACATGCTCGCTCTCTCTGACATAGGCTCACACTCTCTCACACATGCTCGCTCTCTCTGACACATGCTCGCTCTCTCTGACACAGGCTCCCTCTCTCTGACACATGCTCGCTCTCTCTCACACATGCTCACTCTCTCTGACTCATGCTCGCTCTCTCTGACACATGCGCGCTCTCCCTCTCATATGTTCGCTCTCTCTGACACATGCTCGCTCTCTCTGACACATGCTCGCTCTCTCTCATTCATGTTCACTCTCGTTGACACAGCATCACTCTCTCTGACACAGGCTCACACTCTCTCACTCATGCTCTCTCTCTCTGACACAGGCTCACTCTATCTCACACATGCTCACTCGCTCTGACACAGTCTCCCTCTCTCTGACACATGCTCACTCTCTCTGACATATGCCCGGTCTCTCTGATACATGCTTGCTCTCTCTGACACAGGCTCGGTCTCTCTGATACAGGCTCACTCTCGCTGACACATGCTCGCTCTCTCTGACACATTCTCGCTCTCTCTCACACAGGCTTGCTCTCCCTGACACATGCTCGCTCTCTCTGACACATGCTCGCTCTCTCTGACAAATGCTCGCTCTTTGACACATGCTCGCTCTCTCTGACACAGGCTCACACTCTCTCACACATGCTCGCTCTCTCTGACACATGCTCGCTCTCTCTGACATCGGCTCGCTCTCTCTGACACATGTTCGCTTTCTCTGACAGAGGCTCACACTCTCTGACACAGGCTCTTTCTCTCTGACACATGCTCGCTCTCTCTCACACATGCTCGCTCTTTCTGACACAGGCTAGCTCTCTCAGACACAGGCTGGCTCTCTCTCACACATGCTCGCTCTCTCTCACACATGCTCGCTCTCTCTGACACATGCTCGGTCTCTCTGACACAGGCTCGCTCTCTCTGACAATTGCTCACTCTCTCTGACACAGGCTCACTCTCTCTGACACATGCTCGCTTTCTCTCACACAGGCTCGCACTCTGTCACAAATGCTCGCTCTCTCTGACACAGGCTTACACTCTCTCACACATGCTCGCTCTCTCTGACACATGCTCGCTCTCTCTGACACATGCTCACTCTCTCTGACACAGGCTCGCTCTCTCTGACAGAGGCTCACGCTCTCTGACACAGGCTCCCTCTCTCTGACACATGCTCGCTCTCTCTCACACATGCTCGCTCTCTCTCACACAGCCTCACTCTCTCTGACACAGGCTCGCTCTCTCTCACACATGCTCACTCTCTCTGACTCATGCTCACTCTCTCTGACACATGCGCGCTCTCCCTCTCATATGCTCGCTCTCTCTGACACATGCTCGCTCTCTCTGACACAGGCTCGCTCTCTTACACAGGCTCGCTCTCTCTGACACAGGCTCACTCTCTCTCACACAGGCTCGTTCTCTCTGACAAATGTTTGCTCTCTCTGACAAAGGCTCGCTTTCTCTCACAGATGCTCGCTCTCTCTGACACAGGCTCACACTTTCTCACACAGGCTCACTCTCTCTGACACATGCTCGCTCTCTCTCACACATGCTCGCTCTCTGTGAAACAGGCTCGCTCTCTCTGACACAGGCTCGCTCTCTCTGACACAGGTTGGCTCTCTCTCACACGTTCTCGCTCTCTCTCACACATGCTCACTCTCTCTGACACATGTTCGCTCTCTCTCACACATGCTTGCTCTCTCTGACACAGGCTCGCTCACTCTGACACATGCTCGCTCTCTCTCACACATGCAAGCTCTCTCTGACACAGGCTCGCTCGCTCTCACACATGCTCGCTCTCTCTCACACATGCTCGCTCTTACTGACACAGGCTCTGTCTCTCTGACACAGGCTCGCTCGCTCTCAGACATGCTCGCTCTCTCTCACACATGCTCGCTCTTTCTGACACAGGCTAGCTCTCTCAGACACAGGCTGGCTTGCTCTGACACAGGCTGGCTCTCTCTCACACATGGTCACTCTCTCACACACATGCTCGCTCTCTCTGACACATGTTCGCGCTCTCTCATGCATGCTTGCTCTCTCTCACACATGCTCGCTCTCTCTGACACAGGGTCGCTCGCTCTCACACATGCTCGCTGTCTCTCACACATGCTCACTCTTTCTGACACAGGCTAGCTCTCTCAGACACAGGCTGGCACTCTCTCACACATGCTCGCTCTCTCACACATGCTCGCTCTCTGTGACACATGCTCGATCTCTCTGACACAGGCTCGCTCTCTCTGACAATTGCTCACTCTCTCCGACACAGGCTCACTCTCTCTGACACATGCTCGCTTTCTCTCACACAGGCTCGCACTCTGTCACAAATGCTAGCTCTCTCTGACACAGGCTCTCACTCTCTCACACATGCTCGCTCTCTCTGACACATGCTCGCTCTCTCTGACACATGCTCGCTCTCTCTGACACAGGCTCGCTCTCTTACACAGGCTCGCTCTCTCTGACACAGGCTCACTCTCTCTCTCACACAGGCTCGTTCTCTCTGACAAATGTTTGCTCTCTCTGACAAAGGCTCGCTTTCTCTCACAGATGCTCGCTCTCTCTGACACAGGCTCACACTTTCTCACACAGGCTCACTCTCTCTGACACATGCTCGCTCTCTCTCACACATGCTCGCTCTCTGTGAAACAGGCTCGCTCTCTCTGACACAGGCTCGCTCTCTCTGACACAGGTTGGCTCTCTCTCACACGTTCTCGCTCTCTCTCACACATGCTCACTCTCTCTGACACATGTTCGCTCTCTCTCACACATGCTTGCTCTCTCTGACACAGGCTCGCTCACTCTGACACATGCTCGCTCTCTCTCACACATGCAAGCTCTCTCTGACACAGGCTCGCTCGCTCTCACACATGCTCGCTCTCTCTCACACATGCTCGCTCTTACTGACACAGGCTCTGTCTCTCTGACACAGGCTCGCTCGCTCTCAGACATGCTCGCTCTCTCTCACACATGCTCGCTCTTTCTGACACAGGCTAGCTCTCTCAGACACAGGCTGGCTTGCTCTGACACAGGCTGGCTCTCTCTCACACATGGTCACTCTCTCACACACATGCTCGCTCTCTCTGACACATGTTCGCGCTCTCTCATGCATGCTTGCTCTCTCTCACACATGCTCGCTCTCTCTGACACAGGGTCGCTCGCTCTCACTCATGCTCGCTGTCTCTCACACATGCTCACTCTTTCTGACACAGGCTAGCTCTCTCAGACACAGGCTGGCACTCTCTCACACATGCTCGCTCTCTCACACATGCTCGCTCTCTGTGACACATGCTCGATCTCTCTGACACAGGCTCGCTCTCTCTGACAATTGCTCACTCTCTCCGACACAGGCTCACTCTCTCTGACACATGCTCGCTTTCTCTCACACAGGCTCGCACTCTGTCACAAATGCTAGCTCTCTCTGACACAGGCTCTCACTCTCTCACACATGCTCGCTCTCTCTGACACATGCTCGCTCTCTCTGACACATGCTCGCTCTCTCTGACACAGGCTCGCTCTCTTACACAGGCTCGCTCTCTCTGACACAGGCTCACTCTCTCTCTCACACAGGCTCGTTCTCTCTGACAAATGTTTGCTCTCTCTGACAAAGGCTCGCTTTCTCTCACAGATGCTCGCTCTCTCTGACACAGGCTCACACTTTCTCACACAGGCTCACTCTCTCTGACACATGCTCGCTCTCTCTCACACATGCTCGCTCTCTGTGAAACAGGCTCGCTCTCTCTGACACAGGCTCGCTCTCTCTGACACAGGTTGGCTCTCTCTCACACGTTCTCGCTCTCTCTCACACATGCTCACTCTCTCTGACACATGTTCGCTCTCTCTCACACATGCTTGCTCTCTCTGACACAGGCTCGCTCACTCTGACACATGCTCGCTCTCTCTCACACATGCAAGCTCTCTCTGACACAGGCTCGCTCGCTCTCACACATGCTCGCTCTCTCTCACACATGCTCGCTCTTACTGACACAGGCTCTGTCTCTCTGACACAGGCTCGCTCGCTCTCAGACATGCTCGCTCTCTCTCACACATGCTCGCTCTTTCTGACACAGGCTAGCTCTCTCAGACACAGGCTGGCTTGCTCTGACACAGGCTGGCTCTCTCTCACACATGGTCACTCTCTCACACACATGCTCGCTCTCTCTGACACATGTTCGCGCTCTCTCATGCATGCTTGCTCTCTCTCACACATGCTCGCTCTCTCTGACACAGGGTCGCTCGCTCTCACACATGCTCGCTGTCTCTCACACATGCTCACTCTTTCTGACACAGGCTAGCTCTCTCAGACACAGGCTGGCACTCTCTCACACATGCTCGCTCTCTCACACATGCTCGCTCTCTGTGACACATGCTCGATCTCTCTGACACAGGCTCGCTCTCTCTGACAATTGCTCACTCTCTCCGACACAGGCTCACTCTCTCTGACACATGCTCGCTTTCTCTCACACAGGCTCGCACTCTGTCACAAATGCTAGCTCTCTCTGACACAGGCTCTCACTCTCTCACACATGCTCGCTCTCTCTGACACATGCTCGCTCTCTCTGACACATGCTCACTCTCTCTGACACAGGCTCGCTCTCTCTGACAGAGGCTCACGCTCTCTGACACAGGCTCGCTCTCTCTGACACATGCTCGCTCTCTCTCACACATGCTCACTCTCTCCCACACAGCCTCACTCTCTCTGACACAGGCTCGCTATCTCTCACACATGCTCACTCCCTCTGACTCATGCTCACTCTCTCTGACACATGCGCGCTCTCCCTCTCATATGCTCGCTCTCTCTGACACATGCTCGCACTCTCTGACACAGGCTCGCTCTCTCTGACACAGGCTCACTCTCTCTGACACAGGCTCGCTCTCTTACACAGTCTCGCTCTCTCTCAAACAGATTTACTCTCTCTGACACATGCTCACTCTCTCTGACACATGCTCACTCTCTCTGACACATGCTTGCTCTCTCTCACACATGCTCGCTCTCTCTGACACAGGGTCGCTCGATCTCACACATGCTCGCTCTCTCTCACACATGCTCGCTCTTTCTGAAACAGGCTCGCACTCTCTGACACAGGCTCGCTCTCGCTCACACAGGCTCACTCTCTCTGACACAAGTTCGCTCTCTCTGACACATGCTCGCTCTTTCTGACACATGCTCGCTCTCTCTAACACAGGCTTGCTCTCTCTGACACAGGCTCGCGCTCTCTGACACATGCTCACTCTCTCTCACACATGTTCGCTCTCTCTGACACAGCATCCCTCTCTCTGACACAGGCTCACACTCTCTCACGCATGCTCGCTCTCTCTGACACAGGCTGACTCTATCTCACACATGCTCGCTTGCTCTGACACAGTCTCGCTCTCTCTGACAAATGCTCGCTATCTCTGACACAGGCTCACTCTCTGTGACACATGCTCACTCTCTCTGTCACAGGCTCGCTCTCTCTGACACAGGCTCGCACTCTCTGACACAGGCTCGGTCTCTCTCACACATGCTTGGTCTCTCTGACACAATCTCGCTCTCTCTCACATATGCCCGCTCTCTCTGACACATGCTCGCTCTCTCTGAGACATGCTCCCTCTTTCTGACACATGCTCGCACTTTCTCACACATGCTCTCTTTCTGACACAGGCTCGCTCTCTGACACAGGCTCGATCTCTGTGACACATTCTCGCTCTCTGTGAAACAGGCTCACTCTCTCTGACACAGGCTCACTCTCTCTCACACATGTTCTCTCTGACACAGGCTCGCTCACTCTGACACATGCTCGCTCTCTCTGACACAGGCCCGCTTGCTCTGACAGATACTCGCTCTCACTCACACATGCTTGCTCTCTCTGACACAGGCTCGCTCGATCTCAGACATGCTCGCTCTCTCTCACACATGTTCGCTCTGTCTGACACAGGCTCGCTCTCCCTGACACATGCTCGTGCTCTCTGACACAGGCTGGCTCTCTCTCACACATGCTCGCTCTCTCTCACACATGCACACTCTCTCTGACACATGTTCGCACCCTCTCACACATGCTTGCTCTCTCTGACACAGGCTCGCTCACTCTGACACATGCTAGCTCTCTCTCACACATGCTCGCTCTCTCTGACACAGGTTCGCTCACTCTGACACATGCTCGCTCTCTCTCACACATGCTCGCTCTTTCTGATACAGGCTTGCCCTCTCTGACACAGGCTCGCTCTCTCTGACACAGGCTCGCTCTCTCTGACACATGTTCGCTCTCTCTCACACATGCTCGCTTTTGCTGACACAGGCTCGCACTCTCTGACACAGGCTCGCTCTCACTGACACAGGCTTACTCTCTCTGACACATGCTCGCTCTCTCTGACACAGGCTCACACTCTCTCACACATGCTCGCTCTCTCTGACACATGCTCGCTCTCTCTGACACATGCTCACTCTCTCTGACACAGGCTCGCTCTCTCTGACAGAGGCTCACGCTCTCTGAGACAGGCTCCCTCTCTCTGACACATGCTCGCTCTCTCTGACACATGCGCGCTCTCCCTCTCATATGCTCGCTCTCTCTGACACATGCTCGCTCTCTCTGACACATGCTCGCTCTCTCTCACTCATGTTCAATCTCGTTGACACAGCATCACTCTCTCTGGCACAGGCTCACACTCTCTCACTCATGCTCTCTCTCTCTGACACAGGCTCACTCTATCTCACACATGCTCACTCGCTCTGACACAGTCTCCCTCTCTCTGACACATGCTCACTCTCTCTGACATATGCCCGGTCTCTCTGATACATGCTTGCTCTCTCTGACACAGGCTCGGTCTCTCTGATACAGGCTCACTCTCTCTGACACATGCTCGCTCTCTCTCACACCGGCTCACTCACTCACACACATGCTCACTCTCTCTGACACAGGCTCACTCTCTCTGACACAAGTTCGCTCTCTCTGACACATGCTCGCTCTTTCTGACACATGCTCGCTCTCTCTAACACAGGCTTGCTCTCTCTGACACAGGCTCGCGCTCTCTGACACATGCTCACTCTCTCTCACACATGTTCGCTCTCTCTGACACAGCATCCCTCTCTCTGACACAGGCTCACACTCTCTCACGCATGCTCGCTCTCTCTGACACAGGCTGACTCTATCTCACACATGCTCGCTTGCTCTGACACAGTCTCGCTCTCTCTGACAAATGCTCGCTATCTCTGACACAGGCTCACTCTCTGTGACACATGCTCACTCTCTCTGTCACAGGCTCGCTCTCTCTGACACAGGCTCGCCCTCTCTGACACAGGCTCGGTCTCTCTCACACATGCTTGGTCTCTCTGACACAATCTCGCTCTCTCTCACATATGCCCGCTCTCTCTGACACATGCTCGCTCTCTCTGAGACATGCTCCCTCTTTCTGACACATGCTCGCACTTTCTCACACATGCTCTCTTTCTGACACAGGCTCGCTCTCTGACACAGGCTCGATCTCTGTGACACATTCTCGCTCTCTGTGAAACAGGCTCACTCTCTCTGACACAGGCTCACTCTCTCTCACACATGTTCTCTCTGACACAGGCTCGCTCACTCTGACACATGCTCGCTCTCTCTGACACAGGCCCGCTTGCTCTGACAGATACTCGCTCTCACTCACACATGCTTGCTCTCTCTGACACAGGCTCGCTCGATCTCAGACATGCTCGCTCTCTCTCACACATGTTCGCTCTGTCTGACACAGGCTCGCTCTCCCTGACACATGCTCGTGCTCTCTGACACAGGCTGGCTCTCTCTCACACATGCTCGCTCTCTCTCACACATGCACACTCTCTCTGACACATGTTCGCACCCTCTCACACATGCTTGCTCTCTCTGACACAGGCTCGCTCACTCTGACACATGCTAGCTCTCTCTCACACATGCTCGCTCTCTCTGACACAGGTTCGCTCACTCTGACACATGCTCGCTCTCTCTCACACATGCTCGCTCTTTCTGATACAGGCTTGCCCTCTCTGACACAGGCTCGCTCTCTCTGACACAGGCTCGCTCTCTCTGACACATGTTCGCTCTCTCTCACACATGCTCGCTTTTGCTGACACAGGCTCGCACTCTCTGACACAGGCTCGCTCTCACTGACACAGGCTTACTCTCTCTGACACATGCTCGCTCTCTCTGACACAGGCTCACACTCTCTCACACATGCTCGCTCTCTCTGACACATGCTCGCTCTCTCTGACACATGCTCACTCTCTCTGACACAGGCTCGCTCTCTCTGACAGAGGCTCACGCTCTCTGAGACAGGCTCCCTCTCTCTGACACATGCTCGCTCTCTCTGACACATGCGCGCTCTCCCTCTCATATGCTCGCTCTCTCTGACACATGCTCGCTCTCTCTGACACATGCTCGCTCTCTCTCACTCATGTTCAATCTCGTTGACACAGCATCACTCTCTCTGGCACAGGCTCACACTCTCTCACTCATGCTCTCTCTCTCTGACACAGGCTCACTCTATCTCACACATGCTCACTCGCTCTGACACAGTCTCCCTCTCTCTGACACATGCTCACTCTCTCTGACATATGCCCGGTCTCTCTGATACATGCTTGCTCTCTCTGACACAGGCTCGGTCTCTCTGATACAGGCTCACTCTCTCTGACACATGCTCGCTCTCTCTCACACCGGCTCACTCACTCACACACATGCTCACTCTCTCTGACACATGCTCGCTCTCTCTGACACATGCTCACTCTCTCTGACACAGGCTCGCTCTCTCTGACAGAGGCTCACGCTCTCTGACACAGGCTCCCTCTCTCTGACACATGCTCGCTCTCTCTCACACATGCTCACTCTGTCTCACACAGCCTCACTCTCTCTGAAACAGGCTTGCACTCTCTCACAAATGCTCACTCTCTCTGACACATGCTCGCTCTCTCTGACACATGCTCGCTCTCTCTGACGCATGCTCGCTCTCTCTCAATCATGTTCAATCTCGTTGACACAGCATCACTCTCTCTGGCACAGGCTCACACTCTCTCACTCATGGTCTCTCTCTCTGACACAGGCTCACTCTATCTCACACATGCTCACTCGCTCTGACACAGTCTCCCTCTCTCTGACACATGCTCACTCTCTCTAACATATGCCCGGTCTCTCTGATACATGCTTGCTGTCTCTGACACAGGCTCGGTCTCTCTGATACAGGCTCACTCTCTCTGACACATGCTCGCTCTCTCTGACACATTCTCGCTCTCTCACACAGGCTTGCTCTCCCTGACACATGCTCGCTCTCTCTGACACATGCTCGCTCTCTCTGACAAATGCTCGCTCTTTGACACATGCTCGCTCTCTCTGACAGAGGCTCACGCTCTCTGACACAGGCTCCCTCTCTCTGACACATGCTCGCTCTCTCTCACACATGCTCACTCTCTCTCACACAGCCTCACTCTCTCTGACACAGGCTTGCTCTCTCTCACACATGCGCACTCTCTCTGACTCATGCTCACTCCCTCTGACACATGCGTGCTCTCCCTCTCATATGCTCGCTCTCTCTGACACATGCTCACACTCTCTGACACAGGCTCGCTCTCTCTGACACAGGCTCACTCTCTCTGACACAGGCTCGCTCTCTTACACAGTCTCGCTCTCTCTCAAACAGATTTACTCTCTCTGACACATGCTCACTCTCTCTGACACATGCTCACTCTCTCTGACACATGCTTGCTCTCTCTCACACATGCTTGCTCTCTCTGACACAGGGTCGCTCGATCTCACACATGCTCGCTCTCTCTCACACATGCTCGCTCTTTCTGAAACAGGCTCGCACTCTCTGACACAGGCTCGCTCTCGCTCACACAGGCTCACTCTCTCTGACACAAGTTCACTCTCTCTGACACATGCTCGCTCTCTCTCACACAGGCTTGCTCTCCCTGACACATGCTCGCTCTCTCTGACACATGCTCGCTCTCTCTGACAAATGCTCGCTCTTTGACACATGCTCGCTCTCTCTGACACAGGCTCACACTCTCTCACACATGCTCGCTCTCTCTGACACATGCTCGCTCTCTCTGACATCGGCTCGCTCTCTCTGACACATGTTCGCTTTCTCTGACAGAGGCTCACACTCTCTGACACAGGCTCTTTCTCTCTGACACATGCTCGCTCTCTCTCACACATGCTCGCTCTTTCTGACACAGGCTAGCTCTCTCAGACACAGGCTGGCTTGCTCTGACACAGGCTGGCTCTCTCTCACACATGCTCACTCTCTCACACACATGCTCACTCTCTCTGACACATGTTCACAGTCTCTCATACATGCTTGCTCTCTCTCACACATGCTTGCTCTCTCTGACACAGGGTCGCTCGCTCTCACACATGCTCGCTCTCTCTCACACATGCTCGCTCTTTCTGACACAGGCTAGCTCTCTCAGACAGCCTCACTCTCTCTGACACAGGCTTGCTCTCTCTCACACATGCGCACTCTCTCTGACTCATGCTCACTCCCTCTGACACATGCGTGCTCTCCCTCTCATATGCTCGCTCTCTCTGACACATGCTCACACTCTCTGACACAGGCTCGCTCTCTCTGACACAGGCTCACTCTCTCTCACACAGGCTCGCACTCTGTCACAAATGCTCGCTCTCTCTGACACAGGCTTACACTCTCTCACACATGCTCGCTCTCTCTGACACATGCTCGCTCTCTCTGACACATGCTCACTCTCTCTGACACAGGCTCGCTCTCTCTGACAGAGGCTCACGCTCTCTGACACAGGCTCCCTCTCTCTGACACATGCTCGCTCTCTCACACATGCTCGCTCTCTCTCACACAGCCTCACTCTCTCTGACACAGACTCGCTCTCTCTCACACATGTTCACTCTCTCTGACTCATGCTCACTCTCTCTGACACATGCGCGCTCTCCCTCTCATATGCTCGCTCTCTCTGACACATGCTCGCTCTCTCTGACACAGGCTCGCTCTCTTACACAGGCTCGCTCTCTCTGACACAGGCTCACTCTCTCTCACACAGGCTCGCTCTCTCTGACAAATGTTTGCTCTCTCTGACACAGGCTCGCTTTCTCTCACAGATGCTCGCTCTCTCTGACACAGGCTCACACTTTCTCACACAGGCTCACTCTCTCTGACACATGCTCGCTCTCTCTCACACATGCTCGCTCTCTGTGAAACAGGCTCGCTCTCTCTGACACAGGCTCGCTCTCTCTGACACAGCTTGGCTCTCTCTCACACGTTCTCGCTCTCTCTCACACATGCTCACTCTCTCTGACACATGTTCGCTCTCTCTCACACATGCTTGCTCTCTCTGACACAGGCTCGCTCACTCTGACACATGCTCGCTCTCTCTCACACATGCAAGCTCTCTCTGACACAGGCTCGCTCGCTCTCACACATGCTCGCTCTCTCTCACACATGCTCGCTCTTACTGACACAGGCTCTGTCTCTCTGACACAGGCTCGCTCGCTCTCAGACATGCTCGCTCTCTCTCACACATGCTCGCTCTTTCTGACACAGGCTAGCTCTCTCAGACACAGGCTGGCTTGCTCTGACACATGCTGGCTCTCTCTCACACATGGTCACTCTCTCACACACATGCTCGCTCTCTCTGACACATGTTCGCGCTCTCTCATACATGCTTGCTCTCTCTCACACATGCTCGCTCTCTCTGACACAGGGTCGCTCGCTCTCACACATGCTCGCTGTCTCTCACACATGCTCACTCTTTCTGACACAGGCTAGCTCTCTCAGACACAGGCTGGCTCTCTCTCACACATGCTCACTCTCTCTCACACAGCCTCAATCTCTCTGACACAGGCTCGCTCTCTCTCACACATGCTCACTCTCTCTGACTCATGCTCGGTCTCTCTGACACATGCGCGCTCTCCCTCTCATATGTTCGCTCTCTCTGACACATGCTCGCTCTCTCTGACACATGCTCGCTCTCTCTCATTCATGTTCACTCTCGTTGACACAGCATCACTCTCTCTGACACAGGCTCACACTCTCTCACTCATGCTCTCTCTCTCTGACACAGGCTCACTCAATCTCACACATGCTCACTCGCTCTGACACAGTCTCCCTCTCTCTGACACATGCTCACTCTCTCTGACATATGCCCGGTCTCTCTGATACATGCTTGCTCTCTCTGACACAGGCTCGGTCTCTCTGATACAGGCTCACTCTCTATGACACATGCTCGCTCTCTCTGACACATTCTCGCTCTCTCTCACACAGGCTTGCTCTCCCTGACACATGCTCGCTCTCTCTGACACATGCTCGCTCTCTCTGACAAATGCTCGCTCTTTGACACATGCTCGCTCTCTCTGACACAGGCTCACACTCTCTCACACATGCTCGCTCTCTCTGACACATGCTCGCTCTCTCTGACATAGGCTCGCTCTCTCTGACACATTTTCGCTTTCTCTGACAGAGGCTCACACTCTCTGACACAGGCTCTTTCTCTCTGACACATGCTCGCTCTCTCTCACACATGCTCGCTCTTTCTGACACAGGCTAGCTCTCTCAGACACAGGCTGGCTTGCTCTGACACAGGCTGGCTCTCTCTCACACATGCTCACTCGCTCACACACATGCTCACTCTCTCTGACACATGTTCGCAGTCTCTCATACATGCTTGCTCTCTATCACACATGCTTGCTCTCTCTGACACAGGGTCGCTCGCTCTCACACATGCTCGCTCTCTCTCACACATGCTCGCTCTTTCTGACACAGGCTAGCTCTCTCAGACACAGGCTGGCTCTCTCTCACACATGCTCGCTCTCTCTCACACATGCTCGCTCTCTCTGACACATGCTCGGACTCTCTGACACAGGCTCGCTCTCTCTGACAATTGCTCACTCTCTCTGACACAGGCTCACTCTCTCTGACACATGCTCGCTTTCTCTCACACAGGCTCGCACTCTGTCACAAATGCTCGCTCTCTCTGACACAGGCTTACACTCTCTCAAACATGCTCGCTCTCTCTGACACATGCTTGACTCATGCTCACTCTCTCTGACACATGCGCGCTCTCCCTCTCATATGCTCGCTCTCTCTGACACATGCTCGCACTCTCTGACACAGGCTCGCTCTCTCTGACACAGGCTCACTCTCTCTGACACAGGCTCGCTCTCTTACACAGTCTCGCTCTCTCTCAAACAGATTTACTCTCTCTGACACATGCTCACTCTCTCTGACACATGCTCACTCTCTCTGACACATGCTTGCTCTCTCTCACACATGCTCGCTCTCTCTGACACAGGGTCGCTCGATCTCACACATGCTCGCTCTCTCTCACACATGCTCGCTCTTTCTGAAACAGGCTCGCACTCTCTGACACAGGCTCGCTCTCGCTCACACAGGCTCACTCTCTCTGACACAAGTTCGCTCTCTCTGACACATGCTCGCTCTTTCTGACACATGCTCGCTCTCTCTAACACAGGCTTGCTCTCTCTGACACAGGCTCGCGCTCTCTGACACATGCTCACTCTCTCTCACACATGTTCGCTCTCTCTGACACAGCATCCCTCTCTCTGACACAGGCTCACACTCTCTCACGCATGCTCGCTCTCTCTGACACAGGCTGACTCTATCTCACACATGCTCGCTTGCTCTGACACAGTCTCGCTCTCTCTGACAAATGCTCGCTATCTCTGACACAGGCTCACTCTCTGTGACACATGCTCACTCTCTCTGTCACAGGCTCGCTCTCTCTGACACAGGCTCGCCCTCTCTGACACAGGCTCGGTCTCTCTCACACATGCTTGGTCTCTCTGACACAATCTCGCTCTCTCTCACATATGCCCGCTCTCTCTGACACATGCTCGCTCTCTCTGAGACATGCTCCCTCTTTCTGACACATGCTCGCACTTTCTCACACATGCTCTCTTTCTGACACAGGCTCGCTCTCTGACACAGGCTCGATCTCTGTGACACATTCTCGCTCTCTGTGAAACAGGCTCACTCTCTCTGACACAGGCTCACTCTCTCTCACACATGTTCTCTCTGACACAGGCTCGCTCACTCTGACACATGCTCGCTCTCTCTGACACAGGCCCGCTTGCTCTGACAGATACTCGCTCTCACTCACACATGCTTGCTCTCTCTGACACAGGCTCGCTCGATCTCAGACATGCTCGCTCTCTCTCACACATGTTCGCTCTGTCTGACACAGGCTCGCTCTCCCTGACACATGCTCGTGCTCTCTGACACAGGCTGGCTCTCTCTCACACATGCTCGCTCTCTCTCACACATGCACACTCTCTCTGACACATGTTCGCACCCTCTCACACATGCTTGCTCTCTCTGACACAGGCTCGCTCACTCTGACACATGCTAGCTCTCTCTCACACATGCTCGCTCTCTCTGACACAGGTTCGTTCACTCTGACACATGCTCGCTCTCTCTCACACATGCTCGCTCTTTCTGATACAGGCTTGCCCTCTCTGACACAGGCTCGCTCTCTCTGACACAGGCTCGCTCTCTCTGACACATGTTCGCTCTCTCTCACACATGCTCGCTTTTGCTGACACAGGCTCGCACTCTCTGACACAGGCTCGCTCTCACTGACACAGGCTTACTCTCTCTGACACATGCTCGCTCTCTCTGACACAGGCTCACACTCTCTCACACATGCTCGCTCTCTCTGACACATGCTCGCTCTCTCTGACACATGCTCACTCTCTCTGACACAGGCTCGCTCTCTCTGACAGAGGCTCACGCTCTCTGAGACAGGCTCCCTCTCTCTGACACATGCTCGCTCTCTCTGACACATGCGCGCTCTCCCTCTCATATGCTCGCTCTCTCTGACACATGCTCGCTCTCTCTGACACATGCTCGCTCTCTCTCACTCATGTTCAATCTCGTTGACACAGCATCACTCTCTCTGGCACAGGCTCACACTCTCTCACTCATGCTCTCTCTCTCTGACACAGGCTCACTCTATCTCACACATGCTCACTCGCTCTGACACAGTCTCCCTCTCTCTGACACATGCTCACTCTCTCTGACATATGCCCGGTCTCTCTGATACATGCTTGCTCTCTCTGACACAGGCTCGGTCTCTCTGATACAGGCTCACTCTCTCTGACACATGCTCGCTCTCTCTCACACCGGCTCACTCACTCACACACATGCTCACTCTCTCTGACACATGCTCGCTCTCTCTGACACATGCTCACTCTCTCTGACACAGGCTCGCTCTCTCTGACAGAGGCTCACGCTCTCTGACACAGGCTCCCTCTCTCTGACACATGCTCGCTCTCTCTCACACATGCTCACTCTGTCTCACACAGCCTCACTCTCTCTGAAACAGGCTTGCACTCTCTCACACATGCTCACTCTCTCTGACACATGCTCGCTCTCTCTGACACATGCTCGCTCTCTCTGACGCATGCTCGCTCTCTCTCAATCATGTTCAATCTCGTTGACACAGCATCACTCTCTCTGGCACAGGCTCACACTCTCTCACTCATGGTCTCTCTCTCTGACACAGGCTCACTCTATCTCACACATGCTCACTCGCTCTGACACAGTCTCCCTCTCTCTGACACATGCTCACTCTCTCTAACATATGCCCGGTCTCTCTGATACATGCTTGCTGTCTCTGACACAGGCTCGGTCTCTCTGATACAGGCTCACTCTCTCTGACACATGCTCGCTCTCTCTGACACATTCTCGCTCTCTCACACAGGCTTGCTCTCCCTGACACATGCTCGCTCTCTCTGACACATGCTCGCTCTCTCTGACAAATGCTCGCTCTTTGACACATGCTCGCTCTCTCTGACAGAGGCTCACGCTCTCTGACACAGGCTCCCTCTCTCTGACACATGCTCGCTCTCTCTCACACATGCTCACTCTCTCTCACACAGCCTCACTCTCTCTGACACAGGCTTGCTCTCTCTCACACATGCGCACTCTCTCTGACTCATGCTCACTCCCTCTGACACATGCGTGCTCTCCCTCTCATATGCTCGCTCTCTCTGACACATGCTCACACTCTCTGACACAGGCTCGCTCTCTCTGACACAGGCTCACTCTCTCTGACACAGGCTCGCTCTCTTACACAGTCTCGCTCTCTCTCAAACAGATTTACTCTCTCTGACACATGCTCACTCTCTCTGACACATGCTCACTCTCTCTGACACATGCTTGCTCTCTCTCACACATGCTTGCTCTCTCTGACACAGGGTCGCTCGATCTCACACATGCTCGCTCTCTCTCACACATGCTCGCTCTTTCTGAAACAGGCTCGCACTCTCTGACACAGGCTCGCTCTCGCTCACACAGGCTCACTCTCTCTGACACAAGTTCACTCTCTCTGACACATGCTCGCTCTCTCTCACACAGGCTTGCTCTCCCTGACACATGCTCGCTCTCTCTGACACATGCTCGCTCTCTCTGACAAATGCTCGCTCTTTGACACATGCTCGCTCTCTCTGACACAGGCTCACACTCTCTCACACATGCTCGCTCTCTCTGACACATGCTCGCTCTCTCTGACATCGGCTCGCTCTCTCTGACACATGTTCGCTTTCTCTGACAGAGGCTCACACTCTCTGACACAGGCTCTTTCTCTCTGACACATGCTCGCTCTCTCTCACACATGCTCGCTCTTTCTGACACAGGCTAGCTCTCTCAGACACAGGCTGGCTTGCTCTGACACAGGCTGGCTCTCTCTCACACATGCTCACTCTCTCACACACATGCTCACTCTCTCTGACACATGTTCACAGTCTCTCATACATGCTTGCTCTCTCTCACACATGCTTGCTCTCTCTGACACAGGGTCGCTCGCTCTCACACATGCTCGCTCTCTCTCACACATGCTCGCTCTTTCTGACACAGGCTAGCTCTCTCAGACACAGGCTGGCTCTCTCTCACACATGCTCGCTCTCTCTCACACATGCTCGCTCTCTCTGACACATGCTCGGTCTCTCTAACACAGGCTCGCTCTCTCTGACAATCGCTCACTCGCTCTGACACAGGCTCACTCTCTCTGACACATGCTCGCTTTCTCTCACACAGGCTCGCACTCTGTCACAAATGCTCGCTCTCTCTGACACAGGCTTACACTCTCTCACACATGCTCGCTCTCTCTGACACATGCTCGCTCTCTCTGACACATGCTCACTCTCTCTGACACAGGCTCGCTCTCTCTGACAGAGGCTCACGCTCTCTGACACAGGCTCCCTCTCTCTGACACATGCTCGCTCTCTCTCACACATGCTCGCTCTCTCTCACACAGCCTCACTCTCTCTGACACAGACTCGCTCTCTCTCACACATGTTCACTCTCTCTGACTCATGCTCACTCTCTCTGACACATGCGCGCTCTTCCTCTCATATGCTCGCTCTCTCTGACACATGCTCGCTCTCTCTGACACAGGCTCGCTCTCTTACACAGGCTCGCTCTCTCTGACACAGGCTCACTCTCTCTCACACAGGCTCGCTCTCTCTGACAAATGTTTGCTCTCTCTGACACAGGCTCGCTTTCTCTCACAGATGCTCGCTCTCTCTGACACAGGCTCACACTTTCTCACACAGGCTCACTCTCTCTGACACATGCTCGCTCTCTCTCACACATGCTCGCTCTCTGTGAAACAGGCTCGCTCTCTCTGACACAGGCTCGCTCTCTCTGACACAGCTTGGCTCTCTCTCACACGTTCTCGCTCTCTCTCACACATGCTCACTCTCTCTGACACATGTTCGCTCTCTCTCACACATGCTTGCTCTCTCTGACACAGGCTCGCTCACTCTGACACATGCTCGCTCTCTCTCACACATGCAAGCTCTCTCTGACACAGGCTCGCTCGCTCTCACACATGCTCGCTCTCTCTCACACATGCTCGCTCTTACTGACACAGGCTCTGTCTCTCTGACACAGGCTCGCTCGCTCTCAGACATGCTCGCTCTCTCTCACACATGCTCGCTCTTTCTGACACAGGCTAGCTCTCTCAGACACAGGCTGGCTTGCTCTGACACATGCTGGCTCTCTCTCACACATGGTCACTCTCTCACACACATGCTCGCTCTCTCTGACACATGTTCGCGCTCTCTCATACATGCTTGCTCTCTCTCACACATGCTCGTTCTCTCTGACACAGGGTCGCTCGCTCTCACACATGCTCGCTGTCTCTCACACATGCTCACTCTTTCTGACACAGGCTAGCTCTCTCAGACACAGGCTGGCTCTCTCTCACACATGCTCACTCTCTCTCACACAGCCTCAATCTCTCTGACACAGGCTCGCTCTCTCTCACACATGCTCACTCTCTCTGACTCATGCTCGGTCTCTCTGACACATGCGCGCTCTCCCTCTCATATGTTCGCTCTCTCTGACACATGCTCGCTCTCTCTGACACATGCTCGCTCTCTCTCATTCATGTTCACTCTCGTTGACACAGCATCACTCTCTCTGACACAGGCTCACACTCTCTCACTCATGCTCTCTCTCTCTGACACAGGCTCACTCAATCTCACACATGCTCACTCGCTCTGACACAGTCTCCCTCTCTCTGACACATGCTCACTCTCTCTGACATATGCCCGGTCTCTCTGATACATGCTTGCTCTCTCTGACACAGGCTCGGTCTCTCTGATACAGGCTCACTCTCTATGACACATGCTCGCTCTCTCTGACACATTCTCGCTCTCTCTCACACAGGCTTGCTCTCCCTGACACATGCTCGCTCTCTCTGACACATGCTCGCTCTCTCTGACAAATGCTCGCTCTTTGACACATGCTCGCTCTCTCTGACACAGGCTCACACTCTCTCACACATGCTCGCTCTCTCTGGCACATGCTCGCTCTCTCTGACATAGGCTCGCTCTCTCTGACACATTTTCGCTTTCTCTGACAGAGGCTCACACTCTCTGACACAGGCTCTTTCTCTCTGACACATGCTCGCTCTCTCTCACACATGCTCGCTCTTTCTGACACAGGCTAGCTCTCTCAGACACAGGCTGGCTTGCTCTGACACAGGCTGGCTCTCTCTCACACATGCTCACTCGCTCACACACATGCTCACTCTCTCTGACACATGTTCGCAGTCTCTCATACATGCTTGCTCTCTATCACACATGCTTGCTCTCTCTGACACAGGGTCGCTCGCTCTCACACATGCTCGCTCTCTCTCACACATGCTCGCTCTTTCTGACACAGGCTAGCTCTCTCAGACACAGGCTGGCTCTCTCTCACACATGCTCGCTCTCTCTCACACATGCTCGCTCTCTCTGACACATGCTCGGACTCTCTGACACAGGCTCGCTCTCTCTGACAATTGCTCACTCTCTCTGACACAGGCTCACTCTCTCTGACACATGCTCGCTTTCTCTCACACAGGCTCGCACTCTGTCACAAATGCTCGCTCTCTCTGACACAGGCTTACACTCTCTCAAACATGCTCGCTCTCTCTGACACATGCTTGCTCTCTCTGACACAGCCTCAATCTCTCTGACACAGGCTCGCTCTCTCTCGCACATGCTCACTCTCTCTGACTCATGCTCGGTCTCTCTGACACATGCGCGCTCTCCCTCTCATATGTTCGCTCTCTCTGACACATGCTCGCTCTCTCTGACACATGCTCGCTCTCTCTCATTCATGTTCACTCTCGTTGACACAGCATCACTCTCTCTGACACAGGCTCACACTCTCTCACTCATGCTCTGTCTCTCTGACACAGGCTCACTCAATCTCACACATGCTCACTCGCTCTGACACAGTCTCCCTCTCTCTGACACATGCTCACTCTCTCTGACATATGCCCGGTCTCTCTGATACATGCTTGCTCTCTCTGACACAGGCTCGGACTCTCTGATACAGGCTCACTCTCTATGACACATGCTCGCTCTCTCTGACACATTCTCGCTCTCTCTCACACAGGCTTGCTCTCCCTGACACATGCTCGCTCTCTCTGACACATGCTCGCTCTCTCTGACAAATGCTCGCTCTTTGACACATGCTCGCTCTCTCTGACACAGGCTCACACTCTCTCACACATGCTCGCTCTCTCTGACACATGCTCGCTCTCTCTGACATAGGCTCGCTCTCTCTGACACATTTTCGCTTTCTCTGACAGAGGCTCACACTCTCTGACACAGGCTCTTTCTCTCTGACACATGCTCGCTCTCTCTCACACATGCTCGCTCTTTCTGACACAGGCTAGCTCTCTCAGACACAGGCTGGCTTGCTCTGACACAGGCTGGCTCTCTCTCACACATGCTCACTCTCTCTGACACATGTTCGCAGTCTCTCATACATGCTTGCTCTCTATCACACATGCTTGCTCTCTCTGACACAGGGTCGCTCGCTCTCACACATGCTCGCTCTCTCTCACACATGCTCGCTCTTTCTGACACAGGCTAGCTCTCTCAGACACAGGCTGGCTCTCTCTCACACATGCTCGCTCTCTCTCACACATGCTCGCTCTCTCTGACACATGCTCGGACTCTCTGACACAGGCTCGCTCTCTCTGACAATTGCTCACTCTCTCTGACACAGGCTCACTCTCTCTGACACATGCTCGCTTTCTCTCACACAGGCTCGCACTCTGTCACAAATGCTCGCTCTCTCTGACACAGGCTTACACTCTCTCAAACATGCTCGCTCTCTCTGACACATGCTCGCTCTCTCTGACACATGCTCACTCTCTCTGACACAGGCTCGATCTCTCTGACAGAGGCTCACGCTCTCTGACACAGGCTCCCACTCACTGACACATGCTCGCTCTCTCTCACACAGCCTCACTCTCTCTGACACAGGCTCGCTCTCTCTCACACATGCTCACTCTCTCTGACTCATGCTCACTCTCTCTGACACATGCGCGCTCTCCCTCTCATATGCTCGCTCTCTCTGACACATGCTCGCTCTCTCTGACACAGGCTCGCTCTCTTACACAGGCTCGCTCTCTCTGACACAGGCTCACTCTCTCTCACACAGGCTCGCTCTCTCTGACAAATGTTTGCTCTCTCTGACACAGGCTCGCTTTCTCTCACAGATGCTCGCTCTCTCTGACACAGGCTCACACTTTCTCACACAGGCTCGCTCTCTCTGATACATGCTCGCTCTCTCTCACACATGCTCGCTCTCTGTGAAACAGGCTCGCTCTCTCTGACACAGGCTCGCTCTCTCTGACACAGGTTGGCTCTCTCTCACACGTTCTCGCTCTCTCTCACACATGCTCACTCTCTCTGACACATGTTCGCTCTCTCTCACACATGCTTGCTCTCTCTGACACAGGCTCGCTCACTCTGACACATGCTCGCTCTCTCTCACACATGCAAGCTCTCTCTGACACAGGCTCGCTCGCTCTCACACATGCTCGCTCTCTCTCACACATGCTCGCTCTTACTGACACAGGCTCTATCTCTCTGACACAGGCTCGCTCGCTCTCAGACATGCTCGCTCTCTCTCACACATGCTCGCTCTTTCTGACACAGGCTAGCTCTCTCAGACACAGGCTGGTTTGCTCTGACACAGGCTGGGTCTCTCTCACACATGTTCACTCTCTCACACACATGTTCGCTCTCTCTGACACATGTTCGCGCTCTCTCATACATGCTTGCTCTCTCTCACACATGCTCGCTCTCTCTGACACAGGGTCGCTCGCTCTCACACATGCTCGCTCTCTCTCACACATGCTCACTCTTTCTGACACAGGCTAGCTCTCTCAGACACAGGCTGGCACTCTCTCACACATGCTCGCTCTCTCTCACACATGCTCGCTCTCTGTGACACATGCTCGATCTCTCTGACACAGGCTCGCTCTCTCTGACAATTGCTCACTCTCTCCGACACAGGCTCACTCTCTCTGACACATGCTCACTCTCTCTGACACAGGCTCGCTCTCTCTGACAGAGGCTCACGCTCTCTGACACAGGCTCGCTCTCTCTGACACATGCTCGCTCTCTCTCACACATGCTCACTCTCTCTCACACAGCCTCACTCTCTCTGACACAGGCTCGCTCTCTCTCACACATGCTCACTCTCTCTGACTCATGCTCACTCTCTCTGACACAGGCTCGCTCTCTCTGACACAGGCTCACTCTCTCTGACACAGGCTCACTCTCTCTGACACAGGCTCGCTCTCTTACACAGTCTCGCTCTCTCTCAAACAGATTTACTCTCTCTGACACATGCTCACTCTCTCTGACACATGCTCACTCTCTCTGACACATGCTTGCTCTCTCTCACACATGCTCGCTCTCTCTGACACAGGGTCGCTCGATCTCACACATGCTCGCTCTCTCTGACACAGGGTCGCTCGATCTCACACATGCTCGCTCTCTCTCACACATGCTCGCTCTTTCTGAAACAGGCTCGCACTCTCTGACACAGGCTCGCTCTCGCTCACACAGGCTCACTCTCTCTGACACAAGTTCGCTCTCTCTGACACATGCTCGCTCTTTCTGACACATGTTCGCTCTCTCTAACACAGGCTTGCTCTCTCTGACACAGGCTTGCTCTCTCTGACACATGCTCGCTCTCTCTCACACATGTTCGCTCTCTCTGACACAGCATCCCTCTGTCTGACACAGGCTCACACTCTCTCATGCATGCTCGCTCTCTCTGACACAGGCTGACTCTATCTCACACATGCTCGCTTGCTCTGACACAGTCTCGCTCTCTCTGACAAATGCTCGCTATCTCTGACGCAGGCTCACTCTCTGTGACACATGCTCACTCTCTCTGACACAGGCTCGCTCTCTCTGACACAGGCTCGCACTCTCTGACACAGGCTCGGTCTCTCTCACACATGCTTGGTCTCTCTGACACAATCTCGCTCTCTCTCACATATGCCCGCTCTCTCTGACACATGCTCGCTCTCTCTGAGACATGCTCCCTCTTTCTGACACATGCTCGCACTTTCTCACACATGCTCTCTTTCTCTGACACAGGCTCGCTCTCTGACACAGGCTCGATCTCTGTGACACATTCTCACTCTCTCTGAAACAGGCTCACTCTCTCTGACACAAGCTCACTCTCTCTCACACATGTTCTCTCTGACACAGGCTCGCTCACTCTGACACATGCTCGCTCTCTCTGACACAGGCCCGCTTGCTCTGACAGATACTCGCTCTCACTCACAGATGCTTGCTCTCTCTGACACAGGCTCGCTCGATCTCACACATGCTCGCTCTCTCTCACACATGCTCGCTCTGTCTGACACAGGCTCGCTCTCCCTGACACATGCTCGTGCTCTCTGACACAGGCTGGCGCTCTCTCACACATGCACACTCTCTCTGACACATGTTCGCACCCTCTCACACATGCTTGCTCTCTCTGACACAGGCTCGCTCACTCTGACACATGCTAGCTCTCTCTCACACATGCTCGCTCTCTCTGACACAGGTTCGCTCGCACTGACACATGCTCGCTCTCTCTCACACATGCTCGCTCTTTCTGATACAGGCTTGCCCTCTCTGACACAGGCTCGCTCTCTCTGACACAGGCTCGCTCTCTCTGACACATGCTCGCTCTCTCTCACACATGCTCACTTTTGCTGACACAGGCTCGCACTCTCTGACACAGGCTCGCTCTCACTGACACAGGCTTACTGTCTCTGACACATGCTCGCTCTCTCTGACACATGCTCGCTCTCTCTCACACATGTTCGCTCTCTCTGACACAGCATCCCTCTCTCTGACACAGGCTCACACTCTCTCACGCATGCTCGCTCTCTCTGACACAGGCTGACTCTATCTCACACATGCTCGCTTGCTCTGACACAGTCTCGCTCTCTCTGACAAATGCTCGCTATCTCTGACACAGGCTCACTCTCTGTGACACATGCTCACTCTCTCTGACACAGGCTCGCTCTCTCTGACACAGGCTCGCACTCTCTGACACAGGCTCGGTCTCTCACACATGCTTGGTCTCTCTAACACAATCTCGCTCTCTCTCACATATGCCCGCTCTCTCTGACACATGCTCGCTCTCTCTGAGACATGCTCCCTCCTTCTGACACTTGCTCGCACTTTCTCACACATGCTCTCTTTCTCTGACACAGGCTCGCTCTCTGACACAGGCTCGATCTCTGTGACACATTCTCGCTCTCTCTGAAACAGGCTCACTCTCTCTGACACAGGCTCACTCTCTCTCACGCATGTTCTCTCTGACACAGGCTCGCTCACTCTGACACATGCTCGCTCTCTCTGACACAGGCCCGCTGGCTCTGACAGATACTCGCTCTCACTCACACATGCTTGCTCTCTCTGACACAGGCTCACTCGATCTCACACATGCTCGCTCTCTCTCACACATGCTCGCTCTGTCTGACACAGGCTCGCTCTCCCTGACACATGCTCGTGCTCTCTGACACAGGCTGGCTCTCTCTCACATATGCTCGCTCTCTCTCACACATGCACACTCTCTCTGACACATGTTCGCACCCTCTCACACATGCTCGCTCTCTCTGACACAGGCTCGCTCACTCTGACACATGCTAGCTCTCTCTCACACATGCTCGCTCTCTCTGACACAGGTTCGCTCGCTCTGACACATGCTCGCTCTCTCTCACACATGCTCGCTCTTTCTGATACAGGCTTGCCCTCTCTGACACAGGCTCGCTCTCTCTGATACAGGCTCGCTCTCTCTGACACATGCTCGCTCTCTCTCACACATGCTCGCTTTTGCTGACACAGGCTCGCACTCTCTGACACAGGCTCGCTCTCACTGACACAGGCTTACTCTCTCTGACACATGCTCGCTCTCTCTGACACAGGCTCACACTCTCTCACACATGCTCGCTCTCTCTGACACATGCTCGCTCTCTCTGACACATGCTCACTCTCTCTGACACAGGCTCGCTCTCTCTGACAGAGGCTCACGCTCTCTGACACAGGCTCCCTCTCTCTGACACATGCTCGCTCTCTCTGACACATGCGCGCTCTCCCTCTCATATGCTCGCTCTCTCTGACACATGCTCGCACTCTCTCACTCATGCTCTCTCTCTCTGACACAGGCTCACTCTATCTCACACATGCTCACTCGCTCTGACACAGTCTCCCTCTCTCTGACACATGATCACTCTCTCTGACATATGCCCGGTCTCTCTGATACATGCTTGCTCTCTCTGACACAGGCTCGGTCTTTCTGATACAGGCTCACTCTCTCTGACACATGCTCGCTCTCTCTGACACATTCTCGCTCTCTCTCACACAGGCTTGCTCACCCTGACACTTGCTCGCTCTCTCTGACACATGCTCGCTCTCTCTCACACATGCTCGCTCTTTCTGACACAGGCTAGCTCTCTCAGACACAGGCTGGCTTGCTCTGACACAGGCTGGCTCTCTCTCACACATGCTCACTCTCTCACACAGATGCTCACTCTCTCTGACACATGTTCGCGCTCTCTCATACATGCTTGCTCTCGCTCACACATGCTCGCTTTCTCTGACACAGGGTCGCTCGCTGTCACACATGCTCGCTCTCTCTCACACATGCTCGCTCTTTCTGACACAGGCTAGCTCTCTCAGACACAGGCTGGCTCTCTCTCACACATGCTCGCTCTCTCTCACACATGCTTGCTCTCTCTGACACATGCTCGGTCTCTCTGACACAGGCTCGCTCTCTCTGACAATTGCTCACTCTCTCTGACACAGGCTCACTCTCTCTGACACATGCTCGCTTTCTCTCACACAGGCTCGCACTCTGTCACAAATGCTCGCTCTCTCTGACACAGGCTTACACTCTCTCACACATGCTCGCTCTCTCTGACACATGCTCGCTCTCTCTGACACATGCTCACTCTCTCTGACACAGGCTCGCTCTCTCTGACAGAGGCTCACGCTCTCTGACACAGGCTCCCTCTTTCTGACACATGCTCGCTCTCTCTGACACATGCTCATTCTCTCTCACACAGCCTCACTCTCTCTGACACAGGCTCGATCTGTCTGACACATGCTCGCTTTCTCTGACACAGGCTCACACTCTCTGAAACAGGCTCGCACTCTCTGACACAGGCTCGCTCTCTCTGACACAGGCTGGCTCTCTCTCACACGTTCTCACTCTCTCTCACACATGCTCACTCTATCTGACACATGTTCGCTCTCTCTCACACATGCTTGCTCTCTCTGACACAGGCTCGCTCACTCTGACACATGCTTGCTCTCTCTCACACATGCTCGCTCTCTCTGACACAGGCTCACTCGCTCTCACACATGCTCGCTCTCTCTCACACATGCTCGCTCTTACTGACACAGGCTCTATCTCTCTGACACAGGCTCGCTCGCTCTCAGACATGCTCGCTCTCTCTCACACATGCTCGCTCTTTCTGACACAAGCTAGCTCTCTCAGACACAGGCTGGCTTGCTCTGACACAGGCTGGCTCTCTCTCACACAATCTCACTCTCTCACACACATGCTCACTCTCTCTGACACATGTTCGCGCTCTCTCATACATGCTTGCTCTCTCTCACACATGCTCGCTCTCTCTGACACAGGGTCGCTCGCTCTCACACATGCTCGCTCTCTCTCACACATGCTCGCTCTTTCTGACACAGGCTCTATCTCTCTGACATAGGCTCGCTCGCTCTCAGACATGCTCACTCTCTCTCACACATGCTCGCTCTCTCTGACACATGCTCGGTCTCTCTGACACAGGCTGGCTCTCTCTGACAATTGCTCGCTCTCTCTGACACAGGCTCACTCTCTCTGACACATGCTCGCTTTCTCTCACACAGGCTCGCACTCTGTCACAAATGCTCGCTATCTCTGACACAGGCTCACTCTCTGTGACACATGCTCGCTCTCTCTGACACAGGCTCGCTCTCTCTGACACAGGCTCGAACTCTCTGACAGGCTCGGTCTCTCTCACACATGCTTGGTCTCTCTGACACAATCTCGCTCTCTCTGACACATGCTCACTATCTCTGATACATGCTCGCTCTCTCTGTCAAATGCTCGCTCTCTCTCACATATGCCCGCTCTCTCTGACACATGCTCGCTCTCTCTGAGACATGCTCCCTCTTTCTGACACATGCTCGCACTTTCTCACACATGCTCACTTTCTCTGACACAGGCTCGCTCTCTGACACAGGCTCGATCTCTGTGACACATTCTCGCTCTCTGTGAAACAGGCTCACTCTCTCTGACACAGGCTCACTCTCTCTCACACATGTTCTCTCTGACACAGGCTCGCTCACTCTGACACATGCTCGCTCTCTCTGACACAGGCCCGCTTGCTCTGACAGAAACTCGCTCTCACTCACACATGCTTGCTCTCTCTGACACAGGCTCGCTCGATCTCAGACATGCTCGCTCTCTCTCACACATGCTCGCTCTCTCTGACACATGCTCGGTCTCTCTGACACAGGCTGGCTCTCTCTGACAATTGCTCGCTCTCTCTGACACAGGCTCACTCTCTCTGACACATGCTCGCTTTCTCTCACACAGGCTCGCACTCTGTCACAAATGCTCGCTATCTCTGACACAGGCTCACTCTCTGTGACACATGCTCGCTCTCTCTGACACAGGCTCGCTCTCTCTGACACAGGCTCGAACTCTCTGACAGGCTCGGTCTCTCTCACACATGCTTGGTCTCTCTGACACAATCTCGCTCTCTCTGACACATGCTCACTATCTCTGATACATGCTCGCTCTCTCTGTCAAATGCTCGCTCTCTCTCACATATGCCCGCTCTCTCTGACACATGCTCGCTCTCTCTGAGACATGCTCCCTCTTTCTGACACATGCTCGCACTTTCTCACACATGCTCACTTTCTCTGACACAGGCTCGCTCTCTGACACAGGCTCGATCTCTGTGACACATTCTCGCTCTCTGTGAAACAGGCTCACTCTCTCTGACACAGGCTCACTCTCTCTCACACATTTTCGCTCTCTCTGACACATGCTCGCTCTCTCTGACGCATGCACGCTCTCTCTCACACATGCTCACTCTCTCTGACACATGTTCGCGCTCTCTCACACATGCTCTCTCTGACACAGGCTCGCTCACTCTGACACATGCTCGCTCTCTCTGACACAGGCCCGCTTGCTCTGACACATGCTCGCTCTCTCTCACACATGCTTGCTCTCTCTGACACTGGCTCGCTCGATCTCACACATGCTCGCTCTCTCTCACACATGCTCGCTCTTTCTGACACAGGCTCGCTCTCCCTGACACATGCTCGTGCTCTCTGACACAGGCTGGCTCTCTCTCACACATGCTCGCTCTCTCTCACACATGCACACTCTCTCTGACACATGTTCGCTCTCACTCACACATGCTCGCTCTCTCTGACACAGGTTCGCTCGCTCTGACACATGCTCGCTCTCTCTCACACATGCTTGCTCTCTCTGACACAGGCTCGCTCGCTCTCACACATGCTCGCTCTCTCTCACACATGCTCGCTCTTTCTGATACAGGCTTGCTCTCTCTGACACAAACTCGCTCTCTCTGAGACAGGCTCGCTCTCTCTCACACATGCTCGCTCTCTCTCACACATGCTCGCTTTTGCTGACACAGGCTCGCACTCTCTGACACAGGCTCGCTCTCACTGACACAGGCTCACTCTCTCTGACACATGCTCACTCTCTCTGAAACAGGCTCGCTCTTTCTGACACAGGCTCGCTCACTCTGACACAGGCTCACACGCTCTCACACATGCTCGCTCTCCCTTACACAGGCTCACACTCTCTCACACGTGCTCGCTCTTTCTGAAACCGGCTAACACTCTCTCACACATGCTCGCTCTCTCTGACACATGCTCGCTCTCTATGACACAGGCTCGCTCTCTCTGACACATGCTCGCTCTGAATGACGCAGGCTTGCTCTCTCTGACACATGCTCGCTCTCTCTGACACAGGCTCACACGCTCTGACAAATGTTTGCTCTCTCTGACACAGGCTCGCTCTCTCTCTCAGATTCTCGCTCTCTCTGACACAGGCTCACACTTACTCACACAGGCTCGCTCTCTCTGACAGATGCTCGCACTCTCTCACACATGCTTGCTCTCTCTGAAAGAGGCTCGCTCTCTCTGACACAGGCTCACTCTCTCTGACACATGCTGGCTCTCTCTCACACATCCTCGCTCTCTCTCACAAATGCTCACTCACTCTGAAACATGTTCGCTCTCTCTCACACATGATTGCTCTCTCTGACACAGGCTCGATCACTCTGACACATGCTCGCTCTCTCTCACACATGCTCGCTCTCTCTGACACAGGCTTGCTCGCTCTCACACATGCTCGCTCTCTCTCGCACATGCTCGCTCTTACTGACACAGGCTCGATCTCTCTGACAGAGGCTCGCTCGCTCTCACACTTGCTCGCTCTCTCTCACACATGCTCGCTCTTTCTGACAAAGGCTAGCTCTCTCAGACACAGGCTAGCTCTCTCAGACACAGGCTCGCTTGCTCAGACACAGGCTGGCTCTCTCTCACACATGCTCGCTCTCTCTCACACATGCTCACTCTCTCTGACACATGTTCGCGCTCTCTCATACATGCTTGCTTTCTCTGACACAGGCTCGCTCACTCTGACACATGCTCGCTCTCTCTCACACATGCTCGCTCTCTCTGACACAGGCTCGCTCGCTCTGACACGTGCTCAATCTCTCTCACACTTGCTTGCTCTCTCTGACACAGGTTCGCTCGCTCTCACACATGCTCGCTCTCTCTCACACATGCACGCTCGCTCTGACACAGGCTCGCTCTCTCTGACACAGGCTCGCTCTCTCTTACACAGGCTCGCTCTCTCTGACACATGCCCGCTCTCTGTGACACATGCTCACTTTCTCTCACACATGCTTGCTCTCTCTGACACAGGCTCACACTCTCTGACACAGGCTCGCTCTCACTGACACATGCTCACACTCTCTGACACATGCTCGCTCTCTCTGACACATGCTCGCTCTCTCTGAAACAGGCTCGCTCTCTCTGACACAGGCTCGCTCTCTCTGACACAGGCTCACACTCTCTCACACATGCTCGCTCTACCTGACATAGGCTTACACTCTCTCACACATGCTCGCTCTCTCTGAAACAGGCTCACACTCTCTCACACATGCTCACTCTCTCTGACACATGCTCGCTCTCTCTGACACATGCTCACTTTCTTTGACACAGGCTAGCTCTCTCTGACACATGCTCTCTCTCTCTGACACAGGCTCACACTCTCTGACACAGGCTCGCTCTCACTGACACATGCTCACTCTCTCTGACACATGCTCGCTCTCTCTGACACATGCTCGCTCTCTCTGAAACAGGCTCGCTCTCTCTGACACAGGCTCGCTCTCTCTGACACAGGCTCACACTCTCTCACACATGCTCGCTCTCTCTGACACATGCTCGCTCTCTCTGACACAGTCTAGCTCTCTCTGACACAGGCTCACTCTCTCTGACACAGGCTCACACTCTCTGACACAGGCTCACTCTCTCTGACACATGCGCGCTCTCTCTGATACATGCTCGCTCTATCTGATACAGGCTCGCTCTCTCTGACACATGCTTCCTCTCTCTGACACATGCTCGCTCTCTCTCACACATGCCCGCTCTCTCTGACACAGGCTTGCTCTCTCTGACACAGGCTCACTCTCTCTAACACAGGCTTGCTCTCTCTGATACAGGCTCGCTCTCTCTGACACATGCTCGCTCTCTCTCACTCATGTTCGATCTCGTTGACACAGCATCACTCTCTCTGACACAGGCTCACACTCTCTCAATCATGCTCACTCTCTCTGACACAGGCTCACTCTATCTCACACATGCTCGCTCGCTCTGACACAGTCTCCCTCTCTCTGACACATACTCACTCTCTCTGACATATGCCCGCTCTCTCTGATACATGCTCACTCTCTCTGACACAGGCTCGCTCTCTCTGACACAGGCTCACTCTCTCTGACACATGCTCGCTCTCTCTGACACATTCTCGCTCTCTCTCACACAGGCTTGCTCTCCCTGACACTTGCTCGCTCTCTGACACATGCTCGCTCTCTCTGACAAATGCTCGCTCTTTGACACATGCTCGCTCTCTCTGACACAGGCTCGCTCTCTCTGACACATGCTCGCTCTCTCTGACACAGGCTCACACTCTCTCACACATGCTCGCTCTCTCTGACACATGCTCGCTCTCTCTGACACATGCTCGCTCTCTCTGACACAGGCTCGCTCTCTCTGACACATGCTCGCTTTCTCTGACACAGGCTCACACTCTCTGACACAGGCTCGCTCGCTCTCACACAGGCTCGCTCTCTCTGACAAATGTTTGCTCTCTCTGACACAGGCTCGCTTTCTCTCACAGATGCTCGCTCTCTCTGACACAGGCTCACACTTTCTCACACAGGCTCGCTGTCTCTGACACATGCTCGCTCTCTCTCACACATGCTCGCTCTCTCTGAAACAGGCTCGCTCTCTCTGACACAGGCTCGCTCTCTCTGACACAGGCTGGCTCTCTCTCACACGTTCTCGCTCTCTCTCACACATGCTCACTCTCTCTGACACATGTTCGCTCTCTCTCACACATGCTCGCTCTCTCTGACACAGGCTCGCTCGCTTTCACACATGCTCGCTCTCTCTCACACATGCCCGCTCTTACTGACACAGGCTCTATCTCTCTGACACAGGCTCGCTGGCTCTCAGACATGCTCGCTCTCTCTCACACATGCTCGCTCTTTCTGACACAGGCTAGCTCTCTCAGACACAGGCTGGCTTGCTCTGACACAGGCTGGCTCTCTCTCACACATGCTCACTCTCTCACACACATGCTCACTCTCTCTGACACATGTTCGCACTCTCTCATACATGCTTGCTCTCTCTCACACATGCTCGCTCTCTCTGACACAGGGTCACTCGCTCTCACACATGCTCGCTCTCTCTCACACATGCTCGCTCTCTCTGACACATGCTCGGTCTCTCTGACACAGGCTGGCTCTCTCTGACAATTGCTCGCTCTCTCTGACACAGGCTCACTATCTCTGACACATTCTCGCTTTCTCTCACACAGGCTCGCACTCTGTCACAAATGCTCGCTCTCTCTGACACAGGCTCACACTCTCTCACACATGCTCGCTCCCTCTGACACATGCTCGCTCTCTCTGACACATGCTCACTCTCTCTGACACAGGCTCGCTCTCTCTGACAGAGGCTCACGCTCTCTGACACAGGCTCCCTCTCTCTGACACATGCTCGCTCTCTCTCACACATGCTCACTCTCTCTCACACAGCCTCACGCTCTCTGACACAGGCTCGCTCTCTCTCACACATGCTCACTCTCTCTGACTCATGCTCGCTCTCTCTGACACATGCGCGCTCTCCCTCTCATATGCTCGCTCTCTCTGACACATGCTCGCTCTCTCAGACACTGGCTCACTCTCTCTGACACAGGCTCACTCTATCTGACACAGGCTCGCTCTCTCTGACACATGCTCGCTCTGAATGACACAGGCTCACTCTCTCTGACACATGCTCGCTCTCTCTGACACAGGTTCACACGCTCTGACACAGGCTCGCTCTCTCTCACACAGGCTCACTCTCTGACAAATGTTTGCTCTCTCTGATCAGGCTCGCTCTCTCTGACAGATGCTCGCTCTCTCTGACAGATGCTCGCTCTCTCTGACAGATGCTCGCTCTCTCTGACACAGGCTCGCTCTCTCTCACACAGGCTCGCTCTCTCTCACACATGCTCGCTCTCTCTCACACATGCTCGCTCTCTCTGAAACAGGCTCGCTCTCTCTGACACAGGATTGCTCTCTCTGACACAGGCTTGCTGTATCTCACACATGCTCGCTCGCTCTGACACAGTCTCGCTCTCTCTGAAAAAATGCTCACTCTCTCTGACACAAGCTCACTCCCTGTGACATATGCTCACACTCTCTGACACAGGCTCGCTCTCTCTGACACATGCTCGCTCTCTCTAACACAGGCTTGCTCTCTCTGACACAGGCTCGCTCTCTCTGACACAGGCTTGCTCTCTCTGACACATGCTCGCTCTCTCTCACTCATGTTCGCTCTCGTTGACACAGCATCACTCTCTCTGACACAGGCTCAAACTCTCTCAATCATGCTCGCTCTCTCTGACACAGGCTCACTCTATCTCACACATGCTCGCTCGCTCTGACACAGTCTCCCTCTCTCTGACACATACTCACTCTCTCTGACATATGCCCGCTCTCTCTGATACATGCTCGCTCTCTCTGACACAGGCTCGGTCTCTCTGACACAGGCTCACTCTCTCTGACACATGCTCGTTCTCTCTGAGATATTCTCGCTCTCTCTCACACAGGCTTGCTCTCCCTGACACTTGCTCGCTCTCTCTGACACATGCTCGCTCTCTCTGACAAATGCTCGCTCTTTGACACATGCTCGCTCTCTCTGACACAGGCTCGCTCTCTCTGACACATGCTCGCTCTCTCTGACACAGGCTCACACTCTCTCAAACATGCTCGCTCTCTCTGACACATGCTCGCTCTCTCTGACACATGCTCGCTCTCTCTGACACAGTCTCGCTCTCTCTGACACATGCTCGCTTTCTCTGACACAGGCTCACACTCTCTCACACATGCTCGCTCTCTCTGACACAGGCTCACACTCTCTCACACATGCTCGCTCTCTCTGACACAGGCTCACACTCTCTCACACATGCTCGCTCTCTCTGACACAGGCTCGCTCTCTCTGACACATGCTCGCTTTCTCTGACACAGGCTCACACTCTCTGAAACAGGCTCGCACTCTCTGACACAGGCTCGCTCTCTCTGACACAGGCTGGCTCTCTCTCACACGTTCTCACTCTCTCTCACACATGCTCACTCTCTCTGACACATGTTCGCTCTCTCTCACACATGCTTGCTCTCTCTGACACAGGCTCGCTCGCTCTCACACATGCTCGCTCTCTCTCACACATGCTCGCTCTTACTGACACAGGCTCTATCTCTCTGACACAGGCTCGCTCGCTCTCAGACATGCTCGCTCTCTCTCACACATGCTCGCTCTTTCTGACACAAGCTAGCTCTCTCAGACACAGGCTGGCTTGCTCTGACACAGGCTGGCTCTCTCTCACACATGCTCACTCTCTCACACACATGCTCACTCTCTCTGACACATGTTCGCGCTCTCTCATACATGCTTGCTCTCTCTCACAAATGCTCGCTCTCTCTGACACAGGGTCGCTCGCTCTCACACATGCTCGCTCTCTCTCACACATGCTCGCTCTTTCTGACACAGGCTAGCTCTCTCAGACACAGGCTGGCTCTCTCTCCCACATGCTCGCTCTCTCTCACACATGCTCGCTCTCTCTGACACATGCTCGGTCTCTCTGACACAGGCTGGCTCTCTCTGACAATTTCTCGCTCTCTCTGACACAGGCTCACTATCTCTGACACATGCTCGCTTTCTCTCACACAGGCTCGCACTCTGTCACAAATGCTCACTCTCTCTGACACAGGCTCACACTCTCTCACACATGCTCGCTCCCTCTGACACATGCTCGCTCTCTCTGACACATGCTCACTCTCTCTGACACAGGCTCGCTCTCTCTGACAGAGGCTCACGCTCTCTGACACAGGCTCCCTCTCTCTGACACATGATCGCTCTCTCTCACACATGCTCACTCTCTCTCACACAGCCTCACTCTCTCTGACACAGGCTCGCTCTCTCTCACACATGCTCACTCTCTCTGACTCATGCTCGCTCTCTCTGACACATGCGCGCTGTCCCTCTCATATGCTCGCTCTCTCTGACACATGCTCGCTCTCTCTGACACAGGCTCACTCTCTCTGACACAGGCTCACTCTATCTGACACAGGCTCGCTCTCTTACACAGGCTCGCTCTCTCTCAAACAGATTTACTCTCTCTGACACATGCTCACTCTCTTTGACACATGCTCACTCTCTCTGACACATGCTTGCTCTCTCTCACACATGCTCACTCTCTCTGACACATGTTCGTGCTCTCTCACACATGCTCTCTCTGACACAGGCTCGCTCACTCTGACACATGCCCGCTCTCTCTCACACATGCTTGGTCTCTCTGACACAGGCTCGCTCGATCTCACACATGCTCGCTCTCTCTCAAACATGCTCACTCTGTCTGACACAGGCTCGCTCTCCCTGACACATGCTCGTGCACTCTGACACATGCTGGCTCTCTCTCACACATCCTCGCTCTCTCTCACAAATGCTCACTCTCTCTGAAACATGTTCGCTCTCTCTCACACATGATTGCTCTCTCTGACACAGGCTCGCTCACTCTGACACATGCTCGCTCTCTCTCACACATGCTCGCTCTCTCTGACACAGGCTTGCTCGCTCTCACACATGCTCGCTCTCTCTCGCACATGCTCGCTCTTACTGACACAGGCTCGATCTCTCTGACAGAGGCTCGCTCGCTCTCACACTTGCTCGCTCTCTCTCACACATGCTCGCTCTTTCTGACAAAGGCTAGCTCTCTCAGACACAGGCTAGCTCTCTCAGACACAGGCTCGCTTGCTCAGACACAGGCTGGCTCTCTCTCACACATGCTCGCTCTCTCTCACACATGCTCACTCTCTCTGACACATGTTCGCGCTCTCTCATACATGCTTGCTTTCTCTGACACAGGCTCGCTCACTCTGACACATGCTCGCTCTCTCTCACACATGCTCGCTCTCTCTGACACAGGCTCGCTCGCTCTGACACATGCTCAATCTCTCTCACACTTGCTTGCTCTCTCTGACACAGGTTCGCTCGCTCTCACACATGCTCGCTCTCTCTCACACATGCACGCTCGCTCTGACACAGGCTCGCTCTCTCTGACACAGGCTCACTCTCTCTTACACAGGCTCGCTCTCTCTGACACATGCCCGCTCTCTGTGACACATGCTCACTTTCTCTCACACATGCTTGCTCTCTCTGACACAGGCTCACACTCTCTGACACAGGCTCGCTCTCACTGACACATGCTCACACTCTCTGACACATGCTCGCTCTCTCTGACACATGCTCGCTCTCTCTGAAACAGGCTCGCTCTCTCTGACACAGGCTCGATCTCTCTGACACAGGCTCACACTCTCTCACACATGCTCGCTCTACCTGACATAGGCTTACACTCTCTCACACATGCTCGCTCTCTCTGAAACAGGCTCACACTCTCTCACACATGCTCACTCTCTCTGACACATGCTCGCTCTCTCTGACACATGCTCACTTTCTTTGACACAGGCTAGCTCTCTCTGACACATGCTCTCTCTCTCTGACACAGGCTCACACTCTCTGACACAGGCTCGCTCTCACTGACACATGCTCACTCTCTCTGACACATGCTCGCTCTCTCTGACACATGCTCGCTCTCTCTGAAACAGGCTCGCTCTCTCTGACACAGGCTCGCTCTCTCTGACACAGGCTCACACTCTCTCACACATGCTCGCTCTCTCTGACACATGCTCGCTCTCTCTGACACAGTCTAGCTCTCTCTGACACAGGCTCACTCTCTCTGACACAGGCTCACACTCTCTGACACAGGCTCACTCTCTCTGACACATGCGCGCTCTCTCTGATACATGCTCGCTCTATCTGATACAGGCTCGCTCTCTCTGACACATGCTTCCTCTCTCTGACACATGCTCGCTCTCTCTCACACATGCCCGCTCTCTCTGACACAGGCTTGCTCTCTCTGACACAGGCTCACTCTCTCTAACACAGGCTTGCTCTCTCTGATACAGGCTCGCTCTCTCTGACACATGCTCGCTCTCTCTCACTCATGTTCGATCTCGTTGACACAGCATCACTCTCTCTGACACAGGCTCACACTCTCTCAATCATGCTCACTCTCTCTGACACAGGCTCACTCTATCTCACACATGCTCGCTCGCTCTGACACAGTCTCCCTCTCTCTGACACATACTCACTCTCTCTGACATATGCCCGCTCTCTCTGATACATGCTCACTCTCTCTGACACAGGCTCGCTCTCTCTGACACAGGCTCACTCTCTCTGACACATGCTCGCTCTCTCTGACACATTCTCGCTCTCTCTCACACAGGCTTGCTCTCCCTGACACTTGCTCGCTCTCTGACACATGCTCGCTCTCTCTGACAAATGCTCGCTCTTTGACACATGCTCGCTCTCTCTGACACAGGCTCGCTCTCTCTGACACATGCTCGCTCTCTCTGACACAGGCTCACACTCTCTCACACATGCTCGCTCTCTCTGACACATGCTCGCTCTCTCTGACACATGCTCGCTCTCTCTGACACAGGCTCGCTCTCTCTGACACATGCTCGCTTTCTCTGACACAGGCTCACACTCTCTGACACAGGCTCGCTCGCTCTCACACAGGCTCGCTCTCTCTGACAAATGTTTGCTCTCTCTGACACAGGCTCGCTTTCTCTCACAGATGCTCGCTCTCTCTGACACAGGCTCACACTTTCTCACACAGGCTCGCTGTCTCTGACACATGCTCGCTCTCTCTCACACATGCTCGCTCTCTCTGAAACAGGCTCGCTCTCTCTGACACAGGCTCGCTCTCTCTGACACAGGCTGGCTCTCTCTCACACGTTCTCGCTCTCTCTCACACATGCTCACTCTCTCTGACACATGTTCGCTCTCTCTCACACATGCTCGCTCTCTCTGACACAGGCTCGCTCGCTTTCACACATGCTCGCTCTCTCTCACACATGCCCGCTCTTACTGACACAGGCTCTATCTCTCTGACACAGGCTCGCTGGCTCTCAGACATGCTCGCTCTCTCTCACACATGCTCGCTCTTTCTGACACAGGCTAGCTCTCTCAGACACAGGCTGGCTTGCTCTGACACAGGCTGGCTCTCTCTCACACATGCTCACTCTCTCACACACATGCTCACTCTCTCTGACACATGTTCGCACTCTCTCATACATGCTTGCTCTCTCTCACACATGCTCGCTCTCTCTGACACAGGGTCACTCGCTCTCACACATGCTCGCTCTCTCTCACACATGCTCGCTCTCTCTGACACATGCTCGGTCTCTCTGACACAGGCTGGCTCTCTCTGACAATTGCTCGCTCTCTCTGACACAGGCTCACTATCTCTGACACATTCTCGCTTTCTCTCACACAGGCTCGCACTCTGTCACAAATGCTCGCTCTCTCTGACACAGGCTCACACTCTCTCACACATGCTCGCTCCCTCTGACACATGCTCGCTCTCTCTGACACATGCTCACTCTCTCTGACACAGGCTCGCTCTCTCTGACAGAGGCTCACGCTCTCTGACACAGGCTCCCTCTCTCTGACACATGCTCGCTCTCTCTCACACATGCTCACTCTCTCTCACACAGCCTCACGCTCTCTGACACAGGCTCGCTCTCTCTCACACATGCTCACTCTCTCTGACTCATGCTCGCTCTCTCTGACACATGCGCGCTCTCCCTCTCATATGCTCGCTCTCTCTGACACATGCTCGCTCTCTCAGACACTGGCTCACTCTCTGACACAGGCTCACTCTATCTGACACAGGCTCGCTCTCTCTGACACATGCTCGCTCTGAATGACACAGGCTCACTCTCTCTGACACATGCTCGCTCTCTCTGACACAGGTTCACACGCTCTGACACAGGCTCGCTCTCTCTCACACAGGCTCACTCTCTAACAAATGTTTGCTCTCTCTGATCAGGCTCGCTCTCTCTGACAGATGCTCGCTCTCTCTGACAGATGCTCGCTCTCTCTGACAGATGCTCGCTCTCTCTGACACAGGCTCGCTCTCTCTCACACAGGCTCGCTCTCTCTCACACATGCTCGCTCTCTCTCACACATGCTCGCTCTCTCTGAAACAGGCTCGCTCTCTCTGACACAGGATTGCTCTCTCTGACACAGGCTCGCTGTATCTCACACATGCTCGCTCGCTCTGACACAGTCTCGCTCTCTCTGAAAAAATGCTCACTCTCTCTGACACAAGCTCACTCCCTGTGACATATGCTCACACTCTCTGACACAGGCTCGCTCTCTCTGACACATGCTCGCTCTCTCTAACACAGGCTTGCTCTCTCTGACACAGGCTCGCTCTCTCTGACACAGGCTTGCTCTCTCTGACACATGCTCGCTCTCTCTCACTCATGTTCGCTCTCGTTGACACAGCATCACTCTCTCTGACACAGGCTCAAACTCTCTCAATCATGCTCGCTCTCTCTGACACAGGCTCACTCTATCTCACACATGCTCGCTCGCTCTGACACAGTCTCCCTCTCTCTGACACATACTCACTCTCTCTGACATATGCCCGCTCTCTCTGATACATGCTCGCTCTCTCTGACACAGGCTCGGTCTCTCTGACACAGGCTCACTCTCTCTGACACATGCTCGTTCTCTCTGAGATATTCTCGCTCTCTCTCACACAGGCTTGCTCTCCCTGACACTTGCTCGCTCTCTCTGACACATGCTCGCTCTCTCTGACAAATGCTCGCTCTTTGACACATGCTCGCTCTCTCTGACACAGGCTCGCTCTCTCTGACACATGCTCGCTCTCTCTGACACAGGCTCACACTCTCTCAAACATGCTCGCTCTCTCTGACACATGCTCGCTCTCTCTGACACATGCTCGCTCTCTCTGACACAGTCTCGCTCTCTCTGACACATGCTCGCTTTCTCTGACACAGGCTCACACTCTCTCACACATGCTCGCTCTCTCTGACACAGGCTCACACTCTCTCACACATGCTCGCTCTCTCTGACACAGGCTCACACTCTCTCACACATGCTCGCTCTCTCTGACACAGGCTCGCTCTCTCTGACACATGCTCGCTTTCTCTGACACAGGCTCACACTCTCTGAAACAGGCTCGCACTCTCTGACACAGGCTCGCTCTCTCTGACACAGGCTGGCTCTCTCTCACACGTTCTCACTCTCTCTCACACATGCTCACTCTCTCTGACACATGTTCGCTCTCTCTCACACATGCTTGCTCTCTCTGACACAGGCTCGCTCGCTCTCACACATGCTCGCTCTCTCTCACACATGCTCGCTCGTACTGACACAGGCTCTATCTCTCTGACACAGGCTCGCTCGCTCTCAGACATGCTCGCTCTCTCTCACACATGCTCGCTCTTTCTGACACAAGCTAGCTCTCTCAGACACAGGCTGGCTTGCTCTGACACAGGCTGGCTCTCTCTCACACATGCTCACTCTCTCACACACATGCTCCCTCTCTCTGACACATGTTCGCGCTCTCTCATACATGCTTGCTCTCTCTCACAAATGCTCGCTCTCTCTGACACAGGGTCGCTCGCTCTCACACATGCTCGCTCTCTCTCACACATGCTCGCTCTTTCTGACACAGGCTAGCTCTCTCAGACACAGGCTCGCTCGCTCTCAGACATGCTCGCTCTCTCTCACACATGCTCGCTCTTTCTGACACAAGCTAGCTCTCTCAGACACAGGCTGGCTTGCTCTGACACAGGCTGGCTCTCTCTCACACATGCTCACTCTCTCACACACATGCTCACTCTCTCTGACACATGTTCGCGCTCTCTCATACATGCTTGCTCTCTCTCACAAATGCTCGCTCTCTCTGACACAGGGTCGCTCGCTCTCACACATGCTCGCTCTCTCTCACACATGCTCGCTCTTTCTGACACAGGCTAGCTCTCTCAGACACAGGCTGGCTCTCTCTCCCACATGCTCGCTCTCTCTCACACATGCTCGCTCTCTCTGACACATGCTCGGTCTCTCTGACACAGGCTGGCTCTCTCTGACAATTTCTCGCTCTCTCTGACACAGGCTCACTATCTCTGACACATGCTCGCTTTCTCTCACACAGGCTCGCACTCTGTCACAAATGCTCACTCTCTCTGACACAGGCTCACACTCTCTCACACATGCTCGCTCCCTCTGACACATGCTCGCTCTCTCTGACACATGCTCACTCTCTCTGACACAGGCTCGCTCTCTCTGACAGAGGCTCACGCTCTCTGACACAGGCTCCCTCTCTCTGACACATGTTCGCTCTCTCTCACACATGCTCACTCTCTCTCACACAGCCTCACTCTCTCTGACACAGGCTCGCTCTCTCTCACACATGCTCACTCTCTCTGACTCATGCTCGCTCTCTCTGACACATGCGCGCTGTCCCTCTCATATGCTCGCTCTCTCTGACACATGCTCGCTCTCTCTGACACAGGCTCACTCTCTCTGACACAGGCTCACTCTATCTGACACAGGCTCGCTCTCTTACACAGGCTCGCTCTCTCTCAAACAGATTTACTCTCTCTGACACATGCTCACTCTCTTTGACACATGCTCACTCTCTCTGACACATGCTTGCTCTCTCTCACACATGCTCACTCTCTCTGACACATGTTCGCGCTCTCTCACACATGCTCTCTCTGACACAGGCTCGCTCACTCTGACACATGCCCGCTCTCTCTCACACATGCTTGGTCTCTCTGACACAGGCTCGCTCGATCTCACACATGCTCGCTCTCTCTCAAACATGCTCACTCTGTCTGACACAGGCTCGCTCTCCCTGACACATGCTCGTGCACTCTGACACAGGCTGGCTCTCTCTCACACATGCTCGCTCTCTCTCACAAATGCACACTCTCTCTGACACATGTTCGCACACTCTCACACATGCTTGCTCTCTCTGACACAGGCTCGCTCTCTCTGACACAGGCTCGCTCTCTCTGACACATGCTCGCTCTCTCTCAAACATGCTCGCTTTTGCTGACACAGGCTCGCACTCTCTGACACAGGCTCGCTCTCACTGACACAGGCTCACTCTCTGACACATGCTCGCTCTCTCTGACACATGCTCACTCTCTCTGAAACAGGCTCGCTCTTTCTGACACAGGCTCGCTCTCTCTAACACAGGCTTGCTCTCTCTGATACAGGCTCGCTCTCTCTGACACATGCTCGCTCTCTCTCACTCATGTTCGATCTCGTTGACACAGCATCACTCTCTCTGACACAGGCTCACACTCTCTCAATCATGCTCACTCTCTCTGACACAGGCTCACTCTATCTCACACATGCTCGCTCGCTCTGACACAGTCTCCCTCTCTCTGACACATACTCACTCTCTCTGACATATGCCCGCTCTCTCTGATACATGCTCACTCTCTCTGACACAGGCTCGCTCTCTCTGACACAGGCTCACTCTCTCTGACACATGCTCGCTCTCTCTGACACATTCTCGCTCTCTCTCACACAGGCTTGCTCTCCCTGACACTTGCTCGCTCTCTGACACATGCTCGCTCTCTCTGACAAATGCTCGCTCTTTGACACATGCTCGCTCTCTCTGACACAGGCTCGCTCTCTCTGACACATGCTCGCTCTCTCTGACACAGGCTCACACTCTCTCACACATGCTCGCTCTCTCTGACACATGCTCGCTCTCTCTGACACATGCTCGCTCTCTCTGACACAGGCTCGCTCTCTCTGACACATGCTCGCTTTCTCTGACACAGGCTCACACTCTCTGACACAGGCTCGCTCGCTCTCACACAGGCTCGCTCTCTCTGACAAATGTTTGCTCTCTCTGACACAGGCTCGCTTTCTCTCACAGATGCTCGCTCTCTCTGACACAGGCTCACACTTTCTCACACAGGCTCGCTGTCTCTGACACATGCTCGCTCTCTCTCACACATGCTCGCTCTCTCTGAAACAGGCTCGCTCTCTCTGACACAGGCTCGCTCTCTCTGACACAGGCTGGCTCTCTCTCACACGTTCTCGCTCTCTCTCACACATGCTCACACTCTCTGACACATGTTCGCTCTCTCTCACACATGCTCGCTCTCTCTGACACAGGCTCGCTCTCTCTGACACAGGCTCGCTCGCTCTCACACATGCTCGCTCTCTCTCACACCTGCCCGCTCTTACTGACACAGGCTCTATCTCTCTGACACAGGCTCGCTGGCTCTCAGACATGCTCGCTCTCTCTCACACATGCTCGCTCTTTCTGACACAGGCTAGCTCTCTCAGACACAGGCTGGCTTGCTCTGACACAGGCTGGCTCTCTCTCACACATGCTCACTCTCTCACACACATGCTCACTCTCTCTGACACATGTTCGCACTCTCTCATACATGCTTGCTCTCTCTCACACATGCTCGCTCTCTCTGACACAGGGTCGCTCGCTCTCACACATGCTCGCTCTCTCTCACACATGCTCGCTCTCTCTCACACATGCTCGCTCTCTCTGACACATGCTCGGTCTCTCTGACACAGGCTGGCTCTCTCTGACAATTGCTCGCTCTCTCTGACACAGGCTCACTATCTCTGACACATTCTCGCTTTCTCTCACACAGGCTCGCACTCTGTCACAAATGCTCGCTCTCTCTGACACAGGCTCACACTCTCTCACACATGCTCGCTCCCTCTGACACATGCTCGCTCTCTCTGACACATGCTCACTCTCTCTGACACAGGCTCGCTCTCTCTGACAGAGGCTCACGCTCTCTGACACAGGCTCCCTCTCTCTGACACATGCTCGCTCTCTCTCACACATGCTCACTCTCTCTCACACAGCCTCACTCTCTCTGACACAGGCTCGCTCTCTCTCACACATGCTCACTCTCTCTGACTCATGCTCGCTCTCTCTGACACATGCGCGCTCTCCCTCTCATATGCTCGCTCTCTCTGACACATGCTCGCTCTCTCAGACACTGGCTCACTCTCTCTGACACAGGCTCACTCTATCTGACACAGGCTCACTCTCTCTGACACATGCTCGCTCTGAATGACACAGGCTCACTCTCTCTGACACATGCTCGCTCTCTCTGACACAGGTTCACACGCTCTGACACAGGCTCGCTCTCTCTCACACAGGCTCACTCTCTGACAAATGTTTGCTCTCTCTGATCAGGCTCGCTCTCTCTGACAGATGCTCGCTCTCTCTGACAGATGCTCGCTCTCTCTGACAGATGCTCGCTCTCTCTGACACAGGCTCGCTCTCTCTCACACAGGCTCGCTCGCTCTCACACTTGCTCGCTCTCTCTCACACATGCTCGCTCTTTCTGACAAAGGCTAGCTCTCTCAGACACAGGCTGGCTCTCTCTCACACATGCTCGCTCTCTCTCACACATGCTCACTCTCTCTGACACATGTTCGCGCTCTCTCATACATGCTTGCTTTCTCTGACACAGGCTCGCTCGCTCTGACACATGCTCAATCTCTCTCACACTTGCTTGCTCTCTCTGACACAGGTTCGCTCGCTCTCACATATGCTCGCTCTCTCTCACACATGCACGCTCGCTCTGACACAGGCTCGCTCTCTCTGACACAGGCTCGCTCTCTCTTACACAGGCTCGCTCTCTCTGACACATGCCCGCTCGCTGTGACACATGCTCACTTTCTCTCACACATGCTTGCTCTCTCTGACACAGGCTCACACTCTCTGACACAGGCTCGCTCTCACTGACACATGCTCGCTCTCTCTGAAACAGGCTCGCTCTCTCTGACACAGGCTCGCTCTCTCTGACACAGGCTCACACTCTCTCACACATGCTCGCTCTACCTGACATAGGCTTACACTCTCTCACACATGCTCGCTCTCTCTGAAACAGGCTCACACTCTCTCACACATGCTCACTCTCTCTGACACATGCTCGCTCTCTCTGACACATGCTCACTCTCTTTGACACAGGCTAGCTCTCTCTGACACATGCTCTCTCTCTCTGACACAGGCTCACACTCTCTGACACAGGCTCGATCTCTCTGACAAATGCTCGTTCTCTGACACATGCTCGCTCTCTCTGACACATGCTCGCTCTCTCTGACACAGGCTCGCTCTCTCTGACACATGCTCGCTCTGAATGACACAGGCTCACTCTCTCTGACACATGCTCGCTCTCTCTGACACAGGTTCACACGCTCTGACACAGGCTCGCTCTCTCTCACACAGGCTCACTCTCTGACAAATGTTTGCTCTCTCTGATCAGGCTCGCTCTCTCTGACAGATGCTCGCTCTCTCTGACAGATGCTCGCTCTCTCTGACAGATGCTCGCTCTCTCTGACACAGGCTCGCTCTCTCTCACACAGGCTCGCTCGCTCTCACACTTGCTCGCTCTCTCTCACACATGCTCGCTCTTTCTGACAAAGGCTAGCTCTCTCAGACACAGGCTGGCTCTCTCTCACACATGCTCGCTCTCTCTCACACATGCTCACTCTCTCTGACACATGTTCGCGCTCTCTCATACATGCTTGCTTTCTCTGACACAGGCTCGCTCGCTCTGACACATGCTCAATCTCTCTCACACTTGCTTGCTCTCTCTGACACAGGTTCGCTCGCTCTCACATATGCTCGCTCTCTCTCACACATGCACGCTCGCTCTGACACAGGCTCGCTCTCTCTGACACAGGCTCGCTCTCTCTTACACAGGCTCGCTCTCTCTGACACATGCCCGCTCGCTGTGACACATGCTCACTTTCTCTCACACATGCTTGCTCTCTCTGACACAGGCTCACACTCTCTGACACAGGCTCGCTCTCACTGACACATGCTCACACTCTCTGACACATGCTCGCTCTCTCTGACACATGCTCGCTCTCTCTGAAACAGGCTCGCTCTCTCTGACACAGGCTCGATCTCTCTGACACAGGCTCACACTCTCTCACACATGCTCGCTCTACCTGACATAGGCTTACACTCTCTCACACATGCTCGCTCTCTCTGAAACAGGCTCACACTCTCTCACACATGCTCACTCTCTCTGACACATGCTCGCTCTCTCTGACACATGCTCACTTTCTTTGACACAGGCTAGCTCTCTCTGACACATGCTCTCTCTCTCTGACACAGGCTCACACTCTCTGACACAGGCTCGCTCTCACTGACACATGCTCACTCTCTCTGACACATGCTCGCTCTCTCTGACACATGCTCGCTCTCTCTGAAACAGGCTCGCTCTCTCTGACACAGGCTCGCTCTCTCTGACACAGGCTCACACTCTCTCACACATGCTCGCTCTCTCTGACACATGCTCGCTCTCTCTGACACAGTCTAGCTCTCTCTGACACAGGCTCACTCTCTCTGACACAGGCTCACACTCTCTGACACAGGCTCACTCTCTCTGACACATGCGCGCTCTCTCTGATACATGCTCGCTCTATCTGATACAGGCTCGCTCTCTCTGACACATGCTTCCTCTCTCTGACACATGCTCGCTCTCTCTCACACATGCCCGCTCTCTCTGACACAGGCTTGCTCTCTCTGACACAGGCTCACTCTCTCTAACACAGGCTTGCTCTCTCTGATACAGGCTCGCTCTCTCTGACACATGCTCGCTCTCTCTCACTCATGTTCGATCTCGTTGACACAGCATCACTCTCTCTGACACAGGCTCACACTCTCTCAATCATGCTCACTCTCTCTGACACAGGCTCACTCTATCTCACACATGCTCGCTCGCTCTGACACAGTCTCCCTCTCTCTGACACATACTCACTCTCTCTGACATATGCCCGCTCTCTCTGATACATGCTCACTCTCTCTGACACAGGCTCGCTCTCTCTGACACAGGCTCACTCTCTCTGACACATGCTCGCTCTCTCTGACACATTCTCGCTCTCTCTCACACAGGCTTGCTCTCCCTGACACTTGCTCGCTCTCTGACACATGCTCGCTCTCTCTGACAAATGCTCGCTCTTTGACACATGCTCGCTCTCTCTGACACAGGCTCGCTCTCTCTGACACATGCTCGCTCTCTCTGACACAGGCTCACACTCTCTCACACATGCTCGCTCTCTCTGACACATGCTCGCTCTCTCTGACACATGCTCGCTCTCTCTGACACAGGCTCGCTCTCTCTGACACATGCTCGCTTTCTCTGACACAGGCTCACACTCTCTGACACAGGCTCGCTCGCTCTCACACAGGCTCGCTCTCTCTGACAAATGTTTGCTCTCTCTGACACAGGCTCGCTTTCTCTCACAGATGCTCGCTCTCTCTGACACAGGCTCACACTTTCTCACACAGGCTCGCTGTCTCTGACACATGCTCGCTCTCTCTCACACATGCTCGCTCTCTCTGAAACAGGCTCGCTCTCTCTGACACAGGCTCGCTCTCTCTGACACAGGCTGGCTCTCTCTCACACGTTCTCGCTCTCTCTCACACATGCTCACTCTCTCTGACACATGTTCGCTCTCTCTCACACATGCTCGCTCTCTCTGACACAGGCTCGCTCGCTTTCACACATGCTCGCTCTCTCTCACACATGCCCGCTCTTACTGACACAGGCTCTATCTCTCTGACACAGGCTCGCTGGCTCTCAGACATGCTCGCTCTCTCTCACACATGCTCGCTCTTTCTGACACAGGCTAGCTCTCTCAGACACAGGCTGGCTTGCTCTGACACAGGCTGGCTCTCTCTCACACATGCTCACTCTCTCACACACATGCTCACTCTCTCTGACACATGTTCGCACTCTCTCATACATGCTTGCTCTCTCTCACACATGCTCGCTCTCTCTGACACAGGGTCACTCGCTCTCACACATGCTCGCTCTCTCTCACACATGCTCGCTCTCTCTGACACATGCTCGGTCTCTCTGACACAGGCTGGCTCTCTCTGACAATTGCTCGCTCTCTCTGACACAGGCTCACTATCTCTGACACATTCTCGCTTTCTCTCACACAGGCTCGCACTCTGTCACAAATGCTCGCTCTCTCTGACACAGGCTCACACTCTCTCACACATGCTCGCTCCCTCTGACACATGCTCGCTCTCTCTGACACATGCTCACTCTCTCTGACACAGGCTCGCTCTCTCTGACAGAGGCTCACGCTCTCTGACACAGGCTCCCTCTCTCTGACACATGCTCGCTCTCTCTCACACATGCTCACTCTCTCTCACACAGCCTCACGCTCTCTGACACAGGCTCGCTCTCTCTCACACATGCTCACTCTCTCTGACTCATGCTCGCTCTCTCTGACACATGCGCGCTCTCCCTCTCATATGCTCGCTCTCTCTGACACATGCTCGCTCTCTCAGACACTGGCTCACTCTCTCTGACACAGGCTCACTCTATCTGACACAGGCTCGCTCTCTCTGACACATGCTCGCTCTGAATGACACAGGCTCACTCTCTCTGACACATGCTCGCTCTCTCTGACACAGGTTCACACGCTCTGACACAGGCTCGCTCTCTCTCACACAGGCTCACTCTCTAACAAATGTTTGCTCTCTCTGATCAGGCTCGCTCTCTCTGACAGATGCTCGTTCTCTCTGACAGATGCTCGCTCTCTCTGACAGATGCTCGCTCTCTCTGACACAGGCTCGCTCTCTCTCACACAGGCTCGCTCTCTCTCACACATGCTCGCTCTCTCTCACACATGCTCGCTCTCTCTGAAACAGGCTCGCTCTCTCTGACACAGGATTGCTCTCTCTGACACAGGCTCGCTGTATCTCACACATGCTCGCTCGCTCTGACACAGTCTCGCTCTCTCTGAAAAAATGCTCACTCTCTCTGACACAAGCTCACTCCCTGTGACATATGCTCACACTCTCTGACACAGGCTCGCTCTCTCTGACACATGCTCGCTCTCTCTAACACAGGCTTGCTCTCTCTGACACAGGCTCGCTCTCTCTGACACAGGCTTGCTCTCTCTGACACATGCTCGCTCTCTCTCACTCATGTTCGCTCTCGTTGACACAGCATCACTCTCTCTGACACAGGCTCAAACTCTCTCAATCATGCTCGCTCTCTCTGACACAGGCTCACTCTATCTCACACATGCTCGCTCGCTCTGACACAGTCTCCCTCTCTCTGACACATACTCACTCTCTCTGACATATGCCCGCTCTCTCTGATACATGCTCGCTCTCTCTGACACAGGCTCGGTCTCTCTGACACAGGCTCACTCTCTCTGACACATGCTCGTTCTCTCTGAGATATTCTCGCTCTCTCTCACACAGGCTTGCTCTCCCTGACACTTGCTCGCTCTCTCTGACACATGCTCGCTCTCTCTGACAAATGCTCGCTCTTTGACACATGCTCGCTCTCTCTGACACAGGCTCGCTCTCTCTGACACATGCTCGCTCTCTCTGACACAGGCTCACACTCTCTCAAACATGCTCGCTCTCTCTGACACATGCTCGCTCTCTCTGACACATGCTCGCTCTCTCTGACACAGTCTCGCTCTCTCTGACACATGCTCGCTTTCTCTGACACAGGCTCACACTCTCTCACACATGCTCGCTCTCTCTGACACAGGCTCACACACTCTCACACATGCTCGCTCTCTCTGACACAGGCTCACACTCTCTCACACATGCTCGCTCTCTCTGACACAGGCTCGCTCTCTCTGACACATGCTCGCTTTCTCTGACACAGGCTCACACTCTCTGAAACAGGCTCGCACTCTCTGACACAGGCTCGCTCTCTCTGACACAGGCTGGCTCTCTCTCACACGTTCTCACTCTCTCTCACACATGCTCACTCTCTCTGACACATGTTCGCTCTCTCTCACACATGCTTGCTCTCTCTGACACAGGCTCGCTCGCTCTCACACATGCTCGCTCTCTCTCACACATGCTCGCTCTTACTGACACAGGCTCTATCTCTCTGACACAGGCTCGCTCGCTCTCAGACATGCTCGCTCTCTCTCACACATGCTCGCTCTTTCTGACACAAGCTAGCTCTCTCAGACACAGGCTGGCTCTCTCTCACACATGCTCACTCTCTCACACACATGCTCACTCTCTCTGACACATGTTCGCGCTCTCTCATACATGCTTGCTCTCTCTCACAAATGCTCGCTCTCTCTGACACAGGGTCGCTCGCTCTCACACATGCTCGCTCTCTCTCACACATGCTCGCTCTTTCTGACACAGGCTAGCTCTCTCAGACACAGGCTCGCTCGCTCTCAGACATGCTCGCTCTCTCTCACACATGCTCGCTCTTTCTGACACAAGCTAGCTCTCTCAGACACAGGCTGGCTTGCTCTGACACAGGCTGGCTCTCTCTCACACATGCTCACTCTCTCACACACATGCTCACTCTCTCTGACACATGTTCGCGCTCTCTCATACATGCTTGCTCTCTCTCACAAATGCTCGCTCTCTCTGACACAGGGTCGCTCGCTCTCACACATGCTCGCTCTCTCTCACACATGCTCGCTCTTTCTGACACAGGCTAGCTCTCTCAGACACAGGCTGGCTCTCTCTCCCACATGCTCGCTCTCTCTCACACATGCTCGCTCTCTCTGACACATGCTCGGTCTCTCTGACACAGGCTGGCTCTCTCTGACAATTTCTCGCTCTCTCTGACACAGGCTCACTATCTCTGACACATGCTCGCTTTCTCTCACACAGGCTCGCACTCTGTCACAAATGCTCACTCTCTCTGACACAGGCTCACACTCTCTCACACATGCTCGCTCCCTCTGACACATGCTCGCTCTCTCTGACACATGCTCACTCTCTCTGACACAGGCTCGCTCTCTCTGACAGAGGCTCACGCTCTCTGACACAGGCTCCCTCTCTCTGACACATGTTCGCTCTCTCTCACACATGCTCACTCTCTCTCACACAGCCTCACTCTCTCTGACACAGGCTCGCTCTCTCTCACACATGCTCACTCTCTCTGACTCATGCTCGCTCTCTCTGACACATGCGCGCTGTCCCTCTCATATGCTCGCTCTCTCTGACACATGCTCGCTCTCTCTGACACAGGCTCACTCTCTCTGACACAGGCTCACTCTATCTGACACAGGCTCGCTCTCTTACACAGGCTCGCTCTCTCTCAAACAGATTTACTCTCTCTGACACATGCTCACTCTCTTTGACACATGCTCACTCTCTCTGACACATGCTTGCTCTCTCTCACACATGCTCACTCTCTCTGACACATGTTCGCGCTCTCTCACACATGCTCTCTCTGACACAGGCTCGCTCACTCTGACACATGCCCGCTCTCTCTCACACATGCTTGGTCTCTCTGACACAGGCTCGCTCGATCTCACACATGCTCGCTCTCTCTCAAACATGCTCACTCTGTCTGACACAGGCTCGCTCTCCCTGACACATGCTCGTGCACTCTGACACAGGCTGGCTCTCTCTCACACATGCTCGCTCTCTCTCACAAATGCACACTCTCTCTGACACATGTTCGCACACTCTCACACATGCTTGCTCTCTCTGACACAGGCTCGCTCTCTCTGACACAGGCTCGCTCTCTCTGACACAGGCTCGCTCTCTCTGACACATGCTCGCTCTCTCTCAAACATGCTCGCTTTTGCTGACACAGGCTCGCACTCTCTGACACAGGCTCGCTCTCACTGACACAGGCTCACTCTCTCACACATGCTCGCTCTCTCTGACACATGCTCACTCTCTCTGAAACAGGCTCGCTCTTTCTGACACAGGCTCGCTCTCTCTGACACAGGCTTGCTCTCTCTGATACAGGCTCGCTCTCTCTGACACATGCTCGCTCTCTCTCACTCATGTTCGATCTCGTTGACACAGCATCACTCTCTCTGACACAGGCTCACACTCTCTCAATCATGCTCACTCTCTCTGACACAGGCTCACTCTATCTCACACATGCTCGCTCGCTCTGACACAGTCTCCCTCTCTCTGACACATACTCACTCTCTCTGACATATGCCCGCTCTCTCTGATACATGCTCACTCTCTCTGACACAGGCTCGCTCTCTCTGACACAGGCTCACTCTCTCTGACACATGCTCGCTCTCTCTGACACATTCTCGCTCTCTCTCACACAGGCTTGCTCTCCCTGACACTTGCTCGCTCTCTGACACATGCTCGCTCTCTCTGACAAATGCTCGCTCTTTGACACATGCTCGCTCTCTCTGACACAGGCTCGCTCTCTCTGACACATGCTCGCTCTCTCTGACACAGGCTCACACTCTCTCACACATGCTCGCTCTCTCTGACACATGCTCGCTCTCTCTGACACATGCTCGCTCTCTCTGACACAGGCTCGCTCTCTCTGACACATGCTCGCTTTCTCTGACACAGGCTCACACTCTCTGACACAGGCTCGCTCGCTCTCACACAGGCTCGCTCTCTCTGACAAATGTTTGCTCTCTCTGACACAGGCTCGCTTTCTCTCACAGATGCTCGCTCTCTCTGACACAGGCTCACACTTTCTCACACAGGCTCGCTGTCTCTGACACATGCTCGCTCTCTCTCACACATGCTCGCTCTCTCTGAAACAGGCTCGCTCTCTCTGACACAGGCTCGCTCTCTCTGACACAGGCTGGCTCTCTCTCACACGTTCTCGCTCTCTCTCACACATGCTCACACTCTCTGACACATGTTCGCTCTCTCTCACACATGCTCGCTCTCTCTGACACAGGCTCGCTCTCTCTGACACAGGCTCGCTCGCTCTCACACATGCTCGCTCTCTCTCACACCTGCCCGCTCTTACTGACACAGGCTCTATCTCTCTGACACAGGCTCGCTGGCTCTCAGACATGCTCGCTCTCTCTCACACATGCTCGCTCTTTCTGACACAGGCTAGCTCTCTCAGACACAGGCTGGCTTGCTCTGACACAGGCTGGCTCTCTCTCACACATGCTCACTCTCTCACACACATGCTCACTCTCTCTGACACATGTTCGCACTCTCTCATACATGCTTGCTCTCTCTCACACATGCTCGCTCTCTCTGACACAGGGTCGCTCGCTCTCACACATGCTCGCTCTCTCTCACACATGCTCGCTCTCTCTGACACATGCTCGGTCTCTCTGACACAGGCTGGCTCTCTCTGACAATTGCTCGCTCTCTCTGACACAGGCTCACTATCTCTGACACATTCTCGCTTTCTCTCACACAGGCTCGCACTCTGTCACAAATGCTCGCTCTCTCTGACACAGGCTCACACTCTCTCACACATGCTCGCTCCCTCTGACACATGCTCGCTCTCTCTGACACATGCTCACTCTCTCTGACACAGGCTCGCTCTCTCTGACAGAGGCTCACGCTCTCTGACACAGGCTCCCTCTCTCTGACACATGCTCGCTCTCTCTCACACATGCTCACTCTCTCTCACACAGCCTCACTCTCTCTGACACAGGCTCGCTCTCTCTCACACATGCTCACTCTCTCTGAATCATGCTCGCTCTCTCTGACACATGCGCGCTCTCCCTCTCATATGCTCGCTCTCTCTGACACATGCTCGCTCTCTCAGACACTGGCTCACTCTCTCTGACACATGCTCGCTCTCTCTGACACAGGCTCGCTCTCTCTGACACATGCTCGCTCTGAATGACACAGGCTCACTCTCTCTGACACATGCTCGCTCTTTCTGACAAAGGCTAGCTCTCTCAGACACAGGCTGGCTCTCTCTCACACATGCTCGCTCTCTCTCACACATGCTCACTCTCTCTGACACATGTTCGCGCTCTCTCATACATGCTTGCTTTCTCTGACACAGGCTCGCTCGCTCTCACACTTGCTCGCTCTCTCTCACACATGCTCGCTCTTTCTGACAAAGGCTAGCTCTCTCAGACACAGGCTGGCTCTCTCTCACACATGCTCGCTCTCTCTCACACATGCTCACTCTCTCTGACACATGTTCGCGCTCTCTCATACATGCTTGCTTTCTCTGACACAGGCTCGCTCGCTCTGACACATGCTCAATCTCTCTCACACTTGCTTGCTCTCTCTGACACAGGTTCGCTCGCTCTCACATATGCTCGCTCTCTCTCACACATGCACGCTCGCTCTGACACAGGCTCGCTCTCTCTGACACAGGCTCGCTCTCTCTTACACAGGCTCGCTCTCTCTGACACATGCCCGCTCGCTGTGACACATGCTCACTTTCTCTCACACATGCTTGCTCTCTCTGACACAGGCTCACACTCTCTGACACAGGCTCGCTCTCACTGACACATGCTCGCTCTCTCTGAAACAGGCTCGCTCTCTCTGACACAGGCTCGCTCTCTCTGACACAGGCTCACACTCTCTCACACATGCTCGCTCTACCTGACATAGGCTTACACTCTCTCACACATGCTCGCTCTCTCTGAAACAGGCTCACACTCTCTCACACATGCTCACTCTCTCTGACACATGCTCGCTCTCTCTGACACATGCTCACTCTCTTTGACACAGGCTAGCTCTCTCTGACACATGCTCTCTCTCTCTGACACAGGCTCACACTCTCTGACACAGGCTCGATCTCTCTGACAAATGCTCGTTCTCTGACACATGCTCGCTCTCTCTGACACATGCTCGCTCTCTCTGACACAGGCTCGCTCTCTCTGACACATGCTCGCTCTGAATGACACAGGCTCACTCTCTCTGACACATGCTCGCTCTCTCTGACACAGGTTCACACGCTCTGACACAGGCTCGCTCTCTCTCACACAGGCTCACTCTCTGACAAATGTTTGCTCTCTCTGATCAGGCTCGCTCTCTCTGACAGATGCTCGCTCTCTCTGACAGATGCTCGCTCTCTCTGACAGATGCTCGCTCTCTCTGACACAGGCTCGCTCTCTCTCACACAGGCTCGCTCGCTCTCACACTTGCTCGCTCTCTCTCACACATGCTCGCTCTTTCTGACAAAGGCTAGCTCTCTCAGACACAGGCTGGCTCTCTCTCACACATGCTCGCTCTCTCTCACACATGCTCACTCTCTCTGACACATGTTCGCGCTCTCTCATACATGCTTGCTTTCTCTGACACAGGCTCGCTCGCTCTGACACATGCTCAATCTCTCTCACACTTGCTTGCTCTCTCTGACACAGGTTCGCTCGCTCTCACATATGCTCGCTCTCTCTCACACATGCACGCTCGCTCTGACACAGGCTCGCTCTCTCTGACACAGGCTCGCTCTCTCTTACACAGGCTCGCTCTCTCTGACACATGCCCGCTCGCTGTGACACATGCTCACTTTCTCTCACACATGCTTGCTCTCTCTGACACAGGCTCACACTCTCTGACACAGGCTCGCTCTCACTGACACATGCTCGCTCTCTCTGAAACAGGCTCGCTCTCTCTGACACAGGCTCGCTCTCTCTGACACAGGCTCACACTCTCTCACACATGCTCGCTCTACCTGACATAGGCGTACACTCTCTCACACATGCTCGCTCTCTCTGAAACAGGCTCACACTCTCTCACACATGCTCACTCTCTCTGACACATGCTCGCTCTCTCTGACACATGCTCACTCTCTTTGACACAGGCTAGCTCTCTCTGACACATGCTCTCTCTCTCTGACACAGGCTCACACTCTCTGACACAGGCTCGATCTCTCTGACAAATGCTCGTTCTCTGACACATGCTCGCTCTCTCTGACACATGCTCGCTCTCTCTGACACAGGCTCGCTCTCTCTGACACAGGCTCACTCTCTCTGACACAGGCTCACACTCTCTGACACAGGCTCACTCTCTCTGACACATGCGCGCTCTCTCTGATACATGCTCGCTCTATCTGATACAGGCTCGCTCTCTCTGACACATGCTTCCTCTCTCTGACACATGCTCGCTCTCTCTCACACATGCTCGCTCTCTCTGACACAGGCTTGCTCTCTCTGACACAGGCTCACTCTCTCTGACACAGGCTCACACTCTCTGACACAGGCTCACTCTCTCTGACACATGCGCGCTCTCTCTGACACATGCTCGCTCTATCTGACACAGGCTCGTTCTCTCTGACACATGCTCGCTATCTCTGACACATGCTCGCTCTCTCTCACACATGCTCACTCACTCTCACACAGCCTCACTCTCTCTGACACAGACTCGTTCTCACTGACACAAGCTCACTCTCCCTGATACATGCTCGCTTTCTCTGACACATTCTCGCTCTCTCTCACACAGGCTCGCTTTCCCTGACACAGGCTCGCTCTCTCTGACACTGGCTCGCTCTCTGTGGCACATGCTCACTCTCTGTCACACATTCTCGCTCTCTCTGAAACAGGCTTGGTCTCTCTGACGCAGGATCGCTCTCTCTCACACATGCTAGCTAACTCTCTGACACATGCTCGCTCTCTCTGACACATGCACGCTCTCTCTGACACATGCTCGCTCTCTCTGACACATGCTCCCTCTCTCTGACACAGGCTCGCTCTCTCTGACACATGCTCGCTCTCTCTGACACAGGCTCACACTCTCTGACACAAGCTCGCTCGCTCTCAAACAGGCTCGCTCTCTCTGACAAATGTTTGCTCTCTCTGACACAGGCTCGCTCTCTGTCAAAGATGCTTGCTCTCTCTGACACAGGCTCACACTTTCTCACACAGGCTCGCTCTCTCTGACACATGCTCGCTCTCTCTCACACATGCTCGCTCTCTCTGAAACAGGCTCGCTCTCTCTGACACAGGCTCGCTCTCTCTGACACAGGCTGGCTCTCTCTCACACATGCTCGCTCACTCTCACACATGCTCACTCTCTCTGACACATGTTCGTGCTCTCACACATGCTTGCTCTCTCTGACACAGGCTCGCTCACTCTGACACATGCTCGCTCTCTCTCACACATGCTCTCTCTCTCTGACACATGCTCGCTCTCTCTGACAAATGCTCGCTCTCTGACACATGCTCGCTCTCTCTGACACATGCTCGCTCTCTCTGACACAGGCTCGCTCTTTCTGACACAGGCTCACTCACTCTGACACAGGCTCACACTCTCTGACACAGGCTCACTCTCTCTGACACATGCGCGCTCTCTCTGATACATGCTCGCTCTATCTGATACAGGCTCACACTCTCTCACACATGCTCGCTCTCTCTGACACAGGCTCACACTCTCTCACACATGCTCGCTCTCTTTGACACATGATCGCCCTGACACATGCTCGCTCTCTCTGACACAGGATCGCTCTCTCTCACACATGCTGGCTCTCTCTCACACATGCTGGCTCTCTCTGACAGATGCACGTTCTCTCTGACACATGCTCGCTCTCTCTGACACATGCTCGCTCTCTCTGACACATGCTCGCTCTCCCTCACATATGCTCACTCTCTCTGATACATGTTCGCTCTCTCTCACAAATGCTCTCTCTGACACAGGCTTGCTCTCTCTCACACATGCTCGCTCTCTCTCACACATGCTCGCTCTCTCTGACACAGGCTCGCTCGGTCTGTCTCATGCTCGCTCTCTCTGACACATGCTTGCTCTCTCTGACACAGGCTCGCTTGATCTCACACATGCTCGCTCTCTCTCACACATGCTCGATCTTTCTGACACAGGCTCGCTCTCCCTGACACAGGCTGGCTCTCTCTGACACAGGCTGGCTCTCTCTCACACATGCTCGCTCTCTCTCACACATGCACACTCTCTCTGACACATGTTCGCGCCCTCTCACACATGCTTGCTCTCTCTGACACAGGCTCGCTCATTCTGACACATGCTCATTCTCTCTCACACATGCTCGCTCTCTCTGACACAGGCTCGCTCTCTCTGACACAGGCTCGCTCTCTCTGACACATGCTCGCTCTCTGTGACACATGCTCGCTCTCCCTCACACATGGTCTATCTCTCTGACACATGCTCGCACTCTCTGACACATGCTCGCTCTCACTGATTGAGGCTCAATCTCTCTGACACATGCTCGCTCTCTCTGACACATGCTCGCTCTCTCTGACACATGCTCGCTCTCTCTGACACATGCTTGCTCTCTCTGACACAGGCTCACACTCTCTGACAGAGGCTCGCTCTCTCTCACACATGCTCACTCTCTCTGACACATGTTTTCTCTCTCTCACAAATGCTTGCTCTCACTGACACAGGCTTGCTCACTCTGACAAATGCTCGCTCTCTCTGACACATGCTCACTCTCTCTGACATATGCTCACTCTTTCTCACACATGCTCACTCACTCTCACACAGCCTCACTCTCTCTGACACAGGCTCGCTCTCTCTTACACATGCTCACTCTCTCTGACACAGTCTCGCTCTCTCTGACACATGCTCGCTCTCTCTCACATATGCCCGCTCTCTCTGACACATGCTCGCTCTCTCTGAGACATGCTCCCTCTCTCTGACAAAGGCTCGCTCTCTCTGACACATGCTCGCTCTCTCTCACACAGGCTCACACTCTCTCACACATGCTCGCTCTCTCTGACACAGGCTCACACTCTCTCACACATGCTCGCTCTCTCTGACACAGGCTCACACTCTCTCACACATGCTCGCTCTCTTTGACACATGATCGCTCTGACACATGCTCGCTCTCTCTGACACAGGATCGCTCTCTCTGACACAGGCTCACTCTCTCTGACACAGGCTCACAATCTCTGACACAGGCTCGCTGACTCTGACACATGCTCGCTCTCTCTGACACAGGCTCGCTCTCTCTGACACAGGCTCGCTCTCTCTGACACATGCTCGCTCTCTCTGACACATGCTCACTCTCTCTCACACATGCTCACTCACTCTCACACAGCCTCACTCTCTCTGACACAGGCTCGCTCTCTCTCACACATGCTCACTCTCTCTGACACATGGTCGCTCTCTCTGACACATGCTCCCTCTAACACATGCTCGCTCTCTCTGACACAGGCTTGCTCTCTCTGACACAGGCTCACTCTCTCTGTCACAGGCTCACAATCTCTGACACAGGCTCGCTGTTTCTGACACATGCTCGCTCTCTCTTACAAATGCTCGCTCTATCTGACACAGGCTCGCTCTCTCTGACACATGCTCACTCTCTCTGACACATGCTTGCTCTTTCTCACACATGCTCACTCACTCTCACACAGCCTCACCCTCTCTGACACAGGCTCGCTCTCTCTCACACATGCTCACTCTCTCTGACACATGGTCGCTCTCTCTGCCACATGCTCGCTCTCTCTCACATATGCCCGCTCTCTCTGACACATGCTCGCTCTCACTGAGACATGCTCCCTCTCTCTGACACATGCTCGCACTTTCTCACACATGCTCGCTTTCTCTGACACAGGCTCGTTCTCTCTGACACTGCCTCGCTCTCTGTGACACATGCTTGCTCTCTCTCACACATTCTCGCTCTCTCTGAAACTGGCTCGCTCTCTCTGACACAGGCTCGCTCTCTCTCACACATGCTGGCTCTCTCTCACACATGCTGGCTCTCTCTGACACATGCACGATCTCTCTGACACATGCTCGCTCTCTCTGACACATGCTCGCTCTCTCTGACACATGCTCGCTCTCTCTCACAAATGCTCTCTCTGACACAGGCTTGCTCTCTCTCACACATGCTCGCTCTCTCTCACACATGCTCGCTCTCTCTGACACAGGCTCGCTCGGTCTGTCTCATGCTCGCTCTCTCTGACACATGCTTGCTCTCTCTGACACAGGCTCGCTTGATCTCACACATGCTCGCTCTCTCTCACACATGCTCAATCTTTCTGACACAGGCTCGCTCTCCCTGACACAGGCTGGCTCTCTATGACACAGGCTGGCTCTCTCTCACACATGCTCGCTCTCTCTCACACATGCACACTCTCTCTGACACATGTTCGCGCCCTCTCACACATGCTTGCTCTCTCTGACACAGGCTCGCTCATTCTGACACATGCTCGTTCTCTCTCACACATGCTCGCTCTCTCTGACACAGGCTCGCTCTATCTGACACAGGCTCGCTCTCTCTGACACATGCTCGCTCTCTCTGACACATGCTCGCTCTCTCTCACAAATGCTCTCTCTGACACAGGCTTGCTCTCTCTCACACATGCTCGCTCTCTCTCACACATGCTCGCTCTCTCTGACACAGGCTCGCTCGGTCTGTCTCATGCTCGCTCTCTCTGACACATGCTTGCTCTCTCTGACACAGGCTCGCTTGATCTCACACATGCTCGCTCTCTCTCACACATGCTCAATCTTTCTGACACAGGCTCGCTCTCCCTGACACAGGCTGGCTCTCTATGACACAGGCTGGCTCTCTCTCACACATGCTCGCTCTCTCTCACACATGCACACTCTCTCTGACACATGTTCGCGCCCTCTCACACATGCTTGCTCTCTCTGACACAGGCTCGCTCTCTCTGACACAGGCTCGCTCTCTCTGACACAGGCTCGCTCTCTCTGACACATGCTCGCTCTCTGTGACACATGCTCGCTCTCCCTCACACATGGTCTATCTCTCTGACACATGCTCGCACTCTCTGACACATGCTCGCTCTCACTGATTGAGGCTCAATCTCTCTGACACATGCTCGCTCTCTCTGACACATGCTCGCTCTCTCTGACACATGCTCGCTCTCTCTGACACATGCTTGCTCTCTCTGACACAGGCACACACTCTCTGACAGAGGCTCGCTCTCTCTCACACATGCTCACTCTCTCTGACACATGTTCTCTCTCTCTCACAAATGCTTGCTCTCTCTGACACAGGCTTGCTCACTCTGACACATGCTCGCTCTCTCTGACACATGCTCACTCTCTCTGACATATGCTCACTCTCTCTCACACATGCTCACTCACTCTCACACAGCCTCACTCTCTCTGACACAGGCTCGCTCTCTCTTACACATGCTCACTCTCTCTGACACAGTCTCGCTCTCTCTGAGACATGCTCCCTCTCTCTGACAAAGGCTCGCTCTCTCTGACACATGCTCTTTCTCTCTCACACAGGCTCACACTCTCTCACACATGCTCGCTCTCTCTGACACAGGCTCACACTCTCTCACACATGCTCACTCTCTCTGACACAGGCTCACACTCTCTCACACATGCTCGCTCTCTTTGACACATGATCGCTCTGACACATGCTCGCTCTCTCTGACACAGGATCACTCTCTCTGACACAGGCTCACTCTCTCTGACACAGGCTCACAATCTCTGACACAGGCTCGCTGACTCTGACACATGCTCGCTCTCTCTGACACAGGCTCGCTCTCTCTGACACAGGCTCGCTCTCTCTGACACATGCTCGCTCTCTCTGACACATGCTCACTCTCTCTCACACATGCTCACTCACTCTCACACAGCCTCACTCTCTCTGACACAGGCTCGCTCTCTCTCACACATGCTCACTCTCTCTGACACATGGTCGCTCTCTCTGACACATGCTCCCTCTAACACATGCTCGCTCTCTCTGACACAGGCTTTCTCTCTCTGACACAGGCTCACTCTCTCTGTCACAGGCTCACAATCTCTGACACAGGCTCGCTGTTTCTGACACATGCTCGCTCTCTCTTACAAATGCTCGCTCTATCTGACACAGGCTCGCTCTCTCTGACACATGCTCACTCTCTCTGACACATGCTTGCTCTTTCTCACACATGCTCACTCACTCTCACACAGCCTCACCCTCTCTGACACTGGCTCGTTCTCTCTCACACATGCTCACTCTCTCTGACACATGGTCGCTCTCTCTGCCACATGCTCGCTCTTTCTCACATATGCCCGCTCTCTCTGACACATGCTCGCTCTCACTGAGACATGCTGTCTCTCTGTGACACATGCTCGCACTTTCTCACACATGCTCACTTTCTCTGACACAGGCTCCTTCTCTCTGACGCTGCCTCGCTCTCTGTGACACATGCTTGCTCTCTCTCACACATTCTCGCTCTCTCTGAAACTGGCTCGCTCTCTCTGACACAGGCTCGCTCTCTCTCACACATGCTTGCTCTCTCTCACACATGCTGGCTCTCTCTGACACATGCACGATCTCTCTGACACATGCTCGCTCTCTCTGACACATGCTCGCTCTCTCTGACACATGCTCGCTCTCTCTCACATATGCTCACTCTCTCTGAAACATGTTCGCGCTCTCTCACAAATGCTCTCTCTGACACAGGCTTGCTCTCTCTCACACATGCTCGCTCTCTCTCACACATGCTCGCTCTCTCTGACACAGGCTCGCTCGGTCTGTCTCATGCTCGCTCTCTCTGACACATGCTTGCTCTCTCTGACACAGGCTCGCTTGATCTCACACATGCTCGCTCTCTCTCACACATGCTTGATCTTTTTGACACAGGCTCGCTCTCCCTGACACAGGCTGTCTCTCTCTGACACAGGCTGGCTCTCTCTCACACATGCTCGCTCTCTCTCACACATGCACACTCTCTCTGACACATGTTCGCGCCCTCTCACACATGCTTGCTCTCTCTGACACAGGCTCGCTCATTCTGACACATGCTCGTTCTCTCTCACACATGCTCGCTCTCTCTGACACAGGCTCGCTCTCTCTGACACAGGCTCGCTCTCTCTGACACATGCTCGCTCTCTGTGACACATGCTCGCTCTCCCTCACACATGGTCTATCTCTCTGACACATGCTCGCACTCTCTGACACATGCTCGCTCTCACTGAGACATGCTCCCTCTCTCTGACACATGCTCGCACTTTCTCACACATGCTCGCTTTCTCTGACACAGGCTCGTTCTCTCTGACACTGCCTCGCTCTCTGTGACACATGCTTGCTCTCTCTCACACATTCTCGCTCTCTCTGAAACTGGCTCGCTCTCTCTGACACAGGCTCGCTCTCTCTCACACATGCTGGCTCTCTCTCACACATGCTGGCTCTCTCTGACACATGCACGATCTCTCTGACACATGCTCGCTCTCTCTGACACATGCTCGCTCTCTCTGACACATGCTCGCTCTCTCTCACAAATGCTCTCTCTGACACAGGCTTGCTCTCTCTCACACATGCTCGCTCTCTCTCACACATGCTCGCTCTCTCTGACACAGGCTCGCTCGGTCTGTCTCATGCTCGCTCTCTCTGACACATGCTTGCTCTCTCTGACACAGGCTCGCTTGATCTCACACATGCTCGCTCTCTCTCACACATGCTCAATCTTTCTGACACAGGCTCGCTCTCCCTGACACAGGCTGGCTCTCTATGACACAGGCTGGCTCTCTCTCACACATGCTCGCTCTCTCTCACACATGCACACTCTCTCTGACACATGTTCGCGCCCTCTCACACATGCTTGCTCTCTCTGACACAGGCTCGCTCATTCTGACACATGCTCGTTCTCTCTCACACATGCTCGCTCTCTCTGACACAGGCTCGCTCTCTCTGACACAGGCTCGCTCTCTCTGACACATGCTCGCTCTCTGTGACACATGCTCGCTCTCCCTCACACATGGTCAATCTCTCTGACACATGCTCGCTCTCTCTGACACATGCTCGCTCTCTCTGACACATGCTCGCTCTCTCTGACACATGCTTGCTCTCTCTGACACAGGCTCACACTCTCTGACAGAGGCTCGCTCTCTCTCACACATGCTCACTCTCTCTGACACATGTTCTCTCTCTCTCACAAATGCTTGCTCTCTCTGACACAGGCTTGCTCACTCTGACACATGCTCGCTCTCTCTGACACATGCTCACTCTCTCTGACATATGCTCACTCTCTCTCACACATGCTCACTCACTCTCACACAGCCTCACTCTCTCTGACACAGGCTCGCTCTCTCTGACACATGCTCACTCTCTCTGACACAGTCTCGCTCTCTCTGACACATGCTCGCTCTCTCTCACATATGCCCGCTCTCTCTGACACATGCTCGCTCTCTCTGAGACATGCTCCCTCTCTCTGACAAAGGCTCGCTCTCTCTGACACATGCTCGTTCTCTCTCACACAGGCTCACACTCTCTCACACATGCTCGCTCTCTCTGACACAGGCTCACACTCTCTCACACATGCTCACTCTCTCTGACACAGGCTCACACTCTCTCACACATGCTCGCTCTCTTTGACACATGATCGCTCTGACACATGCTCGCTCTCTCTGACACAGGATCGCTCTCTCTGACACAGGCTCACTCTCTCTGACACAGGCTCACAATCTCTGACACAGGCTCGCTGACTCTGACACATGCTCGCTCTCTCTGACACAGGCTCGCTCTCTCTGACACAGGCTCGCTCTCTCTGACACATGCTCGCTCTCTCTGACACATGCTCACTCTCTCTCACACATGCTCACTCACTCTCACACAGCCTCACTCTCTCTGACACAGGCTCGCTCTCTCTCACACATGCTCACTCTCTCTGACACATGGTCGCTCTCTCTGACACATGCTCCCTCTAACACATGCTCGCTCTCTCTGACACAGGCTTTCTCTCTCTGACACAGGCTCACTCTCTCTGTCACAGGCTCACAATCTCTGACACAGGCTCGCTGTTTCTGACACATGCTCGCTCTCTCTTACAAATGCTCGCTCTATCTGACACAGGCTCGCTCTCTCTGACACATGCTCACTCTCTCTGACACATGCTTGCTCTTTCTCACACATGCTCACTCACTCTCACACAGCCTCACCCTCTCTGACACTGGCTCGTTCTCTCTCACACATGCTCACTCTCTCTGACACATGGTCGCTCTCTCTGCCACATGCTCGCTCTTTCTCACATATGCCCGCTCTCTCTGACACATGCTCGCTCTCACTGAGACATGCTGTCTCTCTGTGACACATGCTCGCACTTTCTCACACATGCTCACTTTCTCTGACACAGGCTCCTTCTCTCTGACGCTGCCTCGCTCTCTGTGACACATGCTTGCTCTCTCTCACACATTCTCGCTCTCTCTGAAACTGGCTCGCTCTCTCTGACACAGGCTCGCTCTCTCTCACACATGCTGGCTCTCTCTCACACATGCTGGCTCTCTCTGACACATGCTCGCTCTCTCTGACACATGCTCGCTCTCTCTGACACATGCTCGCTCTCTCTCACATATGCTCACTCTCTCTGACACAGGCTTTCTCTCTCTGACACAGGCTCACTCTCTCTGTCACAGGCTCACAATCTCTGACACAGGCTCGCTGTTTCTGACACATGCTCGCTCTCTCTTACAAATGCTCGCTCTATCTGACACAGGCTCGCTCTCTCTGACACATGCTCACTCTCTCTGACACATGCTTGCTCTTTCTCACACATGCTCACTCACTCTCACACAGCCTCACCCTCTCTGACACTGGCTCGTTCTCTCTCACACATGCTCACTCTCTCTGACACATGGTCGCTCTCTCTGCCACATACTCGCTCTTTCTCACATATGCCCGCTCTCTCTGACACATGCTCGCTCTCACTGAGACATGCTGTCTCTCTGTGACACATGCTCGCACTTTCTCACACATGCTCACTTTCTCTGACACAGGCTCCTTCTCTCTGACGCTGCCTCGCTCTCTGTGACACATGCTTGCTCTCTCTCACACATTCTCGCTCTCTCTGAAACTGGCTCGCTCTCTCTGACACAGGCTCGCTCTCTCTCACACATGCTGGCTCTCTCTCACACATGCTGGCTCTCTCTGACACATGCACGATCTCTCTGACACATGCTCGCTCTCTCTGACACATGCTCGCTCTCTCTGACACATGCTCGCTCTCTCTCACATATGCTCACTCTCTCTGATACATGTTCGCGCTCTCTCACAAATGCTCTCTCTGACACAGGCTTGCTCTCTCTCACACATGCTCGCTCTCTCTCACACATGCTCGCTCTCTCTGACACAGGCTCGCTCGGTCTGTCTCATGCTCGCTCTCTCTGACACATGCTTGCTCTCTCTGACACAGGCTCGCTTGATCTCACACATGCTCGCTCTCTCTCACACATGCTCGATCTTTTTGACACAGGCTCGCTCTCCCTGACACAGGCTGTCTCTCTCTGACACAGGCTGGCTCTCTCTCACACATGCTCGCTCTCTCTCACACATGCACACTCTCTCTGACACATGTTCGCGCCCTCTCACACATGCTTGCTCTCTCTGACACAGGCTCGCTCATTCTGACACATGCTCGTTCTCTCTCACACATGCTCGCTCTCTCTGACACAGGCTCGCTCTCTCTGACACAGGCTCGCTCTCTCTGACACATGCTCGCTCTCTGTGACACATGCTCGCTCTCCCTCACACATGGTCTATCTCTCTGACACATGCTCGCACTCTCTGACACATGCTCGCTCTCACTGAGACATGCTCCCTCTCTCTGACACATGCTCGCACTTTCTCACACATGCTCGCTTTCTCTGACACAGGCTCGTTCTCTCTGACACTGCCTCGCTCTCTGTGACACATGCTTGCTCTCTCTCACACATTCTCGCTCTCTCTGAAACTGGCTCGCTCTCTCTGACACAGGCTCGCTCTCTCTCACACATGCTGGCTCTCTCTCACACATGCTGGCTCTCTCTGACACATGCACGATCTCTCTGACACATGCTCGCTCTCTCTGACACATGCTCGCTCTCTCTGACACATGCTCGCTCTCTCTCACAAATGCTCTCTCTGACACAGGCTTGCTCTCTCTCACACATGCTCGCTCTCTCTCACACATGCTCGCTCTCTCTGACACAGGCTCGCTCGGTCTGTCTCATGCTCGCTCTCTCTGACACATGCTTGCTCTCTCTGACACAGGCTCGCTTGATCTCACACATGCTCGCTCTCTCTCACACATGCTCAATCTTTCTGACACAGGCTCGCTCTCCCTGACACAGGCTGGCTCTCTATGACACAGGCTGGCTCTCTCTCACACATGCTCGCTCTCTCTCACACATGCACACTCTCTCTGACACATGTTCGCACCCTCTCACACATGCTTGCTCTCTCTGACACAGGCTCGCTCATTCTGACACATGCTCATTCTCTCTCACACATGCTCGCTCTCTCTGACACAGGCTCGCTCTCTCTGACACATGCTCGCTCTCTGTGACACATGCTCGCTCTCCCTCACACATGGTCTATCTCTCTGACACATGCTCGCACTCTCTGACACATGCTCGCTCTCACTGATTGAGGCTCAATCTCTCTGACACATGCTCGTTCTCTCTGACACATGCTCGCTCTCTCTGACACATGCTCGCTCTCTCTGACACATGCTTGCTCTCTCTGACACAGGCTCACACTCTCTGACAGAGGCTCGCTCTCTCTCACACATGCTCACTCTCTCTGACACATGTTCTCTCTCTCTCACAAATGCTTGCTCTCTCTGACACAGGCTTGCTCACTCTGACACATGCTCGCTCTCTCTGACACATGCTCACTCTCTCTGACATATGCTCACTCTCTCTCACACATGCTCACTCACTCTCACACAGCCTCACTCTCTCTGACACAGGCTCGCTCTCTCTTACACATGCTCACTCTCTCTGACACAGTCTCGCTCTCTCTGACACATGCTCGCTCTCTCTCACATATGCCCGCTCTCTCTGACACATGCTCGCTCTCTCTGAGACATGCTCCCTCTCTCTGACAAAGGCTCGCTCTCTCTGACACATGCTCGTTCTCTCTCACACAGGCTCACACTCTCTCACACATGCTCGCTCTCTCTGACACAGGCTCACACTCTCTCACACATGCTCACTCTCTCTGACACAGGCTCACACTCTCTCACACATGCTCGCTCTCTTTGACACATGATCGCTCTGACACATGCTCGCTCTCTCTGACACAGGATCGCTCTCTCTGACACAGGCTCACTCTCTCTGACACAGGCTCACAATCTCTGACACAGGCTCGCTGACTCTGACACATGCTCGCTCTCTCTGACACAGGCTCGCTCTCTCTGACACAGGCTCGCTCTCTCTGACACATGCTCGCTCTCTCTGACACATGCTCACTCTCTCTCACACATGCTCACTCACTCTCACACAGCCTCACTCTCTCTGACACAGGCTCGCTCTCTCTCACACATGCTCACTCTCTCTGACACATGGTCGCTCTCTCTGACACATGCTCCCTCTAACACATGCTCGCTCTCTCTGACACAGGCTTTCTCTCTCTGACACAGGCTCACTCTCTCTGTCACAGGCTCACAATCTCTGACACAGGCTCGCTGTTTCTGACACATGCTCGCTCTCTCTTACAAATGCTCGCTCTATCTGACACAGGCTCGCTCTCTCTGACACATGCTCACTCTCTCTGACACATGCTTGCTCTTTCTCACACATGCTCACTCACTCTCACACAGCCTCACCCTCTCTGACACTGGCTCGTTCTCTCTCACACATGCTCACTCTCTCTGACACATGCTCGCTCTTTCTCACATATGCCCGCTCTCTCTGACACATGCTCGCTCTCACTGAGACATGCTGTCTCTCTGTGACACATGCTCGCACTTTCTCACACATGCTCACTTTCTCTGACACAGGCTCCTTCTCTCTGACGCTGCCTCGCTCTCTGTGACACATGCTTGCTCTCTCTCACACATTCTCGCTCTCTCTGAAACTGGCTCGCTCTCTCTGACACAGGCTCGCTCTCTCTCACACATGCTGGCTCTCTCTCACACATGCTGGCTCTCTCTGACACATGCACGATCTCTCTGACACATGCTCGCTCTCTCTGACACATGCTCGCTCTCTCTGACACATGCTCGCTCTCTCTCACATATGCTCACTCTCTCTGATACATGTTCGCGCTCTCTCACACATGCTCTCTCTGACACAGGCTTGCTCTCTCTCACACATGCTCGCTCTCTCTCACACATGCTCGCTCTCTCTGACACAGGCTCGCTCGGTCTGTCTCATGCTCGCTCTCTCTGACACATGCTTGCTCTCTCTGACACAGGCTCGCTTGATCTCACACATGCTCGCTCTCTCTCACACATGCTCGATCTTTTTGACACAGGCTCGCTCTCCCTGACACAGGCTGTCTCTCTCTGACACAGGCTGGCTCTCTCTCACACATGCTCGCTCTCTCTCACACATGCACACTCTCTCTGACACATGTTCGCGCCCTCTCACACATGCTTGCTCTCTCTGACACAGGCTCGCTCATTCTGACACATGCTCGTTCTCTCTCACACATGCTCGCTCTCTCTGACACAGGCTCGCTCTCTCTGACACAGGCTCGCTCTCTCTGACACATGCTCGCTCTCTGTGACACATGCTCGCTCTCCCTCACACATGGTCTATCTCTCTGACACATGCTCGCACTCTCTGACACATGCTCGCTCTCACTGATTGAGGCTCAATCTCTCTGACACAGGCTCGCTCTCTCTGACACAGGCTCGCTCTCTCTGACACATGCTCGCTCTCTCTGACACATGCTTGCTCTCTCTGACACAGGCACACACTCTCTGACAGAGGCTCGCTCTCTCTCACACATGCTCACTCTCTCTGACACATGTTCTCTCTCTCTCACAAATGCTTGCTCTCTCTGACACAGGCTTGCTCACTCTGACACATGCTCGCTCTCTCTGACACATGCTCACTCTCTCTGACATATGCTCACTCTCTCTCACACATGCTCACTCACTCTCACACAGCCTCACTCTCTCTGACACAGGCTCGCTCTCTCTTACACATGCTCACTCTCTCTGACACAGTCTCGCTCTCTCTGACACATGCTCGCTCTCTCTCACATATGCCCGCTCTCTCTGACACATGCTCGGTCTCTCTGAGACATGCTCCCTCTCTCTGACACATGCTCGCACTTTCTCACACATGCTCGCTCTCTCTGACACAGGCTCGCTCTCTCTGACACCGGCTCGCACTATGTGACACATGCTCGCTCTCTGTCACACATTCTCGCTCTCTCTGAGACAGGATCCCTCTCTCTGACACAGGCTCGCTCTCTCTCACACATGCTGGCTCTCTCTCACACACGCTTGCTCTATCTGACACATGCACGCTCTCTCTGACACCTGCACGCTCTCTCTGACACATGCTCGCTCTCTCTGACACATGCTTGCTCTCTCTGACACATGCTCACTCCCTCTCACACATGCTCACTCTCTCTCACACATGCTCACTCACTCTCACACAGCCTCACTCTCTCTGACACAGTCTCGCTCTCTCTGACAAATGCTCGCTCTCTCTGACACAGGCTCACTCCCTGTGACATCTGCTCACACTCTCTGACACAGACTCGCTCTCTCTGACACATGCTCGCTCTCTCTCACACATGTTCGCTCTCGTTGACACAGCATCACTATCTCTGACACAGGCTCACACTCTCTCACACATGCTCGCTCTCTCTGACACAGGCTCACTCTATCTCACACATGCTCGCTCACTCTGACACAGTCTCTCTCTCTCTGACAAATGCTCGCTATCTCTGACACAGGCTCACTTTCTGTGACACATTCTCACTCTCTCTGACACAGGCTCGCTCTCTCTGACACAGGCTCGCACTCTCTGACACGGGCTCGCTCACTGTGACACATGCTCACTCTCTCTGACACAGGCTCGGTCTCTCTCACACGTGCTTGGTCTCTCTGACACACTCTCGCTCTCTCTGACACATGCCCACTCTCTCTGATACATGCTCGCTCTCTCTGACACAGGCTCGGTCTCTCTGACACAGGCTCGGTCTCCCTGACACAGGCTCACTCTCTCTGACACATGCTCGCTCTCTCTGATACATTCTCGCTCTCTCTCACCCAGGCTTGCTCTCCCTGACACATGCTCACTCTCTCTGACACATGCTCGCTCTCTCTGACACATGCTCGCTCTCTCTGACAAATGCTTGCTCTCTGACATCATGCTCGCTCTCTCTGACACAGGCTCGCTTTCTCTGACACATGCTTGCTCTCTCTGACACAGGCTCGCTCTCTCTGACACATGCTCGCTCTCTCTGACACAGGCTCACACTCTCTGACACAGGCTCGCTCTCTCTCACACAGGGTCGCTCTCTCTGACAAATGTTTGCTCTCTCTGACACAGGCTCGCAATCTCTGACACAGGCTCGCAATCTCTGACACAGGCTCGGTCTCTCTGACACATGCTCGCTCTCTCTGGCCCAGGCTCACACTCTGACACAGGCTCGCTCGCTCTCACACAGGGTCGCTCTCTCTGACAAATGTTTGCTCTCTCTGACACAGGCTCGCAATCTCTGACACAGGCTCGCTGTCTCTGACACATGCTCGCTCTCTCCGACAAATGCTCGCTCCATCTGATACAGGCTCGCTCTCTCTGACACATGCTCACTCTCTCTGACACATGCTCACTCTCTCTCACAAATGCTCACTCACTCTCACACAGCCTCATTCTCTATGACACAGGCTCGCTCTCTCTCACACATGCTCACTCTCTCTGACACATGGTCGTTCTCTCTGACACATGCTCGCTCTCTCTCACATATGCTCGCACTTTCTCACACATGCTCGCTCTCTCTGACACAGGCTCGCTCTCTCTGACACAGGCTCGCACTATGTGACACATGCTCGCTCTCTTTCGTGCATTCTCGGTCTCTCTGAGACAAGCTCCCTCTCTCTGACACAGGCTCTCTCTCTCTCACACATGCTGGCTCACTCTCACACATGCTCTCTCTCTCTGACACATGCACGCTCTCTCTGACACATGCACGCTCTCTCTGACACATGCTCGCTCTCTCTGACACATGCTCACTCTCTCTCACACATGCTCACTCTCTCTCACACATGCTCACTCTCTCTCACACATGCTCACTCACTCTCACACAGCCTCACTCTCTCTGACACAGGGCGCTCTCTCTCACACATGCTCACTCTCTCTGACACATGGTCGCTCTCTCTGACACATGCTCACTCTCTCTCACACATGCTCGCTTTCTCTGACACAGGCTCGCTCTCTCTGAGACATGCTCGCTCTCTGTGACACATGCTCGCTCTCTGTCACACATTCTCGCTCTCTCTGAGACCGGCTCGCTCTCTCTGACACAGGCTCGCTCTCTCTCACACAGGCTCGCCCACTCTCACACATGCTCGCTCTCTCTGACACATGCACGCTCTCTCTGACACATGCCCGCTCCCTCTGACACATGCTCGCTCTCTCTGACACATGCTCGCTCTCTCTCACACATGCTCACTCTCTCTGACACATGTTCGCGCTCTCTCATGCATGCTCTGTCTGACACAGGCTCGCTCACTCTGACACATGTTCGCTCTCTCTCACACATGCTCGCTCTCTCTGACACAGGCTCGCTTGCTCTGACACTTGCTCGCTCACTCTCACACATGCTCGCTCTCTCTCACACATGCTCGCTCTCTCTGACACAGGCTCACTCTCTCTGACACAGGCTCACAATCTCTGACACAGGCTCGCTGTCTCTGACACATGCTCGCTCTCTCTGACAAATGCTCGCTCTATCTGACACAGGCTCAGACTCTCTGACACAGGCTGGCTCTCTCACACACATGCTCGCTCTCTCTCACACATACTCACCCTCTCTGACACATGCTCGCTCTCTCTGACACAGGCTCGCACTCTCTGACAAAGGCTCACTCTCACTGAAACAGGCTCACTCTCTCTGACGCATGCTCACTCTCTCTGAAACAGGCTCGCTCTCTCTGACACAGGCTCGCTCTCTCTGACACAGGCTCACACTATCTCACACATGCTCGCTCTCCCTGACATAGGCTCACACTCCCTCACACATGCTCGGTCTCTCTGAAACAGGCTCACGCTCTCTCACACATGCTCACTCTCTCTGACACATGCTCGCTCTCTCTGACACAGGCTCCCACTCTCTGACAAAGGCTCGCTCTCACTGACACAGGCTCACTCTCTCTGACACATGCACGCTCTCTCTGACATATGCTTGCTCTCTTTGACATCTGCTCGCTCTCTCTGAAACAGGCTCGCTCTCTCTGACACAGGCTCGCTCTCTCTGACACAGGCTCACACTATCTCACACATGCTCGCTCTCCCTGACATAGGCTCACATTCCCTCACACATGCTCGGTCTCTCTGAAACAGGCTCACACTCTCTCACACATGCTCACTCTCTCTGACACATGCTCGCTCTCTCTGACACAGGCTCCCACTCTCTGACAAAGGCTCGCTCTCACTGACACAGGCTCACTCTCTCTGACACATGCACGCTCTCTGTGACATATGCTTGCTCTCTTTGAAACAGGCTCGCTCTCTCTGTCACAGGCTCGCTCTCTCTGACACAGGCTCACACTCTCTCACACATGCTCGCTCTCCCTGACATAGGCTCACACTATCTCACATATGCTCGCTCTCCCTGACACATGCTCACACTATCTCACACATGCTCGCTTTCTCTGAAACTGGCTCACACTCTCTCACACATGCTCGCTCTCTATGACACATGCTCGCTCTCTCTGACACAGGCTCGCTCTCTCTGACAAATGTTCACTCTCTCTGACACAGGCTCGCTCGCTCTCTCACGTGCTCGCTCTCTCTCACACATTTTCGTTCTTTCTGACACAGGCTCGCTCTCTCTGACACACGCTCCCTCGCTCTCACACATGCTTGTTCTCTATCACACATGGTCACTCTTTCTGACACAGGCTAGCTCTCTCTGACACAGGCTCGCTCTCTCTGACACAGGCTGGTTCGCTCTCACACATGCTCGCTCTCTCTCACACATGCTCGCTCTTTCTGACACAGGCTCTCTCTCTCTGACACAGGCTCACTCTCTCTGACAGAGGCTGGCTCTCTCTCAAACATGCTCGCTCTCTCTCACACATACTCACTCTCGCTGACACATGCTCGCTCTCTCTGACACATGCTCGCTCTTTCTGACACAGGCTCTCTCTCTCTGACACAGGCTCACTCTCTCTGACAGAGGCTGGCTCTCTCTCAAACATGCTCGCTCTCTCTCACACATACTCACTCTCGCTGACACATGCTCGCTCTCTCTGACACAGGCTCGCTCTCTCTGACACAGGGTCACACTCTCTCACACATGCTCGCTCTCCCTGACATAGGCTCACACTATCTCACATATGCTCGCTCTCCCTGACACATGCTCACACTATCTCACACATGCTCGCTTTCTCTGAAACTGGCTCACACTCTCTCACACATGCTCGCTCTCTATGACACAGGCTCACACTCTATCACACAGGCTCCCACTCTCTGACAAATGCTCGCTCTCACTGACACAGACTCACTCTCTCTGACACATGCACGCTCTCTCTGACATAGGCTCGCTCTCTCTGAAACAGGCTCGCTCTCTCTGACACAGGCTCGCTCTTTCTCACACAGGCTCACACTCTATCGCACATGCCCGCTCTCTCAGACACAGGCTCACACTCTCTCACACATGCTCGCTCTCTCTGACACAGGCTCACTCGCTCTCACACATGCTCGCTCTCTCACACACATGCTCGTTCTCTCTGACACAGGTTCACTCTCTCTGACACATGCCCGCTCTCTCTGAAACAGGCTCGCTCTCTCTGACACAGGCTCGCTCTCTCTGATAAGGGCTCACACTCTCTCACACATGCTCGCTCTCCCTGACACATGCTCACACTATCTCACACGTGCTCGCTCTCTCTGAAACTGGCTCACACTCTCTCACACATGCTCCCTGTCTCTGACACATGCTCGCTCTCTCTGACACATGCTCGCTCTCTCTGACACATGCTCGCTCTCTCTGACACAGGCTCGCTCTATCTGACACATGCTCGCTCTCTCTGACACAGGCTCACACTCTCTGACACAGGCTCGCTCTCTCTGACATAGGCTCGCTCTCTCTGAAACAGGCTCGCTCTCTCTGACACAGGCTCGCTCTTTCTCACACAGGCTCACACTCTATCACACATGCCCGCTCTCTCAGACACAGGCTCACACTCTCTCACACATGCTCGCTCTCTCTGACACAGGCTCACTCGCTCTCACACATGCTCGCTCTCTCACACACATGCTCGTTCTCTCTGACACAGGCTCACTCTCTCTGACACATGCCCGCTCTCTCTGAAACAGGCTCGCTCTCTCTGACACAGGCTCGCTCTCTCTGATAAGGGCTCACACTCTCTCACACATGCTCACTCTCCCTGAGACATGCTCACACTATCTCACACGTGCTCGCTCTCTCTGAAACTGGCTCACACTCTCTCACACATGCTCCCTGTCTCTGACACATGCTCGCTCTCTCTGACACATGCTCGCTCTCTCTGACACATGCTCGCTCTCTCTGACACATGCTCGCTCTCTCTGACACAGGCTCGCTCTATCTGACACATGCTCGCTCTCTCTGACACAGGCTCACACTCTCTGACACAGGCTCGCTCTCTCTGACAAATGTTCACTCTCTCTGACACGGGCTCGCTCTCTCTGACACATGCTCGTTCTCTCTGACACAGGCTCACACTCTCTCACGCAGGCTCGCTCTCTCTGACACCTTCTCGCGCTCTATCACACATGCTCGCTCTCTCTGAAACATGCTCACTCTGTCTGACACAGGCTCGCTCTCTCTGACACAGGCTGGCTCTCTCTCACACATGCTCGCTCTCTCTCACATATGCTCAATCACTCTCACACAGCCTCACTCTCTCTGACACATGCTCGCTCTCTCTCACATATGCCCGCTCTCTCTGACACAGGCTCGCTCTCTCTGAGACATTCTCCCCCTCTCTGACACATGCTTGCACTTTCTCACACATGCTTGCTTTCTCTGACACAGGCTTGCTCTCTCTGACACCGGCTCGCTCTCTGTGACACATGCTCGCTCTCTGTCACACATTCTCGCTCTCGCTGAAACAGGCTCGCTCTCTCTGACACAGGCCCACTCTCTCTCACACATGCTGGCTCTCTCTCACACATTCTCGCTCTCTCTGACACATGCACGCTCACTCTGACACATGCTCGCTCTCTCACACATGCTCACTCTCTCTGACACATGTTCGCGCTCTCTCACACATGCTCTCTCTGACACAGGCTCGCTCACTCTGACACATGCTCGGTCTCTCTCACACATGCTTGCTCTCTCTGACACAGGCTCGCTTGCTCTGACACATGTTCGCTCTCTCTGAAACATGCTTGCTCTCTCTGACACAGGCTCGATCTCTCTCACACATGCTCGCTCTTTCTGACACAGGCTCGCACTCTCTGACAAAGGCTCACTCTCACTGAAACAGGCTCACTCTCTCTGACGCATGCTCGCTCTCTCTGAAACAGGCTCGCTCTCTCTGACACAGGCTCGCTCTCTCTGACACAGGCTCACACTATCTCACACATGCTCGCTCTCCCTGACATAGGCTCACACTCCCTCACACATGCTCGGTCTCTCTGAAACAGGCTCACGCTCTCTCACACATGCTCACTCTCTCTGACACATGCTCGCTCTCTCTGACACAGGCTCCCACTCTCTGACAAAGGCTCGCTCTCACTGACACAGGCTCACTCTCTCTGACACATGCACGCTCTCTCTGACATATGCTTGCTCTCTTTGACATCTGCTCGCTCTCTCTGAAACAGGCTCGCTCTCTCTGACACAGGCTCGCTCTCTCTGACACAGGCTCACACTATCTCACACATGCTCGCTCTCCCTGACATAGGCTCACATTCCCTCACACATGCTCGGTCTCTCTGAAACAGGCTCACACTCTCTCACACATGCTCACTCTCTCTGACACATGCTCGCTCTCTCTGACACAGGCTCCCACTCTCTGACAAAGGCTCGCTCTCACTGACACAGGCTCACTCTCTCTGACACATGCACGCTCTCTGTGACATATGCTTGCTCTCTTTGAAACAGGCTCGCTCTCTCTGTCACAGGCTCGCTCTCTCTGACACAGGCTCACACTCTCTCACACATGCTCGCTCTCCCTGACATAGGCTCACACTATCTCACATATGCTCGCTCTCCCTGACACATGCTCACACTATCTCACACATGCTCGCTTTCTCTGAAACTGGCTCACACTCTCTCACACATGCTCGCTCTCTATGACACATGCTCGCTCTCTCTGACACAGGCTCGCTCTCTCTGACAAATGTTCACTCTCTCTGACACAGGCTCGCTCGCTCTCTCACGTGCTCGCTCTCTCTCACACATTTTCGTTCTTTCTGACACAGGCTCGCTCTCTCTGACACACGCTCCCTCGCTCTCACACATGCTTGTTCTCTATCACACATGGTCGCTCTTTCTGACACAGGCTAGCTCTCTCTGACACAGGCTCGCTCTCTCTGACACAGGCTGGTTCGCTCTCACACATGCTCGCTCTCTCTCACACATGCTCGCTCTTTCTGACACAGGCTCTCTCTCTCTGACACAGGCTCACTCTCTCTGACAGAGGCTGGCTCTCTCTCAAACATGCTCGCTCTCTCTCACACATACTCACTCTCGCTGACACATGCTCGCTCTCTCTGACACATGCTCGCTCTCTCTGACACATGCTCGCTCTCTCTGAAACAGGCTCGCTCTCTCTGACACAGGCTCGCTCTCTCTGACACAGGGTCACACTCTCTCACACATGCTCGCTCTCCCTGACATAGGCTCACACTCTGTCACACATGCTCGCTCTGTCTGAAACAGGCTCACACTCTCTCACACATGCTCGCTCTCTCTGACACAGGCTCACACTCTATCACACAGGCTCCCACTCTCTGACAAATGCTCGCTCTCACTGACACAGACTCACTCTCTCTGACACATGCACGCTCTCTCTGACATAGGCTCGCTCTCTCTGAAACAGTCTCGCTCTCTCTGACACAGGCTCGCTCTTTCTCACACAGGCTCACACTCTATCGCACATGCCCGCTCTCTCAGACACAGGCTCACACTCTCTCACACATGCTCGCTCTCTCTGACACAGGCTCACTCGCTCTCACACATGCTCGCTCTCTCACACACATGCTCGTTCTCTCTGACACAGGTTCACTCTCTCTGACACATGCCCGCTCTCTCTGAAACAGGCTCGCTCTCTCTGACACAGGCTCGCTCTCTCTGATAAGGGCTCACACTCTCTCACACATGCTCGCTCTCCCTGACACATGCTCACACTATCTCACACGTGCTCGCTCTCTCTGAAACTGGCTCACACTCTCTCACACATGCTCCCTGTCTCTGACACATGCTCGCTCTCTCTGACACATGCTCGCTCTCTCTGACACATGCTCGCTCTCTCTGACACAGGCTCGCTCTATCTGACACATGCTCGCTCTCTCTGACACAGGCTCACACTCTCTGACACAGGCTCGCTCTCTCTGACATAGGCTCGCTCTCTCTGAAACAGGCTCGCTCTCTCTGACACAGGCTCGCTCTTTCTCACACAGGCTCACACTCTATCACACATGCCCGCTCTCTCAGACACAGGCTCACACTCTCTCACACATGCTCGCTCTCTCTGACACATGCTCGCTCTCTCTGACACATGCTCGCTCTGACACATGCTCGCTCTCTCTGACACAGGCACGCTCACTCTGACACAGGCTCACTCTCTCTGACACAGGCTCACACTCTCTGACACAGTCTCACTCTCTCTGACACATGCTCACTGACTCTCACACAGCTTCACTCTCTCTGACACACGCTCGCTCTATCTGACACAGGCTCACTCTTTCTGACACATGCTCACTCTCTCTGACACATGCTCGCTCTCTCTGACACAGGCTCACACTCTCTCACACATGCTCGCTCTCTCTGACACAGGCTCGCTCACTCTGACACAGTCTCACTCTCTCTGACACAGGCTCACACTCTCTGACACAGGCTCACTCTATCTGACACATGCTCACTCACTCTCACACAACTTCACTCTCTCTGACACATGCTCACTCTATCTGACACAGGCTCACTCTCTCTGACACATGCTCACTCTATCTGACACATGCTCACTCACTCTTAGACAGCCTCACTCTCTCTGACACAGGCTCGATCTCTCTGTCACACATTCTCGCTCTCTCTGATACATGCTCGCTCACTCTGACACAGGCTCGGTGTCTCTGACGCAGTCTCACTCTCTCTGTGACATTCTCGCTCTCTCTGACACATTATCACTCTCTCTCACACAGGCTCGCTCTCCCTGACACATGATCACTGACTCTGACACATGCTCGCTCTCTCTGACAAATGCTCGCTCTCTGACACATGCTCGCTCTCTCTGACACATGCTCGCTCTCTCTGATACAGGCTCACTCACTCTGACACATGCTCGCTCTCTCTCACACAGGCTCACACTCTCTCACACATGCTCGCTCTCTCTGACAAGGGCTCACACTCTCTCACACATGCTCGCTCTCTCTGACACAGGCTCACACTCTCTCACACATGCTCGCTCTCTCTGACACATGCTCACTCTGAATCATGCTCGCTCTCTCTGACACATTCTCGCTCTCTCTGACACAGGCTCACTCTCTCTGACACAGGCTCAAACTCTCCGACACAGGCTCACTCTCTCTGACACATGCTCGCTCTCTCTGACACATGCTCGCTCTCTCTGACATATGCTTGCTCTCTCTGACACAGGCTCGCTCTCACTGACACATGCTCGCTCTCTCTGACACATGCTCGCTCCATCTCACACAGGCTCACACTTTGTCACACATGTTCGCTCTCTCTGACACAGGCTCACATTCTCTCACACATGCTCGCTCTCTCTGACACATGCTCGCTCTCTCTTACAGGGATCACTCTCTGTCACACATGCTTGCTTTCTCTGAGACATGCTCACTCTCTCTGACACAGGCTCACACTCTCTGACACAGGCTCGCTCTCTCTGACAAATGTTCGCTCTCTGACACATGCTCGCTCTCTCTGACACATGCTCGCTCTCTCTGACACAGGCTCGCTCTCTCTGACACAGGCTCGCTCTCTCTCACACATGCTCGCTCTCTCTGACACAGGCTCACTCTCTCTGACAGGCTCGCTCTCTTTGACACATGCTCACTCTCTCTCACACAGGCTGACACTCTCTCACACATGCTCGCTCTCTCTGACACAGGCTCACACTCTCTCCCACATGCTCGCTCTCTCTGACACAGGCTCACACTCTCTCACACATGCTCGCTCTCTCTGACACAGGCTCGCGTTCTCTGACACAGGCTCACACTCTCTGACACAGGCTCACACTCTCTGACACAGGCTCACTCTCTCTGACACATGCTCGCTCTCTCTGACACATGCTCGCTCTCTCTGACACATGCTTGCTCTCTCTGACACAGGCTCGCTCTCTGTGACACATGCTCGCTCTCTCTGACACATGCTCGCTCTCTCTCGCACATGCTCACGCACTCTCACACAGCCTCACTCTCTCTGACACAGGCTCACTCTCTCTGACACATGATCGCTCTCTCTGACACATTCTCGCTCTCTCTCACACAGGATCGCTCTCCCTGACACATGCTCGCTCTCTCTGACACATGCTCGCTATCTCTGACAAATGCTCGCTCTCAGACACATGCTCGCTCTCTCTGACAGAGGCTCACTCTCTCTGACACAGGCTCGCTCTCTCTGACACTAGCTCGCTCTCTCTCACACAGGCTCACAATCTCTCACACATGCTCGCTCTTTCTGACACAGGCTCGCACTCTCTGACACAGGCTCGCTCTCTCTCACACATGCTCGCTCTTTATGACACATGCTCGCTCTCTCTAACACAGGCTTGCTCTCTCTGACACAGGCTCGCTCTCTCTGAAACATATTCGCTCTCTCTCAAACATGCTCGCTCTCTCTGACACAGGCTCGCTCTCTCTGACACAGGACTGCTCTCTCTAACAGAGGCTTGCTCTCTCTGACACAGGCTCGCTCTCTCTCACACAGGCACATACTCTCTCACACATGCTCGCTCTCTCTGACACAGGCTCACACTCTCTCACACATGCTCGCTTTCTCTGACACAGTCTCACACTCTCTCACACATGCTCGCTCTCTCTGACACTTGCTCGCTCTGACACATGCTCGCTCTCTCTGACACAGGCTCACTCTCTCTGACACAGGCTCACAATCTCTGACACAGTCTCGGTTTCTCTGACACATGCTCGCTCTTTCTGACAAATGCTCGCTCTATCTGAAACAGGCTCGCTCTCTCTGACACATGCTCACTCTCTCTGACACATGCTCGCTCTCTCTCACACATGCTCACTCACTCTCACACAGCCTCACTCTCTGTGACACAGGCTCGCTCATTCACACATGCTCACTCTCTCTGACACATGGTCGCTCTCTCTGACACATGCTCACTCTCTCTCACATATGCCCGCTCTCTCTGCCACATGCTCGCTCTCTCTGAGACATGCTCCCTCTCTCTGACACATGCTCGCAATTTCTCACACATGCTCGCATTCTCTGACACACGCTCACTCTCTCTGACACAGGCTCACAATCTCTGACACAGGTTCGCTGTCTCTGACACATGCTCGCTCTCTCTGACAAATGCTCGCTCTATCTGACACAGGCTCAGACTCTCTGACACAGGCTGGCTCTCTCACACACATGCTCGCTCTCTCTCACACATACTCACCCTCTCTGACACATGCTCGCTCTCTCTGACACAGGCTCGCACTCTCTGACAAAGGCTCACTCTCACTGAAACAGGCTCACTCTCTCTGACGCATGCTCACTCTCTCTGAAACAGGCTCGCTCTCTCTGACACAGGCTCGCTCTCTCTGACACAGGCTCACACTATCTCACACATGCTCGCTCTCCCTGACATATGCTCACACTCCCTCACACATGCTCGGTCTCTCTGAAACAGGCTCACGCTCTCTCACACATGCTCACTCTCTCTGACACATGCTCGCTCTCTCTGACACAGGCTCCCACTCTCTGACAAAGGCTCGCTCTCACTGACACAGGCTCACTCTCTCTGACACATGCACGCTCTCTCTGACATATGCTTGCTCTCTTTGACATCTGCTCGCTCTCTCTGAAACAGGCTCGCTCTCTCTGACACAGGCTCGCTCTCTCTGACACAGGCTCACACTATCTCACACATGCTCGCTCTCCCTGACATAGGCTCACATTCCCTCACACATGCTCGGTCTCTCTGAAACAGGCTCACACTCTCTCACACATGCTCACTCTCTCTGACACATGCTCGCTCTCTCTGACACAGGCTCCCACTCTCTGACAAAGGCTCGCTCTCACTGACACAGGCTCACTCTCTCTGACACATGCACGCTCTCTGTGACATATGCTTGCTCTCTTTGAAACAGGCTCGCTCTCTCTGTCACAGGCTCGCTCTCTCTGACACAGGCTCACACTCTCTCACACATGCTCGCTCTCCCTGACATAGGCTCACACTATCTCACATATGCTCGCTCTCCCTGACACATGCTCACACTATCTCACACATGCTCGCTTTCTCTGAAACTGGCTCACACTCTCTCACACATGCTCGCTCTCTATGACACATGCTCGCTCTCTCTGACACAGGCTCGCTCTCTCTGACAAATGTTCACTCTCTCTGACACAGGCTCGCTCGCTCTCTCACGTGCTCGCTCTCTCTCACACATTTTCGTTCTTTCTGACACAGGCTCGCTCTCTCTGACACACGCTCCCTCGCTCTCACACATGCTTGTTCTCTATCACACATGGTCACTCTTTCTGACACAGGCTAGCTCTCTCTGACACAGGCTCGCTCTCTCTGACACAGGCTGGTTCGCTCTCACACATGCTCGCTCTCTCTCACACATGCTCGCTCTTTCTGACACAGGCTCTCTCTCTCTGACACAGGCTCACTCTCTCTGACAGAGGCTGGCTCTCTCTCAAACATGCTCGCTCTCTCTCACACATACTCACTCTCGCTGACACATGCTCGCTCTCTCTGACACATGCTCGCTCTTTCTGACACAGGCTCTCTCTCTCTGACACAGGCTCACTCTCTCTGACAGAGGCTGGCTCTCTCTCAAACATGCTCGCTCTCTCTCACACATACTCACTCTCGCTGACACATGCTCGCTCTCTCTGACACAGGCTCGCTCTCTCTGACACAGGGTCACACTCTCTCACACATGCTCGCTCTCCCTGACATAGGCTCACACTCTGTCACACATGCTCGCTCTCTCTGAAACAGGCTCACACTCTCTCACACATGCTCGCTCTCTCTGACACAGGCTCACACTCTATCACACAGGCTCCCACTCTCTGACAAATGCTCGCTCTCACTGACACAGACTCACTCTCTCTGACACATGCACGCTCTCTCTGACATAGGCTCGCTCTCTCTGAAACAGGCTCGCTCTCTCTGACACAGGCTCGCTCTTTCTCACACAGGCTCACACTCTATCGCACATGCCCGCTCTCTCAGACACAGGCTCACACTCTCTCACACATGCTCGCTCTCTCTGACACAGGCTCACTCGCTCTCACACATGCTCGCTCTCTCACACACATGCTCGTTCTCTCTGACACAGGTTCACTCTCTCTGACACATGCCCGCTCTCTCTGAAACAGGCTCGCTCTCTCTGACACAGGCTCGCTCTCTCTGATAAGGGCTCACACTCTCTCACACATGCTCGCTCTCCCTGACACATGCTCACACTATCTCACACGTGCTCGCTCTCTCTGAAACTGGCTCACACTCTCTCACACATGCTCCCTGTCTCTGACACATGCTCGCTCTCTCTGACACATGCTCGCTCTCTCTGACACATGCTCGCTCTCTCTGACACAGGCTCGCTCTATCTGACACATGCTCGCTCTCTCTGACACAGGCTCACACTCTCTGACACAGGCTCGCTCTCTCTGACATAGGCTCGCTCTCTCTGAAACAGGCTCGCTCTCTCTGACACAGGCTCGCTCTTTCTCACACATGCTCGCTCTCTCTGACACAGGCTCACTCGCTCTCACACATGCTCGCTCTCTCACACACATGCTCGTTCTCTCTGACACAGGCTCACTCTCTCTGACACATGCCCGCTCTCTCTGAAACAGGCTCGCTCTCTCTGACACAGGCTCGCTCTCTCTGATAAGGGCTCACACTCTCTCACACATGCTCACTCTCCCTGAGACATGCTCACACTATCTCACACGTGCTCGCTCTCTCTGAAACTGGCTCACACTCTCTCACACATGCTCCCTGTCTCTGACACATGCTCGCTCTCTCTGACACATGCTCACTCTCTCTGACACATGCTCGCTCTCTCTGACACAGGCTCGCTCTATCTGACACATGCTCGCTCTCTCTGACACAGGCTCACACTCTCTGACACAGGCTCGCTCTCTCTGACAAATGTTCACTCTCTCTGACACGGGCTCGCTCTCTCTGACACATGCTCGTTCTCTCTGACACAGGCTCACACTCTCTCACGCAGGCTCGCTCTCTCTGACACCTTCTCGCGCTCTATCACACATGCTCGCTCTCTCTGAAACATGCTCACTCTGTCTGACACAGGCTCGCTCTCTCTGACACAGGCTGGCTCTCTCTCACACATGCTCGCTCTCTCTCACACATGCTCAATCACTCTCACACAGCCTCACTCTCTCTGACACATGCTCGCTCTCTCTCACATATGCCCGCTCTCTCTGACACAGGCTCGCTCTCTCTGAGACATTCTCCCCCTCTCTGACACATGCTTGCACTTTCTCACACATGCTTGCTTTCTCTGACACAGGCTTGCTCTCTCTGACACCGGCTCGCTCTCTGTGACACATGCTCGCTCTCTGTCACACATTCTCGCTCTCGCTGAAACAGGCTCGCTCTCTCTGACACAGGCCCACTCTCTCTCACACATGCTGGCTCTCTCTCACACATTCTCGCTCTCTCTGACACATGCACGCTCACTCTGACACATGCTCGCTCTCTCACACATGCTCACTCTCTCTGACACATGTTCGCGCTCTCTCACACATGCTCTCTCTGACACAGGCTCGCTCACTCTGACACATGCTCGGTCTCTCTCACACATGCTTGCTCTCTCTGACACAGGCTCGCTTGCTCTGACACATGTTCGCTCTCTCTGAAACATGCTTGCTCTCTCTGACACAGGCTCGATCTCTCTCACACATGCTCGCTCTTTCTGACACAGGCTCGCACTCTCTGACAAAGGCTCACTCTCACTGAAACAGGCTCACTCTCTCTGACGCATGCTCGCTCTCTCTGAAACAGGCTCGCTCTCTCTGACACAGGCTCGCTCTCTCTGACACAGGCTCACACTATCTCACACATGCTCGCTCTCCCTGACATAGGCTCACACTCCCTCACACATGCTCGGTCTCTCTGAAACAGGCTCACGCTCTCTCACACATGCTCACTCTCTCTGACACATGCTCGCTCTCTCTGACACAGGCTCCCACTCTCTGACAAAGGCTCGCTCTCACTGACACAGGCTCACTCTCTCTGACACATGCACGCTCTCTCTGACATATGCTTGCTCTCTTTGACATCTGCTCGCTCTCTCTGAAACAGGCTCGCTCTCTCTGACACAGGCTCGCTCTCTCTGACACAGGCTCACACTATCTCACACATGCTCGCTCTCCCTGACATAGGCTCACATTCCCTCACACATGCTCGGTCTCTCTGAAACAGGCTCACACTCTCTCACACATGCTCACTCTCTCTGACACATGCTCGCTCTCTCTGACACAGGCTCCCACTCTCTGACAAAGGCTCGCTCTCACTGACACAGGCTCACTCTCTCTGACACATGCACGCTCTCTGTGACATATGCTTGCTCTCTTTGAAACAGGCTCGCTCTCTCTGTCACAGGCTCGCTCTCTCTGACACAGGCTCACACTCTCTCACACATGCTCGCTCTCCCTGACATAGGCTCACACTATCTCACATATGCTCGCTCTCCCTGACACATGCTCACACTATCTCACACATGCTCGCTTTCTCTGAAACTGGCTCACACTCTCTCACACATGCTCGCTCTCTATGACACATGCTCGCTCTCTTTGACACAGGCTCGCTCTCTCTGACAAATGTTCACTCTCTCTGACACAGGCTCGCTCGCTCTCTCACGTGCTCGCTCTCTCTCACACATTTTCGTTCTTTCTGACACAGGCTCGCTCTCTCTGACACACGCTCCCTCGCTCTCACACATGCTTGTTCTCTATCACACATGGTCGCTCTTTCTGACACAGGCTAGCTCTCTCTGACACAGGCTCGCTCTCTCTGACACAGGCTGGTTCGCTCTCACACATGCTCGCTCTCTCTCACACATGCTCGCTCTTTCTGACACAGGCTCTCTCTCTCTGACACAGGCTCACTCTCTCTGACAGAGGCTGGCTCTCTCTCAAACATGCTCGCTCTCTCTCACACATACTCACTCTCGCTGACACATGCTCGCTCTCTCTGACACATGCTCGCTCTCTCTGACACATGCTCGCTCTCTCTGAAACAGGCTCGCTCTCTCTGACACAGGCTCGCTCTCTCTGACACAGGGTCACACTCTCTCACACATGCTCGCTCTCCCTGACATAGGCTCACACTCTGTCACACATGCTCGCTCTGTCTGAAACAGGCTCACACTCTCTCACACATGCTCGCTCTCTCTGACACAGGCTCACACTCTATCACACAGGCTCCCACTCTCTGACAAATGCTCGCTCTCACTGACACAGACTCACTCTCTCTGACACATGCACGCTCTCTCTGACATAGGCTCGCTCTCTCTGAAACAGTCTCGCTCTCTCTGACACAGGCTCGCTCTTTCTCACACAGGCTCACACTCTATCGCACATGCCCGCTCTCTCAGACACAGGCTCACACTCTCTCACACATGCTCGCTCTCTCTGACACAGGCTCACTCGCTCTCACACATGCTCGCTCTCTCACACACATGCTCGTTCTCTCTGACACAGGTTCACTCTCTCTGACACATGCCCGCTCTCTCTGAAACAGGCTCGCTCTCTCTGACACAGGCTCGCTCTCTCTGATAAGGGCTCACACTCTCTCACACATGCTCGCTCTCCCTGACACATGCTCACACTATCTCACACGTGCTCGCTCTCTCTGAAACTGGCTCACACTCTCTCACACATGCTCCCTGTCTCTGACACATGCTCGCTCTCTCTGACACATGCTCGCTCTCTCTGACACATGCTCGCTCTCTCTGACACAGGCTCGCTCTATCTGACACATGCTCGCTCTCTCTGACACAGGCTCACACTCTCTGACACAGGCTCGCTCTCTCTGACATAGGCTCGCTCTCTCTGAAACAGGCTCGCTCTCTCTGACACAGGCTCGCTCTTTCTCACACAGGCTCACACTCTATCACACATGCCCGCTCTCTCAGACACAGGCTCACACTCTCTCACACATGCTCGCTCTCTCTGACACATGCTCGCTCTCTCTGACACATGCTCGCTCTGACACATGCTCGCTCTCTCTGACACAGGCACGCTCACTCTGACACAGGCTCACTCTCTCTGACACAGGCTCACACTCTCTGACACAGTCTCACTCTCTCTGACACATGCTCACTGACTCTCACACAGCTTCACTCTCTCTGACACACGCTCGCTCTATCTGACACAGGCTCACTCTTTCTGACACATGCTCACTCTCTCTGACACATGCTCGCTCTCTCTGACACAGGCTCACACTCTCTCACACATGCTCGCTCTCTCTGACACAGGCTCGCTCACTCTGACACAGTCTCACTCTCTCTGACACAGGCTCACACTCTCTGACACAGGCTCACTCTATCTGACACATGCTCACTCACTCTCACACAACTTCACTCTCTCTGACACATGCTCACTCTATCTGACACAGGCTCACTCTCTCTGACACATGCTCACTCTATCTGACACATGCTCACTCACTCTTAGACAGCCTCACTCTCTCTGACACAGGCTCGATCTCTCTGTCACACATTCTCGCTCTCTCTGATACATGCTCGCTCACTCTGACACAGGCTCGGTGTCTCTGACGCAGTCTCACTCTCTCTGTGACATTCTCGCTCTCTCTGACACATTATCACTCTCTCTCACACAGGCTCGCTCTCCCTGACACATGATCACTGACTCTGACACATGCTCGCTCTCTCTGACAAATGCTCGCTCTCTGACACATGCTCGCTCTCTCTGACACATGCTCGCTCTCTCTGATACAGGCTCACTCACTCTGACACATGCTCGCTCTCTCTCACACAGGCTCACACTCTCTCACACATGCTCGCTCTCTCTGACAAGGGCTCACACTCTCTCACACATGCTCGCTCTCTCTGACACAGGCTCACACTCTCTCACACATGCTCGCTCTCTCTGACACATGCTCACTCTGAATCATGCTCGCTCTCTCTGACACATTCTCGCTCTCTCTGACACAGGCTCACTCTCTCTGACACAGGCTCAAACTCTCCGACACAGGCTCACTCTCTCTGACACATGCTCGCTCTCTCTGACACATGCTCGCTCTCTCTGACATATGCTTGCTCTCTCTGACACAGGCTCGCTCTCACTGACACATGCTCGCTCTCTCTGACACATGCTCGCTCCATCTCACACAGGCTCACACTTTGTCACACATGTTCGCTCTCTCTGACACAGGCTCACATTCTCTCACACATGCTCGCTCTCTCTGACACATGCTCGCTCTCTCTTACAGGGATCACTCTCTGTCACACATGCTTGCTTTCTCTGAGACATGCTCACTCTCTCTGACACAGGCTCACACTCTCTGACACAGGCTCGCTCTCTCTGACAAATGTTCGCTCTCTGACACATGCTCGCTCTCTCTGACACATGCTCGCTCTCTCTGACACAGGCTCGCTCTCTCTGACACAGGCTCGCTCTCTCTCACACATGCTCGCTCTCTCTGACACAGGCTCACTCTCTCTGACAGGCTCGCTCTCTTTGACACATGCTCACTCTCTCTCACACAGGCTGACACTCTCTCACACATGCTCGCTCTCTCTGACACAGGCTCACACTCTCTCCCACATGCTCGCTCTCTCTGACACAGGCTCACACTCTCTCACACATGCTCGCTCTCTCTGACACAGGCTCGCGTTCTCTGACACAGGCTCACACTCTCTGACACAGGCTCACACTCTCTGACACAGGCTCACTCTCTCTGACACATGCTCGCTCTCTCTGACACATGCTCGCTCTCTCTGACACATGCTTGCTCTCTCTGACACAGGCTCGCTCTCTGTGACACATGCTCGCTCTCTCTGACACATGCTCGCTCTCTCTCGCACATGCTCACGCACTCTCACACAGCCTCACTCTCTCTGACACAGGCTCACTCTCTCTGACACATGATCGCTCTCTCTGACACATTCTCGCTCTCTCTCACACAGGATCGCTCTCCCTGACACATGCTCGCTCTCTCTGACACATGCTCGCTATCTCTGACAAATGCTCGCTCTCAGACACATGCTCGCTCTCTCTGACAGAGGCTCACTCTCTCTGACACAGGCTCGCTCTCTCTGACACTAGCTCGCTCTCTCTCACACAGGCTCACAATCTCTCACACATGCTCGCTCTTTCTGACACAGGCTCGCACTCTCTGACACAGGCTCGCTCTCTCTCACACATGCTCGCTCTTTATGACACATGCTCGCTCTCTCTAACACAGGCTTGCTCTCTCTGACACAGGCTCGCTCTCTCTGAAACATATTCGCTCTCTCTCAAACATGCTCGCTCTCTCTGACACAGGCTCGCTCTCTCTGACACAGGACTGCTCTCTCTAACAGAGGCTTGCTCTCTCTGACACAGGCTCGCTCTCTCTCACACAGGCACATACTCTCTCACACATGCTCGCTCTCTCTGACACAGGCTCACACTCTCTCACACATGCTCGCTTTCTCTGACACAGTCTCACACTCTCTCACACATGCTCGCTCTCTCTGACACTTGCTCGCTCTGACACATGCTCGCTCTCTCTGACACAGGCTCACTCTCTCTGACACAGGCTCACAATCTCTGACACAGTCTCGGTTTCTCTGACACATGCTCGCTCTTTCTGACAAATGCTCGCTCTATCTGAAACAGGCTCGCTCTCTCTGACACATGCTCACTCTCTCTGACACATGCTCGCTCTCTCTCACACATGCTCACTCACTCTCACACAGCCTCACTCTCTGTGACACAGGCTCGCTCATTCACACATGCTCACTCTCTCTGACACATGGTCGCTCTCTCTGACACATGCTCACTCTCTCTCACATATGCCCGCTCTCTCTGCCACATGCTCGCTCTCTCTGAGACATGCTCCCTCTCTCTGACACATGCTCGCAATTTCTCACACATGCTCGCATTCTCTGACACACGCTCACTCTCTCTGACACAGGCTCACAATCTCTGACACAGGTTCGCTGTCTCTGACACATGCTCGCTCTCTCTGACAAATGCTCGCTCTATCTGACACAGGCTCAGACTCTCTGACACAGGCTGGCTCTCTCACACACATGCTCGCTCTCTCTCACACATACTCACCCTCTCTGACACATGCTCGCTCTCTCTGACACAGGCTCGCACTCTCTGACAAAGGCTCACTCTCACTGAAACAGGCTCACTCTCTCTGACGCATGCTCACTCTCTCTGAAACAGGCTCGCTCTCTCTGACACAGGCTCGCTCTCTCTGACACAGGCTCACACTATCTCACACATGCTCGCTCTCCCTGACATATGCTCACACTCCCTCACACATGCTCGGTCTCTCTGAAACAGGCTCACGCTCTCTCACACATGCTCACTCTCTCTGACACATGCTCGCTCTCTCTGACACAGGCTCCCACTCTCTGACAAAGGCTCGCTCTCACTGACACAGGCTCACTCTCTCTGACACATGCACGCTCTCTCTGACATATGCTTGCTCTCTTTGACATCTGCTCGCTCTCTCTGAAACAGGCTCGCTCTCTCTGACACAGGCTCGCTCTCTCTGACACAGGCTCACACTATCTCACACATGCTCGCTCTCCCTGACATAGGCTCACATTCCCTCACACATGCTCGGTCTCTCTGAAACAGGCTCACACTCTCTCACACATGCTCACTCTCTCTGACACATGCTCGCTCTCTCTGACACAGGCTCCCACTCTCTGACAAAGGCTCGCTCTCACTGACACAGGCTCACTCTCTCTGACACATGCACGCTCTCTGTGACATATGCTTGCTCTCTTTGAAACAGGCTCGCTCTCTCTGTCACAGGCTCGCTCTCTCTGACACAGGCTCACACTCTCTCACACATGCTCGCTCTCCCTGACATAGGCTCACACTATCTCACATATGCTCGCTCTCCCTGACACATGCTCACACTATCTCACACATGCTCGCTTTCTCTGAAACTGGCTCACACTCTCTCACACATGCTCGCTCTCTATGACACATGCTCGCTCTCTCTGACACAGGCTCGCTCTCTCTGACAAATGTTCACTCTCTCTGACACAGGCTCGCTCGCTCTCTCACGTGCTCGCTCTCTCTCACACATTTTCGTTCTTTCTGACACAGGCTCGCTCTCTCTGACACACGCTCCCTCGCTCTCACACATGCTTGTTCTCTATCACACATGGTCACTCTTTCTGACACAGGCTAGCTCTCTCTGACACAGGCTCGCTCTCTCTGACACAGGCTGGTTCGCTCTCACACATGCTCGCTCTCTCTCACACATGCTCGCTCTTTCTGACACAGGCTCTCTCTCTCTGACACAGGCTCACTCTCTCTGACAGAGGCTGGCTCTCTCTCAAACATGCTCGCTCTCTCTCACACATACTCACTCTCGCTGACACATGCTCGCTCTCTCTGACACATGCTCGCTCTTTCTGACACAGGCTCTCTCTCTCTGACACAGGCTCACTCTCTCTGACAGAGGCTGGCTCTCTCTCAAACATGCTCGCTCTCTCTCACACATACTCACTCTCGCTGACACATGCTCGCTCTCTCTGACACAGGCTCGCTCTCTCTGACACAGGGTCACACTCTCTCACACATGCTCGCTCTCCCTGACATAGGCTCACACTCTGTCACACATGCTCGCTCTCTCTGAAACAGGCTCACACTCTCTCACACATGCTCGCTCTCTCTGACACAGGCTCACACTCTATCACACAGGCTCCCACTCTCTGACAAATGCTCGCTCTCACTGACACAGACTCACTCTCTCTGACACATGCACGCTCTCTCTGACATAGGCTCGCTCTCTCTGAAACAGGCTCGCTCTCTCTGACACAGGCTCGCTCTTTCTCACACAGGCTCACACTCTATCGCACATGCCCGCTCTCTCAGACACAGGCTCACACTCTCTCACACATGCTCGCTCTCTCTGACACAGGCTCACTCGCTCTCACACATGCTCGCTCTCTCACACACATGCTCGTTCTCTCTGACACAGGTTCACTCTCTCTGACACATGCCCGCTCTCTCTGAAACAGGCTCGCTCTCTCTGACACAGGCTCGCTCTCTCTGATAAGGGCTCACACTCTCTCACACATGCTCGCTCTCCCTGACACATGCTCACACTATCTCACACGTGCTCGCTCTCTCTGAAACTGGCTCACACTCTCTCACACATGCTCCCTGTCTCTGACACATGCTCGCTCTCTCTGACACATGCTCGCTCTCTCTGACACATGCTCGCTCTCTCTGACACAGGCTCGCTCTATCTGACACATGCTCGCTCTCTCTGACACAGGCTCACACTCTCTGACACAGGCTCGCTCTCTCTGACATAGGCTCGCTCTCTCTGAAACAGGCTCGCTCTCTCTGACACAGGCTCGCTCTTTCTCACACATGCTCGCTCTCTCTGACACAGGCTCACTCGCTCTCACACATGCTCGCTCTCTCACACACATGCTCGTTCTCTCTGACACAGGCTCACTCTCTCTGACACATGCCCGCTCTCTCTGAAACAGGCTCGCTCTCTCTGACACAGGCTCGCTCTCTCTGATAAGGGCTCACACTCTCTCACACATGCTCACTCTCCCTGAGACATGCTCACACTATCTCACACGTGCTCGCTCTCTCTGAAACTGGCTCACACTCTCTCACACATGCTCCCTGTCTCTGACACATGCTCGCTCTCTCTGACACATGCTCACTCTCTCTGACACATGCTCGCTCTCTCTGACACAGGCTCGCTCTATCTGACACATGCTCGCTCTCTCTGACACAGGCTCACACTCTCTGACACAGGCTCGCTCTCTCTGACAAATGTTCACTCTCTCTGACACGGGCTCGCTCTCTCTGACACATGCTCGTTCTCTCTGACACAGGCTCACACTCTCTCACGCAGGCTCGCTCTCTCTGACACCTTCTCGCGCTCTATCACACATGCTCGCTCTCTCTGAAACATGCTCACTCTGTCTGACACAGGCTCGCTCTCTCTGACACAGGCTGGCTCTCTCTCACACATGCTCGCTCTCTCTCACACATGCTCAATCACTCTCACACAGCCTCACTCTCTCTGACACATGCTCGCTCTCTCTCACATATGCCCGCTCTCTCTGACACAGGCTCGCTCTCTCTGAGACATTCTCCCCCTCTCTGACACATGCTTGCACTTTCTCACACATGCTTGCTTTCTCTGACACAGGCTTGCTCTCTCTGACACCGGCTCGCTCTCTGTGACACATGCTCGCTCTCTGTCACACATTCTCGCTCTCGCTGAAACAGGCTCGCTCTCTCTGACACAGGCCCACTCTCTCTCACACATGCTGGCTCTCTCTCACACATTCTCGCTCTCTCTGACACATGCACGCTCACTCTGACACATGCTCGCTCTCTCACACATGCTCACTCTCTCTGACACATGTTCGCGCTCTCTCACACATGCTCTCTCTGACACAGGCTCGCTCACTCTGACACATGCTCGGTCTCTCTCACACATGCTTGCTCTCTCTGACACAGGCTCGCTTGCTCTGACACATGTTCGCTCTCTCTGAAACATGCTTGCTCTCTCTGACACAGGCTCGATCTCTCTCACACATGCTCGCTCTTTCTGACACAGGCTCGCACTCTCTGACAAAGGCTCACTCTCACTGAAACAGGCTCACTCTCTCTGACGCATGCTCGCTCTCTCTGAAACAGGCTCGCTCTCTCTGACACAGGCTCGCTCTCTCTGACACAGGCTCACACTATCTCACACATGCTCGCTCTCCCTGACATAGGCTCACACTCCCTCACACATGCTCGGTCTCTCTGAAACAGGCTCACGCTCTCTCACACATGCTCACTCTCTCTGACACATGCTCGCTCTCTCTGACACAGGCTCCCACTCTCTGACAAAGGCTCGCTCTCACTGACACAGGCTCACTCTCTCTGACACATGCACGCTCTCTCTGACATATGCTTGCTCTCTTTGACATCTGCTCGCTCTCTCTGAAACAGGCTCGCTCTCTCTGACACAGGCTCGCTCTCTCTGACACAGGCTCACACTATCTCACACATGCTCGCTCTCCCTGACATAGGCTCACATTCCCTCACACATGCTCGGTCTCTCTGAAACAGGCTCACACTCTCTCACACATGCTCACTCTCTCTGACACATGCTCGCTCTCTCTGACACAGGCTCCCACTCTCTGACAAAGGCTCGCTCTCACTGACACAGGCTCACTCTCTCTGACACATGCACGCTCTCTGTGACATATGCTTGCTCTCTTTGAAACAGGCTCGCTCTCTCTGTCACAGGCTCGCTCTCTCTGACACAGGCTCACACTCTCTCACACATGCTCGCTCTCCCTGACATAGGCTCACACTATCTCACATATGCTCGCTCTCCCTGACACATGCTCACACTATCTCACACATGCTCGCTTTCTCTGAAACTGGCTCACACTCTCTCACACATGCTCGCTCTCTATGACACATGCTCGCTCTCTTTGACACAGGCTCGCTCTCTCTGACAAATGTTCACTCTCTCTGACACAGGCTCGCTCGCTCTCTCACGTGCTCGCTCTCTCTCACACATTTTCGTTCTTTCTGACACAGGCTCGCTCTCTCTGACACACGCTCCCTCGCTCTCACACATGCTTGTTCTCTATCACACATGGTCGCTCTTTCTGACACAGGCTAGCTCTCTCTGACACAGGCTCGCTCTCTCTGACACAGGCTGGTTCGCTCTCACACATGCTCGCTCTCTCTCACACATGCTCGCTCTTTCTGACACAGGCTCTCTCTCTCTGACACAGGCTCACTCTCTCTGACAGAGGCTGGCTCTCTCTCAAACATGCTCGCTCTCTCTCACACATACTCACTCTCGCTGACACATGCTCGCTCTCTCTGACACATGCTCGCTCTCTCTGACACATGCTCGCTCTCTCTGAAACAGGCTCGCTCTCTCTGACACAGGCTCGCTCTCTCTGACACAGGGTCACACTCTCTCACACATGCTCGCTCTCCCTGACATAGGCTCACACTCTGTCACACATGCTCGCTCTGTCTGAAACAGGCTCACACTCTCTCACACATGCTCGCTCTCTCTGACACAGGCTCACACTCTATCACACAGGCTCCCACTCTCTGACAAATGCTCGCTCTCACTGACACAGACTCACTCTCTCTGACACATGCACGCTCTCTCTGACATAGGCTCGCTCTCTCTGAAACAGTCTCGCTCTCTCTGACACAGGCTCGCTCTTTCTCACACAGGCTCACACTCTATCGCACATGCCCGCTCTCTCAGACACAGGCTCACACTCTCTCACACATGCTCGCTCTCTCTGACACAGGCTCACTCGCTCTCACACATGCTCGCTCTCTCACACACATGCTCGTTCTCTCTGACACAGGTTCACTCTCTCTGACACATGCCCGCTCTCTCTGAAACAGGCTCGCTCTCTCTGACACAGGCTCGCTCTCTCTGATAAGGGCTCACACTCTCTCACACATGCTCGCTCTCCCTGACACATGCTCACACTATCTCACACGTGCTCGCTCTCTCTGAAACTGGCTCACACTCTCTCACACATGCTCCCTGTCTCTGACACATGCTCGCTCTCTCTGACACATGCTCGCTCTCTCTGACACATGCTCGCTCTCTCTGACACAGGCTCGCTCTATCTGACACATGCTCGCTCTCTCTGACACAGGCTCACACTCTCTGACACAGGCTCGCTCTCTCTGACATAGGCTCGCTCTCTCTGAAACAGGCTCGCTCTCTCTGACACAGGCTCGCTCTTTCTCACACAGGCTCACACTCTATCACACATGCCCGCTCTCTCAGACACAGGCTCACACTCTCTCACACATGCTCGCTCTCTCTGACACATGCTCGCTCTCTCTGACACATGCTCGCTCTGACACATGCTCGCTCTCTCTGACACAGGCACGCTCACTCTGACACAGGCTCACTCTCTCTGACACAGGCTCACACTCTCTGACACAGTCTCACTCTCTCTGACACATGCTCACTGACTCTCACACAGCTTCACTCTCTCTGACACACGCTCGCTCTATCTGACACAGGCTCACTCTTTCTGACACATGCTCACTCTCTCTGACACATGCTCGCTCTCTCTGACACAGGCTCACACTCTCTCACACATGCTCGCTCTCTCTGACACAGGCTCGCTCACTCTGACACAGTCTCACTCTCTCTGACACAGGCTCACACTCTCTGACACAGGCTCACTCTATCTGACACATGCTCACTCACTCTCACACAACTTCACTCTCTCTGACACATGCTCACTCTATCTGACACAGGCTCACTCTCTCTGACACATGCTCACTCTATCTGACACATGCTCACTCACTCTTAGACAGCCTCACTCTCTCTGACACAGGCTCGATCTCTCTGTCACACATTCTCGCTCTCTCTGATACATGCTCGCTCACTCTGACACAGGCTCGGTGTCTCTGACGCAGTCTCACTCTCTCTGTGACATTCTCGCTCTCTCTGACACATTATCACTCTCTCTCACACAGGCTCGCTCTCCCTGACACATGATCACTGACTCTGACACATGCTCGCTCTCTCTGACAAATGCTCGCTCTCTGACACATGCTCGCTCTCTCTGACACATGCTCGCTCTCTCTGATACAGGCTCACTCACTCTGACACATGCTCGCTCTCTCTCACACAGGCTCACACTCTCTCACACATGCTCGCTCTCTCTGACAAGGGCTCACACTCTCTCACACATGCTCGCTCTCTCTGACACAGGCTCACACTCTCTCACACATGCTCGCTCTCTCTGACACATGCTCACTCTGAATCATGCTCGCTCTCTCTGACACATTCTCGCTCTCTCTGACACAGGCTCACTCTCTCTGACACAGGCTCAAACTCTCCGACACAGGCTCACTCTCTCTGACACATGCTCGCTCTCTCTGACACATGCTCGCTCTCTCTGACATATGCTTGCTCTCTCTGACACAGGCTCGCTCTCACTGACACATGCTCGCTCTCTCTGACACATGCTCGCTCCATCTCACACAGGCTCACACTTTGTCACACATGTTCGCTCTCTCTGACACAGGCTCACATTCTCTCACACATGCTCGCTCTCTCTGACACATGCTCGCTCTCTCTTACAGGGATCACTCTCTGTCACACATGCTTGCTTTCTCTGAGACATGCTCACTCTCTCTGACACAGGCTCACACTCTCTGACACAGGCTCGCTCTCTCTGACAAATGTTCGCTCTCTGACACATGCTCGCTCTCTCTGACACATGCTCGCTCTCTCTGACACAGGCTCGCTCTCTCTGACACAGGCTCGCTCTCTCTCACACATGCTCGCTCTCTCTGACACAGGCTCACTCTCTCTGACAGGCTCGCTCTCTTTGACACATGCTCACTCTCTCTCACACAGGCTGACACTCTCTCACACATGCTCGCTCTCTCTGACACAGGCTCACACTCTCTCCCACATGCTCGCTCTCTCTGACACAGGCTCACACTCTCTCACACATGCTCGCTCTCTCTGACACAGGCTCGCGTTCTCTGACACAGGCTCACACTCTCTGACACAGGCTCACACTCTCTGACACAGGCTCACTCTCTCTGACACATGCTCGCTCTCTCTGACACATGCTCGCTCTCTCTGACACATGCTTGCTCTCTCTGACACAGGCTCGCTCTCTGTGACACATGCTCGCTCTCTCTGACACATGCTCGCTCTCTCTCGCACATGCTCACGCACTCTCACACAGCCTCACTCTCTCTGACACAGGCTCACTCTCTCTGACACATGATCGCTCTCTCTGACACATTCTCGCTCTCTCTCACACAGGATCGCTCTCCCTGACACATGCTCGCTCTCTCTGACACATGCTCGCTATCTCTGACAAATGCTCGCTCTCAGACACATGCTCGCTCTCTCTGACAGAGGCTCACTCTCTCTGACACAGGCTCGCTCTCTCTGACACTAGCTCGCTCTCTCTCACACAGGCTCACAATCTCTCACACATGCTCGCTCTTTCTGACACAGGCTCGCACTCTCTGACACAGGCTCGCTCTCTCTCACACATGCTCGCTCTTTATGACACATGCTCGCTCTCTCTAACACAGGCTTGCTCTCTCTGACACAGGCTCGCTCTCTCTGAAACATATTCGCTCTCTCTCAAACATGCTCGCTCTCTCTGACACAGGCTCGCTCTCTCTGACACAGGACTGCTCTCTCTAACAGAGGCTTGCTCTCTCTGACACAGGCTCGCTCTCTCTCACACAGGCACATACTCTCTCACACATGCTCGCTCTCTCTGACACAGGCTCACACTCTCTCACACATGCTCGCTTTCTCTGACACAGTCTCACACTCTCTCACACATGCTCGCTCTCTCTGACACTTGCTCGCTCTGACACATGCTCGCTCTCTCTGACACAGGCTCACTCTCTCTGACACAGGCTCACAATCTCTGACACAGTCTCGGTTTCTCTGACACATGCTCGCTCTTTCTGACAAATGCTCGCTCTATCTGAAACAGGCTCGCTCTCTCTGACACATGCTCACTCTCTCTGACACATGCTCGCTCTCTCTCACACATGCTCACTCACTCTCACACAGCCTCACTCTCTGTGACACAGGCTCGCTCATTCACACATGCTCACTCTCTCTGACACATGGTCGCTCTCTCTGACACATGCTCACTCTCTCTCACATATGCCCGCTCTCTCTGCCACATGCTCGCTCTCTCTGAGACATGCTCCCTCTCTCTGACACATGCTCGCAATTTCTCACACATGCTCGCATTCTCTGACACACGCTCGCTCTCTCTGAAACAGGCTCGCTCTCTGTGACACATGCTCCCTCTGTCACACATTCTCGCTCTCTCTGACACAGGCTCACACTCTCTCACACATGCTCGCTTTCTCTGACACAGTCTCACACTCTCTCACACATGCTCGCTCTCTCTGACACTTGCTCGCTCTGACACATGCTCGCTCTCTCTGACACAGGCTCACTCTCTCTGACACAGGCTCACAATCTCTGACACAGTCTCGGTTTCTCTGACACATGCTCGCTCTTTCTGACAAATGCTCGCTCTATCTGAAACAGGCTCGCTCTCTCTGACACATGCTCACTCTCTCTGACACATGCTCGCTCTCTCTCACACATGCTCACTCACTCTCACACAGCCTCACTCTCTGTGACACAGGCTCGCTCATTCACACATGCTCACTCTCTCTGACACATGGTCGCTCTCTCTGACACATGCTCACTCTCTCTCACATATGCCTGCTCTCTCTGCCACATGCTCGCTCTCTCTGAGACATGCTCCCTCTCTCTGACACATGCTCGCAATTTCTCACACATGCTCGCATTCTCTGACACACGCTCGCTCTCTCTGAAACAGGCTCGCTCTCTGTGACACATGCTCCCTCTCTGTCACACATTCTCGCTCTCTCTGAAACAGGCTCGCTCTCTCTCACACAGGCTCGCTCTCTCTCACACAGGCTCGCTCTCTCTCACACATGCTCGCTCTCTCTAACAGATGCTCGCTCTCTCTGACACATGCACGCTCTCTCTGACACATGCTCGCTCCCTCTGACACATGCTCGTTCTCTCTGACAAATGCTCGCGCTCTCTCACACATGCTCATTCTCTCTGAGACATGTTCGCGCTCTCTCACACATACTCTCTCTGACACAGGCTCGCTCACTCTGACACATGCTCGCTCTCTCTCACACATGCTTGCTCTCTCTGACACAGGCTCTCTCTCTCTCACACAGGCTCGCGCTCTCTGACACATGCTCGCTCTCTCTCACACATGCTCGCTCTCTCTCACACATGCTCACTCTCTCTGAAACAGGCTCACTCTCTCTGACACAGGCTCACTCTCTCTGACACAGGCTCGCTCTCTCTGACACTTGCTCGCTCTCTCTGACACAGTCTCGCTCTCTCTGACACATGCTCGCTCTCTCTGACACAGGCTCACTCTCTCTGACACAGGCTCGCTCTCTCTGACACATGCTCGCTCTCTCTCACACAGGCTCACACTTTGGCACACATGTTCGCTCTCTCTGACACAGGCTCACATTCTCTCACACATGCTCGATCTCTCTGACACAGGCTCACACTCTCTCACACATGCTCGCTCTCTCTGACACATGCTCGCTCTCTCTTACAGGGATCACTCTCAGTCACACATGCTCGCTTTCTCTGAGACATGCTCGCTCTCTCTGACTCAGGCTCACACTCTCTGACACAGGCTCGCTCTCTCTGACAAATGCTCACTCTCTGACACATGCTCGCTCTCTCTGACACATGCTCGCTCTCTCTGACACAGGCTCGCTCTCTCTGACACAGGCTCACACTCTCTCACACATGCTCGCTTTCTCTGACACAGTCTCACACTCTCTCACACATGCTCGCTCTCTCTGACACTTGCTCGCTCTGACACATGCTCGCTCTCTCTGACACAGGCTCACTCTCTCTGACACAGGCTCACAATCTCTGACACAGTCTCTGTTTCTCTGACACATGCTCGCTCTTTCTGACAAATGCTCGCTCTATCTGAAACAGGCTCGCTCTCTCTGACACATGCTCACTCTCTCTGACACATGCTCGCTCTCTCTCACACATGCTCACTCACTCTCACACAGCCTCACTCTCTGTGACACAGGCTCGCTCATTCACACATGCTCACTCTCTCTGACACATGGTCGCTCTCTCTGACACATGCTCACTCTCTCTCACATATGCCCGCTCTCTCTGCCACATGCTCGCTCTCTCTGAGACATGCTCCCTCTCTCTGACACATGCTCGCAATTTCTCACACATGCTCGCATTCTCTGACACACGCTCGCTCTCTCTGAAACAGGCTCGCTCTCTGTGACACATGCTCCCTCTCTGTCACACATTCTCGCTCTCCCTGAAACAGGCTCGCTCTCTCTCACACAGGCTCGCTCTCTCTGACACAGGCTCGCTCTCTCTCACACATGCTCGCTCTCTCTAACAGATGCTCGCTCTCTCTGACACATGCACGCTCTCTCTGACACATGCTCGCTCTCTCTGACACATGCTCGTTCTCTCTGACAAATGCTCGCTCTCTCTCACACATGCTCATTCTCTCTGAGACATGTTCGCGCTCTCTCACACATACTCTCTCTGACACAGGCTCGCTCACTCTGACACATGCTCGCTCTCTTTCACACATGCTTGCTCTCTCTGACACAGGCTCACTCTCTCTCACACAGGCTCGCGCTCTCTGACACATGCTCACTCTCTCTCACACATGCTCGCTCTCTCTCACACATGCTCGCTCTCTCTGAAACAGGCTCGCTCTCTCTGACACAGGCTCACTCTCTCTGACACAGGCTCGCTCTCTCTGACACTTGCTCGCTCTCTCTGACACAGTCTCGCTCTCTCTGACACATGCTCGCTCTCTCTGACACAGGCTCACTCTCTCTGACACAGGCTCGCTCTCTCTGACACATGCTCGCTCTCTCTCACACAGGCTCACACTTTGGCACACATGTTCGCTCTCTCTGACACAGGCTCACATTCTCTCACACATGCTCGATCTCTCTGACACAGGCTCACACTCTCTCACACATGCTCGCTCTCTCTGACACATGCTCGCTCTCTCTTACAGGGATCACTCTCTGTCACACATGCTCGCTTTCTCTGAGACATGCTCGCTCTCTCTGACTCAGGCTCACACTCTCTGACACAGGCTCGCTCTCTCTGACAAATGCTCGCTCTCTGACACATGCTCGCTCTCTCTGACACATGCTCGCTCTCTCTGACACAGGCTCGCTCTCTCTGACACAGGCTCGCTCTCTCTCACACATGCTCGCTCTCTCTGACACTGGCTCACTCTCTCTGACAGGCTCGCTCTCTCTGACACATGCTCACTCTCTCTCACATGGGCTGACACTCTCTCATACATGCTCGCTCTCTCTGACACAGGCTCACACTCTCTCACACATGCTCGCTCTCTCTGACACAGGCTCGCGTTCTCTGACACAGGCTCACTCTCTCTGACACAGGCTCACACTCTCTGACACAGGCTCACTCTCTCTGACGCATGCTTGCTCTCTCTGACACATGCTCGCTCTCTCTGACACATGCTTGCTCTCTCTGACACAGGCTCGCTCTCTCTGACACATGCTCGCTCTCTCTGACACATGCTCGCTCTCTCTCACACAGGCTCACAATTTGTCACACATGTTCGCTCTCTCTGACACAGGCTCACATTCTCTCACACATGCTCGATCTCTCTGACACAGGCTCACACTCTCTGAGACATGCTCACTCTCTCTGACACATGCTCGCTCTCTCTTACAGGGATCACTCTCTGTCACACATGCTCGCTTTCTCTGTGACATGCTCACTCTCTCTGACACAGGCTCACACTCTCTGACACAGGCTCGCTCTCTCTGACAAATGCTCGCTCTCTGAAACATGCTCGCTCTCTCTGACACATGCTCGCTCTCTCTGACACAGGCTCGCTCTCTCTGACACAGGCTCACTCTCTCTGACACATGCTCGCTCTCTGACACAGGCTCACTCTCTCTGACAGGCTCGCTCTCTCTGACACATGCTCACTCTCTCTCACACAGGCTGACACTCTCTCACACATGCTCGCTCTCTCTGACACAGGCTCACACTCTCTCACACATGCTCGCTTTCTCTGACACAGGCTCACACTCTCTCAAACATGCTCGCTCTCTCTGACACAGGCTCGCGTTCTCTGACATAGGCTCACTCTCTCTGACACATGCTCGCTCTCTCTGACACATGCTTGCTCTCTCTGACACATGCTTGCTCTCTCTGACACAGGCTCGCTCTCTCTGACACATGCTCGCACTCTCTGACACATGCTCGCTCTCTCTCGCACATGCTCGCTCTCTCTGACACAGGCTCATTCTCTCTGACACAGGCTCGCTCTCTCTGATACATGCTCGCTCTCTCTGACACAGGCTCGTCTCTCTGACACAGGCTCACTCTCTCTGACACATGATCGCTCTCTCTGACACATTCTCGCTCTCTCTGACACATGCTTGCTCTCTGACACAGGCTCACTCTCTCTGACAGGCTCGCTCTCTCTGACACATGCTCACTCTCTCTCACACAGGCTGACACTCTCTCACACATGCTCGCTCTCTCTGACACAGGCTCACACTCTCTCACACATGCTCGCTCTCTCTGACACAGTCTCACACTCTCTCACACATGCACGCTCTCTCTGACACAGGCTCGCGTTCTCTGACATAGGCTCACTCTCTCTGACACATGCTCGCTCTCTCTGACACATGCTTGCTCTCTCTGACACATGCTTGCTCTCTCTGACACATGCTTGCTCTCTCTGACACAGGCTCGCTCTCTCTGTCACATGCTCGCTCTCTCTGACACATGCTCGCTCTCTCTCGCACAAGCTCACGCACTCTGACACAGCCTCACTCTCTCTGACACAGGCTCATTCTCTCTGGCACAGGCTCGCTCTCCCTGACACATGCTCGCTCTCTCTGACACATGCTCGCTCTCTCTGACAAATGCTCGCTCTCTGACACATGCTCGCTCTCTCTGACAGAGGCTCACTCTCTCTGACACAGGCTCGCTCTCTCTGACACACGCTCGCTCTCTCTCACACATGCTCACAATCTCTCACACATGCTCGCTCTTTCTGACACAGGCTCGCACTCTCTGACACAGGCTCGCTCTCTCTCACACATGCTCGCTCTTTCTGACACATGCTCGCTCTCTCTAACACAGGCTTGCTCTCTCTGACACAGGCTCGCTCTCTATCAAACATATTCGCTCTCTCTCAAACATGCTCGCTCTCTCTGACACAGGCTGGCTCTCTCTAACAGAGGACTGCTCACTCTAACACTGGCTTGCTCTCTCTGACACAGGCTCGCTCTCTCTCACACAGGCACATACTCTCTCACACATGCTCGCTCTCTCTGTCACAGGCTCACACTCTCTCACACATGCTCGCTCCCTCTGACACATGCTCGCTCTGACACATGCTCACTCTCTCTGACACAGGCTCACTCTCTCTGACACAGGCTCACAATCTCTGACAGAGTCTCGCTTTCTCTGACACATGCTCGCTCTCTCTGACAAATGCTCGCTCTATCTGAAACAGTCTCACTCTCTCTGACACATGCTCACTCTCTCTGACACATGCTCGCTCTCTCTCACACATGCTCAATCACTCTCACACAGCCTCTCTCTCTGTGACACAGGCTCGCTCATTCACACATGCTCACTCTCTCTGACACATGGCCGCTCTCTCTGACACATGCTCGCTCTCTCTCACATATGCCCGCTCTCTCTGCCACATGCTCGCTCTCTCTGAGACATGCTCCCTCTCTCTGACACATGCTCGCAATTTCTCACACATGCTCGCATTCTCTGACACACGCTCACTCTCTCTGAAACAGGCTCGCTCTCTGTGACACATGCTCGCTCTCTGTCACACATTCTCGCTCTCTCTGAAACAGGCTCGCTCTCTCTGACACAGGCTCACTCTCTCTGACACATGCTCGCTCTCTCTGACACATGCATGCTCTCTCTGACACATGCTCGCTCTCTCTGACACATGCTCGCTCTCTCTGACAAATGCTCGCTCTCTCTCACACATGCTCATTCTCTCTGAGACATGTTCGCGCTCTCTCACACATACTCTCTCTGACACAGGCTCGCTCACTCTGACACATGCTCGCTCTCTCTCACACTTGCTTGCTCTCTCTGACACAGGCTCGCTTGCTCTGACACATGCTCGCTCTCTCTGACACATGCTTGCTCTCTCTGACACAGGCTCGCTCGATCTCACAGATGCTCGCTCTCTCTCACGCATGCTGGCTCTTTCTGACACAGGCTCGCTCTCCCTGACACTGGCTCACTCTCTCTGATACAGGTTGGCTCTCTCTCACACATGCTCGCTCTCTCTCACACATGCACACTCTCTCTGATACATGTTCGCGCCCTCTCACACATTTTGCTCTCTCTAACACATGCTCGCTCACTCTGACACATGCTCGTTCTCTCTCACACATGCTCGCTCTCTCTGACACAGGCTCGCTCACTCTGACACATGCTCACTCTCTCTCACACATGCTCACTCTTTCTGACACCGGCTCACTCTCTCTGACACAGGCTCGCTCTCTCTGACACAGGCTCGCTCTCTCTGACACATGCTGGCTCTCTGTGACACATGCTCACTCTCTGTGACACATGCTCGCTCTCTCTGACACAGGCTCGCTAACTCTGAAACAGGCTCGCTCGCTCTCACACATGCTCGCTCTCTCTCACACATGCTCGCTCTTTCTGACACAGGCTCACACAATGTCACACATGCTCGCTCTCCCTGACACAGGCTCACACTCTCTCACACGTGCTCGCTCTCTCTGAAACTGGCTCACAATCTCTCACACACGCTCGCTTTCTCTGACACAGGCTCGCACTCTCTGACACATGCTCGCTCTCTCTGACACAGGCTCACACTCCCTCACACAGGCTCACTCTCTCTCACACAGGCTCGCTCTCTCTGACGAATGTTCACTCTCTCTGACACAGGCTCGCTCTCTCTGACAGATGCTCGTTCTCTCTGACACAGGCTCACACTCTATCACACAGGCTCGCTCTCTCTGACACATGCTCGCTCTCTCTCACACATGCTCGCTTTCTATGAAACAGGCTCACTCTCTCTGACACAGGCTGGCTCTCTCTCACAAATGCTCGCTCTCTCTCACACATGCTCACTCTCTCTGACACATGTTCGCTCTCTCTCACACATGCTTGCTCTCTCTGACACAGGCTCGCTCACTCTGACACATGCTCGCTCTCTCTCACACATGCTCGCTCTCTCTGACACAGGCTCGCTCCCTCTCACACATGCTCGCTCTCTCTCACACATGCTCACTTTTTCTGACACAGGCTCGCTCTCTCTGACACAGGCTCGCTCGCTCTCACACATGCTCGCACTCTCTCACACATGCTCGCACTTTCTGACACAGGCTCGCTCTTTCTGACACAGACTCGCTCTCTCTGACACAGGCTGGCTCTCTCTCACACATGCTCGCTCTCTCCCTCACATGCTCGCTCTCTCTGACACATGCTCGTTCTCTCTGACACAGGCTCGCAATCTGTGACACAGGCTCGCTCTCACTGAAACAGGCTCACTCTCTCTGACACATGCTCGCTCTCTCTGACACATGCACGCTCTCTCTGAAACAGGCTCGCTCTCTCTGAAACAGGCTCGCTCTCACTGACACAGGCTCGCTCTCTCTGACACAGGCTCAAACTCTCTCACACATGCTCGCTCTCCCTTACATAGGCTCACACTCTCTCACACATGCTCGCTCTCTCTGAAACAGGCTCACACTCTCTCACACATGCTCACTCTCTCTGACACATGCTCGCTCTCTCTGACACATGCTCGCTCTCTCTGACACATGATCGCTCTCTCTGACACTTGCTCACTCTCTCTGACACAGGCTCACACTCTCTGACACAGGCTTGCTCTCTCTCACACAGGTTCGCTCCCTCTGACAAATGTTCGCTCTCTCTGACACAGGCTCGCTCTCTCTGACAGATGCTAGCTCTCTCTGACACAGGCTCACTCTCTCTCACACAGGCTCGCTCTCTCTGACACATGCTCGCTCTCTCTCACACATGCTCGCTCTCTCTGAAACAGGCTCGCTCTCTCTGACACAGGCTCACTCTCTCTGACACAGGATTGCTCTCTCTGACACAGGCTCGTTGTATCTCAAACATGCTCGCTCGCTCTGACACAGTCTCGCTCTCTCTGACAAATGCTCGCTTGCTCTGACACAGTCTCGCTCTCTCTGACAAATGCTCACATTCTCTGACACAGGCTCGCTCTCTCTGACACAGGCTCGCTCTCTCTGACATAGGCTCACACTCTCTCACACATGCTCGCTCTCTCTGAAACAGGCTCACACTCTCTCACACATGCTCACACTCTCTGACACATGCTCACTCTCTCTGACACATGCTCGCTCTCTCTGACGCATGCTCGCTCTCTCTGACACAGGCTCGCTCTCTCTGACCCATGCTCGCTCTCTCTGACACAGGCTCACTCTCTCTGACAAATGCTCGCTCTCTCTGACACATGCTCGCTCTCTCTCACACAGGCTCACACTCTTTCACAAAAGCTCGCTCTCTCTGACACAGGCTCACATTCTGACACAAATGCTCGCTCTCCCTGAAACAGGCTCACACTCTCTCACACGTGCTTGCTCCCTCTGAAAATGGCTCACACTCTCTCATACACGCTCGCTCTCTCTGACACATGCTCGCTCTCTCTGACACATTCTCGCTCTCTCTCACACAGGCTCGCTCTCTCTCACACAGGCTCGCTCTCTCTGACGAATGTTCACTCTCTCTGACATAGGCTGGCTCTCTCTGACAGATGCTCGTTCTTTCTGACACAGGCTCACACTCTCTCACACAGACCCGCCCTCTCTGACACAGGCTGGCTCTCTCTCAATAATGCTCGCTCTCTCTCACACATGCTCACTCTCTCTGACACATGTTCGTTCTCTCTCACACATGCTTGCTCTCTCTGACACAGGCTCGCTCACTCTGACACATGCGCGCTCTCTCTCACACATGTTCGCTCACTCTGACACATGCTCGCTGTCTCTCACACATCCTCGCTTTTTCTGACACATGCTCGCTCTCTCTCACACATGCTCGCCCTTTCTGACAAATGCTCGCTCTCTCTGACACAGACTCGCTGTCTCTGACACAGGCTGGCTGTCTCTCACACTTGCTCACTCTCTCTCACACATGCTCGCTCTCTCTGACACATGCTCGTTCTCACTGAAACAGGCTCACTCTCTCTGAAACTGGCTCGCTCTCTCTGAAACAGGCTCGCTCTCTCTGAAACAGGCTCGCTCTCTCTGACACAGGCTCGCTCTCTCTGACATAGGCTCACACTCTCTCACACATGATCGCTCTCTCTGAAACATGCTCACACTCTCTCACACATGCTCACTCTCTCTGACACATGCTCACTCTCTCTGACACATGCTCGCTCTCTATGACACATGCTCGCTCTCTATGACACAGGCTCGCTCTCTCTCACACATGCTCACTCTCTCTGACACATGCTCACTCTCTCTGACACATGATCGCTCTCTCTGACACTTGCTCACTCTCTCTGACACAGGCTCACACTCTCTGACACAGGCTTGCTCTCTCTCACACAGGTTCGCTCTCTCTGACAAATGTTCGCTCTCTCTGACACAGGCTCGCTCTCTCTGACAGATGCTTGCTCTCTCTGACACAGGCTCACTCTCTCTCACACAGGCTCGCTCTCTCTGACACATGCTCGCTCTCTCTCACACATGCTCGCTCTCTCTGAAACAGGCTCGCTCTCTCTGACACAGGCTCACTCTCTCTGACACAGGATTGCTCTCTCTGACACAGGCTCGTTGTATCTCAAACATTCTCGCTCGCTCTGACACAGTCTCGCTCTCTCTGACAAATGCTCGCTTGCTCTGACACAGTCTCGCTCTCTCTGACAAATGCTCACACTCTCTGACACAGGCTCGCTCTCTCTGACACAGGCTCGCTCTCTCTGACATAGGCTCACACTCTCTCACACATGCTCACTCTCTCTGAAACAGGCTCACACTCTCTCACACATGCTCACTCTCTCTGACACATGCTCACTCTCTCTGACACATGCTTGCTCTCTCTGACACAGGCTCGCTCTCTCTGACGAATGTTCACTCTCTCTGACACAGGCTTGCTCTCTCTGACAGATGCTCATTCTCTCTGACACAGGCTCACACTCTCTCACACAGACTCGCCCTCTCTGACACAGGCTCGCTCTCTCTGACACAGGCTCGCTCTCTCTGACATAGGCTCACACTCTCTCACACATGCTCGCTCTCTCTGAAACAGGCTCACACTCTCTCACACATGCTCACTCTCTCTGACACATGCTCACTCTCTCTGACACATGCTTGCTCTCTCTGACACATGCTCGCTCTCTCTGACACAGGCTCGCTCTCTCTGACCCATGCTCGCTCTCTCTGACACAGGCTCTCTCTCTCTGACAAATGCTCGCTCTCTCTGACACATGCTTGCTCTCTCTCACACAGGCTCACACTCTGTCACAAATGCTCGCTCTCTCTGACACAGGCTCACATTCTCTCACAAATGCTCGCTCTCCCTGAAACAGGCTCACACTCTCTCACACGTGCTTGCTCCCTCTGAAAATGGCTCACACTCTCTCATACACGCTCGCTCTCTCTGACACAGGCTCGCTCTCTCTGACGAATGTTCACTCTCTCTGACACAGGCTTGCTCTCTCTGACAGATGCTCGTTCTCTCTGACACAGGCTCACACTCTCTCACACAGACCCGCCCTCTCTGACACAGGCTGGCTCTCTCTCAATAATGCTCGCTCTCTCTCACACATGCTCACTCTCTCTGACACATGTTCGTTCTCTCTCACACATGCTTGCTCTCTCTGACACAGGCTCGCTCACTCTGACACATGCGCGCTCTCTCTCACACATGTTCGCTCACGCTGACACATGCTCGCTCTCTCTCACACATGCTCGCTCTATCTGACACAGGCTTGCTCGCTCTCACACATGCTCGCTGTCTCTCACACATCCTCGCTTTTTCTGACACATGCTCGCTCTCTCTCACACATGCTCACCCTTTCTGACAAATGCTCGCTCTCTCTGACACAGACTCGCTGTCTCTGACACAGGCTGGCTGTCTCTCACACATGCTCACTCTCTCTCACACATGCTCGCTCTCTCTGACACATGCTCGTTCTCACTGAAACAGGCTCACTCTCTCTGAAACAGGCTCGCTCTCTCTGAAACAGGCTCGCTCTCTCTGAAACAGGCTCGCTCTCTCTGACACAGGCTCGCTCTCTCTGACATAGGCTCACACTCTCTCACACATGCACGCTCTCTCTGAAACAGGCTCACACTCTCTCACACATGCTCACTCTCTCTGACACATGCTCACTCTCTCTGACACATGCTCGCTCTCTCTGACACATGCTCGCTCTCTCTGACACAGGCTCGCTCTCTCTCACACAGGCTCGCTCTCTCTCACACAGGCTCGCTCTCTCTGACAAATGTTCGCACTCTCTGACACAGGCTCGCTCTCTCTCACACAGGATCGCTCTCTCTGACACATTCTCACTCTCTCTCACACATGCTCGCTCTCTCTGAAACAGGCTCACACTCTCTCACACATGCTCACTCTCTCTGACACATGCTCGTTCTCTCTGACACAGGCTCACACTCTCTCACACAGACTCGCCCTCTCTGACACAGGCTGGCTCTCTCTCACACATTCTCGCTCTCTCACACACAGGCTCGCTCTCTCTCACACAGGCTCGCTCTCTCTGACGAATGTTCGCTCTCTCTGACACAGGCTCGCTCTCGCTGACAGATGCTTGCTCTCTCTGACACAGGCTCACTCTCTCTCACACAGGCTCGCTCTCTCTGACACATGCTCACTCTCTCTCACACATGCTCGCTCTCTCTGAAACAGGCTCACTCTCTCTGAAACAGGCTCGCTCTCTCTGACACAGGCTCACTCTCTCTGACACAGGATTGCTCTCTCTGACACAGGCTCGTTGTATCTCAAACATGCTCGCTCGCTCTGACACAGTCTCGCTCTCTCTGACAAATGCTCGCTTGCTCTGACACAGTCTCGCTCTCTCTGACAAATGCTCACACTCTCTGACACAGGCTCGCTCTCTCTGACACAGGCTCGCTCTCTCTGACATAGGCTCACACTCTCTCACACATGCTCGCTCTCTCTGAAACAGGCTCACACTCTCTCACACATGCTCACTCTCTCTGACACATGCTCACTCTCTCTGACACATGCTTGCTCTCTCTGACACATGCTCGCTCTCTCTGACACAGGCTCGCTCTCTCTGACCCATGCTCGCTCTCTCTGACACAGGCTCACTCTCTCTGACAAATGCTCGCTCTCTCTGACACATGCTCGCTCTCTCTCACACAGGCTCACACTCTGTCACAAATGCTCGCTCTCTCTGACACAGGCTCACATTCTCTCACAAATGCTCGCTCTCCCTGAAACAGGCTCACACTCTCTCACACGTGCTTGCTCCCTCTGAAAATGGCTCACACTCTCTCATACACGCTCGCTCTCTCTGACACAGGCTCGCTCTCTCTGACGAATGTTCACTCTCTCTGACACAGGCTTGCTCTCTCTGACAGATGCTCGTTCTCTCTGACACAGGCTCACACTCTCTCACACAGACTCGCCCTCTCTGACACAGGCTGGCTCTCTCTCACACATTCTCGCTCTCTCTCACACAGGCTCGCTCTCTCTCACACAGGCTCGCTCTCTCTGACGAATGTTCACTCTCTCTGACACAGGCTTGCTCTCTCTGACAGATGCTCGTTCTCTCTGACACAGGCTCACACTCTCTCACACAGACTCGCCCTCTCTGACAAAGGCTGGCTCTCTCTCACACATGCTCGCTCTCTCTCACACATGCTCACTCTCTCTCACACATGTTCGTTCTCTCTCACACATGCTTGCTCTCTCTGACACAGGCTCGCTCACTCTGACACATGCGCGCTCTCTCTCACACATGTTCGCTCACTCTGACACATGCTCGCTGTCTCTCACACATCCTCGCTTTTTCTGACACATGCTCGCTCTCTCTCACACATGCTCGCCCTTTCTGACAAATGCTCGCTCTCTCTGACACAGACTCGCTGTCTCTGACACAGGCTGGCTGTCTCTCACACATGCTCACTCTCTCTCACACATGCTCGCTCTCTCTGACACATGCTCGTTCTCACTGAAACAGGCTCACTCTCTCTGAAACTGGCTCGCTCTCTCTGAAACAGGCTCGCTCTCTCTGAAACAGGCTCGCTCTCTCTGACACAGGCTCGCTCTCTCTGACATAGGCTCACACTCTCTCACACATGCTCGCTCTCTCTGAAACATGCTCACACTCTCTCACACATGCTCACTCTCTCTGACACATGCTCACTCTCTCTGACACATGCTCGCTCTCTATGACACATGCTCGCTCTCTATGACACAGGCTCGCTCTCTCTCACACATGCTCACTCTCTCTGACACATGCTCACTCTCTCTGACACATGATCGCTCTCTCTGACACTTGCTCACTCTCTCTGACACAGGCTCACACTCTCTGACACAGGCTTGCTCTCTCTCACACAGGTTCGCTCTCTCTGACAAATGTTCGCTCTCTCTGACACAGGCTCGCTCTCTCTGACAGATGCTTGCTCTCTCTGACACAGGCTCACTCTCTCTCACACAGGCTCGCTCTCTCTGACACATGCTCGCTCTCTCTCACACATGCTCGCTCTCTCTGAAACAGGCTCGCTCTCTCTGACACAGGCTCACTCTCTCTGACACAGGATTGCTCTCTCTGACACAGGCTCGTTGTATCTCAAACATTCTCGCTCGCTCTGACACAGTCTCGCTCTCTCTGACAAATGCTCGCTTGCTCTGACACAGTCTCGCTCTCTCTGACAAATGCTCACACTCCCTGACACAGGCTCGCTCTCTCTGACACAGGCTCGCTCTCTCTGACATAGGCTCACACTCTCTCACACATGCTCACTCTCTCTGAAACAGGCTCACACTCTCTCACACATGCTCACTCTCTCTGACACATGCTCACTCTCTCTGACACATGCTTGCTCTCTCTGACACAGGCTCGCTCTCTCTGACGAATGTTCACTCTCTCTGACACAGGCTTGCTCTCTCTGACAGATGCTCATTCTCTCTGACACAGGCTCACACTCTCTCACACAGACTCGCCCTCTCTGACACAGGCTCGCTCTCTCTGACACAGGCTCGCTCTCTCTGACATAGGCTCACACTCTCTCACACATGCTCGCTCTCTCTGAAACAGGCTCACACTCTCTCACACATGCTCACTCTCTCTGACACATGCTCACTCTCTCTGACACATGCTTGCTCTCTCTGACACATGCTCGCTCTCTCTGACACAGGCTCGCTCTCTCTGACCCATGCTCGCTCTCTCTGACACAGGCTCACTCTCTCTGACAAATGCTCGCTCTCTCTGACACATGCTTGCTCTCTCTCACACAGGCTCACACTCTGTCACAAATGCTCGCTCTCTCTGACACAGGCTCACATTCTCTCACAAATGCTCGCTCTCCCTGAAACAGGCTCACACTCTCTCACACGTGCTTGCTCCCTCTGAAAATGGCTCACACTCTCTCATACACGCTCGCTCTCTCTGACACAGGCTCGCTCTCTCTGACGAATGTTCACTCTCTCTGACACAGGCTTGCTCTCTCTGACAGATGCTCGTTCTCTCTGACACAGGCTCACACTCTCTCACACAGACTCGCCCTCTCTGACACAGGCTGGCTCTCTCTCACACATTCTCGCTCTCTCTCACACAGGCTCGCTCTCTCTCACACAGGCTCGCTCTCTCTGACGAATGTTCACTCTCTCTGACACAGGCTTGCTCTCTCTGACAGATGCTCGTTCTCTCTGACACAGGCTCACACTCTCTCACACAGACTCGCCCTCTCTGACACAGGCTGGCTCTCTCTCACACATGCTCGCTCTCTCTCACACATGCTCACTCTCTCTGACACATGTTCGTTCTCTCTCACACATGCTTGCTCTCTCTGACACAGGCTCGCTCACTCTGACACATGCGCGCTCTCTCTCACACACGTTCGCTCACTCTGACACATGCTCGCTGTCTCTCACACATCCTCGCTTTTTCTGACACATGCTCGCTCTCTCTCACACATGCTCGCCCTTTCTGACAAATGCTCGCTCTCTCTGACACAGACTCGCTGTCTCTGACACAGGCTGGCTGTCTCTCACACATGCTCACTCTCTCTCACACATGCTCGCTCTCTCTGACACATGCTCGTTCTCACTTAAACAGGCTCACTCTCTCTGAAACAGGCTCGCTCTCTCTGAAACAGGCTCGCTCTCTCTGAAACAGGCTCGCTCTCTCTGACACAGGCTCGCTCTCTCTGACATAGGCTCACACTCTCTCACACATGCTCGCTCTCTCTGAAACATGCTCACACTCTCTCACACATGCTCACTCTCTCTGACACATGCTCACTCTCTCTGACACATGCTCGCTCTCTATGACACATGCTCGCTCTCTCTGACACAGGCTCGCTCTCTCTCACACATGCTCACTCTCTCTGACACATGCTCACTCTCTCTGACACATGCTCGCTCTCTCTGACACATGCTCGCTCTCTCTGACACAGGCTCGCTCTCTCTCACACAGGCTCGCTCTCTCTGACAAATGTTCGCACTCTCTGACACAGGCTCGCTCTCTCTGACAGATGCTTGCTCTCTCTGACACAGGCTCACTCTCTCTCACACAGGATCGCTCTCTCTGACACATTCTCACTCTCTCACACATGCTCGCACTCTCTGAAACAGGCTCGCTCTCTCTGACACAGGCTCGCTCTCTCTGACACAGGATTGCTCTCTCTGACACAGGCTCGCTGTATCTCACACATGCTCGCTCGCTCTGACACAGTCTCGCTCTCTCTGACAAATGCTCGCTCGCTCTGACATAGTCTCGCTCTCTCTGACAAATGCTCACACTCTCTGACACAGGCTCGCTCTCTCTGACTCATGCTCGCTCTCTCTGACACAGGCTCGCTCTCTCTGACCCATGCTCGCTCTCTCTGACACAGGCTCACACTCCCTCACACAGGCTCGCTCTCTCTCACACAGGCTCGCACTCTCTCACACAGACTCGCTCTCTCTGACGAATGTTCACTCTCACTGACACAGGCTCGCTCTCTCTGACAGATGCTTGTTCTCTCTGACACAGCCTCACACTCTCTCACACAGGCTCCCTCTCTCTGACACATGCTCGCTCTCTCTCACACATGCTCGCTCTCTCTGAAACAGGCTCACTCTCTCTGACACAGGCTCACTCTCTCTGACACAGGCTGGCTCTCTCTCACAGATGCTCGCTCTCTCTAACACATGCTCACTCTCTCTGACACATGTTCGCTCTCTCTCACACATGCTTGCTCTCTCTGACACAGGCTCGCTCACTCTGACACATGCTCGCTCTCTCTCACACATGCTCGCTTTTTCTGACACAGGCTCGCTCTCTCTGACACAGGCTCGCTCCCTCTCACACATGCTCGCTCTCTCTCACACATGCTCGCTTTTTCTGACACAGGCTCGCTCTCTCTGACACAGGCTCGCTCTCTCTGACACAGGCTCGCTCTCTCTCACACAGGCTCACACTCTGTCACAAATGCTCGCTCTCTCTGACACAGGCTCACATTCTCTCACAAATGCTCGCTCTCCCTGAAACAGGCTCACACTCTCTCACACGTGCTTGCTCCGTCTGAAAATGGCTCACACTCTCTCATACACGCTCGTTCTCTCTGACACAGGCTCGCTCTCTCTGACGAATGTTCACTCTCTCTGACACAGGCTTGCTCTCTCTGACAGATGCTCGTTCTCTCTGACACAGGCTCACACTCTCTCACACAGACTCGCCCTCTCTGACACAGGCTGGCTCTCTCTCACACATTCTCGCTCTCTCACACACAGGCTCGCTCTCTCTCACACAGGCTCGCTCTCTCTGACGAATGTTCGCTCTCTCTGACACAGGCTCGCTCTCTCTGACAGATGCTTGCTCTCTCTGACACAGGCTCACTCTCTCTCACACAGGCTCGCTCTCTCTGACACATGCTCGCTCTCTCTCACACATGCTCGCTCTCTCTGAAACAGGCTCGCTCTCTCTGAAACAGGCTCGCTCGCTCTGACACAGTCTCGCTCTCTCTGAAGAATGCTCGCTTGCTCTGACACAGTCTCGCTCTCTCTGACAAATGCTCACACTCTCTGACACAGGCTCGCTCTCTCTGACACAGGCTCGCTCTCTCTGACATAGGCTCACACTCTCTCACACATGCTTGCTCTCTCTGAAACAGGCTCACACTCTCTCACACATGCTCACTCTCTCTGACACATGCTCACTCTCTCTGACACATGCTTGCTCTCTCTGACACATGCTCGCTCTCTCTGACACAGGCTCGCTCTCTCTGACCCATGCTCGCTCTCTCTGACACAGGCTCACTCTCTCTGACAAATGCTCGCTCTCTCTGACACATGCTCGCTCTCTCTCACACAGGCTCACACTCTGTCACAAATGCTCGCTCTCTCTGACACAGGCTCACATTCTCTCACAAATGCTCGCTCTCCCTGAAACAGGCTCACACTCTCTCACACGTGCTTGCTCCCTCTGAAAATGGCTCACACTCTCTCATACACGCTCGCTCTCTCTGACACAGGCTCGCTCTCTCTGACGAATGTTCACTCTCTCTGACACAGGCTTGCTCTCTCTGACAGATGCTCGTTCTCTCTGACACAGGCTCACACTCTCTCACACAGACTCGCCCTCTCTGACACAGGCTGGCTCTCTCTCACACATTCTCGCTCTCTCTCACACAGGCTCGCTCTCTCTCACACAGGCTCGCTCTCTCTGACGAATGTTCACTCTCTCTGACACAGGCTTGCTCTCTCTGACAGATGCTCGTTCTCTCTGACACAGGCTCACACTCTCTCACACAGACTCGCCCTCTCTGACACAGGCTGGCTCTCTCTCACACATGCTCGCTCTCTCTCACACATGCTCACTCTCTCTGACACATGTTCGTTCTCTCTCACACATGCTTGCTCTCTCTGACACAGGCTCGCTCACTCTGACACATGCGCGCTCTCTCTCACACATGTTCGCTCACTCTGACACATGCTCGCTGTCTCTCACACATCCTCGATTTTCTGACACATGCTCGCTCTCTCTCACACATGCTCGCCCTTTCTGACAAATGCTCGCTCTCTCTGACACAGACTCGCTGTCTCTGACACAGGCTGGCTGTCTCTCACACATGCTCACTCTCTCTCACACATGCTCGCTCTCTCTGACACATGCTCGTTCTCACTGAAACAGGCTCACTCTCTCTGAAACAGGCTCGCTCTCTCTGAAACAGGCTCGCTCTCTCTGAAACAGGCTCGCTCTCTCTGACACAGGCTCGCTCTCTCTGACATAGGCTCACACTCTCTCACACATGCTCGCTCTCTCTGAAACAGGCTCACACTCTCTCACACATGCTCACTCTCTCTGACACATGCTCACTCTCTCTGACACATGCTCGCTCTCTATGACACATGCTCGCTCTCTCTGACACAGGCTCGCTCTCTCTCACACATGCTCACTCTCTCTGACACATGCTCACTCTCTCTGACACATGCTCGCTCTCTCTGACACATGCTCGCTCTCTCTGACACATGCTCGCTCTCTCTCACACAGGCCTCGCTCTCTCTGACAAATGTTCGCACTCTCTGACACAGGCTCGCTCTCTCTGACAGATGCTTGCTCTCTCTGACACAGGCTCGCTCTCTCTGACAGATGCTTGCTCTCTCTGACACAGGCTCGCTCTCTCTCACACAGGATCGCTCTCTCTCACACAGGATCGCTCTCTCTGACACATTCTCACTCTCTCTCACACATGCTCGCACTCTCTGAAACAGGCTCGCTCTCTCTGACACAGGCTCGCTCTCCCTGACACAGGATTGCTCTCTCTGACACAGGCTCGCTGTATCTCACACATGCTCGCTAGCTCTGACACAGTCTCGCTCTCTCTGACAAATGCTCGCTCGCTCTGACATAGTCTCGCTCTCTCTGACAAATGCTCACACTCTCTGACACAGGCTCGCTCTCTCTGACTCATGCTCGCTCTCTCTGACACAGGCTCGCTCTCTCTGACCCATGCTCGCTCTCTCTGAAACAGGCTCACACTCCCTCACACAGGCTCGCTCTCTCTGACCCATGCTCGCTCTCTCTGACACAGGCTCACACTCCCTCACACAGGCTCGCTCTCTCTCACACAGGCTCGCTCTCTCTCACACAGACTCGCTCTCTCTGACGAATGTTCACTCTCACTGACACAGGCTCGCTCTCTCTGACAGATGCTCGTTCTCTCTGACACAGCCTCACACTCTCTCACACAGGCTCCCTCTCTCTGACACATGCTCGCTCTCTCTCACACATGCTCACTCTCTCTGAAACAGGCTCACTCTCTCTGACACAGGCTCACTCTCTCTGACACAGGCTGGCTCTCTCTCACAGATGCTCGCTCTCTCTAACACATGCTCACTCTCTCTGACACATGTTCGCTCTCTCTCACACATGCTTGCTCTCTCTGACACAGGCTCGCTCACTCTGACACATGCTCGCTCTCTCTCACGCATGCTCGCTTTTTCTGACACAGGCTCGCTCTCTCTGACACAGGCTCGCTCGCTCTCACACATGCTCGCTCTCTCTCACACATGCTCGCACTTTCTTACACATGCTCACTCTCTCTGACACAGACTCGCTCTCTCTGACACAGGCTGGCTCTCTCTCAGACATGCTCGCTCTCTCCCTCACATGCTCGCTCTCTCTGACACATGCTCGTTCTCTCTGACACAGGCTCGCAATCTCTGACACAGGCTCGCTCTCACAGAAACAGGCACACTCTCTCTGACACATGCTCGCTGTCTCTGACACATGCTCGCTCTCTCTGAAACAGGCCCGCTCTCTCTGAAACAGGCTCGCTCTCTCTGACACAGGCTCGCTCTCTCTGACACAGGCTCAAACTCTCTCACACATGCACGCTCTCCCTGACATAGGCTCACACTCTCTCACACATGCTCGCTCTCTCTGAAACAGGCTCACACTCTCTCACACATGCTCACTATCTCTGACACATGCTCGCTCTCTCTGACACATGCTCGCTCTCTCTGACACAGGCTCGCTCTCTCTGACACTTGCTCGCTCTCTCTGACACAGGCTCACACTCTCAGACACAGGCTCGCTCTCTCTCACACCGGCTCGCTCTCTCTGACAAATGTTCGCTCTCTCTCACACAGGCTCGCTCTCTCTGACACATGCTCGCTCTCTCTCACACATGCTCGCTCTCTCTGAAACAGGCTCGCTCTCTCTGACACAGGCTCGCTCTCTCTGACACAGGATTGCTCTCTCTGACACAGGCTCGCTGTATCTCACACATGCTCGCTCGCTCTGACACAGTCTTGCTCTCTCTGACAAATGCTCGCTTGCTCTGACACAGTCTCGCTCTCTCTGACAAATGCTCACACTCTCTGACACAGGCAAGATCTCTCTGACACATGCTCACTCTCTCTGACACAGGCTCGCTCTCTCTGACACATGCTCGCTCTCTCTGACACAGGCTCACTCTCTCTGACAAATGCTCGCTCTCTCTGACACATGCTCGCTCTCTCTCACACAGGCTCACACTCTGTCACACAGGCTCGCTCTCTCTCACACAGGCTCACATTCACTCACACAGGCTCGCTCTCCCTGACACAGGCTCACAGTCTCTCACACGTGCTCGCTCTCTCTGAAACTGGCTCACACTCTCTCGCACACGCTCGCTCTCTTTGACACATGCTCGCTCTCTCTGACACAGGCTCGCTCTCTCTGACACATGCTCGCTCTCTCTGACACAGGCTCACTCTCTCTGACACAGGCTGGCTCTCTCTCACAGATGCTCGCTCTCTCTAACACATGCTCACTCTCTCTGACACATGTTCGCTCTCTCTCACACATGCTTGCTCTCTCTGACACAGGCTCGCTCACTCTGACACATGCTCGCTCTCTCTCACACATGCTCGCTCTCTCTGACACAGGCTCGCTCGCTCTCACAGGTGCACGCTCTCTCTCACACATGCTCGCTTTTTCTGACACAGGCTCGCTCTCTCTGACACAGGCTCGCTCGCTCTAACACATGCTCGCTCTCTCTCACAGATGCTCACACTTTCTTACACAGGCTCGCTCTCTCTGACACAGACTCGCTCTCTCTGACACAGGCTGGCTCTCTCTCACACATGCTCGTTCTCTCCCTCACATGCTCGCTCTCTCCCTCACATGCTCGCTCTCTCTGACACATGCTCGTTCTCTCTGATACAGGCTCGCAATCTCTGACACAGGCTCGCTCTCACAGAAACAGGCACACTCTCTCTGACACATGCTCGCTGTCTCTGACACATGCTCGCTCTCTCTGAAACAGGTTCGCTCTATCTGAAACAGGCTCGCTCTCTCTGACACAGGCTCGCTCTCTCTGACACAGGCTCAAACTCTCTCACACATGCACGCTCTCCCTGACATAGGCTCACACTCTCTCACACATGCTCGCTCTCTCTGAAACAGGCTCACACTCTCTCACACATGCTCACTATCTCTGACACATGCTCGCTCTCTCTGACACATGCTCGCTCTCTCTGACACAGGCTCGCTCTCTCTGACACTTGCTCGCTCTCTCTGACACAGGCTCACACTCTCAGACACAGGCTCGCTCTCTCTCACACAGGCTCGCTCTCTCTGACAAATGTTCGCTCTCTCTCACACAGGCTCGCTCTCTCTGACACATGCTCGCTCTTTCTCACACATGCTCGCTCTCTCTGACACAGGCTCGCTCTCTCTGACACAGGCTCGCTCTCTCTGACACAGGATTGCTCTCTCTGACACAGGCTCGCTGTATCTCACACATGCTCGCTCGCTCTGACACAGTCTCTCTCTCTCTGACAAATGCTCGCTTGCTCTGACACAGTCTCGCTCTCCCTGACAAATGCTCACACTCTCTGACACAGGCTCGATCTCTCTGACACATGCTCACTCTCTCTGACACAGGCTCGCTCTCTCTGACACATGCTCGCTCTCTCTGACACAGGCTCACTCTCTCTGACAAATGCTCGCTCTCTCTGACACATGCTCGCTCTCTCTTACACAGGCTCACATTCTCTCACACAGGCTCGCTCTCCCTGACACAGGCTCACAGTCTCTCACACGTGCTTGCTCTCTCTGAAACTGGCTCACACTCTCTCACACACGCTCGCTCTCTTTGACACATGCTCGCTCTCTCTGACACAGGCTCGCTCTCTCTGACACCTGCTCACTCTCTCTGACACAGGCTCACACTCCCTGACACAGGCTCGCTCTCTCTCACACAGGCTCGCTCTCTCTGACGAATGTTCACTCTCTCTGACACAGGCTTGCTCTCTCTGACAGATGCTCATTCTCTCTGACACAGGCTCACACTCTCTCACACAGACTCGCTCTCTCTGACACATGCTCGCTCTCTCTCACACATGCTCGCTCTCTCTGAAACAGGCTCACTCTCTCTGACACAGGCTCACTCTCTCTGACACAGGCTGGCTCTCTCTCACAGATGCTCGCTCTCTCTCACACATGCTCACTCTCTCTGACACATGCTCGCTCTCTATGACACAGGCTCGCTCTCTCTGACACAGGCTCGCTCTCTCTGACACATGCTCGCTCTCTCTCACACAGGCTCACACTCTGTCACACATGCTCGCTCTCTCTGACACAGGCTCACATTCTCTCACACATGCTTGCTATCTCTGACATAGGCTCACACTTTCTCACACATGCCCGCTCTCTCTGACACATGCTCGCTCTCTCTGACACATGCTCGCTCTCTCTTACAGGGCTCACTCTCTGTCACACATGCTCACTCTCTCTGACACAGGCTTGCTGTATCTCACACATGCTCACTCTCTCTGACACAGTCTCGCTCTCTCTGACAAACGCTCGCTCGCTCTGAAACAGTCTCGCTCTCTCTGACAAATGCTCACACTCTCTGACACAGGCTCGCTCTCTCTGACACATGCTCGCTCTCTCTGACACAGGCTCGCTCTCTCTGACACATGCTCGCTCTCTCTCACACAGGCTCACACTCTCTCACACATGCTCGCTCTCTCTGACACAGGCTCACGCTCCCTGACACAGGCTCGCTCTCTCTCACACAGGCTCGCTCTCTCTGACAAATGTTCGCACTCTCTGACACAGGCTCGCTCTCTCTGACAGATGCTTGCTCTCTCTGACACAGGCTCGCTCTCTCTGACAAAGGATTGCTCTCTCTGACACAGGCTCGCTCTCTCTGACACAGGCTCGCTCTCTCTGACCCATGCTCCCTCTCTCCGACACAGGCTCACTCTCTCTGACAAATGCTCGCTCTCTCTGACACATGCTCGCTCTCTCTCACACAGGCTCACATTCTCTCACAAATGCTCGCTCTCCCTGAAACAGGCTCACACTCTCTCACACGTGCTTGCTCCCTCTGAAAAAGGCTCACACTCTCTCATACACGCTCGCTCTCTCTGACACAGGCTCGCTCTCTCTGACGAATGTTCACTCTCTCTGACACAGGCTTGCTCTCTCTGACAGATGCTCGTTCTCTCTGACACAGGCTCACACTCTCTCACACAGACTCGCCCTCTCTGACACACGCTGGCTCTCTCTCACACATTCTCGCTCTCTCACACACAGGCTCGCTCTCTCTCACACAGGCTCGCTCTCTCTGACGAATGTTCGCTCTCTCTGACACAGGCTCGCTCTCTCTGACAGATGCTTGCTCTCTCTGACACAGGCTCACTCTCTCTCACACAGGCTCGCTCTCTCTGACACATGCTCGCTCTCTCTCACACATGCTCACTCTCTCTGAAACAGGCTCGCTCTCTCTGAAACAGGCTCGCTCTCTCTGACACAGGCTCACTCTCTCTGACACAGGATTGCTCTCTCTGACACAGGCTCGTTGTATCTCAAACATGCTCGCTCGCTCTGACACAGTCTCGCTCTCTCTGACAAATGCTCGCTTGCTCTGACACAGTCTCGCTCTCTCTGACAAATGCTCACACTCTCTGACACAGGCTCGCTCTCTCTGACACAGGCTCGCTCTCTCTGACATAGGCTCACAATCTCTCACACATGCTCGCTCTCTCTGAAACAGGCTCACACTCTCTCACACATGCTCACTCTCTCTGACACATGCTCACTCTCTCTGACACATGCTTGCTCTCTCTGACACATGCTCGCTCTCTCTGACACAGACTCGCCCTCTCTGACACAGGCTGGCTCTCTCTCACACATGCTCGCTCTCTATCACACATGCTCACTCTCTCTGACACATGTTCGTTCTCTCTCACACATGCTTGCTCTCTCTGACACAGGCTCGCTCACTCTGACACATGCGCGCTCTCTCTCACACATGTTCGCTCACTCTGACACATGCTCGCTGTCTCTCACACATCCTCGTTTTTTCTGACACATGCTCGCTCTCTCTCACACATGCTCGCCCTTTCTGACAAATGCTCGCTCTCTCTGACACAGACTCGCTGTCTCTGACACAGGCTGGCTGTCTCTCACACATGCTCACTCTCTCTCACACATGCTCGCTCTCTCTGACACATGCTCGTTCTCACTGAAACAGGCTCACTCTCTCTGAAACAGGCTCGCTCTCTCTGAAACAGGCTCGCTCTCTCTGAAACAGGCTCGCTCTCTCTGACACAGGCTCGCTCTCTCTGACATAGGCTCACAATCTCTCACACATGCTCGCTCTCTCTGAAACAGGCTCACACTCTCTCACACATGCTCACTCTCTCTGACACATGCTCACTCTCTCTGACACATGCTCGCTCTCTCTGACACATGCTCGCTCTCTCTGACACAGGCTCGCTCTCTCTCACACATGCTCACTCTCTCTGACACATGCTCACTCTCTCTGACACATGCTCGCTCTCTCTGACACATGCTCGCTCTCTCTGACACAGGCTCGCTCTCTCTCACACAGGCTCGCTCTCTCTGACAAATGTTCGCACTCTCTGACACAGGCTCGCTCTCTCTGACAGATGCTTGCTCTCTCTGACACAGGCTCGCTCTCTCTCACACAGGATCGCTCTCTCTGACACATACTCACTCTCTCTCACACATGCTCGCACTCTCTGAAACAGGCTCGCTCTCTCTGACACAGGCTCGCTCTCTCTGACACAGGATTGCTCTCTCTGACACAGGCTCGCTGTATCTCACACATGCTCGCTCGCTCTGACACAGTCTCGCTCTCTCTGACAAATGCTCGCTTGCTCTGACATAGTCTCGCTCTCTCTGACAAATGCTCACACTCTCTGACACAGGCTCGCTCTCTCTGACAAATGCTCACACTCTCTGACACAGGCTCGCTCTCTCTGACACAGGCTCGCTCTCTCTGACATAGGCTCACACTCTCTCACACATGCTCGCTCTCTCTGAAACAGGCTCACACTCTCTCACACATGCTCACTCTCTCTGACACATGTTCACTCTCTGACACATGCTCGCTCTCTATGACACATGCTCGCTCTCTCTGACACAGGCTCGCTCTCTCTCACACATGCTCAATCTCTCTGACACATGCTCACTCTCTCTGACACATGCTCGCTCTCTCTGACACATGCTCGCTCTCTCTGACACAGGCTCGCTCTCTCTCACACAGGCTCGCTCTCTCTGACAAATGTTCGCACTCTCTGACACAGGCTCGCTCTCTCTGACAGATGCTTGCTCTCTCTGACACAGGCTCGCTCTCTCTGACAAATGCTCACACTCTCTGACACAGGCTCGCTCTCTCTGACTCATGCTCGCTCTCTCTGACACAGGCTCGCTCTCTCTGACCCATGCTCGCTCTCTCTGACACAGGCTCACACTCCCTCACACAGGCTCGCTCTCTCTGACCCATGCTCGCTCTCTCTGACACAGGCTCACACTCCCTCACACAGGCTCACTCTCTCTCACACAGGCTCGCTCTCTCTCACACAGACTCGCTCTCTCTGACGAATGTTCACTCTCACTGACACAGGCTCGCTCTCTCTGACAGATGCTCGTTCTCTCTGACACAGCCTCACACTCTCTCACACAGGCTCCCTCTCTCTGACACATGCTCGCTCTCTCTCACACATGCTCGCTCTCTCTGAAACAGGCTCACTCTCTCTGACACAGGCTCACTCTCTCTGACACAGGCTGGCTCTCTCTCACAGATGCTCGCTCTCTCTAACACATGCTCACTCTCTCTGACACTTGTTCGCTCTCTCTTACACATGCTTGCTCTCTCTGACACAGGCTCGCTCACTCTGACACATGCTCGCTCTCTCTCACACATGCTCGCTCTTTCTGACACAGGCTCGCTCTCTCTGACACAGGCTCGCTCGCTCTCACACATGCTCGCTCTCTCTCACACATGCTCGCTCTCTCTCACACATGCTCGCACTTTCTTACACATGCTCACTCTCTCTGACACAGACTCGCTCTCTCTGACACAGGCTGGCTCTCTCGCTCACATGCTCGCTCTCTCCCTCACATGCTCGCTCTCTCTGACACATGCTCGTTCTCTCTGACACAGGCTCGCAATCTCTGACACAGGCTCGCTCTCACAGAAACAGGCACACTCTCTCTGACACATGCTCGCTGTCTCTGACACATGCTCGCTCTCTCTGAAACAGGCCCGCTCTCTCTGAAACAGGCTCGCTCTCTCTGACACAGGCTCGCTCTCTCTGACAGATGCTTGCTCTCTCTGACACAGGCTCGCTCTCTCTCACACAGGATCGCTCTCTCTGACACATTCTCACTCTCTCTCACACATGCTCGCACTCTCTGAAACAGGCTCGCTCTCTCTGACACAGGCTCGCTCTCTCTGACACAGGATTGCTCTCTCTGACACAGGCTCGCTGTATCTCACACATGCTCGCTCGCTCCGACACAGTCTTGCTCTCTCTGACAAATGCTCGCTTGCTCTGACATAGTCTCGCTCTCTCTGACAAATGCTCACACTCTCTGACACAGGCTCGCTCTCTCTGACAAATGCTCACACTCTCTGACACAGGCTCGCTCTCTCTGACACAGGCTCGCTCTCTCTGACATAGGCTCACACTCTCTCACACATGCTCGCTCTCTCTGAAACAGGCTCACACTCTCTCACACATGCTCACTCTCTCTGACACATGCTCACTCTCTGACACATGCTCGCTCTCTATGACACATGCTCGCTCTCTCTGACACAGGCTCGCTCTCTCTCACACATGCTCAATCTCTCTGACACATGCTCACTCTCTCTGACACATGCTCGCTCTCTCTGACACATGCTCGCTCTCTCTGACACAAGCTCGCTCTCTCTCACACAGGCTCGCTCTCTCTGACAAATGTTCGCACTCTCTGACAGAGGCTCGCTCTCTCTGACAGATGCTTGCTCTCTCTGACACAGGCTCGCTCTCTCTCACACAGGATCGCTCTCTCTGACACATTCTCACTCTCTCTCACACATGCTCGCACTCTCTGAAACAGGCTCGCTCTCTCTGACACAGGCTCGCTCTCTCTGACACAGGATTGCTCTCTCTGACACAGGCTCGCTGTATCTCACACATGCTCGCTCGCTCTGACACAGTCTCGCTCTCTCTGACAAATGCTCGCTCGCTCTGACATAGTCTCGCTCTCTCTGACAAATGCTCACACTCTCTGACACAGGCTCGCTCTCTCTGACTCATGCTCGCTCTCTCTGACACAGGCTCGCTCTCTCTGACCCATGCTCGCTCTCTCTGACACAGGCTCACACTCCCTCACACAGGCTCGCTCTCTCTGACCCATGCTCGCTCTCTCTGACACAGGCTCACACTCCCTCACACAGGCTCACTCTCTCTCACACAGGCTCGCTCTCTCTCACACAGACTCGCTCTCTCTGACGAATGTTCACTCTCACTGACACAGGCTCGCTCTCTCTGACAGATGCTCGTTCTCTCTGACACAGCCTCACACTCTCTCACACAGGCTCCCTCTCTCTGACACATGCTCGCTCTCTCTCACACATGCTCGCTCTCTCTGAAACAGGCTCACTCTCTCTGACACAGGCTCACTCTCTCTGACACAGGCTGGCTCTCTCTCACAGATGCTCGCTCTCTCTAACACATGCTCACTCTCTCTGACACATGTTCGCTCTCTCTTACACATGCTTGCTCTCTCTGACACAGGCTCGCTCACTCTGACACATGCTCGCTCTCTCTCACACATGCTCGCTTTTTCTGACACAGGCTCGCTCTCTCTGACACAGGCTCGCTCGCTCTCACACATGCTCGCTCTCTCTCACACATGCTCGCACTTTCTTACACATGCTCACTCTCTCTGACACAGACTCGCTCTCTCTGACACAGGCTGGCTCTCTCTCACACATGCTCGCTCTCTCCCTCACATGCTCGCTCTCTCTGACACATGCTCGTTCTCTCTGACACAGGCTCGCAATCTCTGACACAGGCTCGCTCTCACAGAAACAGGCACACTCTCTCTGACACATGCTCGCTGTCTCTGACACATGCTCGCTCTCTCTGAAACAGGCCCGCTCTCTCTGAAACAGGCTCGCTCTCTCTGACACAGGCTCGCTCTCTCTGACACAGGCTCAAACTCTCTCACACATGCACGCTCTCCCTGACATAGGCTCACACTCTCTCACACATGCTCGCTCTCTCTGAAACAGGCTCACACTCTCTCACACATGCTCACTATCTCTGACACATGCTCGCTCTCTCTGACACATGCTCGCTCTCTCTGACACAGGCTCGCTCTCTCTGACACTTGCTCGCTCTCTCTGACTCAGGCTCACACTCTCAGACACAGGCTCGCTCTCTCTCACACCGGCTCGCTCTCTCTGACAAATGTTCGCTCTCTCTCACACAGGCTCGCTCTCTCTGACACATGCTCGCTCTCTCTCACACATGCTCGCTCTCTCTGAAACAGGCTCGCTCTCTCTGACACAGGCTCGCTCTCTCTGACACAGGATTGCTCTCTCTGACACAGGCTCGCTGTATCTCACACATGCTCGCTCGCTCTGACACAGTCTTGCTCTCTCTGACAAATGCTCGCTTGCTCTGACACAGTCTCGCTCTCTCTGACAAATGCTCACACTCTCTGACACAGGCAAGATCTCTCTGACACATGCTCACTCTCTCTGACACAGGCTCGCTCTCTCTGACACATGCTCGCTCTCTCTGACACAGGCTCACTCTCTCTGACAAATGCTCGCTCTCTCTGACACATGCTCGCTCTCTCTCACACAGGCTCACACTCTGTCACACAGGCTCGCTCTCTCTCACACAGGCTCACATTCTCTCACACAGGCTCGCTCTCCCTGACACAGTCTCACAGTCTCTCACACGTGCTCGCTCTCTCTGAAACTGGCTCACACTCTCTCGCACACGCTCGCTCTCTTTGACACATGCTCGCTCTCTCTGACACAGGCTCGCTCTCTCTGACACATGCTCGCTCTCTCTGACACAGGCTCACTCTCTCTGACACAGGCTGGCTCTCTCTCACAGATGCTCGCTCTCTCTAACACATGCTCACTCTCTCTGACACATGTTCGCTCTCTCTCACACATGCTTGCTCTCTCTGACACAGGCTCGCTCACTCTGACACATGCTCGCTCTCTCTCACACATGCTCGCTCTCTCTGACACAGCCTCGCTCGCTCTCACAGGTGCACGCTCTCTCTCACACATGCTCGCTTTTTCTGACACAGGCTCGCTCTCTCTGACACAGGCTCGCTCGCTCTCACACATGCTCGCTCTCTCTCACAGATGCTCACACTTTCTTACACAGGCTCGCTCTCTCTGACACAGACTCGCTCTCTCTGACACAGGCTGGCTCTCTCTCACACATGCTCGCTCTCTCCCTCACATGCTCGCTCTCTCCCTCACATGCTCGCTCTCTCTGACACATGCTCGTTCTCTCTGACACAGGCTCGCAATCTCTGACACAGGCTCGCTCTCACAGAAACAGGCACACTCTCTCTGACACATGCTCGCTGTCTCTGACACATGCTCGCTCTCTCTGAAACAGGTTCGCTCTATCTGAAACAGGCTCGCTATCTCTGACACAGGCTCGCTCTCTCTGACACAGGCTCAAACTCTCTCACACATGCACGCTCTCCCTGACATAAGCTCACACTCTCTCACACATGCTCGCTCTCTCTGAAACAGGCTCACACTCTCTCACACATGCTCACTATCTCTGACACATGCTCGCTCTCTCTGACACATGCTCGCTCTCTCTGACACAGGCTCGCTCTCTCTGACACTTGCTCGCTCTCTCTGACACAGGCTCACACTCTCAGACACAGGCTCGCTCTCTCTCACACAGGCTCGCTCTCTCTGACAAATGTTCGCTCTCTCTCACACAGGCTCGCTCTCTCTGACACATGCTCGCTCTTTCTCACACATGCTCGCTCTCTCTGACACAGGCTCGCTCTCTCTGACACAGGCTCGCTCTCTCTGACACAGGATTGCTCTCTCTGACACAGGCTCGCTGTATCTCACACATGCTCGCTCGCTCTGACACAGTCTCTCTCTCTCTGACAAATGCTCGCTTGCTCTGACACAGTCTCGCTCTCCCTGACAAATGCTCACACTCTCTGACACAGGCTCGATCTCTCTGACACATGCTCACTCTCTCTGACACAGGCTCGCTCTCTCTGACACATGCTCGCTCTCTCTGACACAGGCTCACTCTCTCTGACAAATGCTCGCTCTCTCTGACACATGCTCGCTCTCTCTCACACAGGCTCACACTCTGTCACACATGCTCGCTCTCTCTTACACAGGCTCACATTCTCTCACACAGGCTCGCTCTCCCTGACACAGGCTCACAGTCTCTCACACGTGCTTGCTCTCTCTGAAACTGGCTCACACTCTCTCACACACGCTCGCTCTCTTTGACACATGCTCGCTCTCTCTGACACAGGCTCGCTCTCTCTGACACATGCTCGCTCTCTCTGACACATGCTCGCTCTCTCTGACACAGGCTCACACTCCCTGACACAGGCTCGCTCTCTCTCACACAGGCTCGCTCTCTCTGACGAATGTTCACTCTCTCTGACACAGGCTTGCTCTCTCTGACAGATGCTCATTCTCTCTGACACAGGCTCACACTCTCTCACACAGACTCGCTCTCTCTGACACATGCTCGCTCTCTCTCACACATGCTCGCTCTCTCTCACACATGCTCACTCTCTCTGACACATGCTCGCTCTCTCTGACACAGGCTCGCTCTCTCTGACATAGGCTCGCTCTCTCTGACACATGCTCGCTCTCTCTCACACAGGCTCACATTCTCTCACACATGCTTGCTATCTCTGACACAGGCTCACACTTTCTCACACATGCTCGCTCTCTCTGACACATGCTCGCTCTCTCTGACACATGCTCGCTCTCTCTTACAGGGCTCACTCTCTGTCACACATGCTCACTCTCTCTGACACAGGCTTGCTGTATCTCACACATGCTCGCTCTCTCTGACACAGTCTTGCTCTCTCTGACAAATGCTCGCTCGCTCTGACACAGTCTCGCTCTCTCTGACAAATGCTCACACTCTCTGACACAGGCTCGCTCTCTCTGACACATGCTCGCTCTCTCTGACACAGGCTCGCTCTCTCTGACACATGCTCGCTCTCTCTCACACAGGCTCACACTCTCTCACACATGCTCGCTCTCTCTGACACAGGCTTACGCTCCCTGACACAGGCTCGCTCTCTCTCACACAGGATCGCTCTCTCTGACAAATGTTCGCACTCTCTGACACAGGCTCGCTCTCTCTGACAGATGCTTGCTCTCTCTGACACAGGCTCGCTCTCTCTGACACAGGATTGCTCTCTCTGACACAGGCTCGCTGTATCTCACACATGCTCGCTCGCTCTGACACAGTCTCGCTCTCTCTGACAAATGCTCGCTCGCTCTGACACAGTCTCGCTCTCTCTGACAAATGCTCACACTCTCTGACACAGGCTCGCTCTCTCTGACTCATGCTCGCTCTCTCTGACACAGGCTCGCTCTCTCTGACCCATGCTCGCTCTCTCTGACACAGGCTCACACTCCCTCACACAGGCTCGCTCTCTCTCACACAGGCTCGCTCTCTCTCACACAGGCTCGCTCTCTCTGACGAATGTTCACTCTCTCTGACACAGGCTCGCTCTCTCTGACAGATGCTCGTTCTCTCTGACACAGCCTCACACTCTCTCACACAGGCTCCCTCTCTCTGACACATGCTCGCTCTCTCTCACACATGCTCGCTCTCTCTGAAACAGGCTCACTCTCTCTGACACAGGCTCACTCTCTCTGACACAGGCTCACTCTCTCTGACACAGGCTGGCTCTCTCTCACAGATGCTCGCTCTCTCTAACACATGCTCACTCTCTCTGACACATGTTCGCTCTCTCTCACACATGCTTGCTCTCTCTGACACAGGCTCGCTCACTCTGACACATGCTCGCTCTCTCTCACACATGCTCGCTCTCTCTGACACAGGCTCGCTCGCTCTCACAGGTGCACGCTCTCTCTCACACATGCTCGCTTTTTCTGACACAGGCTCGCACTCTCTGACACAGGCTCGCTCGCTCTCACACATGCTCGCTCTCTCTCACAGATGCTCACACTTTCTTACACAGGCTCGCTCTCTCTGACACAGACTCGCTCTCTCTGACACAGGCTGGCTCTCTCTCACACATGCTCGCTCTCTCCCTCACATGCTCGCTCTCTCCCTCACATGCTCGCTCTCTCTGACACATGCTTGTTCTCTCTGACACAGGCTCGCAATCTCTGACACAGGCTCGCTCTCACTGAAACAGGCACACTCTCTCTGACACATGCTCGCTGTCTCTGACACATGCTCGCTCTCTCTGAAACAGGTTCGCTCTCTCTGAAACAGGCTCGCTCTCTCTGACACAGGCTCGCTCTCTCTGACACAGGCTCAAACTCTCTCACGCATGCACGCTCTCCCTGACATAGGCTCACACTCTCTCACACATGCTCGCTCTCTCTGAAACAGGCTCACACTCTCTCACACATGCTCACTATCTCTGACACATGCTCGCTCTCTCTGACACATGCTCGCTCTCTCTGACACAGGCTCGCTCTCTCTGACACTTGCTCGCTCTATCTGACACAGGCTCACACTCTCAGACACAGGCTCGCTCTCTCTCACACAGGCTCGCTCTCTCTGACACATGCTCGCTCTTTCTCACACATGCTCGCTCTCTCTGACACAGGCTCGCTCTCTCTGACACAGGCTCGCTCTATCTGACACAGGATTGCTCTCTCTGACACAGGCTCGCTGTATCTCACACATGCTCGCTCGCTCTGACACAGTCTCTCTCTCTCTGACAAATGCTCACTTGCTCTGACACAGTCTCGCTCTCCCTGACAAATGCTCACACTCTCTGACACAGGCTCGATCTCTCTGACACATGCTCACTCTCTCTGACACAGGCTCGCTCTCTCTGACACATGCTCGCTCTCTCTGACACAGGCTCACTCTCTCTGACAAATGCTCGCTCTCTCTGACAAATGCTCGCTCTCTCTCACACAGGCTCACACTCTGTCACACATGCTCGCTCTCTCTGACACAGGCTCACATTCTCTCACACAGGCTCGCTCTCCCTGACACAGGCTCACAGTCTCTCACACGTGCTTGCTCTCTCTGAAACTGGCTCACACTCTCTCACACACGCTCGCTCTCTTTGACACATGCTCGGTCTCTCTGACACAGGCTCGCTCTCTCTGACACATGCTCGCTCTCTCTGACACAGGCTCACACTCCCTGACACAGGCTCGCTCTCTCTCACACAGGCTCGCTCTCTCTGACGAATGTTCAGTCTCTCTGACACAGGCTTGCTCTCTCTGACAGATGCTCATTCTCTCTGACACATGCTCGCTCTCTCTGACACAGGCTCGCTCCCTCTGACACATGCTCGCTCTCTCTGACACAGGCTCGCTCTCTCTGACACATGCTCGCTCTCTCTGACACAGGCTCGCTCCCTCTGACACATGCTCGCTCTCTCTGACACAGGCTCACTCTGTCTCACACATGCTCACTCTCTCTCACACATGCTCGCTCTCTCTGACACATGCTCACTCTCTGTGATATATGCTTGCTCTCTCTGACACAGGCTCATTCTCTCTGACACAGGCTCGCTCTCTCTGACACAGGTTCGCTCTCTCTGACACAGGTTCCTTCTCTGTGACACAGGCTCGCTTTCTCTGGCACATTTTCGCTCTCTCTGACACATGCTTGCTCTCTCTGACACATGCTCGCTCTCTCTGACTCATGCTCGCTCTCTCTCTCAAGCTCGCTCTCTCTGACACATGCTCGCTCTCTCTCTCACAGGCTCGCTCTCTCTGATTCATGCTCGGTCTCTCTGACATATGCTCACTGTCTCTACACAGGCCCGCTCTCTCTCACATGCTTGCTCCTGTTCTCATGTTACTCTCGCTTTCTTCTGAACTCGCTGTCTGTTGCACATGCTCACTCTATCTCATACAGGTTCACTCACTTTATCACACACTTGTGAGCTTGCTCTCCCTCTCACACACTGAAGCGCTCTCTCACATGCTTGCCCATGCTCTCTGACATGCTCTCGTGCTCTCTAACACACTCTCATGCTCTCTGACACACTCGCATGCTCTCTGACACACTGGCATGCTCTCTGACATGCTCTCATGCTCTCTGACACACTCGCATGCTCTCTGCCACACTCGCTTGCTCTCTGATATGCTCTCCTGCTCTCTGACACGCTCTCATGCTCTCTGACACACTTATACTCTCTGACACACTCGCATGCTCTCTGACATGCTCACATGCTCTCTGACACACTCTCATGCTCTCTGACACACTCACATACTGTCTGACACACTCTCATGCTCTCTGACACACTCTCGTGCTCTCTGACACACTCCTGTGCTCTCTGACATGCTCTCATGCTCTCTGACACTCTCTCGTGCTCTCTAACACACTTGCATGCTCTCTGACACACTTGCATGCTCTCTGACACCCTCTCATGCTCTCTGACACCCTCTCATGCTCTCTGACACACTCGCATGCTCTCTGACATGCTCACTTGCTCTCTGACATGCTCTCGTGCTCTCTGACACGCTCTCATGCTCTCTGACACCCTTATACTCTCTGACACACTCGCATGCTCTCTGACACGCTCGCATGCTCTCTGACACACTCTCATGGTCTCTGACACACTCACATACTGTCTGACACACACTCATGCTCTCTGACACACTCTCATACTCTCTGACACACTCTCGTGCTCTCTGACATGCTCGCATGCTCTCTGACACACTCTCATGCTCTCTGGCACACTCTCATGCTCTCTGGCACACTCTCATACTCTCTGACACACTTGCATGCTCTCTGACACGCTCTCATGCTCTCCAACACACTCACATGCTCTCTGACATGCTCTCATGCTCTCTGACACGCTCTCGTGCTCTCTGACACACTCAGATGCTCTATGACACACCCCCGTGCTTTCTGACACACTCCCATGCTCTCTGACACACTCTCATGCTCTCTGACACATTCTCATGCTCTCTGACACACTCTCATGCTCTCTGACACACTCTCATGCTCTCTGACACACTCTCATAATCTCTGACACACTCTCATGCTCTCTGACACACTCTCGTGCACTCTGACATGCTCATATGCTCTCTGACACACTCTCGTGCTCTCTGACATGCTCGCATGCTCTCTGACATGCTCTCCTACTCTCTGACACACTCTCATGCTCTCCGACACACTCTCATGTTCTCTGACACACTCTCATGCTCTCTGACATGCTCTCATGCTCTCTGACACACTCGCATGCTCTCTGACACACTCGCATGCTCTCTGACACAGTCCCATGCTCTCTGACACACTCTCATTCTCTCTGACATGCTCTCATGCTCTCTGTCACACTCTCATGCTCTCTGACACACTCTCATACTCTCTGACACACTCTCATGCTCTCTGACATGCTCGCATGCTCTTTGACATGCTCTCATACTCTCTGACACACTCACATGCTCTCCGACACACTCTCATGCTCTCTGACACACTCCCATGCTCTCTGACACACTCCCATGCTCTCTGACACACTCCCATACCCTCTGACACACTCTCATGCTCTCTGCCACGCTCGCATGCTCTCTGACAAACTCTCGCGCTCTCTGACATGCTCGTATGCACTCTGACATGCTCTCATACTCTCTGACACACTCTCATACTCTCTGACACACTCTCATGCTCTCTGACAAACTCTCATGCTCTCTGACACACTCGCATGCTCTCTGACACACTCTCATGCTCTCTGACACACTCATTCTCTCTGACACGCTTTTTTGATGTCTGACACACTCTCATGCTCTCTGACATGCTCTTGTGCTCTCTGACACGCTCTCATACTCTCTGACACACTCTCATGCTCTCTGACACACTCGCATGCTCTCTGACACACTCTTGTGCTCTCTGACACACTCTCATGCTCTCTGACCCACTCTCATGCTCTCTGACACACTCTCATGCTCTCTGACATGCTCTCATGCTCTCTGACACACTCGCGTGCTCACTCTCCCTCTCTCATATGCTTGCGCGCTTCCTCCTCAAGACTCGCCCACTCTCTCAAGGTTCTCTCGCTCTCTTGCAGGCTCACACTCTTTCACACTCACTTGCACTCTCTCTCTCATGCTTGCTTATGCTCTCAGAGACTCTTTCCCTCTCTCATACACTCGCTGTCTCTATTACATGCTCGCTCTGTCTCACACACGGTCACTCGCTCTTTCACACACTAGCACGCTCACTCCTCACAGGCTCCTGCACCCACTATCTCACAGGCTCACTCACTCTCTCACACGCTTGCTTGTGCCTCTCTTACATGCTCGCTCACGCCTCTCACACACTCACTCGCCCTCTCTCACACGCTCGCTCATGCTTTCTTGTGCTCTCTCACATGCTTGCATGCTTTCTCACACACTCATGTGCTCACTCTCTCACAGGCTTGCTCTCCGTCACACACACTTGCTCTTTCCCTCACAGCTTGCTCAGTCTCTCGCGCTCTCTCTTTCACACTCACTCATGCATCTCTCTCACACATTCAGTCATGCATCTCTCACGCGCATGCTCGCACCCTTTCTCAAACTCGCATCCGCTCTCTCTTTCTCATGATATGACATGACATCCCTTGATATCCACGCCTCATTTGAGTGAGTGAGAGGCATCAAGGAAACCTCACAACACTGGAGTCAATGGGAATCGGGGGAAAACTCCGCACTGGAGTCATACCTAGCGCAGAGGAAGATGATTGTGGTTGTTGGAGGTCAGTCATCTCAGCTCTAGGACATCACAACAGGAATTCCTCAGGGTAGTGTCCTAGGCCCAAACATTTTCCCTAATAAGGTCAGGAATGAGGATGTTCACTGATGATTGCACAATGTTCAGCACCATTCACAACTCCTCAAATACTGAAGCAGTCCATGTCCAAATACAGCAAGACCTGGACAATACCCAGGTTTGGACTGACAAATGGTAAGTAACATTTGCACCACACAAGTGTCAGCCATGACCATCTCCAACAAGAGAGAATCCAACCATCACCCCTTGATGTTCAATGGCATTACCATCACTGAATCCCCCACTATCAACATCCTGGGGGTTACCATTCACCCGAAGCTGAACTGGACCAGCCATATAAATACTGTGGTTACAACAGCAGGTCAGAGGAGTAACTCACCTCCTGACTCCCCAAAGCCTGTCCACCAACTACAAGGCACAAGTCAGGAGTGTGATGGAACACTCTCCACTTGTCTGGGTGAGTGCAGCTCCCACAACACTCAAGAAGCTTGACACCATCCAGGACAAAGCAACCCGCGTGATTGGCACCACATCCACAAACATTCACTCCCTCCACCATCAACACACAGTAACAGCAGTGTGTGTACCATCTACAAGATGCGCTGCAGGAATTCCCCAAGGCTCCTTCAACAGCACCTTCCAAACCCACGATCACTACCATCTAAAAGGACAAGGACAGCAGATAGATGGGAACACCACCACCTGGAAGTTCCCCTCCAAGTCACTCACCATCCTGACTTGGAAATATATCACCATTCCTTCACTGTCACTGGGTCAAAATCCTGGAACTCCCTTCCTAACAGCACTGTGGATGTACCTACACCACAGGGACTGCAGCAGTTCAAGAAGGCAGATCACCACCACCTTCTCAAGGGCAACTATGGATGGGCAATAAACGCTGGTCCAGCCAGTGACACCCACATCCCATGAATGAATAAAAATAAATTCTCACTCGCACTCTCTCTCATGCTTGCTCAAACTCTCTCACACGCTCGTTCATGCTCTCACATGCTTGCTCTCTCACATGCTTGTTCTCTCTCACGCTCACTTGTGCTCTCTCTCACATGCTTGCTTGTGCTCTCACACACTCACTCGCATTCTCTTACATGCCCGCGCATCTATCATGTGTCTCTCACACGCTCGCCCGAGCTCTCTCACACTCGATCACACTCTTGCACGCCCTCTCTCATAGGCTTGTGTGCTCATGCTCTCTCACACACTCGCGTGCCCGCGCTCTCTTTCACACACTCGTGCGCTCTCTTTCTCTCACACACGCTTGCACGCTCACTCTCGCAGGCTCACTCTCTCTCATACATTCTCGCACACTCTCAAAAATGCTCGCTTGCACTCTCTCACATGCTCACGCACTCACTCACTCACAGGCTTGCTGTCTCTCACACATGCTTTCTCTCTCTCACGCACACTCACTTGATCTCTCACACACGCTTGCTCTCTCTCATACACACTCGCTCGCGCTCTCACATGCTCGCTCACGCTTTCACACGCTCACTCATGCTTTCACACGCTCATTTGCACTTTATCGCTCTAACATGCTCACACTCTCTCGCTCAAACACATTTGTGCTCGATCACTCAAACACATTCTCCCGCTCAAAGACGCCCTCTCGCTCAAACACGTTCTTCCGCTCACACATGCTTGTTTGCTCTCTCTCGCATGTTTGCTCTCTCAAACACACTCATATGCTCACTCTTTCTCATGCACACGCACACATGCTCACTGTCTGTCTCTCTCTGTTTCTCTCTCTCTCACACACACACACACACACACACACACACACATGCTCGCTCTCTGTCTGTCTCTCTCTGTCTCTCTCTCTCTCTCTCACGTACACACACACAAAAATGCTCGCTCTCTGTCTCTGTCTCTGTCTCTCTCTCTCACACACACACACACACACACACACACACACGCTCTCTGTCTCTGTCTCTCTGTCTCTCTCTCTCACACACACACACACATGCTCACTCTCTGTCTCTGTCTCTGTCTCTCTCTCTCACGCACACACACACGCACACACGCTCTCTGTCTCTGTCTCTCTCTGTCTCTCTGTCTCTCTCTCTCTCACACACACACACACACACACACACACACATGCTCGCTCTCTGTCTCTGTCTCTCTCTCTCTCTCACGCACACACACGCTCACTGTCTGTCTCTGTCTGTCTGTCTCTCTGCCTAGGCTCGGGAGATTTAGATAGTTTACCGCTGAGGAGGGATGGCTGTAATGATGCCAAGACTCGCTTCCTTGATCCGTCCTATCTGAGATTCCAACTGCCCTAGGCAGGGTGCCGAGAGAGCGCTGCTGCTGCTGCTGCTGCTGATCTGCATGGCTGTCATATAAAAGCAGGGATGTGCTGCTGAGGCTTTATAAGGCTCTGGTCAGACCACATTTAGAATATTATGAGCAATTTTGGGCCCCGTATCTCAGGAAGGATGTGCTGGCCCTGGAGAGGGTCCAGAGGAGGTTCACGAGATCATTCCCAGGAATGAAAGGCTTAACATATGGGGACCGTTTGAGGACTCTGGGTCTATAATTGATGGAGTTTAGGAGGGGGGATCTGATTGAAACTTACAGAATACTGAAAGGCCTGGATAGAGTGGACGTGGGGAAGATGTTTCCATTAGTAGGAGAGACTAGGACCCGAGGGCACAGCCTCAGAGTAAAGGGAAGACCTTTTAGAACAGAGATGAGGAGAAACTTCTTTAGCCAGAGAGTGGTGAATCTATGGAATTCATTGCCACAGAAGGCCGTGGAGGCCAGGTCATTGAATGTATTTAAGACTGAGATAGATAGGTTCTTGATTGGTAAGGGGATCAAAGGTTATGGGGAGAGGCGGGAGAATGGGGTTGAGAGACTTATCAGCCATGATTGAATGATGGAGCAGACTCAATGGGCCGAATGGCCTAATTTCTGCTCCTATGTCTTATGGTTTTATGGTCTTAAGGCTTCCCCAGGCCACTCTGCCATTTTGACCCCTTTGCTCCTTTTGGTGGCCAGTACCCGTGCGGAGGGCAAGAGAGGGAATACACCTGGGCCACTCACCTTCACACTGCTTGTCGCTTCTCCAATCACTGACAAGCTTTCCGGCCTATGCTGCTGATTGGCTCACCAGTGATTGGAGGAGCAGCTCCTTGCACATCTTTCACTTCCACTTACCTGTATTTTGAACAGTGAGTCCACGAGCTCGACAGAGAGGCATGGCGGGCTGGATTTTGGCCCGTGGAGCGTAGGTCAGACAACCCCGTTCTAGGCGGTAGAAGTCGTAGGTTGGAAGGTGCTGTTGAAGAAACCTTGGCGAGTTGCTGTAATGCCTCCAGTGGATAGTGTGCACCGCAGCCACAGTACACTGGAGTGCAAGGAGTGGATATTTAGGTTAGTGGATAAGGTGCCGATTAAGTGGACTGGTGGAGGATTTTTGTCTCCAAGCCAGCCAGTGAAAAGCTTCAAAAAATAGGTACCTCACAGGTTCGAACTCCATCCTGCACAGTGTTACTGGACCACAGTCAGGGCAACATTAAGAGTAGGTCAAGTGACCTCATCACATCTGGGCTACAGACAGGGCAACTAGACTGGGTTCAGCTTCCAATTGCTATTCAAATGGTTCTATGGAAAAATAGTTTACTGAGACCAGGGTCATGCATGAATAATGGTTCCTTGCAAGAGGAATTGGAGAGTAATTGGTGTCTATTTATTATCTAGCAAAGAGTCAATGGATTGAAAAAAATTGGAGACAAGTAAAAAAAAAGAAGCTTGTCCATACTGTCAGCTCATCCTAACAGAATATCTTCTTCTGTCTTTCTCTTGATCTCTCCTTGTGTTGCCGAGAGAGCATGCGGCTCACCCACTGCCAGCCCTCCATCTCACCGCTTCAAAGACAGATAGCAAGAGGAAGTTGGGTGGGGCAGGTGAGGGGAGGTCAGTATCTGATTTCCCATCACCTTCTGTGGGGAGAGGGGTCCTACCTCCACTCCACACCTCTCCCTGACAGTGTGACTGCCCTGAAACGGGGGGAATGGAGGCCAGCGCTCTCACCTCTGAGTCAGGAAGTTGTACGTTCAAGACCCACTTGATCAGAAAGTCCAGGCTGACACCCCAGTGGAGTGCTGTACCGTCAGAGGAGCTGTCTTTTGGGTGAGATGTTAAACTGAAGCTTCATCTGACTTTCAGTGTTGGGCTTAAAAGACCCCATGGCACTATTTTGAAGAAGGGTAAGGACACTAGGAAAATGTAAAGTTGTTCACTTTGGCAGGAAGAATAAAAAAAAAGCAGAGTATTACTTAAATGGAGAACGGCTGCAGAATTCTGAGGTGCAGAGGGATCTAGGTGTTCTAGTACATGGGTCACAAAAAGTTCGTATGCAGGTACAGCAAGTAAGTAAGAAGGCTCATGGAATGTTATCCTTTATTATGAGAGGGACTGAACATAAAAGTAAGGATGTTATGCTTCAGTTATACAGGGCATTGTTGAGACCGCACCTCGAATACTGTGTGCAGTTTTGGTCTCTTTATTTAAGGAAGGATGTAAATGCGTTGGAGGCAGTTCAGAGGAGGTTTACTAGATTGAGACCTTGAAAGAACAGGTTGTCTTATGAGGAAAGGTTAGACAAGCTGAGCTTATTTCCACTGGAGTTTAGAAGAGTGAGGGGTGACTTGATTGAAGCATACAAGATCCTGAATGATCTTGACAAGGTGGACGTGGAAAGGATGTTTCCTCTTGTGGGTGAGTCCAGAGCTAGGGGACACTTTTAAAATTAGGGGTCGCTCTGTTAGGACAGAGATGAGGAGAATTTTTTTCTCTCAGAGGGCTATGCGACTTTGGAACTCTCTGCCTCAGAAGGTGGTGGGGGCGGGGTCATTGAATATTTTTAAGGCAGAGGTAGATAGATTCTTTTTAGGCAAGGGAATCAAAATTATCGGGATTAGATGGGAATGTGGAAATCAAAACACAAGAAGACCAGCCATAATCTTATTGAATGCTGGAGCAGCCTCGTGGGGCTGAATGGTCTACTCCTGTTCCTATTTCGTTATGTTCATATGTTATCCCCAGTGTCCTGGCCAATATTTATCCCCCAATCGAAATGACTAAAAAACAGATTATCTGGTCATTATCACATTGCTTCTTGTAGGAGCTTGCTGTGCACAAATTGGGTTTCCCCAGGTTTCCCACAATACAACAGTGACCACACGTCAAAAATACTTCATTGGCTGCAAAGAATTTTGGGTCTTCCAAAGGTTGTAAAAGGTGCGCTGTAAATGCAAGTCTTTCTTTTTGAACCCGTGCTAATCTTTGGTATCTCCAGTTTACAGATGTGTTTCAGTTTTGGGCTTGCCCCCCCCGCCACCACCAGTCACAGTATAATGGTGTGCGTATGCCTGTGTGTGACTGCTGCATTTTCAACTTCTAACATTTCCCCCAGGGAAGGGGTCTAGGGAGGGGGTGGGGAAGGAGGAAGGGGAGGGGGTGGGAAGGTGGACTGGAAGGGGTTGGGACGGGTTTGGGGGGGGGGAGGGGTCACCTTTTTTGTTATTGATGGTCATAATTTCTTGGCGTTTTAAACATATATATTCCCACGTAGACCAATAAACAAAGAGGTACCGCCCGTTCAAGATGTTTGTCATGCGGGTCTAACTTGTAGCATTGAAATGCCTCTTGAGATCCCAGAGGGATGCCCTCATCCATTATTGCCTTGTAAAATCCTGGGCGCTTAATACTTCTGACAGCCAGCTGGCAGTCATAGAGGGAAAGATAACAATCTGTAAAAGGCTGAATCTATTTGTCCCAATTAATATAAACTTACCCAGCAAACAGGTGCCTGATTTATTGAGAGACTGGGGCAATTTTGAGAGAAACCTTTCTCTCATAGGCACCAACTTCTGAGCACAATTCCACCTGCAGTTGCTTCTGTTTCAAAAAAAAAGAAATATTTCTTTCCAAATATCCTTTGTTTGTAGATTCGGATTCTCGGTCAGTGGCAAGTTCTGCAAAAGCTACACCTACAGTGCAGTAGGAAGCAACAATAACCATCGGTGTAGCACCCTTAATGACTTGACACTAATCCACCTAGAGGAAAAACCAGTTCAGAATTTTCAAATCCCAGTTTTTAAAAAAAAAAATCCGTAATGCTGGCACCAGTGGTACTGGAGTTCAACTTTAAGGTATACAAGACCATTTCGGACAAGTTTAACTGGCGCTCTTCATTTCCAAGTTTTACTGTTGTTTTTTTCCCTTTTCAGATGACGAAACCTGCGGCCAAAGAGATTAGATTTTAAAGGAGCAGAGAGAGGCAGAGAAGTTCAGGGAGGGAATTCCACAGCTTAGAATTTAAGACGGTTGAGAGGTGCCAGTGGTGACACGAACAGAATTGGGGATGTTTAAGAGGGCAGAATTGGAGGTGCTTGGAGGATTGTGGGACGAGAAGATGTTGCAGAGATAGGGAGGGCGAGAGGACCGATTGCTAGCCAATCCCAGCTCGCGTTCAGGTACCACCTGACCGTCCAGAGCCTTCTGTCAGCCAATCACAGCCCACGCTCACGAACCGACTGACCTTCCTTATGTCAGGAAGCGACTCACCAACCCCCGGACAGCCTGACTCCGTGTTGGTGGCAGCCGCTTGAGGGAAATATCGGAGTGGCCTACGAGCCACAGGATGAGTGCTCCAATCAGTTGAGGCGATGCCTCACTCGGTCTGCATAGCTGGAGGAGAGGAAGCTGATTATGGGCCAAGGTTAGACTCGGCTGAGACTGGCAGGAGAGTGATTAATTAGTGCTACTAATGTGTTTAATTCGTGTCGGGCAAACCTTGCTGCACTGCGAGATTTTCATCCCCAGAGAGAAACTGGCCGGTGAAAGAATTGCTCAGATTCAGTATCGGAATTTAGTGGAGGCAGGTTCATTCCCCTCTCGCTGGTGTCAGACTGAATCAGTGCTCACAGTCAACGGAAACAGTCAGTGTGACTCGAGGCCAGGTGACCAGCTGGAGCGAATGGAGCAGACCCCTGTAACCGCGTTCCCCTGTATCTTTGTAGCTGCCAATCCCACACGTATTACATTGAACGATATAAAATATACCGCACAGGCAAGAGGTCATTCGGCCCAACTAGTCTGTGTCAGGATTTCACTTCTGCCGACGTCTCCCGGAATTTGTCCAGCCAGAGTGGGCAACCCGGTGCACAGGGCAGTGGGTGAATGGGACTTGATGTAAGCCAGGATACCCCTGGGCTGAGCTTGAGGTGCTACCTGGAGGGGGCGATGGCGGGTAAAGAGAAGAGGCTGGTTTTGATTTGGCTGGCATTCAGCCGAAGGAATATTGGATTGCCCATTGCAAACATCTGTCACTGCTGCTTACTATAAACTCCACAACAATGGGGACTTGAGCGAAGCAAAAAGGCATTAACAAGTTTAATACCTTGTTGACTTCCTGCAGCTTTGGGGCAGATTTTTGCCTTGTTTTGAAATGATAGGAAAAGAAAAATAAACTGAAGGAACCTCAGTGACTGTTGCAGAAACCTCCAGCGGGTCAGTGACTTTCTGTGCAGTAAAAATACCTTGTAACAAAATATCTTGCCAGAAAATGTCTTACTGACAACATGTGCCAGTGTTCTGAAATGTTGTAGGAAATAGGGGTTTCGGTCAATACTGACCATCTAAGTATCTGTATTTCATGTTAATCTGGAGGTCACGTGTGGACTCTGAAATATGCATAATGCTTAATTTTCTAATGTTGCTGATTCGGATTTCCTCAGTGTGAGAATGAGTCTTCGTGGATTGGATCCTCGCTTCCCCTTGTACACGCATGCATGCACACAAACACAGAATACACGTGTGCACGCACACATGGACATGCATTGAATGATCTGTTAGTAAAGGAGGGATGGAGACTGACGAGGAGGATGGTGAACATACGAGCATATGAAATAGGCCATTCAGCCCCTCGAGCCTGCTCCACCATTCATTAAGATCAAGGTTGACCTGTTTGTATTTTGAACGTCACATTCCCATTTACGCCTGATAGCCTTTGATTTCCTTGCCTATTATTAACTATTCGGAGGCTGTGAGTCCAAGTGCACCATGAGGCACTGGGGCATTGATTTGTGGTTATACTGTTCACAATACGGTGATCCTTTGACCTTAGCTATGTCATCATAGGGTCCATGAGGCCCAGGGGCGGATAATTCCCCAATGGTGCGTTGGGGTTCGGTGGGTGTTGGGGAGCCAATAAATGAAGAATGAAGGAAAGGAATCACCCTGACACAATCCCAAGTCCCTCCCTGCCCCCAAAAAATAAAACAGTTTAAAAAATGACTCATCAGATTAACATAGCAACAAGAGGAGGCCATTCAGCCCCTTGAGACTGCTCCGCCATTTAATTAGATTATGGCTAATCTGTACCTCAACTCCATTTGCCCACCAGTAACCCACATTCCTTGGTACTGGATAAAAACCTATCGGTCTCAGTCTTGAAGATATCAACTGCCCCCCACACCCCCAGCAGCCACAGGGGCTGAGACAGAGTGTAGCAGGTTTGCAGTGGGGAAAATGTCCTTCCTGATTGCACACCTCAATGGCCTAGCTGTAATTTCAAGATTAAGCCTCTTTGTTCTGAATTCCCTCAGCAACCTCTACAGCCCAACTGAAACCATTTTGTACTATTTAAAATGGCAATCAGTTGTCAACACCGAGTTGGTAGCTGCTCCCTTGTACTTGCCATAGTTTTATTTTCTAAAGGGACTGACTTAAAAAATGGGGAAAAAATTGATTATTTGAGGATTAAACTGATTTCAGTTCATAACTTTAAAAATAAATTGGAAATGAACAAGGGGAATTGTACCTCATTTAAATGGAATACATCCAAAGCTGGTTGGACTTGCATCTGTAGATGCAAATTATCTTGAGGGTTGCTCTAGGCCCTCATTTGCATCTAAGATGCATCCTCTGTGATTGCAGCCCACATGAGCGTTGTGCCTAATTACAAAGTCTGATTGGGGTCTGCAGGGTTGGGGACTGAGTATGATTACAGGTCGTCCAATTTTCCAACTCCCCAACGCCCAAATTGCACTAGTTGTCAAGAAAGGTTCTGCTAGTTAGAAAATCGGTCGCTCTATTCCAAGTTAATTGGAATATCACTTCTTAGAAAATATATTTAGCTGGTTTGTGTTTTAAAGGTTTGGTGGAGCACAATGCTTTCTCATCTCCTGCTTACTATGAATGATGTTTGTGCAATAATGCTCCTGTAGACTGCTCGCACATAGAAGGCGCATCCTGTATGCAAATGGGCGCATGGATCAATGCCAGAGGATTTCCTTCACCTACGGGTGCATGTCCTTGCCAACCTTCTGAAGGGTCAGTAACCAGAGAATGCAGGATCAAAGTGATTGGCCAAAGAACCAGGGGCATCATGGGAAGCGTTTTTTTTAAGCTAATTAAACGGAGGAGCAGGCTCAAAGGGCTGAATGGCCTCCTCTTGTTGCTATGTTAATCTGATGAGTCATTTTTTAAACTATTTTACTTTTTGGGGGCAGGGAGGGACTTGGGATTGTGTCAGGGTGATTCCCTTCCTTCATTCTCCATTTATTGGCTCCCCAACACCCACCGAACCCCAATGCACCATTGGGGAATTATCAGTGAGTTGTTGTGATCTGCACTTCACTGCCTGAAAGGGTGATGGAAGCAGATTCAATTGTACCCTTTAAAAAAAAACAAGGATAAATTCTTGAAGGGAGAAAAAGAATTACAGGACTATGGTGAAAGAGCAGGGGAATGGGACTAATAGTTTGGTTCAGCCAAAGAGCTGGCACAAACACGATGGGCTGAATGGCCTCCTTCCATGCTCTTTATATATATATTTCATATTTATATATCTGTTCTGTATAAACATATATATATATATGTATAATATATGTATATTAAAAAGTATTTACTCACACACAGAAGTGCACACAGAGGGTGTCTATAGTAAATGCCTTTGCCTCTAACTGTTTCTCCTCTGTACACAGGGAGCTCTATTTTCTTCTCACTGCCATCAGGCTCCCCCTAAACAGTAAATGGTTATTCTTTTAAGCTAACAACATGGGTTTTTTTTTAACACAGTGATGACCAGTTGCAGCTGAGTGATAGTTAAGAGGGAGGTGGGTAAATAAACAGTCAGCAGATGATGCAGGTGATGGATGTTTTTCCAGACATGTTGAGGTGCTTTTTGGGAGAACAACCTCGTAAACAGACAAATGGCTTCCAGACATCAGCTCTTAAAGCTGTGCGGCCAACACATGTCGCATTTCAGAAGTGAATCCAGCCTCTGAGAATAATAAGTCCACCTCAGCACAGGCCAAGGGCTGACTGCAAGACTTGCTGTTCTGTACAGCTCAGTAAGATCTCATGTAGCACTTTTATCCACTGAACAACATCCCTCAGTAGTCTTGGTGCCTCCCTACCTCCGCAGCCTTCTCCAGCCCTACAACCTACCAAGATCTCCGTACTCCTCCAACTCTGTCCTCTTGTGCATCCTTGATTTTCATCACCTAACATTGGTGGCTGTGCCTTCAGCTGCCTGGGCCTTAAGCTCTGCCATTCCCTCCTTAAACCTTTCTGACTCTCTACCCGTTTCTCGCTTTCCTTCCTAAAGATACGGTGGTACAGTCCCTCGGGAACTATCAGCCTTCCTCAATAGGGCCGTTCTTCTTGTGTGAACTCAGGCAATGACTGCTATCAGGCTACTCAACATTTGGGCCATTAGGAGGCTGTCCTGTCCGGTCCTTATTTGAAACCTACACACACGAGGGCCATGAAATAATGAGCTTTTACCAGGCCTATGTCACCCTTCTGACACCAGTAGAGCAGGAGCAACTTGGAGGAATTTTCTGCTCGCACTTTCCCTTCAGAGCTCAACCGACAGCAATTAAGGGCAAAAATTCGGTCCAACTGCTCCTTCCAGCCACTTTCCAGCCAGCTAACTCAATCACAGGCCTGGGATCAAACTTGGGCCTTTCTGGTCTCCATTCATTTCCCAGGTATCAAGCAATAACCCACCGTTAAATGATGTAACATTAGTGGAGAGTAGATTGACGAGTTGGGTTTCCTCTCTTGAAAAGTGAAGGCTGAGGCATGATCTAATAGAGGCCTTTAAAAGTATGAAAGGTTTTGAGTGGATACAGAGAGAATGTTTCCTCTTGTGGGGAAGAGCATAACAATATAATATAGTCGCCAAGGAATCCAATCGGGAATTCAGAAGAAACTCCTTCATCCAAAAAGAGTGGTGAGAATGTGGAAGTTGCTACTACAGGGAGTGGTGGAAGTGAATAATATAGATACATTTAAGGAGAATGTATTAGGGAGAAAGGAATAGGTGGTAACAAAGGTAGATTCAGATGAGGCTCAAATGGAGCATAAAAATCAGCTTGGGCTGGTTGGGCCAAATGGCCTGTTTCTGTGCTATATGCAGAGGTTGTAAAACTTGCTTTTCTTGTTCCTCCACTTGCTGGTTAATGCTCTTTTACCATCTCCCTCTGGAAGAAATAGAACATAATTTAGAACAAAATAAGATTTGTATCTACATTAAGAGGTTTATTTTGATTGTAATCTAAAAGTGTCAGCTGGGGCCCAGTTTGTAGCATCCTCTCCTCTAAGTCACAAGGCTCTGGGTTCAAGACTCCTCTCCAGGGTGTCAGCACAAAAATCAAGGTTGACACTCCAACAAGCGCTGTATCTTCAGAGTTGCCACCTTTCTTGAATGAGAGGTTAAACTGAGGCTCCATCTGCCTGCTTGGCGGGTGTTAGAGACCCCATGGCACTATTTTGCAGCAGGACAAGGAAATTATCCTGACCAATATTTATCCCATAGCCAACATCACAATAACTGATTATTTGGACTTTGTCACATTACTGTTTGTGGCAGTATGTCGTGCACAAAACTGGTTGCTGCATTCCCTACATTACAACAGTGACTGTGCTTCATTGGTGAAGTGCTTTGAGGCAGGCCAGAAAAGCGCTATATAAATGCAGGTCTTTTAACTGTAATCTATAGATGGCTCTTAACTTGTTCGTCGATTTGTGAAGGCCCAGATTAGGTAGCAACATTGTGGCTGATAACATTCCACAACGTGCCAAATGGCCTCCGTCTGTGCTGTACCTCTTCTACCTCCAAGCGCTTCATCACAGCAAAGAAGGAGAGAGCCTGAGGGACCTGGTCCTTGAAAAGCAACTTTTACATTTTGTTCCATCTTTTTTTTCTCTCTCATTTGAAATTCAAGCTCCCTGCATGGTGCTCCTGAACTTTCTCAAAGTTCATCTGTGTGAGTTCTCAAAGCAGGAGCTTGCCACCCTGCTCCCTCCTTATTGCCCTTTGGAGTAAAGGTTCCCACGGCAGATAGATGCTGGTGTTGTGATGTTTGATTGGTGATCCCTCGAGTTAATGGCTTGGTCCCCGCCTGGTGGACATTACACGCTTATTGTGTGGTGTGGGCTGCTCAGATTCCAGAGCTGAACAAGGGGGGGTGGGTAGAGTTGGCCTGGATTATCACAGCAACTGCAACACCTCCACCCACCCACACAGGGACAACTTGTAATAATCCCTGCCTTTCAAGCTGAACTAATGGATTTGATGTAGCAGGAGTTTCCGTTAATTCCTGATACATCCTTGCACGGAGTAGCATATGGATCTTCAGAATCTGCTACTCAATTTCAGCAAGTCAATTAAAAGATCTTTTTTCCTTCTCTTTCTCAAACTGCTCAAGGCTTAGGAGTAAACCAACAATTAAAGCTTTGATGTTTCTCCTTGAAACAGCAAATGTTTCGGTGCTGTCATGCAAAGCTTTTCTCAAGTTATGCATTTCTTTATGCGAGACATCACAAAATTGCCAAAAACTCAATGAAGAGGAAACTCCAGCAATCCCAATCCTACAGAAGTTAAGCCATGAAAACAGGCTGCACACACCATTGTAGCATTCGCTTGAATATAGACGACTTAGGGGCAATTTAATTGAGGTGCTGAAGATGATCAAAGGGGTTAGTAAAGTAGAGAGGGATAAACGACTTCCCCCAGCGAGGGGAGAGTCCAGGGCATTGAGGCATAACCTTAAAATTTGAGCTGGGTCATTCATGAATGCTGTCAGGAAGCCCTTCTTCACACAAAGGGTAATGGAAATCTAGAACTCTGTCCCCCAAGAAGATGTTGAGGCTTGGGGGGGCCAACTGAGATGTTCAAGACTGCGGCTGTAGGAGCTTTATTAAGAAAGGGTTTCAAGGGTTGTGGAATCAAGGCAGACAGATGGAGCTAAGTCACGGATCATCCATGATCTAATTGAAATAAAGACAGAAAGTGCTGGAAAAACTCAGCAGGCCTGGCAGCATCTGTGGAAAGGGAAACAGTTAACGTTTCAAGTCAAATATGACTCCTCTTCAGAATGATCTAACTGAATGTTGGAACAGACTCGAGGGGCTAGATGGTCTGCTCCTATTCCTATGTTCCTATAGCTCAGGTTCGGAAGCCCCTACTTTTCTAGGCCTCCGTTTCCAATTTTACCAGCTCGCTTTCTCCTATCGAGGGAGCCCTCGGGATTACTTAGTGTAGCACATGTCAAGGCTCTACCTGGAAAGGGCAAGGGTTGATCTGAGACAGATAAGTTCTGAAAATTCGTAAGGGAATTAACATGGATCGATAGGAATTTGGACCCTTCCCACCTCTCTTGTGATATTATAAAGGGTGGAATTCCTCTCAGTGTTTCAGGTAAATAAGCATCATAGATTTGAATCCCAACTTTAACCTGCCTTGCAGTATAGGGGACGAGTTCAGGTCAGGCAGCCGTATCACACTCAGCCTGACTTCTACACTCCATTAAAATCAGTGAAGCATTAAACTGGGCAGGGTATAAAATAAGCAGCCTCTCCAATCCAACTGATTTCTGCCAAGGTTCGGTCAAAATTGGAGGTTGTGGTGTTTAGTGTGTCTGTGTGTGTAGTGTTTGTTTATGTGAGTCTGGTAACTGATCTATGCTCAATGTGCTTGATTGGCTAAGCCTGGGTGTTGACTCAGAGTTAAAGTAAGCAGACACTACAGAAGCTGCCAGAAGCTAGAGCTGGGATAGGTATAGTGAAGACAATTTGTGATGCAGAGATATTTTAAAGCACTGTAAACAAACCTGTTGCACACTTAGAAACCTTTAGTGTCATCTCTGTATTGCCCTGGGATATATAAGACCAGCCAATGAAACACAACAATGCGTGTGCACTCTGGCTCAATTTTATCACTCTTGTCACTGAATGAAAAATAGTGCTGTCTGTTAGGGCATCATAACTAATAGGTGATAAAGGTAAAACAATCCAGAAACACACAGTGCATCAGTCAGCATCTGGAAGAAGGTTATGAAATTCTGGTGCATGTACCCTTCAGCAGAAGAAACTATATGAAGTGATCAGCCAAAAACATCAGAATCGGATTTACTTCTTGACAGATGCTGACTAACCTGACTTATATGTCCAGCATCTCCTGTTTTTATATATAGCAATTGCTCTTCTTTACAATAATAACAATTACAACAATTTATATTTATATAGCACCTTTAACACCATGAAGTGCCCAAGACGCTTCACCGGAGCAATATAAAACAAAATATGACAGCGATTCCCCGAAGGGGAAGTTAGGTCAAATGATCGAAAGCTAGATCAAAGAGACAGGTTTAAAGGAATATCTTAAAGGAGGAAAGTGAGGTTGAGCAGTGGGGAGGACATTCTGGAGCTTAGGGCCCAAGCAGCTGAAGGCATGGCCGCCGATGGTAGAGCAACTAAAATTAGGGATGCTCAAGAAGCCAGAATTAGAGGAGTGTAGATACCTTGGAGGGTTGTGGGATTGGAAGAGATTACAGGGATGGGGGCGTGGGGGGATTTGAAAACAAGGATGCAAATTTTAAAACCAAGACGTTACTTGACCAGGAGACAATGCAGGTCAGTGATCACAGGAGTGATAAGGGGACTGGACTTGCTGTGAGTTAAGACATGGGCAGCAGAGTTTTGGAGGAATATTAACAGCACTGTCAATCAGTGACTTAGAGGATTGTGATTTTAATTCACAAAAGTCGTCAAAGTCATGGTTGAAACTACAGCAGAGTTTCCAGTGGACAGCAGGATTATTTCTCCACCAAAATGCAGTGAGTGGAGAATAGTTCTTCTTCTTAATCTTCTGCCTGAAGGCAGGTCAAACCCACAGCACTGCGATCTCCACCATGGGTAGGACAAGGAGGCACATTCTAAATCCACCCCAGCTGTAACAGGGATTGAACCTGTGGTGTTGGCACCAACCTGACCCACAAGAGCCACCCAGCACCCCCAAGCAGTCAAATTTGCAAGGGCAACATACACTTTTACATGCATGTTGTAGCCTGCAGCTATGGGTAGTGATGATAGAGGCTCCAATTTCCTTCCATCACATGGCTGACCTGGAATCTCTTTCTCTTACTGCCTGTCATTACATATGTTGGAAGGATTTACAAATTGACAATAAACTTGTTTGACCACATTTTGAACACACCTTCTTTGGCTAGTATGCCCTGGCATAGGACCCAGAGCTTCTGGCTCGGAGACAGAGACACTATTCACTGCGCCACAAGACTTCCAGCAGAATCATTGCATAGCCCAAATTATGTGCGTGAACTCAATCCCAGCCACTTAGTGTGCGGTTTCTAGGCCTGATGTGACAGGGGAATTATCCGATCACCAATTATTCAATTGTTCAATCCCATTTAAGACAGAGATGAGAAGGAATTTCTTATCGGAGGGTTATTAGTGTTTGGAATTCTCACCCCACAGTGAGCATGGGAGGCTGCGTCATTGAATATATTCACAGTTGAGATGGACAGATTTTTGATGGACAAGGGAATCAAGGGTTATGGGGGGCAGACAGGAAAGTGGAATTGAGGCCACAATCAAATCAACCATGATCTTAGTGAATGGCAGAGCAGGCTCAAAGAGCCGAATGGCCTACTCCTGCTCCTATTTCTTACATTCTTATGATTTCCTATGGTCTTTATGTTCTCCATCATGCAGCCTTTTCTTTGACAAGAGGGAAAAGTTAACAGTCTTGGGTTTAATTCCATCTGTGCATTGTCCAAACTTCCAGGTGCCTCCCTCCACAAAATACAATGAAAACACAGAGAGTGGCCATTCAATGGCTCTACTCGAGGAAACACTGCACTCCAGAAGTAATTTAATGCCTGCAGTGATTTGGCATGGTCATTGCAACAGAGTCCTATATAAATGCAAGAGTTTTTTTTTCTTTCTAGTTCAGAAGGAAATAGCAAATTACCATTCTTCATCCAAGCCTGCTATGTCAAACATGATTTATTCATCATTGAAGATGTTGGCTAGTTTTTGCTGCCTTTTTTTTTGTCAATGTAGAAAACTAGCCAAATCTGATCAACAGCTCATAAAAAAAACAGGCACAGCACTGAAAAAAGCTGTCAATTGATGAGCACCTTTTGATTACAAAGTAATGGCAATAATTAAACAACTAGCTTCTACTAGTCTCACACGTTGGAAGCTGCAAGTGTACCCATAATTAATAGGTTGGTGCTCTTTTCTCTAGAGTAGAGAAGGCTGATGCATAATCTCTTAGAAACTTTTAAAATTATGAAGAGGTTTGATAGGGAGGAAATGGAGAAAATTATGTTTCCAATTGCGGAGGAGAGCAAAACCAGAGTCCATAAATATATTTTAGCCACCAATAAATTCAATAGGGAAGTCAGGAGAAACTCCTTTACCCAGAGAGTGGTGAAAATGTGGATTGAACCACCATAAGGAGTAGTTGAAGTGAATGGAATGGATGCATTGAAGGGGAAGCTAGATGGAGATAAGGGAGTAAGGAATGTTAGGATATGCTGATGGAGTTAGATGAAGAGGGATGGGAGGAAGCTCATGTGGAGAATAAATGTTGACGTGGACCAGATGGGCCAAATGCAGGGTGACCAACTCTTGGGGAATAAATTAAGGGACACTTTGCCATCCAGTGGGTGGGGTTATGGTGGTGGCAGGGTGGAGAACCTGGCAAGGTGGGTCGGGCAGGTTTTGCGAGAGCAGGGTGGGTGTGGGGGGAGGTTTGGGTAAGTCTTTGCTAGCATTAGAGCGGGCCGCTGGGGGAAGAACATGGGGCAGTTGTGTTCTGTGCAATTCAAACAGTATCCTGGATGCAGACAACCCTCAAATACAGGACGGTCTTGTGACATGCAGGACAGTTGGTCACCCTGGGCAAATGACCTGTTTCTGTGCTGTAAATTTTATGTAATTCTTTCATTTGTGTGAAAGCTAATTAATGAAGGTATAACATGAAGGCATAAGAAGTGCTTTACCAGGGAACTCTAGAGGCTTGTTTCCATGGAAAAATGGCAGCTCCTATTTTGTATTTGTATTGTCCAACTACAAGCCTTAAGCACATAATTTAACTTGACCCTTCACTGCAATACTAAGGGAGTGCTGCACTGTCGGAGGGACTGTCTTTCAGATGAGATGCTAAATTAATTGGCACCCAACTGTCTAATAGCACCATGTCAATAATTTGAAGAAGTACAGGTGAATTGCCCTGATATCCTGACCAATACTTATCCCACATCTCGCCCTACCAAGAACAGATTAGGTTGATCTAGGTTGACAGTCAGTGCAGCACTGAGGGAATGTTGTACTGTTGGTGATGCCATCTTTAAACTGAGGCCTTTCAAATGGATGTAAAAAAATTCATGGCACTACTTGAAGGAGAGTAGGGGAGTTCTCCCTGGTGTCTTGTAAAATATTTATTCTTCACCCAACACCACTAAATCAGATTATCTGATTATTATCACTATGCTATTTTTGGGAGTTTTCTGTGTGCAAATTGGTTAGTGTTTCTTACATTACAACAGTGAATACACTACAAAATTACTTCATTGGCTGTAAAATGCTGTGGGACATCCTGAAGTTGTGAAATGCGCTATATAAATGCGAGTGTTTTTTTCCTTTCACAGAATCACAGAATCTCACAGTGCAGAAAAGGCCCTTTGGTCCATCGAGTCTGCACCGACATGTGAGAAACACCTGACCTACCTACCTAATCCCATTTACTAGCACTTGGCCCATAGCCTTGAATGCTATGACGTGCCAAGTGCTCATCCACGTACTTTTTAAAGGATGTGAGGCAACCCGCTTCCACCACCCTTCCAGACAGCGCATTCCAGACCGTCACCACCCTCTGGGTAAAAAAGTTTTTCCCCACATCCCCCCTAAACCTCCTGCCCCTCAACTTGAACTTGTGTCCCCTTGTGACTGACCCTTCAACTAAAGGGAACAGCTGCTCCCTATCCACCCTGTCCATGCCCCTCATAATCTTGTAAACCTCGATCAGGTCACCCCTCAGTCTTCTCTGCTCCAACGAAAACATCCCAAGTCTATCCAACCTCTCTTCATAACTTAAATGTTTCATCCCAGGCAATATCCTGGTGAATCTCCTCTGTACTCCCTCCAGTGCAATCACATCCTTCCTATAATGTGGCGACCAGAACTGCACACAGTACTCCAGCTGTGGCCTCAGCAAGGTTCTATACAACTCCAACATGACCTCCCTACTTTCGTAATCTGTCCTCAATTGATAAAGGCAAGTGTCCCATATGACTTTTTCACCACCCCGTTAATATGCCTCTCCGCCTTCAGAGATCTATGGACACACATGCCAAGTTCTCTTTGTTCCTTAGAACTTCCTAATGTCATGCCGTCCTTTGAATACTTCCATGTCAGATTGCTCCTTCCAAAGTGTATCACCTCACACTTTTCAGGGTTAAATTTCATCTGCCACTTATCTGCCCATTTGACCATCCCATCTGTATCTTCCTGTAGCCCAAGACAGTCAACCTCACTGTTAACCACCCGGCCAATCTTTGTGTCATTTGCAAACTTACTAATCCTACCCTCCACATAGTCATCTATGTTGTTTCATTTATCTTGGTGCCAATTGTGGGACATTTCTTTGTACAAATTGGTTTCCTAGTTTGCCTGCAGAACAACAATGACCATCCTTCATAAAAAAGTAATTAAAAGAAAAGCAAAAGATAAACCAAACCATCATTTACCCAGAGTTACTGCAACACTCATTGTCCCCCATCCGAGTCCTGACTGCTGCATTTCACAAAGACATTCTGCCCTCTCTGGACCCAGTTCACAGACACATTGAACCCCATCCATTTCCACAGAGGTACTTTGTCTCCCTCCAGCCCTTACACTTGCTCTCTCCTTTCCCCCTCCTAATTTGACCTGGCTTTCTTCTTCCATTCCCTCTTTCAAGCTGGTAGCATTCGGCCCTCTCCAATCATTCTCAATCCTCTGCCAGCAGCAAGGATTTGGTAAGAAGCTTCCGTATTCATATTTTGTCGAGCTGCCAGTACACCCCCATGAGTGTACACAACATCCAGTGTGTCGCTGGATGATATGCATCAAAAGTTCAGGTTTGTGGGGTTGGGCTGATCTATCCTGGGGCTGTGGCAAGGGTGGTAAAATTTGCCTGAGTGTCCCTTGACTAATGAAGGGGAAGGCAAGCACATTCCTGCTGCAAAGTGCTAACGTGCGAAAGTTGATCGAGGACAGCACTGTGCTCAACTGCAATACCCCACAGAGTCAAAGGGCATTTGGTGACCAGACTTGCACGTGAAGCAAGACCGCCTGCAAAGAATATGAGGGGGCTGGTTTCCGACAACCATAGAACAATACCCCTGCAAGAGTCAACACCTTAAGGAAGGAGGGGACGTGTGGAGCGAGGGGAGGGGGGAGCATTTGAAAGGTCACACAAGCTCTTGTTTTTCTCCCAGAAGACCTTGCAAGAAGGTACGGGCTACCACCCTACCTCCATCTACAAATATCCTGTCACTATTATTGCAATGAGAGTTTGTACTGGGAGTGGTCAAGACAGCTTGGTGCCGAGAGCAATTATGACTTTGACTTCCTTGATTAGCCATTGTAACTCATTGTTAGCTGGGAAGCTTCTCCCTTTTGTCCTTAAGCATTACTGAATACAATACCAGTAGCCATGGGAACTACCGAATAATATCTACTTACATTCCAACATTTGCTAATTTGGTCACAATTTGAATGAGTACGGTTCTTACTACAACAACTTGCATTTATATAGTGCCTTTAATGTAGCTAAATGCCCAAGACTTTCCACAGGAGCTTAATCAAACTTGAATATACGCAATGACTGAGAATTCACCTCCCGCTGTGAAAGACAATTACAAAGATTCACAACCCCCTAAATGAAGAAATTAACAGAGTCATAGAATGGTTACAGGACAGAAGGAGGCCATTTGGCCTATCATGTCTGTGCTGGCTCTCTGCAAGAGCTACTCAGCTAGTCCCACTCCCCCGCCTTTTCCCTATAGCCCTGCAAATGGTTTCTCTTCAGATAATTATTCAATTACCTTTAGAAGACTCAACTGGATCTGCCTGCACTACAGGCAGTATGTTCTAGATCCTCACCATTTGCTGCATAAAAAAGCTTTTCCTCCTGTTGCCTTTGGTTCTTTTCCATTCACCTTAAACCTTCTGGTTGCCTTCTGGTTCTCAACTCTTCCACCAATAGGGACAGATTCTCCTTATTTACTCTGTTCAGGCTCCTCATGATTTTGAACATCTTTATTGAATCTCCTCTCAACCTTTACTCCTCTAAGAGGAACAGCCCAGTCTTCTCCAAAACTCTCTGCACTCTCTCTAATGCTGTCACATCCTTTCTAAAGTGTGGTGCCTAGAAATGGACACAATACTGCAACTGAAGTTGAATCACTGTTTCATTAAGGTTCATCATAATTTCCTTGCTTCTGTATTCTATGCCTTTATTCATAAAGCCCAGGACCCCGCATGCTTTATTAACCACTCTTTCAACGTGCCCTGTCACTTCAAATGATTTGTGCACATATACCCGCATATCTCTTTGTTCATGCACCCTCTTTAAAATTATGCCCTTCATTATATACTGCCTCTCCTCGTTATTCCTCCCAAAGTGTATCACTTCACACTTCTCTGCATTACATCTCACCTGTCATGTGTCCATCCATTCCACCTGCCCGTCATATCCTCTTGATGTTTATCACTATCCTCCTCACTGTTCACAATACTGTCAGGTTTTCTGTCTTCTGCAAATTTTGAAATTGTGCTCTGTACACCAAAGTCTAGGTCATTAATGTAGATCAAGAAAAGCAGTGGTCCTAATACCAACCTGATTATATATATTCCTCCAATCCTAAAACAACTGTTCACCACCACTGTCTGTTTCTGTTACTCAATTTAGTATCCATGCTGCCACTGTCTGTTTCACTCCATGAGTCTTAACTTTTTTGACAAGCCTGTTATGTGGCACTTTATCAAATTCCTTTTGGAAGTCCATGCACATCACATCAACTGCATTACCCTCTTCAACCGTCTCAACAAAGAACAGAATCAAGTTAGTTAAACATGATTTGCTTTTAACAAATCCGTGTTGGCTTTCCTTAATCAATTCACATTTGTCCAAGTGATTATTAATTGTTTCCCAAATTATTGTTTCTAAAAGCGTTCTCATTAGAGGTTAAATTGACTGTCCGGTCATTGCTGGGCTTATCCCTATACTCCTTATTTGAACAAGGTTATGAACATACAAACAAGGAGCAAGAGTAGGCTATTCAGCCCCTCGAGCCGGCTTCGCCATTTAATAAGATCATGGCTGATCTGATAGCAACCTGAAATCTGCATCCCATCTACCCCCGAAAACCTATCACTCCCTTGCTCACCAAGAATCTATCCAGCTCTGCCTTAAAAATATTCATAGTCTCTGCTTCCACCACCTTTTCAGGAAGTGAATTCCAAAGACTCATGACACCCTGAGTGAAAAAATTTCACCTCATCTCTGTTTTAAATGTGACCCCTGGTTCTAGATTTTTCCACAAGAGGAAACATCCTCTCCACATCCACCCTGTCAAGACCCCTCAGGATCTTATATGTTTCAATCAAGTCGCCTCTTACTCTTCTAAACTCCAGCGGATACAAGCCGAGCCTGTCCAACCTTTCCTCATAAGACAACCCACCCATTCCAGGCTGGTAAACCTTCTCTAAACTGCTTCCAACACATTTACATCCTTCCTTAAATAAGGAACCTACACCACAGGGACTACAGCGGTTCAAGAAGGCAGCTCACCACCACCTTCTCAAGGGCAACTAGGGATGGGCAATAAATGCCGGCCCTGCTAGTGAAGTCCACATCCCGCAAATAAATTTTTAAAAAAGGAGACCAATACTGTACACAATATTCCAAATGTGGTCTCACCAGTGCCCTGTACAACTGAAGCATAACCTCTCTACTTTTGTATTCAATTCCCCTCACAATAAATGATAACATTCTATTGCTTTCCTAATTACTTGCTGTACTTGCATACGAGCCCTTTGTGATTCATGCACTAGGACATCCAGATCCCTCTGCACCTCAGAGCTCTGCAGTCTCTCACCATTTATGCTTCTCTTTCATTCTTCCTTCCGAAATGGACAATTTCACATTTTCCCACATTATACTCCGCTTGCCAGATCTTTGACCACTCATTCAACCTATCTATTCCTTTTTGTAGCCCTCTTATGTCCTCCTCACAACTTATTTTCCTACCTGTCTTTGTGTCATCAGCAAATTTGGCAACCATACATTCAATCCCCTCATCCAAGGTTGTAACATTTGCAATGCTTCAGTCCTCTGGCACCACTCCTTTACCTGAGGACAATTGGAAGATACCTCTTTGTTTCAGTCTTAAATGATATCCTTATCCTAAGACTATGCCCCCTAATCCTAACCTCTCCAGCCAGAGTGAAAACCTTTCAGCAGCTACCCTGCCAAGTCCCATGAGAATATGAGATCACTTCTTATTTTTCTCCAGAGAATTATAGGCCCAGAATACTTAACCTCTCCTCATAGCACAGCCTTCATAGCAGGAATCAATCTAATCAACCTATGTTGCACCAGGACAAGTATATCCTGCCTTAGATAAGGAGACCCAAACAGTGCGGAGTACTCCTGATTTGGTCTCACCTGTACGATTGTGGCAAGGATATGGGGGAAAGGCAAGCCTTTGAAGTTGGGTGGCAGATTAGCCATGATTCACCGAATAGCAGAACTGGCACAGGGGCTAAATGGCCAACTCCTGTTCCTATGTTCCTAGAATTCCACTGTTGAGAATCTAGATGGTCAATAATGGTGGAGTAAAGGAGGTGGGGCATTGACAATTGGCCATATTTGGAGAGTTGTAGGGCTAGAGGAGGGTAAAGAGATAGGGAGAATTCACCTTGGAGGAGGTAAACACAAGGATGAGAGATTTAAAATGGAGGTGTTTGGGAATTGGGAGCCAATGTAGGTCAGCAAACACAGGGGTGATGGTATTAATTGCATGTTAATTGTATTATTAAGGTTAAGGATATACAGGTGGACAGTATTGATTGTTTAAGTACCTTGAGCACATATAAAGAGAGACTTCCATTAACAGGTGCATTATTGACCCCTGAAAATCACATTTTGATTTGACTTTTGTTATTTTCCTTTGTGGCTGTGTTTATTGTTGCGGTTCCCCTTTAAGGGGCTGCCCCTTTTATTTGTTCACTTGACCTTCAGTTAATTTGGCCCCTTTACTTGTTAATTTGTTATGCTCAAAAGAATGAAGAGAGACTTCCATTAACAGGGCCATGCAACGGGCGGTCGAGGGGGTCATTCAGCCCGACTGTCCACCCCTCAACCGTGGCTAGGTTCACAGCTGGGTGGCCCTGGAGAGAGAGCTTGCAATGTCCACCAGTATGCTTGAGACCCTCTACGATTGGTGGGCACTGGGGGGAGGTGCTGGGGTACATCATTACCCTCAGGAACGATATTTTGGTCGAGTTAGTTAAGCTTCCTTTGACGTTTTTTGCTTTAGTTACAGTGCCCCAGCAGGGGCTGTCACCACCCCCTCTGATTATTATTATTTGATCATTCGCTCTTTTAAAAGGGACAATAAAGAGAGAAATCTATTAACTGTCTGCCCCTCTTCCGCAACTACATCCATGGCTGGGTGGTCCTTGAAAGGGAGCACACGGTGTCCATTGATGCCGCTTGAGGCTGTCCACAGCTGGTGGGTGCTGCAGGGGTTGGAGTGCATCATCAGCCCGAGACCAGCATTTTAACGTAATTTCTTAAGTTTCCATTTAAAGTTTTTTTTTCATTAGTTAGTTAGTTGGTAATTAGTTCAGATTTTGTTTATTGGTTAATAAGGGCATTTAAAGAGAGAAAAGCAAAAAACTATGGAGGCTGGAAATCCAAAACAGAAACAAAAATACCTGCAAAAACTCAGCAGGTCTGACAGCATCTGCGGAGAGGGACACAGTTAACGTTTCGAGTCTGAATGACTCTTCAACAGAACTAAGGAAAAATAGAAAAGAGGTGAAATATAAGCTGGTTTAAGGGGGGGGTGTGGGACAGGTAGAGCTGGATAGAGGGCCAGTGATAGGTGGAGATAACCAAAAGATGTCATAGACAAAAGGACAAAGAGGTGTTGACAGTGGTGATATTATCTAAGGAATGTGCTAATAGGAGACATTAAGGGTAGAAAGCAGGACGAGCAAGGTACAGATAACCCTAGTGGGGGTGGGGTGGGGTGAAGGGAAGGGATCAAAATAGGCTAAAAGGTGGAGATAAAACAATGGATGGAAATACATTTAAACATAATGGAAATAGGTGGGAAAAGAAAAATCTATATAAATTATTGGAAAAAAGGGGAATCGGAAAGGGGGTGGGGATGGAGGAGAAAGTTCATGATCTAAAATTGTTGAACTCAATATTCAGTCTGGAAGGCTGTAAAGTGCCTAGTTGGAAGATGAGGTGCTGTTCCTCCAGTTTGCATTGAACTTCACTGGAACAATGCAGCAGTCCAAGGACGGATATGTGGGCATGAGAGCAGGGTGGAGTGTTGAAATGGCAAATGACAGGGTGGTCTGGGTCACGTTTGCGGACAGACCGAAGGTGTTCCACAAAGCTGTCACCCAGTCTGCGTTTGGCCTCTCCAATGTAGAGGAAACTGCATTGGGAGCAGGGAATGCAGTAGACTAACTTGAGAGAAGTGCAAGTGAAATGCTGCTTCACTTGAAAGGAGTGTTTGGGCCCTTGGACAGTGAGGAGAGGGGAAGTAAAGGGGCAGGTGTTGCACCTTCTGTGGTTGCATGGGAAGGTGCCGTGGGAGGGGGTTGAGGTGTAGGGTGTGATGGAGGAGTGGACCAGGGTGTCCCAGAGGGAACGACCCCTGTGGAATGCCGCCGGGGGAAGGTGAAGGGAAGTTGTGTCCAGCATGAGGCCACCACCAAACACATCTTCCCTTCACCCCCCTGGTGGCATTCCACAGGGATCATTCCCTCCGGGACACCCTGGTCCACTCCTCCATCACATCCTACACCTCAACCCCCTCCCACGGCACCTTCCCATGCAACTGCAGAAGGTGCAACACATGCCCCTTTACTTCCCCTCTCCTCACTGTCCAAGGGCCCAAACACTCCTTTCAAGTGTCAAGTGAAGCAGCATTTCACTTGCACTTCCCTCAATTTAGTCTACTGCATTCACTGCTCCCAATGCGGTTTCCTCTACATTGGAGAGACCAAACACAGACTGGGTAACCGCTTTGCGGAACACCTTCAGTCTGTCCACAAGCATGACCCAGAACTTCCTGTCACTTGCCATTTCAACTCTCCACCCTGCTCTCATACTCACATGTCTGTCCTTGGCCTGCTGCAATGTTCCAGTGAAGCTCAACGCAAGCTGGAGGAACAGCACCTCATCTTCTGACTAGGCACTTTACAACCTTCCGAACTGAATATTGAGTTCAACAATTTTAGATCATGAACTCTCTCCTTCATCCCCACTCCCTTTCCGATCCCCCTTTTTTCCAATAATTTATATAGATTTTTCTTTTCCCACCTATTTCCATTATTTTTAAATGTATTTCCATCCATTGTTTTATCTCTACTTTTTAGCCTATTTCGATTCCTTCCCTTCACCCCACCCTAGCACCACGAGGGCTATCTGTACCTTGCTCATCCTGCTTTCTACCCTTAATGTCACCTATTAGCACATTCCTTAGATAATATCACCACCTTCAACCTTTGTCCTTTTGTCTCTGACATCTTTTGGCTATCTCCACCTATCACTGGCCCTCTATCCAGCTCTACCTGTCCCACCAGCACCCCCCCTTAAACCAGCTTATATTTAACCTCTCTTCTATTTTTACTTAGTTCTGTTGAAGAGTCATACAGACTCGAAACGTTAACTATGTTCCTCTCCGCAGATGCTGCCAGACCTGCTGAGTTTTTCCAGGTATTTTTGTTTTTGCATTTAAAGAGAGACTTCCATTAACAGGCCCAGGCAGGGGGCTGTGGAGTGGGCTGCTAGACCCGAACGTCTGCCCCTAATCCATGGCTACGTTTGTGCGGCTGTCCCTGGAGATGGAACACGCAGCGTCCGCCAGTACACTAGAGGCCTTCCCCCACCAGTGGGCGCCACAGGGGCTGGAGTGCATCATCAGCCCTGGAAACAACATTTTACTTTGATTTGTTTAGTTTGCTTTTAAAGTTTTTTTTCCACTACAGTGCCCATTTAAGGGGCTTTCAATGAACTAGTTTATTTGTTAATTAGTTTATTGGCTTTAAAAAGAACATAGGAAGAGAGACCTGCACTGGTGACTTGTTTCTCCCACCAGGCGCACACTCTCAACAATGACATGCAGCTCCTGTTTATAGATCTGAGAGGGCTCCATGCCTTTTTTCAGGAGTTGCTTGTTTTTTTTTACCAGGAACTGATCAAAGACTGGAGCGAGGCTGCCCCAAGCCAGAGCTCTCTCCCGTTGGGAGTAGCGACTATCTTCTGAGAGCCGCTACTCAGGAATCCACACCTCCACCGATACCAGGTTGATGTGGCAGGCGGAAGAGAGGGGCTTGGGCTGCTGGGGTGGCCAGAGACCTGCTGGATGGGGGAGGAGCGGGCAGGGTGACGCCAATAGATTTGGCACACCTGTGCGTCGGTGGCTGTCCAACTCGTAGCCAAGTCATCCAGAGGCCTAATACCGTGGTTCTCAGCCCCGACCCCACTTGATGTGTCGAGGTGGCTCAAGTGTGTGGAGCACTCCCGACTGAACTGACTACCCACCCCCCCACCCCCCTCCCAATTCAGATGGAATTCCACATTGGCCCCAGGTCCCAAAACCTCCCTCGGGAACCTCAGCCCCACAACTTGAGCCATCTTGCAGAAATCCCCTACCACCATTCCACTCTGCATAGAGGGGCTTCCTGTATGGGGCTGCTGCTGCTGCTGCACAACCTTCACTTCCTTGCCCTCATCCACCGTCCACGCATACCGTGGAGTTCCACACTGGCATGGGGGTGTCTCACACAGCAGTCCCGTGCAATAGAAGGTTGAGGTGGTCCACGGACTCCCAGGTTCCCTGTATTTTCTGCAACCTTGAGGTGTCCGTGTTCCATGTGTATATAGAGGCTGCCCGAGGTTGTAGCGGCTGTTTCATTATTTGAAGGGGCTGCTCCTCAGGGTTTGGTTGCGCTTCAGCTCCAGGCTCCAGATCTTTGATCACCTGGTGTAGGGAAGGGTGGGGTGTGGATGCCTGCAGTGATCAGGTGAGTGGGGCTGAAGTGCAAACAAAGCCCCCCCCCCCACCCACCCCACCGCAGTTAGCCTGCTCCTGGGCCTCACCAAGGTGGCCATTAACAGGTCCAGGCAGCCAACGTTTGAGGGGGATGCTCGGCTCGTCCGTGGGCCTCTCTTATGCAGCTCCGTTAGCACCTGGATGTCCCTGGAGAGGGAGCACACAGTGCCCATCGGTAAGATTGAGGCCTTCTGTGACCAGTGGACACTGCAGGGGCTGGAGTGCATCATCAGTTCCAGGGGTGATGTTTTGATTTAATTCAATAAGTTTCCTTTAAAGTTTTGATTTTTGTTACAGTGCCCCTTTAAGGGGCAGTTAATTAGTTGCTTTGATTATTGGTTCATTTGTTTAACTTATTGGTATATCCAAAAGAATATAAAGAGAGAGGTTTGGGATACTGGATGTTAGTGAGGGAGGAGGCAGACATCTGTAATGTTGCATTCTGTAAATAAATCATGTATTAAGTATAAGATTGATGTCTGGTTTCCATTTCACCATCTGGCTTCGGAATGAATGAATAGCTGGGTGAAGAGCTAGGATATGGCTAGTGGAGTTTTGGGTGACATTATTATTCCAAGATAGACAATATTTTATTCGAATCATGAAACAATGTAGCATTCTCATCTATTGATTTGTGGCAGAGGCCTGGGGATGGCTGTCTGCTGCTTGACAAAGTCCCAGGGACGACAACACAGAAGAGCCTTCCCTTGACCCAGTCACACCTCTGACCTGTGCTCTTTTGCAGATGAGCATGATGCAGGACATGAGCATTTAGGCAGAGGTCCAACATTCTGAGCAAAACCGTTGTTAAGGATCCCTACTTAAATTTTCACCCTATTGTTGTGTAAATCAATTGGTTCTTTTTAAGACTTGGTCAAGTAGAAACATAGAGAATTTACAGCACAGAAGGAGGCCATTTGGCCCATCATGTAGGGGCTGGTCGTAAAAGAGCTAATCCCACACTCCGTCCCACATTCCGGCTCTTGGTCTGTAGCCCTGTGGGTTACGGCACTTCAAGTACATCTTTTGTGATGGGGGTTCCTGCCTCTACCACCCTTTCAGGCAGTGTATTCCAGATCCTCACCACTCCCCAATGGGTGAAAAGTTTTCTCCTCAGGTCCCTCCAATTCTTCTGCCAATTCCTTTAAACCTATGTCCTCTGCTTATGTTATGTCTAATAGGAGAATGTCTTCATATCCATCCTCTACCAAGGCTTCTCATAATTTTGTACTTTCAATTAAATCTCGCCTCAGTCTTCTCTATTCTGAAGAAAACAAACCCAGACTATCCAATCTGGCTAAAACTGTCCATTCCTGGCAAAACCTTTGTAAGTCTCCTTTGTACCCTCTCTAGTTGTGATCACATCTTTCCTGTAAAATGTTGACCCGAACTGGATGCAGTACTCTATCTGTGTGACCTCACCAAATGTTTTATACAATTCTAGTATAATTTCCCTGCTCTTATAATCTATGGCTCAGCCAATACAGGTAAGTATCCCGTACCCCTTCTTAACCAGCATATCTACCTGTGCTGCTACTTTCTGTGATCTGTGGGCATTCACCCCAAGGCTTCTCTTTGTGTTGTGATGTTGGCAATCCATTTGTCTAGCTCAGGACTGACACATCCCCAAATTATTCTCTAAGTAAAGCATCTTTCATCGGTTTCATGTCCTATTATAGCCGCTGGTTTTAGCCTCTAGTGGAGCACAAAGTGTGGAAAGTTGTGGCTGGGCAAGGCTCCCACCCATTTTCCACTATCCTGTTGGTTTTATGCTATAACATTGGTCATCTGACCACTGAAAATCCAGTCCCCTATTGTTTGTAGGAGAGAAGGTCTGTTCAGCAAGTACCCTGGCCAAAATCTATCCCTCAGTCAATGACCTGAAAAACAGATAAGCAGGTTAATTACCCTGTTTGTAGGATTGGTCTGTGCAAATTGGCCACCACCTTTACCTCCAAAAGAACCATGACTTAAATCCTCATTTTAACCCAGCCCACCCTGAAAAGGGGTAGACAGTAGACTTGAGTCAATTGTCCATGTTATTGCTAGACATTGCTCTCCATTGAAGTCAATGGGTTGAGAGTGTAGGCATTATGATGCATAAGGCATTGCAATTGTTTGAGACAGGTTGGATGGACCAGTCAGTCTTAACCTGTGCATCATTTTGCTAAGTTCATAAAAATTGATATAAAATTCACTGATTCTATGCCAGCTGCACCCCTGACTGACAGGGACAACTGGGGACTTGCTTCTAGGCCTAGCACATTTCTTGCCACTGAATCAGAAGGTCTACATCTCACTCCAGGACTTGAGTGTGCCATCCAGACTGCCACACAGTGCAGGACTGAGGGAGTGCTGCATTGTCAGAGGTGCTGTCTTTTGGATGAGACACTAATCCAAGGCCTTATTTGCTTGCTCAGATGGACGTAAAGATGCCCTGACACTATTCAAAGGAGAACAGGTCAACATTGCTCTTTTAACCAAGAGCGACAAAAATGGACTAAGCAGGTTGCTTATTTCATTACTATTTGAAGAAAATTAAATGTGTTACAAATGAGCTGCCCGAGTCTCCTTATGACTACATTTTGAAAGAAAAACCTGCATTTATATAGTGCTTTCATGACCACCAGACATCTCAATGTGGCTTGCAGCTGAAGTGCAGTCATTGTTATAATGAAGGAAATGCAACAGATAATTTGCATAAAGCAAGCTCCCACCGATAGCAATGCGACAATGTCCAGATAATCTGTTTTTGTGATGTTGATTGAGGGATAAACATTGGCCAGAACACCAGGGATAACTCCCCTGCTCTTCCTCAAGCTATGGGATCTTTTACATCCACCTGAGCAGGCAGTTGGAGTCTCCCTCAGTCCCGCACTGGAGCATCAGCCTTGACTTATGTGCTCAAGCTCTGGAGCGGGACCTCTGTAAAATAGGATCTTTACATAGTGCCTTTCATGATCTCAGAACACCACAAAGCACTTTACAGCCAATGAAGTACTTTTGAAGTGTAGTCGCTGTTGTAATGTAAGAAACACAGCAGTCAATTTGCACAGTCAAGTGCTACAAACAACAACGTGGTAATGACCAGATAATCTGTTTTACTTTGATGATGTTGGTTGAGGAATAAATGTTTGCCAGGACCAGCTATATAAACTGGCACCTCGAGGGAAGGCAGGGGGAAATTTGGATGGGAAAAGAATTCTAATTTTTTTAAAAATGTACTTGAACACACTTAGTGTAATATATGATTTATCTACATTACCATATGCTGGCAGGAAAGAAATGTAGAGTTAATATTATACAGTGCGAAAGGTGACTGTACAACACCTTTATTTATAAATGGCAAATTCTAACCTGAAGAAAAAGCCTCAATCAGAATGTTATTTCTGTTCATAAACAGGAAATGGCTGTATGTGGTAGCAATCTATAACATTAATTTATAGTCCCATTGGGAGGTATTACAGGGTGAGATTCCAACACAGAACAATTCATTGAGCTGGTTTCATGGCTTCCAACTGGGCGGAGAGAATTGGATGTGATATCCCATTATTTGAAAGTGTGGACAATTATCAGTTTGAGACATCAAGTCTAATAACAGAGATACACCCTACTCATATGTGCGTGTGTACGTGTGCATGTACTTGAGCGTGTGTACCTGTGTCTGTGCACACGCATGCATGTGTACATGTACATGTGCGTGTATGTGTATATGTGCATGTACATGTGCATGTGTGTACATGCGCATGTGTTTACGTGTGTGCATGTACATGTATGCATATGTGTACCTGTGTGTGTGTACATGTGTTTATATGTGCACATTTGTGAGAGTATGTATGCATGTACATGAGCATGTACGTCTGTACATTTGGGCATGTGGACATGTGTATGCATGTGGGCAAGATGTGTGTCTGCATGAATGCGCGTACGTGCATGTGTCCCTGGATTATTAACTGAGGCAGGCCAGGGTAAATGTCAAGGACAAGCCCACTTCCACTTGTGAAGGGTCATGAGGACTCGAAACGTCAACTCTTTTCTTCTCCGCCGATGCTGCCAGACCCGCTGAGTTTTTCCAGGTAATTCTGTTTTTGTTTTCCACTTCCACTTAGCTGGCTCGGCCTGTTTTAATTTTTAAGGCGTCAGCCCTTTAACTGGTATAAAGCAGGTCTTCCGCCATCTCCAGGAGAAAGTCTCGCCTCATAAAGCTGCTGCCAAATGGAGGCCATCAGCTCTGCACGCCGGCAGTGCCAGAGGGTAGGCCAAAGTGACGCCGGGCATTCAAGTACGTCCAGGATCTCGCTGGGGCCAGGCTGACAGGATGTGGAGTGGCGTAACTGGGGGGATGGGACTCTAATTGGCACGGGAGCCCCGGCAAGATGCATTCCACTGCCCCGTTAACTGCAGGCAGCAACCCACGCGGTTAAACCTATCAGGTAGCACATTGAGCTCAGACCTCTCCCGCCGCCCCTTAAATCAGAGCGATGGCAGGATGAGGCTCTTAATTGGGCATTAGTTGTCCACTTAAGGGCCCCAATTGGGCCATGGGCGGGCAACCCATCTGAAGCCCCCCCTCACCGCTCGTAGAATTGTGGCGGGACGAGCAGGCATTGCCAATGGCAAGGCACCCTAATTTACAGTCCCCCCCACCCCCCCCACCCCCACCTGCTGCCCCACCTGCGGTGGCCTGCGACATTCAGCCCGGGATTTCTGGGAGCTCTTGACCCCACTAATTGACCTGTCGTGCCCAGTCCCTCCGGCTCCGTCAGCACTCTTCAAACGTTTTTTGGAACTAACACGAAGTGAGTTATTTCCTCGAGAGGAACCGTCAAGAATATTTGGGTAAGATAAAAGCAAAGCAGGAAATGGTGGATTTGCTTGGTTGGTCAGTCGGCAGCTAAAAGAGGCTAACACATCACCAAATTTAAAATTGAGATCACCTTCTTACATCATCCTCAGGTAAAGGAATGGAAAAGAATTTACACTTAGCGCATTTTATATGTGGGACCTGAGGACGTCCCAAAGCACTCCTCAGCCAATGAAGCATTTTTTGAAGTGTAGTCACTGCTTCAATGCAGGAAATGCCGCCGCCAATTTTCATACAACAAACTCCGACAAACAGCAATGAAATAAATGACCAGGTAATCGGCCTTGGTGATGTTGGTAAAGGGATAAATGTTGGCCAGGAAAGCTACCCTTGCTCTACCTCAACATAGTACCATGTCCACCTGAGGGAACAGGCCAGGCCAGGCCCTCAGTTTAATGCCTCATCTGAGAAACAGCACTGCCATTAGTCGCTTGATAATACAGAACTTGAGTATTGCTGATAAAAGAGACATTCTGTCGAATCATTTGGCCTTGCATTTATCAGGACAGATGCAAGAATGCCAAATTTCAAAGGGAGCAACAATCTATACTGCATGAAAAAAGGGTGTTGATTGGTTGGCAAGTCCACTCTGACTGAGGTATGGAGAATGCACCAGGGCACTACCGCCACTGCCCCCCCCCCCCCCCCCCTAACCATGCTTCCCTGGTGCATTCTCCATGGCAACGTCTCAACCAATCAGTGTGGACTTACCAGCCAATCAGCACACTTTTTTCATGCAGTATAAATTGTTGCTTCGGTTTGAAATTTGGCATTTTTGCACCTGTCCTGATGAGTGCAAGTAAGTTGGTTTGACAGCATATCTCTGTTTTCAACAATGCCACTGTTAGTATACCCCTCCTCGGCACTGCCCTCAGAGTGTCAGCCTGGATTATGTCCTCATCCTTTTTGCTTTCCGTTTTGAATCAGAACTCTCCCATTATAAATTTGTAAACTCATGTATGGTAATTAACTGTAATTATCTCAGCGAAGATGAGGATTCGACTTTCTTGTTTTCTCCCCTATCAATTCATCATGACGTATCTCCTTTTCTCTTCTTTTCTCTCCCTCAAGGGGAGTCAACCTTCAAGCAAAAGCTTATGACCTCCCCCTCCCATACAAACAATCCACATGTACTGATGTATTTGAATCTCACAACTTTTAAAAAAAATTGTTCATGGGATGGGGGCATCCTGGTTAGGCCAGCATTTATTGCCCATGTTCAGGGGGCATTTAAGAGCCAACCACATTGCTGTGGGTCTGGAGTCACATGTAAGGACGGCAGAGTGAACCAGATGGGTTTTTATAACAATCAGTAATAGTCATCATCAGACTTTAAACTCCAGATTTTTTATTGAATTCATCTGCCGTGACAGTATTTGAACCTGGGGTCCCCAGAGATTACCCTGGGTCTCTGGAATGCTGGTCCAGTGAAGATACCAGTATGCCATCGCCCACCCTCAAATTGTTGTACATGTTGTGATCATGTGCGCCTGGGTTGTGTGTGAATTGCACGGAATAAATAAATAAAAGTAGAAGAAATGTTGTGGGCATAAGAGAGAGTTCACACCCTCCCAGTGCTTCATGCAGGAGACTACATGTGCACAAATGTTGCGTTAGGATAGGGTTGTGTTCAGTGATGACGATACCCCTGTGGCTAAGTGGCCTGCCGGCACTCCGTGCCCAGGCTCACAAGTGGCCCACTTGGGTGAGGTGTTTATGTGGGAGCACATTTCAGAAGTCGAAAATTTAACACAGCGTCAAAAAGCCGCTCACAGTCTTTGGCTTCTTTTGAGCACATTCAAAGTTTATTGCCCCTTGTGATCTCCACTGAAATACAACACTTGGCAACCAGTGTTTCCATAAGTCAGAACACACACTAAACCTTTTTATTTTGTAGTTCTGGCGTTTTGTCTCTCTGCCCGTGGGTACTGAGGCCAACTTCAGTGGCCTAACTGCAAAGAGCGAACTCAGCACAAAGTGGGAATGAAGCTCTCCGAACAACTTTATTGCATTGCTTTTGCCCAGTAGGCTCTTGAGGGAGCCAATAAACCATTTTCCAGACATTACTGGAATTTTCATCATTTTTTTTTTTGTTGGGTGAATTTTCTGCTCATCAAAGCTGACGGATGTTAATGCTGGGGAATTGAAACATTTTAGCTATCCAGTATCAAAGACTCACATGGTTAGACGCTGAATGAAATCCCCTCTACTCTGCCCAACAATGTACCTCGGTCGCAATCTCAGAAGTGCACACTGTGATACTTTTCTATTTCTGATAGTCCCTTTGCGCATGCGCAGCCCATCAGGATAAAAGCAAAAAACTGCGGATGCTGGAAATCCAAAACAAAAATAAAAATACCTGGAAAAACTCAGCAGGCTCTGGCAGCCTCTGCGGAGAGGAACACAGTTAACGTTTCGAGTCTGTATGACTCTTAAACAGACCTAAGGAAAAATAGAAGAGAGGTGAAATATAAGCTGGTTTAAGTGGGGGTGGGGTGGGGGGGTGGGGGTGGTGGTGGGACAGGTAGAGCTGGATAGAGGACCAGTGATAGGTGGAGATTTCCAAAACATGTCATAGACAAAAGGACAAAGAGGTGTTGACAGTGGTGATATTATCTAAGGAATGTGCTAATAGGTGACATTAAGGGTAGAAAGCAGGATGAGCAAGGTACAGATAACCCTCGTGGGGGTGGGTTGGGGGGAAGGGATCGAAATAAAGGTGGAGATAAAACAATGGATGGAAATATATTTAAAAATATTGTAAACAGGTGGGAAAAGAAAAACCTATATAAATTATTGGAAAAAAGGGGGATCGGAAAGGGAGTGGGGATGAAGGAGAGAGTTCATGATCTAAAATTGTTGAACTCAATATTCAGTTCGGAAGGTTGTAAAGTGCCTAGTCGGAAGGTGAGGTGCTGTTCCTCCAGCTTGCGTTGAGCTTCACTGGAACAATGCAGCAGGCCAAGGACGGATATGTGGGCAAGAGAGCAGGATGGAGTGTTGAAATGGTAAGAGACAGGGAGGTTGCAGCCCATCAGGAATGGGTTCCTGCTGGTGCTCCCATTCCAATTACTAACTGGGCTTGAGACTGTCCAAAACCCGTTCCTTGTTGGACCCTTATTCTGGGGACACAAAGGATATTTTCACCCCATCAGTCTGGGCTGGGCCTGTATCTCAGATGCCCCCAAAAGACCAATTCATTACACCACCCACATTTATAATTCTAAACGGTGATTGGGAGCCCTTGTAGATATCTGAAATTTTCTCCTCTCCCACTTCGAAGCTCCGGAATTCTGTCCCTAGGATTCTCGGGCCCTCTCTCCTTTCAGGGGCTCTTTAGAATCTATCTCCCCCGCCACCTCACCACCCCACCCCAACTCCCCACAAACATTCCTAATATCTCCTTATATGGCTTGAGGTCAAATTTTGTGTGATAGCATTCTGTGAGGCCTTTGGGATGGGGGTATTTTACTTTGTTAACTACACTATATAAATGCATGTTTTTGTTATTGCACATCTTCATAACTGTGCATGTTACTTTCCATATTCAGCCCTGAAATACCTTGTCACTCTCAAACTCATTCCCAGCTCTAAATCATCAACAAGCTGGTCAGGAAATAGGTGCCAATATTTTGGGATAAAAACAGAAACAGAGTTAACATTTCAAAACCTGCTGAGTTTTTCTAGCATTTTCTGTTTTTATTTCGGTTTTCCAGCACCCACAGTATTTTGCTTTAATGCCAATATTTTGGACTGTGTGTGGAGTGAGAGGCTACTGCTGACTGGAACAGTGCGGACATGAAACCTCCGGCTCTTGACTTCTGTAAGAATTGTAGACTTTTTATGTCATGAACTTGATGTACTTTGATGCATGCTTTTGTTTACAAAAAGCTTATACAAGAGGCTGTATGGGCTCGCTGACCTTAACATTGTGTTACCAAAAATCAGTTTAAGCTGCTCAAGTTGTCTGCACATTTTAAACCTCGTTGCTATTTAATTTAAGAACAAACTGTGATTGAATGATATGAGTGATACATTACCAAATACGGTAAAAGGAGTGCTGGGGCAGGAGTTGTGAGAAGGATAAAAAGAGCAGGTCTGAAGCTATTTCTAACACAGCTTTATCAAAAAGAGGAGCGAAGACAAGAACTAGCATTGACCTGTGTCTAAGCTTTTCTGGACAGTAGTGATTCAAAAGCTATCATCTGTTTGTTAAGTATATTATACTTAATAAATCCTCTTAATTTGTTACACAAAAATACTTTATACCAACAGTTTTGGCTTGTCCAAGAACCTAAACAAGGTTCAGAAGTGCCCAGAAGCTTTACACTTTGAGTAAAGACCACTCTACAGTCCATTTAGATAATAGGACACTTTCAACAGCTATCCAATTCACAACCATTTCTCCACGGTTCTCTGTTCTACTCTCATAGTTCACCACCTCAATTCTGGATCAATTGTTATACAGATACGCATGGACTTGCACAGACATAAACCAGTCTGGAAGATATGTCCTTCTGGACTTACCAGCGCAGTCAGTAGTGGTGCTGGCCACATGGAAGACTCCCAGCCAGAATACATTCTGTCCCCTTGCCACTGTCACTGCTTCTTCCAAGTGGTGTTCAGTGTGGAGGAGCACTGATTCATCATTTGAGAGAGGGCAGTTGGTGGTAATCAGCAGGACGTTTCCTTGCCCATGTTTGACCTGATGCCACGACACTTCACGAGACTCAGGTTCAATGGTGAGGCCTCACAGGGTGGCTCACTCCCCACTGTGTCACCATCTCTGCTGAGACTGACCTGCTAGGGATGGTGATGGAGAAACCTAGACATTGTCTGTAAAGTATGATTTGGTGAGTTAGGCAGTTGCTTGACTAGTCTGCGGCCCTGCATTTCCCTCACCCTGTCATTACCACAAAACCAGGGGATCAACCCTGGTTCAATGAGGAGTGTAGAGGAGCATGCCAGGAGTAACACTAGGCTCATTACCACCTTCTCAAGGGCAATGAGAGATAGACTATAAATGCACATCTCACCCCATAAGAGCCATGTATATAAGCAGAGTTGTGTTACTTAATCTCTCCATGCAGATTCACATTTCATATAAAAATATAAGAAGGAATGAAAAGGTCATTCAGTCTACCACATTTTACCCCTTTTACAGATATCCATGATGTTTCTTGCCGAGAACTCTACTCTATCCATGTTGTGTCTTGAGGACAGTTGTTCCATGAATACACCCTGACTTTAAAAGGTTATCATCTATATGTTATAGTAATGATCCGTTACATTACTCAGGTCACCTGTGATAGCGATCTCACTTCTGAATTGGAAGGTTGTTCCAGTCCTAACCCAGAACATGAGCACAAAAATCAAGACTGAAACTTTAGTGTGGTACTGAGAGAGTGCTGTACTCTCAGGGTTGTGGCCCATTGAATGAAACATTAAACTGAGACCTCTCTTTCCTCTCAGGGAGTTGTAAAAGTTATTTTGAAGAGGACCATACACCTTGCCCAAAATTTAATTCCTCAATCAATGTCAAAAAACAGATTATCAGGTCATTATCACATTGCTGTTTGTGGGAGCTTGCTGTGTGCAAATTGGCTGCTGTGTTTCCAACAACACACAATTAACCACCCTTCAAAAGTATTTCATTGACCATAAAATGTTTTGGGAGATCATATGATCTGAAAGGTGCTGCATAAATGCAAGTCTCCCTTTCTTTTATATCCAGATTATCCATCTACCCTTGAAACACAACTATTCCACCTTGGCTACCAGGGAACATTCTCCATTATCCAGCCTCTCCATTCCCCAGCCACACCCCTCCTCCCAACCCCAAGCACAGGAGCCCTTGTTCACAAGGGATATTAATTTGGATGCATATGCCAGAAACCGGACTTTTGGTCCAACAGGTGTGTATGATAGGAGACCCACCTAACTTTCTCTAACCCTATCAGCATAAGCTTCAATTCCTTTCTGCCTCATGAATTTATCCAGCTTCTCCTTGAACGCATTTTTCTCATGATGTGAACAACACTGGCAAGACCACATTTATTCCCCGTCTCGAGTTGTGCTGAGACGGCTCTTTCGAGGAGACCTTTAAAGACTAGAATGAAGAAACAAGGCAGTGAGGTTTATGAAAGGAGTTCCAGTGAGTGGTCTTGAATGAGCTAAAGACTCTGTCATCAAAGGCTGGTTGGGGGAGAGAAGAGCAGTATACTTGGAGGCCGTTCTCTAGGTAAAGGATTATCTCCTATATTCCCTGTCATACTTACTCATGATTATCTATTATGTTTATGGCCCCTAGTTTTGGCCTTCTCCGACAAGTGGAAAACATCTCCTTTTTATCTACCCTATTGAATGCCTCATAAAGACATCTGTCAGGTCACCCCTCAGCCTTCTCTTTTCAAGAGTCCTTTATCATCTCACAAACCTGTCCCTATGATATAACCACTGCTCACATTCCAAACGGATCAGGTAGATATTTAATCTACAAGGTGGTCAAGGATTATTGGGTACAGGCAGGAAAGTGGAGTTAAGGCCACAGTCAGATAAACCAAGATCTTATTGAATGACGGAGCAGGTTCAAGGGACCAAATGGCCTTCTCCTGCTCCTAGTTCTTATAAGCGTAAAACACGTGTTCATCCAGCCCCCCTTTTAAAGAAGCAAATCAATACCCTCCTTGACGACCTTGGGCTCTGCACTGCTTCAACGAACACAGGTAGAGAGGGTCGGCTCACTCCACATGAAACTGGAGCAACTCTGCACCCTTGGGCTTGCCCTGACTTAACTATGCAGATTGTTCAGTCAAATCTGAGCTGAGAGATCAGGGACAACAATATTGTTGCTCTTCAGTGACATCATTCCCTGTAGATATTCTCAGGAAGGTGAAGTCACCAGTTCCTGAGGATGTCCTCTGTAGCGCCGGTGTGCATTCCTACTGGATTACTTACGATACTCGAATGAGCACTGCAGTATACTCAGGCGACTAAATGGATTTGGCAAGGCACCCATACCAGAGTTCATGACTGTTTTCTCTTTCACACTGATTACCCCTGTTGATGGAGTTTTTCCACCTAATTCCATTGGAGTCAATGACCGTGTTTATAGTGACATGTCACTGACCTGGGTGGGGGGGGTGGTGGTGGAGAGTGGTGGGGTGGGGGGGGTGGGGGGGTAGGGGAGCTGGGTTCTGATTGCTGCTTTGGGAATCTGCAGCTCGCCTACCCCAAGTGACCCACAGACACGCACGGCTCTGCTTGGAGAACTCCAAGAGAGCCAGTCACCTACCCAAGCTATCGGCTGGGGAATGGAAAGAGGTGCAGAGAGAAAGCAGGGGTGTGAAAGGGAGCAGGAGGGTAGAGGAGAAAGCAGATTAAATAATTGAAATAGGATAATAGTAAAAAAAAAATAATTGAACTACCCGTGACCCTGAATCTGGTTTGGTCCTACAGATGAGGAAAAATAGAGGTTTATCAGATGAGACCAATTATATTAATTTGGCCTCAGGTCAGAAGGCTTTTGGGAAGCTTTTAATTTATTTATGGTTACAGCACAGAAAGCCATTCAGCCTGCCAACTCTGTGCTGGCTCTCTGCAAGAGCGGTTTAGCTGACCCCACACCTCTGCCCTTGCCTTGTAGATCTGCAAATCCTTTTCCTTCGGGTGCTTATCCGATTTTCTTTTGAAACTCACAGTTGAATCTGTCTCCGCCTCACTCTCAGGCTGTGCATTCCAGGTTTGTAACCACTCACTGTGCAAAAAGGTTTTTCCTCATGTCTCCTTCGGCTCTTTTGATAATCTCTTTAAACCTGTGTCCTCTGCTTCCGAATTCTTCATTCAATGCAAACAGCCTCTCTCTATCGACTCTGTCCAGAACCCTCAAGACCTTGAGCACCTCTATCAAATTTCTTCTCAACCTTCTCCTCTCTAAGGAGAAAAGCCCCAGTTTCTCTCACCTACCCATACTGCTGAAGTCTCTCAATGCTGGAACCATTCTAACTGGCCTCATGAACAAGGAAGCACCATCTTAAAATTAGAGCGAGGCTGTCCAGGAGGACAATTATGAAACACGTTGTCCACAGAAAGGGTAGTAGATTTCTAAAATCGCCCCCCCCAGCTCCAAATGGCGGTGGTGGTTGAGGCGGTGGGGGGGGGGGGGGTGCGTGGGTGGCGGGGGGGGGGTGGTGGTGCGTGGTTGGGGTGGGGGTGGGTGGTGGCATGGGGAGGGGAAGGGAAGAACAACTGAAGTTTTCAAGACTGAGCTTAATAGATTTTTGTTCGGCAATAGTATTAAGGGTTATGGAGCCAGGATGGGTAAAGGCTGTTGAGCTGCTGATTGGCCATGATCTGAGTGAATGGTGGAATAGGCTTCAAGGGCTGAATGGCCTCCTCCTATTCCAATGTTTCCATCAAGGGACCCTACCTTAGATGCTTTCTCCTCTACCCTCCTACTCAGTCTCACTCCAGTTTCTAATGGGCAGATCTGCAGCATTAAAGTGCTCCTAATTCAGTGTATAATTATCACTCAGAAGCTACAAATGGCTGATCTGGGAAATGGAAAATGAAAGTAGCACACAGTGGGGGCTGAGGCATATTGTTAGGGCAGAGTAGAAGGGACTTTTTCCATCATGTCTCCTCAGTGGTGTCATTGACGGCCTACAAGGGGAAGTATTCAATTTCCCAGCACTATCATTCCTCACCTTGACTAAAATACAACCACGGAGAAAGAAAAGTGGACGCTGGGCTGAGGATGTGATGTGGTTGGGGTTTGATGCCTCTGATTACAGCCTATATAGAATCATAGAATGATACAGGACAGAGGGAGCCATTCGACCCATTATGCTTGTGCTGCCTCTTTGAAAGGGTTACCCAATTACCTGCTATTTTCTTATAGACCTGCAAATTTTCCCTCTTCAGTATTTATCCAATTCCTTTTTGAAAGTTACTATTGAGCTGCTTCCAGTGCCCTTTCAGGAAGCACATTCCAGGTCACGACAACTCGCTGCATCAAGTCTTTTCCCACATGTCGCCTCTGGTACTTTTGCCAAGGATCTTGAATCTTTGTCCTCTGGTTACCAGCCCTTCTGCCACTGAAAACAATTTTTTTTTCTTATTTACTGTGTCAAAACTCCTCTAGTTTCGAACAACGTCTATTGAATCTCCCCCTAACCTGCACTGCTCTCAGGAGAACAATCCCAGTTTCTCTAGTCTTTCCGTGCTATTGAAGTACCTTGCCCTGGTAGCATTCCATTGAAACTCCTTTGCATATCTATCCCTGGCCAAGTTCACCCATGAATAAAGGGTGTAAGAGCTACTGGCATCAGGAGAGGAGGGGGCACAGCGCTTGTCACACAAAATGATGAGGGTGTCACTGTGCAGCAACTGAGTGAAGCTTTCTCAGTTGATGCAAAGCAGGAGATCTAACACTGATTTTAGATGAAATTGTCCAAAAATAAAACTCTAGCCTCTCTGGCCTGAGGATTTCTTAAGCCAACAGTGCACATGTGAGAAAAATCAATGGGTTGAAATCACTCAATTCAGTAACAAACGCAACAGCCAATTTACGCATAGCAAGCTCCCACAAACAGCATTGTGAAAATGACCACATCATCTGTTTTGGTGATGTTGACTGAGGGATAAATATTGACCAGGGAACCCAAGATAACTCCTTTGCTCTTCTTCGAAATGGTACCATGGAATCTTTTACACCCATCTGATGGGACTGGGTTTAATATCCCATTAAAAGGCAGCAGCTCTGACAGTGCAGCACTCCCTCAGAACTGCGCTGGGAGTGTCAGCTCTGACAGTGCAGCACTCCCTCAGAACTGCGCTGGAAGTGTCAGCTCTGACAGTGCAGCACTCCCTCAGAACTGCGCTGGGAGTGTCAGCTCTGACAGTGCAGCACTCCCTCAGAACTGTGCTGGGAATGTCAACTCTGAAAGTGCAGCTCCCTTAGAACTGCGCTGGCAGTGTCAACTCTGACAGTGTAGCACTCCCTCAGTACTCCACTGGGAGTGTCAGCTCTGACAGTGCAGCACTCCCTCAGAACTGCGCTGGAAGTGTCAACTCTGTCAGTGCAGCACTCCCTCAGAACTGCGCTGGCAGTGTCAGCCTAGATTTTTGTGCCCAAGCCCTGGATGAGACTTCAACACACTTCCTTCTACCTCAGAAGCAAGAGTAGCAACTGCAACACAGCTGATGCATTTATTGTTGTTTATGGGATCCTGCTGTGCACCAATTAGCTGCCATATTTCCCTAACTAATAACAGTGATTACACTTCAAAAGTAATTCAGTGGCTGTGAATCACTTTGGGATATCCTCTAGTCATGAAAGGTGCTATATAAATGCAAGTTCCTTCATTTAAACAGTAGACAAAGGGTTTTTACCATAAATGTTCTTATGTATTTGTTACCTTTGCTGAACCTTGTGTTTCAACCCAACTATATTTCTCATGTGCACCTGTGGTTTAATAAAAGCTCATCCCTGCAAGGCTAAGAGGTTTTTTTTTGGACAATTTTGTTTAAAATCTCTGGCAGGCTTCATGGTTTATGTCAACTGTGAAAATGCTACAATCAGTTGATGCATAGTGACATCCTCCTCGAAAGTCTAATCTGTGATGCTCTCACTGTAATGTTCTGTATCTAAAACTCCTCTGGTTATAGAGTTATCAGCCCTCCTGGATTGTCCTGGAACTCCAGGAATTATAGACCTGCATTGGTGACTAGAAGGGACTTTAATTATCCTGGTATAGGCTGGGATAGTAATAGTGTAAAGCACAAAAAGGGGGATGAATTCCTGAACTGTGTCCAAGAGGCATTTCTTGATCAGTGTGCTTCCAGCCCCCAGAGGTCAGATGCAGTTCCGGATCTAATTCTGGGGAATAAAGTGGGGCAAGTGGACCGTGTTTCAATGGGAAAGCATTTGGAGAATCCATCCATCCTTAATTAGCCATTGTCCACAAGGGACCATAGAAACTTTTCTCTGTTCACTGCGTGCTGCTGTCATTCCTCCCTCCATCCAGTTTCTGATGTTGTCCACCATCCAGTCCTTCTCCAACCTGACCTCTTCCTTCCAGATGTTTCACCTTCTATTGTCACCAACACCCAGACTCTCACTGCACCTTTTCCAATGGTCGTGCTTTCTCAATTTCCACTTCACCGCTTCAGCTAAAAGCCCATGAGCTGCTGGGGCTCCGATTTTCTTGGGGGCAAATTCATTGCTTCTTCGGTCTCTCCAGCCGACTCTAAGGGCCCTTTGACAGAGCCACGTTTCACAAGCTGTAACCCTTCTTATCATCAGCCTTATTGAGGGTTCAGCTCTTGCACCTAAACATGACACAATGCTTCACACCAGAGAACTTACAAGTGTCGGCCGTTGTTAGATGCCCTCCATCAGGAGCCACCCTCCACGTTTCAAAACAAAAAATAAACGTTAAGACCTATTCCACCCTGAGACCCAACTTACCCAGGAGTAACACCAGCTGGGATCGTAACAAAGCAAAGTTAGGATCTACCAAGCCAGGTTTTACTCTAGGATCTAACTTGACCAGTATTAACATCAGGAGAGGAAAACTGAGCCAACATTCCCACCCATAGTCACTTTCCATGAGACCATTTAGGATCCTTGTCAAAAAACTATTGGGAACTAGGGATAGTTCAAGTAAGTTATATTTGTATTTTTGGGCTTTAGGAATGAGTTTTAGCTTTAAGGTTAATTTATATTTCTTTATTAAGGGGACCTAAGTTTGAGTTTCTCTTTAAACTGATGCCTGCAACTCTGTGGGGTTTTGTTTGTTTTGATTCATTCATGGGATGTGGGTTTTGCAGGCTGGGCCAGCACTTATTGCCTATGTTCAGAGGGCATTTTCTGGAGACATATGTAGGACAGACCACATGAGGATAGTGGATTTCCTTCCCTAAAGGATGTTAGTGAACCAGATGGGTCTTTATGATAGTCATCATCAGGCTTTTAATTCAAGATTTTTTTTTTCATTATTGAATTCAAATTTCATCATCTGCTATGGTGGGGTTTGAACCCAGGTCCCCAGAGTGTTATGCTGGGTCTCTCCATTAACTAGTCCAGCGATAATGCCACTATGCCACCACCACAGGGAAAGCTATCCTGTTGTCTAGCAATGGGAGTGACCCACAGAGACAAAAAAGGATTTTCAATTCAGCTGTAAGGATCTGCCAGAAGTACAGGAGAGGGACTGATAGCCAGTCCCAAACTAGAGAAGAAGCCAAAACCCAGGCAGAAGAACAGGAGAAAGGTCCCAAGGAAACCTTCTAGTTAAAGGAAGAACAGGAAACTGGAGGGGTCCGTCAAGAGGGATAGAGGGAGAGCTGGAGAGTGCGGGGCAGTTGACATCTTAGGAACGAGATTTGTTTCTAAGGAATGCAGCTGGCCTGAAACCCGAAAGCACTTTTTAATGTTTTAGTGTAGATGCCAGATTAACCTCCCCTCCAGGTCACCTACTGGCTTCTTGTTTGCTTATGTGTTTAATGTCCTTCCTGCTCAGGACACCCAATTCGCACAGCGTCCTAAACTGCTCAGCCACACCTAGTTGTTGAGTTCTAGTTATCCCCTGGTGACATGCTGCTGCCCGTTCTGATTTCTGCTGGGTTAATTAAACACCAAGGCCCCATTGTTGCGCACTGGGAGGTTCACAACTTTTCCTTTTAATAATAGAACGTTCGAAAATAACCTGCCCATTTTACTGACGTACATCTTGGACTGCGAGGCCTGTCATTTACCCAAGGAGAACTGAAGGACCCCATAGCTTTCAAAGCAGACGCCTATTTTCTTCCATTTAACATCTGTAAATGTGATTTTCCGTATAACTGTAGCACACTCGCTTCCTGTTCAGCAAGTAACCTGTTTTTCAGAAAATTCCACTCATTTCTCAGGAATCCAGGATATGTAGAATTTTGTGTGCTGTAATTTTGTGCCTGTTTTTAACTTAATAATTTTCCAAAACGTGAGCTGCCCCTTTTCAGCGACTGATATTAACCCTCTTATCGCTGCAGAATAATTTACTGGGTACTCTCAGGACAATAAGGGCCAATACCGAGTGGTATAGCCTGGCACCAGCCCCTCGTGGTGTAGTCGCATCTGATACATCAACCTTCCTTGTGAATATCAACACTTAAAGCCAGTTTTCAGCCAACAAAAATACTTTGTTTTCAAGCTAAAAAGCACCTCGATCTCACAGAGCCTGGGCCATAGAGGAAGAGGGGAACTTGAATTTATATAACACCTGTCACGTCCTCAGGATGTCCCGAAGCATTTTGTAACCAATGAAGGGCCTGCAAAAACCAGCCAGGTGGATGACCAGGCAATCTGTTTTGGTGACGATGGTCGAGGGATCTTTTACGGTTCGGTTTAGTATCTCATCCAAAGGATAGCATTCCTTCACTGCCGCACTAAGACACCCAGCGAAGATACATATTCTCAAACCCGTGCGGAGTGGGGGATTGAACGCGGAAACTAACTCAAGACGCAAGAGCCAGAGCTGACACGCAAAAATAATAATTAAGGTTTGAAAGGATAAAAAAGCATCTCGAGAATTGCTGAGTCACAGGAATCAGAAAGATCCCGGGCTTGACTCCCACTTGGTGCTGAGCTGGTCGCTCTCTAGCCAGAGGCCAGTGGCATTGTGATTGGATTTAACGCCCCAGGAAGGGGAATATTGCCCAGCATCACACTCTGTATCACCATCCAACAACCCTTGCTGGGAATGTGTGTGCATGCTTGGGGAAAGAGATAAATGGGTCTAACGCATTGTCACTGTCTAGATTCACCTGCCGAAGGTACCACAGGATATCTGGTCCTGGTCATGGTGCCTAAGAGAAAAATTATGCGCCCTAGTTAATGGTATAAACATTTTATGTAATATAAACAATATAATATAATTGGAAAGTGGTTGCAAAATCCTTACTCGCACCAAATTCCATTCCCCTAAGTCCTGAGCTCGCTGACCTACATCAGCTCCCACCTTGATTTAAAAAATTCTCATCCTTATATTCAAACCCCTCCATCGCTTTACGTCTCCCTATCGCTGCGGTTTCCTCCAGTCTCATAACCCCCCCCAGATCCATGAGGCCTCTAATCCCGGCCTCTTGAGCATGCCCCACTTTAATCACTCCTCTGTCTTCAGCTGCCGAGGCCTTAAACTCTATCATTCCATCCCTGAAACTTTCTGACTTGCTCCCTCTCTTTCATCCTTCAATCCTAGCAAGTTCCACATTCTTACAAAGGGAAACAAAAACAGAATTACCTGGAAAAACTCAGCAGGTCTGGCAGCATCAGCGGAGAAGAAAAGAGTTGACGTTTCGAGTCCCCATGACCCTTCGACAGAACTAGGTAAATCCCAGGAAGGAGTGAAATATTCTTACAAAGGGGTTTGATAAGTTGGATGAAGAGATCTTTTTCCTTGTTGAGGAGTTTAGAAGTAGGGATTCTAAATTGGAGATAGTCACTAATAAATCCAGTGAGGAGTTTAAGAGAAGCTTCTTTACCAGAGAGTGCGCAGAATGTGGAACTTGCTACCACAGGGAGTGGCTGAGGTAACTAACTTAGATGCATTTAAGGCCAAGCTGAGTAAACACAGGGAGAAAAGGAATAGAAGATTATGTTTAAAACAGTAGAAAGAGGAGGATTATGTGGAGCATAAACACCGGTGAGGCACGTGCAAATGAGAGGCGATTCTGAGATTCTCAGATTCTGAGGGGGTTTGACAGGGTGGACGCTGAGAGATTGTTTCCACTGGTTGGGAAGTCTAACACATGGGGACACAGTCTCAGGATGAGGGGGCCGATCATTTAGGACTGAGATGAGGAGAAATTCCTTCACTCAGAGGCATGTTGGCTTTCATTGTGAGAGGACTGGAGTACAGGAGCAAGGGTGTCATACCGGATCTTGGATCTGGAGTACTGTGTGCAGCTTTGGTTCCCTTACCCAAGAAAGGACATAGTTGCCGTGAAGGGAGTGCAGTGAGTGTTCACCAGGCTGATTCCCAGGATGGCAGGATTGTCATATGAGGAGAGATTTGGCTGACTAATCCTTATTCACTGGAGTTTAGAAGAATGAGAAAGGATCTCACTGAAATGTATAAAATTCTGACACTATGGACAGACTGGATGCAGGGATGCTGTTTCCTTTGGCTGGGGGTGGGGGTCTAGAACATGGGGTCACAGTCTCAGGATACGGGGTAAGCCATTTAGGACTGAGATGAGGAGAAACTTCTTCACTCAGATGGTGGTGAACCTGTGGGATTCTCTACCACAGAAGGCTGTAGAGGCCAAGTTACTGAATGTATTTAAGAAGGAAATAGATAGATTGCTAGACTCGAAAGGTGTCAAGGGATATGGAGGTTACAGCATTGAGCTAGAGGATCAGCCATGATCATGTTGAATGGTGGAGCAGGCTCCAAGGGCTGAATGACCTACTCCTGTTCCTACTTTCTATGTTGTGAACCTTTAGAATTCTCTACCCCAGACGATTGTGAGTGCTCCATCGCTGAATACATTTAAGGCTGGGATAGACAGAGTTTTGGTGTTTCAGGGAATCAAGGGAAAAAGGGAGTGGTTGGGAAAGTGGAGTTGAAGCCCAAGATGAACCATGATCATATTGAGTGGTGGAGCAGGTTCGATGGGATATGTGGTTTATTCCTGCTCCTTTCTTGTGTTCTTGTGTATCCATCCTGGCTACAAAAGCCATGGTGAAAAAGAGATAAAGTAAATTAAGAGTTGCCTAAGCCATAGTAATGGGTCTATTTGCAGAAAACATTTACATCTTGATGCCTGAAGCAGAGAATTTGGATCTTCCAGTTGCATTCCTGTTTGAAGGGTGATAGACTCATGGACGTTTACAGCACAGAAGAAGGCCATTTGGCCCATCATGTCGGTGCTGGATAACAAAGATCTGACTGCACTGATCCCATTTTCCAGCGCTTGGCCCATAGCCCTGGAGGCTATGGCAATGCAAGTGAATATCTAAATACTTCTTAAATGTTATCAGAGCTTCTGACTCAACCACCCTTTCAGGCAGTGAGTTCCAGACTCCCACCACCCTCTGGGTGAAAAAAATTCTCCTCAACTCCCCTCTTAACCTTCTACCTCTTACCTTCAATCTATGCCCCCTGGTTATTGACTCCTCTAGTAATGGAAAAAGTGTCTTCCTATCCACCCTATCTATGCCCCTCTTAACCTTATACACCTCAATCAGGTTACCTGTCAACCTTCGCTGCTCCAAGGAAAACAACCCCAGCCTATCCAATCTTTCCTCATAGCTCAGACTCTCCAGCCCAGGCAGCATCCTGGTAAATCTCCTCTGCAACCTCTCCAACGCAATCACATCCTTCCTATAATGTGGTGACCAGAACTGCAGGCAATACTCTAGTTGTGGCCTAACCAGCATTTTATACAGTTCCAGCATAATCTCCCTGTTCTTGTATTCTATGCCTCAGCTAATAAAGGCAAGTATCCCATATGCCTTCCTAACCACCTTATCTACCTGTCCCACTACCTTCAGGAATCTATGGATATGCGCACCCTCTGATCTTCAGTGCTTTCCAGGGTCCTACCATTCATACCCTTGCCTTGTTAGCCCTCCCCAAGTGCATTACCTCACACTTTTCCAGCCCTGCCCACCTGACCAGTCCATTGATATCCTCCTGTAGTTTACAGCTAGCCTCCTCACTATTTACCACCCTACCAATTTTCATGTCATCTGTGAACTTCTTGATCACACCCTCTACATTTAAGCCCAAATCATTTCTGTACACCACAAACAGCAAGGGCCCCACACCGAGCCCTGTGGAACCCCGCTTCTGGTCACAGAAACATCCCTCTACCATTACCCTCTGCTTCTTGCCTCTCAGCCAATTTTGGATCCAACATGCCACTTTGCCTTGGATCCCATAGGTTCTTACTTCCTTGACCAGTCTGCCATGAGGGACCTTATCAAGTGCCTTGCTAAAGCCCTTGTAGACCCTCATCAACACTCCTGGTTACCGCCTCAAAAAATTCCATCAAATTTGTCAAACACGACCTTCCCTGATTGACCTGCGTCTCTCCAAGTGCAGATATATTCTGTCCTCAGAATTCTTTTTAGTAACTTCCCCACCACCGAGGTTAGACTGACTGGTCTGTAATTTCCTGGTCTATCCCTTCCCCTCCCTTTTTTAATAACGGGATAACATTAGCAGTCCTCCAGTCCTCTGGCACCTCACTTGTGGCCAGAAAGGATTTGAAAATTACTGCCAGGGCCCCTGATATTTCTTTCCTTGCCTCTCTCAACAGCCTGAGGTACATTGCATCTGGGCCTGTGGACTTATCCACTTTTAAGGTCGCTAGTACCTCTTCTAATTTCCTCCAATATTTCAGTCCTCAGCCCTGATGTCTATACCTGCGTCATCCTTTTCCATTGTGAAGACCAACACCAAGTATTCATTGAGGACTGTACCCATGTCTCCCGGGTCCTCACACACATTACCTCATGGTCCCTAATTGGGCAGGCTCTGCCCCTCAATTAAGTAACAAATCTGGTTTACTTAGAAAAACGCAAAATGCTGGAAATACTCAGCAGGTCAGGTAACCCCTGTGGCGAGTGTATCAGAGTTAACAGGTCTCTTCAGGTCTATGACCTTACTCATGTTTTGTATCATATGAAAATGAAGACAATTCTGGTATTCAAAGCAGCTTTTGAATCCCAAACCAATATGGCTACATCTTGCAGCTTTGTGACACTTGGCTGAGTCTTTCCTCACCTCATAGAGTCTTCCTCAGGTATTTGAGCCTCAGCACTTTCTGGTGCTTGCAAATTTCTGCTTGTGAAAGAGCTGCCAAGCCTACTTGTGTGCCACACTGCCCTCCAGTGGTACTTGAGACACTTGTGACAATAAGCACTCATAAGGATACCAACACCAACAGCATTTAGATAAGCCCCTTTATTGTAGCGAAACGTTCCAAGGCACTTCACAGGAGCATTTATCAAATGAAATTCGACACCAGACCACATGAAGGTAGATTAGGACAGATGAACAAAAACTTGTTCTATGAGGTAGGTTTTAATTCCAAACTTTATAGCCTAGACAAAAACAAAAACAGAATTACCTGGAAAAACTCAGCAGGTCTGGCAGCATCGGCGGAGAAGAAAAGAGTTGACGTTTCGAGTCCTCATGACCCTTCGACAGAACTTGAGGATCCCTCAAGTTCTGTCGAAGAGTCATGAGGACTCGAAACGTCAACTCTTTTCTTCTCCGCCAATGCTGCCAGACCTGCTGAGTTTTTCCAGGTAATTCTGTTTTCGTTTTTGTTTTGGATTTCCAGCATCCGCAGTTTTTTTGTTTTTATCTTTATAGCCCAGGTTCAGCTGCCGAATCTGGAAGATTCCTCGTAAAGGCACACCTTCTAACCCAGATCAGTGCAATGCCTGTGCTGTGAGCAGCTGACTCGGTTTTTGATAGTTGTTCTCGTCAAGATTAGGGAACGAATCAGACAGCAGCCAAAGAGGTCAGGAAAGGCTGAACAAGAGACAAAGGAGATGGAAATGAGAGCCGAATAAACGCAGGACAAAGATCAGTGCAGGAAGATGTGATGGGTAAGGAGGAAGGCGTGTGACAAAATGGGTTTCGATTGTTTTATAAAAGGAACCGAGTGTACCAAACGACAACATAAATAATTTGTACCTATATAGCACCTTTAACACAATAAAATCTCCCCAAGGTGCTTCACAAGAGCATTATAAAACACCGAGGCACATGAGGCAATATTAGGCTGGATGACTGAAAGCTTTGAGCAAAGAGGTAGGTTTTAAGGAGTATCTTAAAGGAGCAAAATGAGGTGGAGGGACAGAAAGATGTAGGGAGGGTATTCCAGAGCTAGGCAACTGAAGACACAGCGACCAGTGTGGAGCGATTAAAATTGGGGATGGACAAGAGGCCAGAATTACCGGGGTGCAGAAATCCCAGTGGGTTGGAGGACATTACAGAGATAGGGAGGGGTGAGGCCATGGAGGGACTTGAAAACAAGGATGAGAATTTTAAAACTGAAATGTTGCTTGACCGGGAGCTAACATAGGCCAAAGAGCACAGGAGTGATGGGGGAATGGGATTTGGTGTGAGGTAAGACATGGGCATCCACACATTAATATTTTATAAATACAGACACATATGTCCTAATGTGGTTCACCATGGCAGCCAGTAAATCGATCTGAATGAACCAAGGTCTTGGAACAGAGGTTACGCTGATCGCAAGCATCAGTTGATCAAATTGTTGGCAGGTTTGATAACTATAGAAGGCAGTGGAGACATAGGGCAGCCTCAAACAGCTGACACATTCAACGTGAGATCATATCAGCCTTGGCTGTAGTGCCCTGGTTCTATTTTATATCTCTGTAGCTCTAGCACCTGCTGTACAAGTTAGATAATAGAATCTTACAGCACAGAAGGAGGCCATTTGCCTGATCATGCCTGTGCTAGCTCTTTTCAAAAGCTACCAATTACTTCCCCCTTTGATTTTTCTACCAACCATCTTACATCTGTGTCCTCTGCTTATCGACCCTCCTGCAGTTGTTAACAGCTCCTCCTTATTTCATCTATCAAAACTTGTGCCAGCTGTACGAAAGAGCTATTCACTTAACACCGCACTTTCTTCAGATCCTTAAAGTTCAGGTCCAGTCGATCAATTAATTTCACACAAGGATATAAAAACAAACGTTTTGTTGAAGTATCTCTATCTTGTCTTTACAATGGACTTGAGATGCTTCATCATCTCAAATCTTCATTGACTTCAATACATATATACACATAAATACACACATACACACTTGAACAGTAATTAGAAAAATATATGCTTCCGTTAACAGACAGACGGGGAGCATCAGGAGATAGCTGAGTCAGTCAGGATGCTCCCTGTTCAATCACTGAAGGTCAGGGGTTGATGATCCTAAGTATATACGAAGATCAGTAATGGTGGACTTGATAATCTTTGCCGGAATGGTTTCCATGTTCAGCCTCTGGTAAGCAGTGTATCGATGGCACCCTCCGAATGAATAGAAATAATCCCCGCCTTGATGACCTTTGATCCAGAGGACATCTATCGGAGGCACATCATGCACTTTGTTTGTGTCCTGTGGAAGAAAGAGATTGTTGCCATGTTTGTTTTCACCAGAGAACAGAGAACAACATCAACCAGACCTAGCCCAGGGAAACCAACCCCAACATGGAAGAGGCTCACATTTTGTGGAGTGACGAGGCACAAGGTTACTGGTCCTCTAGTCTTCTTCATTATAAAGTGCTGGGTTCTAGATCTGCAATGGGTGACCACAGAGCTGGGAGGCGTGAGGAAGGGAGATGTCAAATTAAGGTCAACGTCACACACAAGAGCACAAAATGGATAAAAACTATTAGGGGGATGATTGGACTCAGGTTGGCTTTACCCTGGTCTGCCTGCCCCTTCACCACTGAATGATACTTGGAGAAACACAAGAAAGAGCAAGAGTGGAATTGGTCAAATGGATGGGGTGGTTCCCCCTTGCAGTGCATTCTGGGTAGGAAAACACCATTATTGTCAGGCCTCACTAAAGAGGCCTGTTTATATGTGGTTGCCAACTCTCCAGTATTGCCCTGGAGTCTCCAAGAATTGCAGATTACTCTTCTGAACTCCGCTGTGAGTAATGCCAGAGGAAGAAAAATCATAGCGCCATTAAAAAAATTGTGTTTTTTATAAAAATATTCTTTGCCCATTTCCATTCCTAGTTATAAAAATATTGAACAATGATTAAAAGTCATTTTCAATGACAGTCAAGAATCATCCAATTGAGTATTGAAGGTTTAATTCACTTTTTGTGCGAAGGAGGGGCACCCATGGGCAACCGGGGGGTGGGGGTTAGAAATTTGGGGTGGTACAGCCAGAAGCAGGAGGTCATGTCACAAGACCTCCAGAAATACTTCTAGTCAGGGTTGGCAACTCTATATATGAACCCCTGCAGTTATCTGACCACAGTCAATAATCATCCATAGGCAAGTTTCCAAGGAGATGTAAAATCATTAGCAGGAATTCTAATTTTCTCCTCCCTACCCCGAGGACCCTGTGGTCAGTTGCATCCCCCAAACCTATGATGCACAAGACCAGGGATCAAAATCGGAGCCTTCTGGGCCTGTACAGTTCAGCTGTTTACTGCAACAACTTGTTGACATATTCGAATAAGGTGGATGCCTCTGGCCATTACCCAGGGGTCCCTGCTGGAAAAAAAAGATGCAAGTGTGGAGGTTTGGTGAGCAAGTGATCAAGCTTGGCTGTCATGGACAAATAGCCCAGCAACATTCATGGTCTCCTCATGGCCCAAGTATGGCCATTTGCCAAAGAAAGCAAGAAGCACCTGGAATCGAACCGGACTCACTGGCTACAGGTTTAGGCTGGAAATGTAAAGAAAAAAGGGAAAAACGAAGTATCCTGAGGTATTTAAAACACAGAAACAGGCCATTCGGCCTGCCAGATCCATGCAGCTGTTTATGCTGTGTACAAGCCTGCTCTCACCCATCTTCATCTAAACCCAACAATGTATTCTCCTATCCAATGTCCCCTTAAATCCATCTGTACTATTCCTCACAACCGCTCCATGTGGGGCCAAGTTCCAGGTTATCGATTAAGTTTCTCCTGAATTCCCAGTTGGATTTATTGGTGACGCTCTTATACTTATGGCCTCTAGTTCTGGTCTCTCCCATGAGCAGAAACATTTTTATGTGTCTATCCGATCAAACCCTCTCTTAATCTTAAAGGCATCCATCGACTCACCCCCTCGGCAATGTTTCCTCCAAGCAGCAAGACTACACAGTAGCCCGCGAGTCCCTGCACAGTCCGTGCACAAGTTAACCCATTAGGTAGCCATGCCTACACAGCTGTGAAAAAAAAATTTAAAGCGGCCACACTACAATTGCGCAACTACAAAAATTGCCCCCCAGTCCTCTCTCCTCCAAACCCTGTTCAACCTTTCCTGACTGGTTTAACCTCCCAGTTCTGGAATCATTCCAGTCCATCATGCTTGCTCCTTGTTCAATGCCTTCAGATCCTTCTTATAATGTGGAAACCAAACCTGTTTGCAATACTCCAAGTGCAGTCCAACCAAGACTCTATACGAGTTTAACATAACAAATGTCCAGGGATAGCTCATTGGGAAGTTACAGAATGCTCACCGCTGCCTCCTCAAGGTCAGTTAAGGATGAGCAACAGATGCTGACCTTGCCAGCAGTGCTCACATCCCATGGAAGAATAGAAAAAAATATATCAAACTGACAATCTGGAAGTTTAGAGACAGACCTGTCCACTCAACTCCGCTGGGTTTATTTCAAAAGCTCTGTGATCTGGTTTGACACAACTCACTACCAATAATAAACACAGCTTCAGGGACTAGTGGACCTGTTGCAGGAGGGACCCGGACAGTTTGGGGGTGGGTGGGGGGCACTGGACCACAAAAATAGGACATGTCATTTAATGGTTAAAAAAGCCGAGTTCGAGAGCCAGTGAGTGAGAGTACGAACTAAATGGGATCAGGGTAGAGGAAATGCCAAATACTGCAGTCTGGAGGCTTTGGGGATAAACACCTTTAAATTGTTAGCACAATGAGCAGTGGTAGTAAAAAAAAACCAAATAGATTCTTAAAATGTGTAGCTTAAGGGATATAGCACAAATCCAGGAAATTGATAGTTAGTTCATACAAAGCACTGACTCACCCCACCTTGAACATTGTTTACAATTCTGGACATCATATCACAGGGGGGATATCCTGACCTTGGACAGAATACAAAGAAGGGCAACCAAAGCAGACAAATGGGATTGGATGCCTGAACTGTGAAGAAAGACCAGGAATATTTACATTGGAATAAGGCAACCTAGAAAAGAGCCCGCTCCGATATTTGAGGCCTTGAAACGAATCCCAGAATGTAGTTCAGCTTTAAGGGAAAATCTTTTGGACGGGGTTCAAGCTTAAAAGGAAAAGCTAACTATACATATGAACGTATGAGTTCTTCATACCAACAAGGCAAACCCGTGGAAAGCTCACAAAGTTGGACAGTTCAGTTCCCTGTCAATGGTGACCCCCAGGATGTTGATAGTGGGGTATTCAGCGATGGTAATGCCGCTGAAGGTCAAGGGGAGAAAAAAGGTATTAGTGTAACATTATTGTAATAGTAAATGAAACACATTTCTATTGAGCAGGAAAGAAAGAAGGGAAACATATTTGTTCGTACATTTAAGATTGGTAACTTGATGAAGTTTGATTAATACAGTTAGAAATGAGTTCATAACAAAAAAAAAAATAAACATTCTTAATCAGCGTGTCAATCTACCACCCGTGAATAACCCCATTTCCCGGTTAGTGTCCTGGGATCCAGAAGTTCCAGCTTAATTTCTGGAGGCTCCTCGAAGGCCTGAAAATTGACACAATTAGTGGAAACTTTGAATAGTGCTTCATTCAACTTGGGAGCGTGCAGCCTGTTTTGCGGGGAGGGCTTCCTTCTGGTGTCTTAAAAAAGCATGTAAAAGATTGCAGGAATGCGAGTAGCACTGTACCTAATTTGCACTTAAAATTCCAGAATCTTTAGCAGCGGTTACCCTGAGTTCGGACAATGTTGGGCCAAAAAAAACCAGTGCAATCAAGTGAAAACTCCAGGCCACAGCAACCTTCAGAACCCCAGGACATCACAAAGCGGCTTACAGCCAATTAAGTGCTTTTGAAGTGAAGTCGCAGCTGTAAAGTAGGAAATGTGGCAATTGGTGCATAGCAAGATCCCATAAGCAGGATAACTGAGTGGTGGATAAATTGGTCAGAACAACAGAGGGGAAACCCCCCCACTCCCTGCTCTTACAGAAGCAAAATACTGAGGATGCTGGAAGACTGAAATCAAAGCAGGAAATGCTAGAAATATTGAGCAGATCAAGCAGCACCTCTGGAGATAGAAACACAGTTGATGTTTCAGGTCTGTGATCTTTCAACAGAACAGACCTCCCCCCCACCCCCACCCACCACTCCCACCACCACCCACCCCCACCCCCTGCTCTTCTCCAAGTAGTATAATGGAATGTTTTGCCTCCATCTGAGGGTGCAGATGGGGCCTCAGTTTATTGCCTCATCTGAAAGACGGCACCTCCAACAGTGCAGCACTCCCTCAGTACTGTCCCTGTCAGTGGAGATCACATTCTGGCCTGTTAATCTGGAGTGCGACCTGAACTTTCTGAGCCAGAGTTGCTGCCCACTGAGCCCAGGCTGACAGGTCCTAAAAGATCTGAAATGAAAACAGAAGGTGCTGGAAAAGTTCAGCAGGTCTGGCAGTATCTGTGGAGAAAGAAACGGAGTTAATGTTTCGAGTCCAACGTGACTCGATATATGAAGAATCATCTTAGACTCAAAACATTAACTCTGTTCTTCTCGCTCCACAGATGCTGCTAGGACAGGTGAGTTTTTCCAGCACTTACTGCTTTTTATTTCAGATCTCCAAAATCCACAGTATTTTGTTTTTATCTAAAAGATCTTAAGTCTTGAAGAAGATTCTCCCTCAGTGATTTCATCAACTATCCTCCCTTACACAACAGATTATGATTGCACAATGTTCAGCACCATTCGTGACTCCTCAGATACTGAAGCAGTCCATGTCCAAATGCATCAAGACCTGGACAATATCCAGCCTTGGGCTGACAAGTGGCAAGTAACATTCATGCCACACAAGTGTCAGGCAATGACCATCTCCAACAAGAGAGAATCCAACCATCGCCCCTTGATGTTCAATGGCATCACCATCACTGAATCCCCCACTATCAACTCCTGGGGCGGGGGGTTACCATTGACAGAAACTGAACTGGACGAGCCATATAAATACTGTGGCTACAAGAGCAGGTTAGAGGCTAGGAATCGTGTGAGGAATAACTCACTTCCTGACTCCCCAAAGCCTGTCCACCATCTACAAGGCATAAGTCAGGAATGTGATGGAATACTCCCCACTTGCCTGGATGAGTGCAGTTCCCACAACACTCGAGAAGCTTGACCCTGTCCAGGACAAAGCAGCCCGCTTGATTGGCACCACATCCACAAAAAGTCACTCCCTCCACCACCAACGAATAGTAGCAGCAGTGTGTATCATCTACAAGATGCACTGCAGGAAATTCACCAAGGCTCCTTTGACAGCACCTTCCAAACCCACGACCACTACCATCTAGAAGGACAAGGGCAGCAGACAGATGGGAGCGCCACCACCTGGAAGTTCCCCTCCAAGACACTCACCATCCTGACTTGGAAATATATCGTCATTCCTTCACTGTCGCTGGGTTAAAATCCTGGAATTCATTCCCTAAGAGCACCGTGGGTGTACCTACACCACATGGACTGCAGCAGTTCAAGAAGGCAGCTCACCACCACCTTCTCAAGGGCAACTAGGGATGGGCAATAAATGCTGGCCCAGCCAGCGACGCCCACATCCTGTGAATGAATGAAAAAAAAGCTTATTGCTTGACTTTAAGTTTAAAGCAGCAAGAGGAGAGCTGGGATTTTTGCAGTTTAAAATAGTGAGAGGAGAGCCGGGAGCACACAGAGAGCGGACCTGTGTGAGAAGGAAAGCAGCAGCGGGAGATAAAAACCAACGGCAGAAAGGGAGACCCAGCACATGGAGAGAGGACCTGCGTGAGAAGGAAAGCAGCGGCAGGGGATAAAAGCCTGCAGCAGCGAGTCCCTTCAACCTGTTTCCACCTGTCAGAGCCAGAGTGTGACATCACAGGAAAACAGGTAGATGATTGGTGGGTATCGCTTCCATGTCTCTTTTGATTGGCCAAGTGGTTTAAATTTGGAGACGTTATTACAGCTGAAGAGTACAGTTAAGAAATTCACTTTTAAAATACTTAACATCCAAATTAATTAATTAAATAGAATAGAGATGGCTGGGCAGGCGATGTGTTGCAGCTGTAGCATGTGGGAGCTGGTGGACGCCGGTGCGATCCATGGTGACCACATCTGCAGCAAGTGTTGGCTGCGCGAGGAACTTTGATTCAGAGTTGATGAGCTGGAATCTGAGCTGCAGGGATGGGGAGAGTTACTTGGACACTGTGTTTCAGGAGATAGTCACATCCCATAGATTAATTACATCAAATTTGATCCGTGATCAGGGACAGGAGGGTGTGACTGCGAATAAGGCAGGTATAGGGATCCAGAATTTAGCTTTGGAGGAGCCTGAGCCGGTACCCTTTTCCAATAGGTTTGAGGTTCTTGCTCCCGCTGTGGACGAGGACAGAGACTGCAGGAACGATGAGCGAACTGACCACAGCACCATGCTACAGAGCACCATTCAAGTGGGGGGGAGGAAAGAGAAATGTAGTAGTAATAGGGGACAGCATAGTTAGGGGAATAGATACTGTTCTCTGCAGTAAAGACAGAGAGTTCTGAAGGTTGTGTTGCCTACCTGGTACTAAGGTTAAGAACATCTCTTCTGGGCTGGAGAGGAACTTGGAGTGGGAGGGGAAGGATCCAGTTGTCGTGGTCCACGTAGGTACAAATGACATAGGTAGGACTAGGAAAGAGGTTCTGCTGAGGGACTATGAATAGCTCGTGACTAAATTAAAAAGCAGGACGACAAAGGTAATAATTTCCAGATTACTACTTGAGCCACATGCAAATTGGCATAAGGCAAATAAGATTAGAGAGGTAAATGTTTGATTCAAAGATTGGTGTGGGAGAAATGGGTTCTGATTCATGGGGCACTGGCACCAGTACTGGGGATGGAGAGAGCTGTTCTGTTGGGACGGGCTTCATTTGAATCATGCTGGGACCAGTGTCCTGGGGAATTGTATAACTAGGGTCGTAGATAGGACTTTAAACTAATTAGTCGGGGGGAGGGTTCAATTGAAGGGAAGTTTAAAAAATCAACAAGAAACGACAGAGCAGAGATGCAGGGTAGTGAAGAGGTGAACGACTATCAAAGTGTGACAGGAAGGGGCAGAAAATATAAGCAGAAGAGTGCAGCAGAAATCAGAACCAGAATGAGTAATAATGGTAAAAAGTCAAAGCTTAAGACTCTTTATCTGAATACATGCAGCATCTGTAACAAGTTGGATGTGTTAATGGCACAAATAGAAATATATTGATATGACTTGATAGCTATTATAGAGATGTGGTTGCAGGGTAACCAAGACTGGGAACTCAATATTCAAGGGTATTTGACATTCCAGCAAAATAGGCAAAAAGGAAAAGGAGGTGGGGTAGCTTTGTTAATAAAGGAAGATATCAGTGCGGTGGTGAGTAGTGATATAGGTGCAATAGATCGAGATGTGGAATCAGTTTGGGTAGAAGTAAGGAATAGCAAGGGGAAGAAGTCACTGGTGGGAGTCATCGCAAGGCCTCTGAAGAATTGCCTCATTGTAGGACAAAGTATAAATCAGGAAATACTGAAGGTGTGTAAGAAAGGTGCTACAATTGCCATGGGTGATTCTAATCTGCTTATTGACTGGACAAATCAGATTGGCAGGGGTAACATGGAAGGCAGATTTGTGGAATGCATCAGGGATTGTTTCTTAGAGCAATACATTGCAGAACCTACCCAAGAACAGGGTATTTTAGATCTAGTAATGTGTAATGAAGTAGGATTAATAAGAGATCTTGTAGTTAAGGATCCTTGAGGGGATAGCAATCACAACGTGGTAGAATTTCAAATTTAGTTTGAGGACGAGCGACTTGGGTCTCAAACCAGTGTCTGCAACTTAAATAAGGGCAATTACAGAGGTATGAAGAAAGAGTTGTCTAAAACGGGCTGGGAAAATAGACCAAGGGGAAGGTCAGTGGATGAATACTGGCAGACATTTGAGCAGATACTTCATAATACTCAGCAAAAATTTATCCTGGTCAAAAAGAAGGACTCGATGAGAAGGATAAACTACACATGGTTAACAAAGGTGGTCAAGGAGAGTATCCCTCAAAAATTAAGGTATACAAGGTGGCGAAAACTAGTGGTGGGCCAGAGGGTTGGAAAGTTTTAGGAACCAGCAGTGAATGACTAAAAAGCTAATAAAGAGGGTGTAAATTGATTATGAAAGTAAATTGGCAAGAAATATAAAAGCAAACAGCAAGAGCTTCTATGGGTGTATAAAAGGAAAGAGAGTAGCTAAAGTGAGCATGGGATACTTGGAGGATGCAACTGGAGAATTGATAATGGGGAACAGGGAAATGGCAGATAACTTAAACCAAAATTTTGCATTGATCTTCCTGGTGGAGGACACTATAAACATTCCAAAGGTATCAGAAAATCAAGGAACTAATGGGAGGAAAGATCTTATAACAGTCTCTATCACAAGGGACAAAATATTTGAGAAACTAATGGGACTAAAGGCAGACAAGTCACCAGGACATGATAGCCTGCATCCAAGGGTTTTAAAGGGAGTGGCTGCAGAGATAGTGGAGGCATTGGTTGAAATATTCCAGAACTCTCTGGATTCCAGGAGGGTGCCAGCAGGATTGGAAAACTGCTAATGTGACACCTCTGTTCAAGAAGGAAGGGAGACAAAAAGCAGGAAAATATAGGCCAGTCAGCCTAACACCTGTCATTGGGAAAACGCTAGAGTCCATTATTAAGGAAGACATAGCAGGACGTTTAGAAAAGCTTAACACAATCAAACAGAGTCAACATGGTCTTGTGAAAGGGAAATCATGTTTGACAAATTTACTAGAGTTCCTTGAGGATATAACAAGCAGAGTTGATAAAGGGGAACTGGTAGATGTAGTGTATTTGGATTTCCATAAGGTATTCAGTAAGGTGCCACATAAAAGGTTATTGCACAAGATAGGAGCTTACAGTATCGGAGGTTACATATTAGCATGGATTGAGGATCGGTTAACACACAGAAGACAGAGAGTCAGGATTAATGGGTCTTTTTCAGTTTGGAAAGACAGAACTAGTGTTACAAGGATCAGTTCCAGGGCCTCAACTTTTTACTATCTACATTAATGATTTGGAGGAGGGGACAGAGTGTAATGTATCCAAATTTGCTGATGATACAGAAATAGGCAGGAGGGCATGTGGTGATGAGGACATAAGGAATCTGCAAGGGGAAAAAGATAGGTTAAGTGAGTGGGAAAAATACTTGGCAGATGGAGCTTAATGTAAGAAAGTGTGAGGTCATGCACTTTGATAGGAAAAATCAGAAGGCAGACTATTATTTAAATGGAGGGAGACTCCAAAAAAGTGCAGCACTGAGGGATCTGGGTGTTCTTATGAATGAAACACAACAAGTTAGCATGCAGGTGCAGCAAGTAATTAAGAAGGCAAGTGGAATTTTGGCCTGTATTGCTAGGGGGTTAGAGTTTAAAAATAGGTAAGTCTTGTTACAACTGGAACTGTTGGTGAGGCCGCATCTGGAGTACTGTGTGCAGTTTTGGTCCCCGTATTTAAGAAAGGATATGCTGGCATTGGAGGCAGTTCAAAAGAGATTCACTGGGCTGATTCCTGGAATGAAGGGGTTGACTCGTTAAGAACAGCTAAACACGTTAGGCCTTTATTCATTAGAGTTTAGAAGAATGAAGGGTGAACTTATTGAAACTTACAAGATTCTGAGGGAGCTTGACAGGGTGGATGTTGAGAAGATGTTTCCACTAGTGGGGAAATCTCGAACTACAGGACATAGTTACAGAATAAGGGGACACTCATTTAAAACTGAGGTGCGCAGGAATTTCTTCTCTCAGAGGGTAGTGAATGTCTGGAATTCTCTACCCCAGAAAGTTGTGGAGGCTATATCACTGAAAATATTTAAAGAGGAGGTAGAAAGATTTTTGAAATATCAGGGAGTTGAGGGCTATGAGGAAGCTGGCATGAAAGAGGAGTTGAGGCCTGGGGCAGATCAGCCATGGTCTTATTGAATGATGGAGCAGGCTTGAGGGGCCGAATGGCCTACTCCTGCTCCTAATTCTTATGTTCTTTAGCTGAATGAAAAACCAGTAAACCTTGGAAATGACTGGCAATGGTCTGAACTGGGCTTGCATACCTTATAATGGAACTCCAGTTTGGACCAGTACCAGTCATTTACAAGTTTCCCTGCTTTTTCCTTCTGCTGCCTTCACATTTGCTAACAAGTCTTTGGGAGCCAAATTTTTCAGTGAAAGTGGCTGCAAGTTTTTTTTTTGCCTCTCTAGGGATTAACACGACTCGGGAAGGATAGCAGTGTTCCTCATCGCAAAGCCAGCAAGCCAATGGCAGCTCCCATCCTCACTGAGTGCGGCTCCCCGCCTCTCCCTTTCCTGTAATCTCGTTGAGCTTCACAGGATTCGTTTTAACGTTGTTTTCCGTATGACCAGCCTAGTGCCACTTCGCAGAAACCTCAAGCCACTTCCCGACCTCCGAGTTGCAGCGGGATCTTGAACGGGAACGCAAGGCCAGGAGAGGGAAGTGGCAGGATGGTGAGTCAGGGAGTGGGAGCTTCTGCAAGAGGGTGAACCAGAGAGGGGGAAGAGGCCGCAACTCAAAGGTCGGGGAGGGGCGAGACCACAATGCTGAGGGTTGGAGAGGAGGAGGATCTGCAGCGACCAGGAGATCGGGGAGCAGGAGGTTCAGGAAGCAGGATTGGTGTCAAGCAGGAGGTAACTTAAATGGAAAGTTACATTTTTCTTTTAAAATAAAATAGGTTTAAAAATGTAAGTTATTTCATTGACCAATGTAGGAATTTAGCAATGTAGAACATTGCAACTTAAGTAAGTTTTGCATTATTCAGCTCCTCAAAACTTTCTTACATAGGTGCATTTTAATTCCTTATTTTTTCCTGTTTATTGTTTTATAAATGCTGTTTTTTAAAAAAAATTGTACATTTGTATTTACTTTTAAGTATATGTGATTTTGTTTTCGTTGCACGCGTCACTCTAACATTACATCATGAAGGAGTAGCAAGCAATGATAATTTAGTAAAGTAGTCAATGTAGCTCTCTCACTGCAGGGGTATTTTTTTTTGTTGAAGTGGCGCTCGCTTGAAAAATAGTGAAGACCACCAGGTTCCATCATCTGGTGGATAGAGCTGTTAAATTTCTCATTTTTGTTTCTGTAAGTGTGCAGACCATGAAGCACATGAGAGCAGAAAAAGGCACTAAATAAATACTAGTTCTTTATATAAGTCTGAGTTGCAGGTTTTTCTTTCTCTCCTGGTGCAATCGTCCACTCTGCTTTGGATCAGCGCCACAAAGAATTTAAGATTCTTTAACTTCTTGTTCGGCTGTTCCATCACTTCCCTAACCCGGAAGATGTCGAAGCAGGAAGTTCCAACTCTGTTAATATCACAGCTGATCCATATCGGCACTAAACCGTAAACTTGAGGCGAGAATTCATTCCGTGACTAACATCTCACCGCCACCGCCCCCCCCCCCCCCCCCACCCTCCCCCACTGTCCCCTCCCTCCCCCGCACACACTACATTCCCATTAATGGTTCCCAGCAGATTATCAAAAAAACTGTGAACTGAAATTTCGATTTCAAATTGTCTAATTTTAAATGACGGGCGTTTAGGGACATTCAATCAAACCCACGCTCAGTAAAACATGTCATTTTAGATTCTCGCTAGGAATGTACCTTTTTAAAAAAATAATGTCCCTGTAGCTGACAACGGTGTATTCATCCGCTGACATTTATTCCATTCATTCCGAGAGAGTTGTTCACTGTAATAACCCGTGTTAAATGAAATGTTACAGATGTTCTACCTTTATGCTCTCCATCAAGCTCCTCACTTTGTCTTCGTCCAGCACGGGTGGGAAGGGCCTGATGATAATTCTCATGGGTACATCGTGAGTTTCTGGGATGTTCGCGGAGTGGATGCTCTGTCTTCCTCCATTCTGAACATCGCTGGTTTGTGAATCGCTGAAACGCTGCATATCTCTCCTTGAATGTTGCCAAGTGTCAATGAGGTTACAAAATAGCGAACGGCGGCTGGATATTTGGTTGCGGATACAATGTAACATTTCCGGGATGTTCGGTTGCCACCACCAAGTGCGGACACATAGTATCATTTCCAGTTGATACAGACCCAGGACTGACTCATTCATCACTCCGCGGAGGGAAGGAACCCGTAACCTCCCGCTTAACACACGCCGAATGGGGAGGTGTTTTTCCCGCATTCAAATCCAGAGTACACCGAGATCGAGATCTATCATTCAACACTGATTTACTTTTTTTTAAATTAAATTTGTAATTAGTGAACTTGATTACAAAACAAATATTACCCCCTCCTCCGCTCCACGTAGCGTAGTTTTACTTTGGGCTTCCTTTTTAGCAATGTCATCATGAGTAATACCAGTTTAGTCGAAGGTGATTCACTGTAGTGTGATTAAAAGAATTGCTTGGAATTGTTTTTAAATTTAATTTTAGGATTTGGGTTAGAGTATATGGAATACGTTGTAGATCAACCAGTCTGCTCCCTTCGCATTTACATCCGTGACTTTTCAGATGCTCTTGCTCACTTTAACAGTGTCCTGTTTACTGGCCCTAACCATGTCCTCTTCGCCAGGAAAGTCCAATCTATTTTGAGTGTCCACTTTGCTCTCACACTGACCTTTCTGTCTTAAGCCTCTAGTAGTTGTCAGGAAGATATAGTAATTTTCATAATGTTATTGGAATTTATTGTAGAGTAATAGTGGGGTCTGAATGTGTGTGTGACTTAATTGAATTAAGGGCAGCTGGTCGGAAGGCATTGATGTAATAGATGATAAGTTAGGTTTGAAATGTTAAGTAGGTAAACATAGATGTAAAGGGAACATTCGCATTTTAAAATAAACCAGGCTAGATTGAATTCAAAGGAAGGGTGAAATGTTTCACCTAGCCAGAAGGTAAGAAACAGTGTGTTTAATTTTCCCAAAGATAACTGGTAAAATTGGTACTATGAGAGATTTTTATTAGAGATTTAAAGTCCAAAGACATAGTGAAACAATGGGAATTTGCACTCAAAGGGAAAAAATGTATAAAGGAGAGAAGGCTGTGTGTAAAGGTAGGTATTCTAAGATCTAAAACAAGTGTGAAAAGCCTCCAGCGTCTATGCCTCAAGCTGCTGCCTACAAAGAACTGAAGTTAAGAAAACTCACTATGAATTGGATTGTTCAGGGTATCATGTTCTTTGCCTGGGTCTTTTAAAACCAATGTGTTTTACTGTTGCCTTAATGAAAGTGTAACTGGGGCCAGAATTTTCCCGTCAGCGATTTGGGGGCGGGGCCCACTCGCTGTGGGGAAAATGACGCGGAATGATGTTGGGAGGAACCCCCAATGTCATCCCGGTCCCTTTAAATTTTTAGGAAGGCGGGCGAACAGCGAAATAAGCTGTTCACCCACCGACCTGTCAATGGCCAATTGAGGCCATTGACAGGGTAATTAAAGTAATTAAAGACCTGCCCGTCCAACCTTAAGGCTGGCGGGCAGGCCAGGAGCCCCAGTGGGCTCCTGATAATACACTCATCCACTGCTGGGATGAGTTTCATGTCCGTTTTTAAAAAGTTTAATAAAGTTTATGTTGTTTTTATTAGCACGTCCCATCTCGTGTGACTTGGTCCCATAAGTGGGACATGTTAATAATATTTTTATTTTTCTATTTTTTAACTTTTGTGCACTGTCACTAATCTCCCTGAGACAGCACTTAGTCTCAGGGAGCGCACATTGACAGCTGGGGATTCTTTCCACCCCCATACAGGAAGCACATAGCACTTCCCATCGGGCAGGCCGCTGGGCATGCCTTAATTGGCCCGCCCACTCAAAATGGCGGCGGGCCCCGTTTCAGTGGTGTGGGTCGGCTGTCCGTCTGCCGCTGAGCCGGTGGGGCCTGCGCGCCCAACAAGGGCAAAAGTCTGCCCTGGGAGTTAGACTAACTAAGGGATTTAGAAGTTATTATAGTAGTAATTTGTATGCCTATGTGTGTACTTAAAATAATTTCTTCTATTAATTAATGTTTAATTTAGTTTTGTAAGAAACCTATAAGACTCGGTGGTCTTACTACTACTGAATTCAAGGTACACATCTCAAAATTTATACAATTGCAAAACAGTTGTGGTAGTTCTTTCAAGTTTCCCTTTGGGATTTGAGCAGCTCAGCATTTACCATCAGCTGTGCCATAACATAGTGTTCCAATGAAGTTTAACATAAGCTTGAAGTACATCACCCCATCTTTCAATTAGGTGCTTTACAGCTTTTTGGACTCAAGTTTAACAGTTTCAGACCATAATCTCTGCCCTTAATTTTTTTTCCTTATCTTCGCAAGATTTGATCTTATGCTTTTTTTTTGCTTGATTTTGCTTTCAGACAGCAGTTATTCATCATTGTGCCATTCATACCTCCTCTAGACTCGTCTTTTCTTTCTTTGCATGCCCCATTAGTACTCCCTTTGACCCTGCACCACCAGCTCTTTTGTCATTTAATCTCTCCTGACTTTCTCCCAATCACAGGCCTCCCCATTTGTCCCTTTTCCACCACTTAATAGGCTGGGAGCCTATTACATCTCTAACATCTCCAAGTCCTGATGAAAGGTCATTGGCCTGAAACATTAATCCTGTTTCTCTCTCCATAGATGCTGCCCAAGTTGTTGAGCATTCCTGAAGAAGGGTCATACAGACTTGAAATGTTAACTCTCTTTCTCACTCCACAGATGCTGTCAGACCTGCTGAGTTTTTCCATCATTTTCTGCTTTTATTTCAGATTTTCAACAACCGCAGTACTTTGCTTTTATCTGTTGACTATTTCCACGTTTACATTTCAGATTTCCGGCCTCTGATGTACTTCACTTTTGAGAAAGACATGTCATCTGGTTTGGAAGCTGCACTGAAAATTCTGCTGGTAATGTTCAGCTGGTAAACAGGTCATGGGGGTGGCGGTGCAGTGGAGTGGGGTGCGGGGGTTGCTTGAGGAGGACAATGCAGGGCCTAGAATTCAAGTTTATTTCTTGTCCATGATAATTTGACTGATTTCAGCCAAGTGATCCCTTTGCCTCTGGTTTATTGATTGGGAGAGAAAGCATCATCCAGTGACTCATGTTGATGAATGGGCAGAGGACAGACCTGGTCATGCTTTCCTTCATTAAATAACCGACTGAAAATCACTGGCAAGACCCACATGAAAATGTTCACTTGTGTGTGAGATAATGCACATGAAACTTCACTCGAACTTGGAGTTTCAGGAGACAAAGAGGACAGTCTATTGGAGCGTTGATAAAATTAATATCTTGCATTCTCTTAGAATCATAGGCCAGAATTTTATGCCCAACTCTCAGGGACTGGCTGGCAGGTTGTGGCGGGGGTTGGGGGGGGAGGCATAAAATCCAGTGGCATGGCAGGTGCACTGTGCCCATGGCCTACTGGCCTTCAATGGTATTTCGCCAGCAGTTGGGTTGGCCAATTAATGGCCACATAAGGGCCTCCTCCCACTGCCCCTGGTATTTTACCAAGGGTGAGCAGTGCTCACAACTTGAGGCCTTGTTACTGGCTAGAAAGGGGTGGTTCCCCCTTTCTTTTTTTATCATTCACGGGATGTGGGCTTCGCTGGCTGGGCCAGCATTTTTATTGCCCATCCCTAATTGCCCTTGAGAAGGTGGTGGTGAGCTGCCTTCTTGAACTGCTGCAATCCATGTGGTGTAGGTACATCCACTTGCTGTTAGGAAGGGAGTTCCAGGATTTTGACCCAGCGATAGTGAAGGAATGGGGATATATTTCCAAATCAGGATGGTGAGGTACTTGGAGGGGAACCTCCAGGTGTTGGTGTTCCCATCCAACTGTTGCCCTTGTCCTTCTAGATGGTAGTGGTCATGGGTTTGAAAGGTGCTGTCTAAGGAGCCTTGCTGAGTTCCTGCCGTGCATCTTGTAAATGGCACACACTGCTGTCACTGTGCGTCGGTGGTGGAGGGAGTGAATATTTGTGGATGTGGTGCCAATCAAGTGGACTGCTTTGTTCTGGATGGTTTCCAGCTTCTTCAATGTTATGGGAGCTGCACTCATCCAGGCAAGTAGGGAGTATTCCATCACACTCATGATTTGTGCCTTGCAGATGATGGACAGGCTTTGGGGAGTCAACAGGTGAGTTACACATCGCAAGATTCCTAGCATTTGACCTGCTCTTGTAGCCACAGTATTTATATGGCTAGTCCAGTTCAGTTTCTGGTCAATGGTAACCCCCAGGAAGTTGATTGTGGGGTACTCAGTGATGGTAATGCCATTGAACATCAAGGGGCAATGGTTGAATTCCGTCCTGTTGGAGATGGCCATTGCCTGACACTTGTGTGGTGCGAATGTTACTTGTTACTTGTCAGCCCAAGCCTGGATATTGTCCAGGTCTTGCTGCATTTGGACTTGGACTGCTTCAGTATCTGAGGAGTCACAAATGGTGCTGAACATTGTGCAATCAGCAGTGAACATCCCCACTTCTGACCTTATGGTGGATGGAAGATCATTGATGAAACAGCTGAAGATGGTTGGGCCTAGGACACTACCCTGAGGAACTCCTGCAGTGATGTCGTGGAGCTGAGATGACTGACCTCCAACAACCACAACCATCTTCCTTTGTGCTAGGTATGACTCCAACCAGCAGAGAATTTTCCCCCTGATTCCCATTGACTCCAGTTTTGCTAGGGCTCCTTTATGCCACAATCTACCAAATGCTGCCTTGATGTCAAGGGCAGTCACTCTCATTCCCCTCAGAAGTTCAGTTCTTTTTCCCATATTTGAACCAAGGCTGTAATGAGTGGTCCTGGCAGAACCCAAACTGGGCATCAGTGAGCAGGTTATTGCTAAGCAAGTGCCGCTTGAAAGCATTATTGATGACCCCTTCCATTACTTTACTGATGATGGAGAGTGGGTGGTAATTGGCCTGGTTGGATTTGTTCTGCTTTTTGTGTTCAGGACATATCTGGGCAATTTTCTGCATGGATGCCAATGTTGTAGCTGTAGGTGGAACAGCTTGGATAGGAGAGTGGCAAGTTCTGGAGCACAAGTCTTCAGTACTATTGCCGGAATATTGTCAGGGCCTATAGCCTTTGCAGTATCCAGTGCTTTCAGCCGTTTTTTGATATCATGTGGAGTGAATCAAATTGGCTGAATACTGGCATCTGTGATGCTGGGGACCTTCGAGGTAGGCCGAGACGGATCATCCACTCAGCACTTCTGGCTGAAGATTGTTGCAAATGCTTCAGCCTTATCTTTTGCACTGATGTGCTGGGCTCCTCCATCATTGAAGATGGGGATATTTGTGGAGCCTCCTCCTCCAGTGAGTTGTTTAATTGTTCACCACCATTCATGACTGGATGTGGCAGGACTGCAGAACTTAGATCTGATCCTATGTGGGATCACTTAGCTCTGTCTATCACTTGCTGCTTATGCTGTTTGGCATCAAGTAGTCCTGTGTTATAGTTTCACCAGGTTGATACCTCATTTTTAGGTATGCCTGGTGCTGCTCCTGGCATGCCCTCCTGCACTGTTCATTGAACCAGGGTTAATCCCTTGGCTTGGTGGTAATGGTAGAGTGGGGGATATGCCGGGCCATGAGGTTACAGATTGTGTTCGAGTACAATTCTGCTGCTGCTGATGGCCCACAGTGCCTCATAGATGCCCAGTCCTGAATTGCTAGATCTGTTCTAAATCTATCCCATTTAGCACGGTGGTAGTGCCACACAACACGGTAGATTGTATCTTCAATATGAAGGCAGGACTTCATCTCCATAACGTCTGGGCAGTCGTCACTCCTGCCGATACTGTCATAGACAGATGCATTTGCGGCAGGCAGGTTGGTGAGGATGAGGTCAAGTATGTTTTTCCCTCTTGTTGGTTCCCTCATCACATGTTGCAGACCCAGCCGAGCAGCTATGTCATTTAGGACTTGCCCAGCTCAGTCAGTAGTCGTGCTACCGAGCCACTCTTAGTTTGAGCAGCCTATGCCCATCAGAGGCTCCACCCCCCTAGCCCTTCACTTATTCCCTCCTGTCCTCCTGATCATGCCCCTCAACCCCCTCACCAGGGCCTGCCAAATTGGCTCCAGCAAAATCCTCCCACTCACCATGTTATACAGCTGCAGTGATGACCTTTGCTGGAGACTGGCCGCAGTCCCAATTGTGGCCACACCTCCCGGTGGCCCTGTTGGGAATGGAGAGCTGCCGGCCATTTGATTGGTTGACAGCTCTCAAAGGATAGGATTTCCACCTGAACAAGGGTGGAAGCCTCAACCTGAGCCAAAGGGCCCAAAGGCTATCAAATGAACTCAGGGCTTCCCAGCCACACAAAGGCAGGCTTGCCCCAAACATTTTCCCTGTGTAAAACTCCAGCCATAGTGTCATACACCATCTCCATCTATCAAACCTCATCTCTTCTCTGGCTCCTCCTGTGATTTATTAAAGATGTATATTCGTTGTCCAGTTGCAGTGAGTTAGCAGTTAGCTGGCAGGTCTATGCAGGCATCTAAGAACCCACCTGACAGTGGGATAAATGTGATTCGAATCACACGATAATACTGCCCTGAAATTAGGAGAGAGAGGGAGACTCATTTCAGCATAAAAAAATGCTAAAAGGGTAGATTTTGAATTTCCTGTTCAGGTGGAAAACAGACAATGTGGAATGGCTGTTTTTATTTCTTGATCTACTGATTTGAATGGGCAGTGCCAGTTTTACCCACAAAGAGCGAATTGAAAGTATGCCCACTTTTTAAATTCTTTCACAGGACATGAGTGTCGCTGGCTAGGCCAGCACTATTTATGTTCCATCCCTAGCTGCCCTTGAGAAGATGGTGGTGAGCGCTTGCTTGGATCATTAAAGCTCCAACAACACTCTGGAAGTTTGACACCATCCAGGACAAAGCAGCCTGCTTATTCAGCATCCCATCCACTACCTTAAACATTCATTCCCTCCACCACCGATGCACAGCGGCAGCAGTGTGTGCCATATATAAGATGCATGGCAGCCAGTCGCCAAGCCTCCATTAACAGCTGCAACTTCCAAACCTGGGACCCTTATCACCTGGAAGAACAAGGGCAGACACACTGGAAAGCCACCAACTGAAAGTTCCCCTCCAGGTCACACGCCATCTTGACCTGGAAATAGATCGCCGTTCCTTCACCGACATTGGGTTAAAATCCTGGAACTCCTTACCTAACAACACTGTGGGTGTATAAACAAGATTACTACAAAGCAGTGGTTACCACCACTTTTTCAACGGTGATTAGAGATGAGAGCCAGCGATCCTTCACCTTTTATGAAAGGATAACAAAAAGCACTGTCCAGTTCCCTAGTAAAATGTACAAAGGCCCATTCCCCATGACAGGGGCACAGATTTTTTTTAATGTAACTTTGGTAATGGGAGGTGAAATTAAATGCACATTTATAATCTAACTGTAGTGGTTAAGGCAAATATTATGAATGAGGAATCATAAACACTCAGTTCACAGCCTCTGACTACTGTCCTAGCAAATCCTTTCAGGAGCCCTGTGTGCTTATCCCTCACCCTCAGCCCATTGCATCCACTTCTAGCATCTAACCCCTGAAAAACAAGAAAGATCTTGCATTTATGTAAGAACTACCTCCACCTCAGAACATCCTAAAGTGCTCTAGAACCAATTAAATGCTTTTTGAAGTGCAGTCATGTTGTAATGTAAGAAACTTGACAGCCAATTTGCACACAGCAAAGCTCCAACAATCAGCAGCATGAATGTGGCCAGTTCACCCATTTTAGTGATGTTGGCTGAAGGATAAATATTGGCCAGGACACTGTAGAGACGAACTCTCTAATCTTCAAATAATAGACATGGAATCATTTACGTCCATCTGAGAAAGCAGAAAGGGCCTCAGTTTAATGTGTCATCAAAACAGTACAGCTGCCCTTCAGTACTGCACTGGGAGTGTTTGCCTAGGTAACATACTCAAGCAGCTGGACTGGGAATCTGACCCATATTGTACTGGGTTAGGTGAGAGCGCTACTCGAACAAGCCTCAGCTGACATTAGCCACATCACAAGCTCTGATAGTTCTATATATAAACTTTCTCAATCCCTAATTCAGATTCCAATCCGTTACTGATTTTAATGTATCTGTTATGCAATATGTAAGGTCTATTCTAGGAAGTGCCATTAACCTCTGATCTACTCCACTAAATAAGCCAGGTCTTTCATTTCCCCATCGTTTACTGTATGCTTTCAATACTGATTAAAATTGGACAGCCCAGAGGTTTCAATTTGTTTTCTTAAACCTTATGCTGGCAGCAATGTGGAGCCAAACTGAGGTCAATGAACATTCTGGGAATCAAAATATTTGTCCTACGCCCATTTTTCTTTTTAAAAATCACATTTTGTGTGGAAGGTTAAACTCACATGGTATCTGGCAGCTTTCAACACTTATTTTCACTGCCACGGATTCTTTTTCCATGCCTGTGCATAGATTTCTACAGACAGGAACCATGAATTATTCCCTTATAATTCTGCTTTGGAACTGCAATGCCATGCACATGGTAATGCATGACTGAGAGTGAGTCTGTAATTTAATCAGCCAGCTCAACTATTGGTGCGGGTGGGTGTATTGTGTCTGAATTTTTTTGATCTCCAGTGGTCCAACAGGCTCCTTATTGTGTCTGATTTTTGTTAACCAATGAATAGCAGGATGCAGAAAGCAAGGGAGCCAAATTGAAGACCTAATTTGCATTTACGTAACACCTTCCACAACGGCTTGTGAATCAAACATTAAAGAGAGGCCTCATCTGCTCTCTCAGATCAACAGAAAAGATCTCACGGCACTATTTCAAAGGAGAACAGGGAAGTTACCCCGATGCCCTGACCATTATTTCTCCCTCGGCCAACGTCACCAGAAAAACAAATGATCATATTCCTGTGGGATCTTGCTGTGCACAAGTTAACTGCTGCATTTCCTACATTGCAACAGCTTCTGCACTTCAAAACTAATTCACTGGGTGTAAAGTGCTTTGGGATGTCCTGAGTTAGTGAACAGCACAATATAAATGCAAGTTTTGCTTTTCTCTTCTTTCTTTCTCAAGGCAATCATATTCGCTTTGCAGCCAGTTAGGAACTTTTAAAGTGTGGTCACTGTTGTAACGTAGGAAACATGGCACTCAATTTGCACACAGCAAGCTCCCACAAACAGCAATGATATAACTGATCAGATCGTCCGTTTTAGGTGTATTGATTGAGGAGTAACTGTTGGCCATACTGTGCCATGGGACATTTTATGTTCTCCTGAAAGAGCTGAGGGGGCCACTTTTGCATTCAGTCCTGATAACTGGATGTAATGGAAGGAAAGGGGGAATCTGGTCTATATTGTATCAGATTCCTGGTATGTTCAATTAGAGGAAGCAGGTTCTACTGTTGCCATTACAGAGCCTTTAGCAGTTCTGATCTCTGGTGTTCAGTGAACACTGGGGGCAGGGGACCTTTACTGTACCTGATCCTGGTTCCAGGTTCCAGTGTAGATCTGAAACTCCTGGCACCATTATAGAGATTTTACCTCTTGGGTACAATTTCAAGTTCTGAGAATCTGGGGTTGTGAACCCTTGTAAGCCAGACCTAACTCCAAATGTAAAACCCAAATATATCCGAATATTAATTCCTTCACAACCACTACAAATCAATTGTTGTACACCACAAATCAATTGTTGTACACCACAAATTGATTGTTGTACACCACAAATTGATTGTTGCACGTTGTACGACACAAGTAGAGGAAGAGTAAACCTTACTGCCCATCGAGCCTGTTCCACCATTCAATATGATCATGCTGATCTTCCACATCAACTCCACTTGCCCATCCTATCCTCATATCCTGAATTAAGGGAAAATGGTGGTGTGGTGGTAATGTCAATAAACTAGCAATCTTTTGGGGCATGAGTTCAAATCCCACCACGGCAGCTGGTGGAATTTGAAATTCAATTAATAAAATCTGGAGTTGAAAGCTAGACTTAGTGCTGGTGACCATGAAACTATCACTGATTGTTGTAAGAACCCATCTGGCTCATTAATGCCCTTTAGGCAAGGAAACCTGCCACCCTTACTTGATCTGGCCTATTTGTGACTCCAGACCCACTGCAATTGGTTGACTCTTAACTGCTGTCTGAAATGGCCTAGCAAGCCACTCAAATTCAAGGGCAATTAGGGATGGGCAACAAATGCTGGCCTTGCCAGCAATACCCACATCCTATGAAAGAATAAAAAAATCCAATGATTTTGGTGCCCAAAATCCTCAAGCTTAATTTTCAATATCTTCAATGTCTGAGCATCCAAAATCCTCTGAAGGAGAGAATTCCAAAGACTTCCAATCCTCTGAGTGAAGGAATTTCTGCTCATTTCAGTCTTAAATTGGCGACAACTTATCCTAAGACTATGATCCCTAGTTTTAGACTCTGCAGCCAGGAGGATCTGGTTGGAGTTCATCGGAAACTTGGCCATTTAATGCAAATTGTTTTTTTCTGTCATGGCTACAAGTTAGGAGAAAGTCTGAATCCTAATACTCCTTTTAATAGAGACATATTGATCTCTTCCGATAGTTTAACTGGCTAAGGTAGTAAGTAATCAGCGTCAGTCCTATTACAGCCATGTCATATACCCATGGAGCTGATTGGGAGATGGATACTTTACTTTGAAAAAGCAACATGGAAGATGGAGCACTGTACCTTCACATAATGGGCTCCAGAGAGTCAGGTGATTTCTTTTTATGTGTTCAGACATATCTGAACATATATCTGGGAAGTTACTTAAAATGCAGATGGCCTTCCCAGGTGCTTACTGACTATCCTCACTATTTCAATGGAAGAGATTTAAAATTAAAAAGACTGCTCGGCTTGCCAGCCCCATGAAGATGTAATTTCAAATTAAGATATTTCATGACGCTAATCATAGCTGGAATGTTGATGGAATATCATTCATTGCCCATCGTGTGTTGATTACATCAGCCATAAATCCATCGTGTAGACAATGGAAAACATTGATACTGTCATCATGTGACTGAAACTGCTTGGAGATAGCCAATACCTTATTAATCCACAAGGGCACCCTAGTAGATCAGTCTAAGATGCTAGATGGAAGACATCTCTCACCTAGCACCAGAGAGGACCCTGCCTCAAAAGCCACCTTAGACAGAAAATTGGTGCTTATTCATTTTACCTGCCAGAGCATTGTTCTACCCTACAGGGGCTTGATGAACTGCAACTGAAAATCCAGAAACTTGCTGTCATTTGGGGTGAACCAGTGTGAATTAATCACCAGGAAACTCCAACGTTTATTTTCCTTCAGAGCATCAAGAGGGAACCCTTCAGGCCTGCAACATTTCAACTACAATTTGTAGGATTGATTAAAAGGGACCTATTTCTCCCTTTAAGTAATTTAAGTGCATGTTACATCTTTAGAAATCATCTTTTCTTGTGTGTGCGTATCTAGTATGTATGAGGAGTGAATGTTTTTGGAGTTCAATTTTGGGTGTTGTGAGAAATAAACATTTATCCATTCTTTTGATTTAGACTTACAAGAAAGCCTGTTTCATGTCGGTACTTTAAAGACATAGCACTCAAAGGGTTTGAACGCTCCTTCTCTGAAATACATCTTGTTGTGGTCAGCCGAGAGGTGGCTAAAAGGGCAAAAATTACCGCACATCTCTCTCCGTTCAGAAGTTTGTTGATGTTGGGTTTGGTAAGTGTCGTATTAAACAGTCTGCCTGTCTACCCTCTCAAGCAGATGTGAAAGCTACCAATGCACCACCTCAAAGAAGACCTGCAGAGTCCCTGCGCAGGGTCCCGGGCCGAAATCCACACTTAACCAACATCACCAAAACGAATTACCGGTCACCACCCACATTACTGTCCATGGGAGCCTGCTATGTTGAGGATAATGAATGGGAAACAAAGTATTTGTGGATGTTGAAGAGTAGCTGTTGTTACTTCAGAGATTCATACAAGGGCTGCTTCAGGCAATTAAAACCAGTCCAGTGGTGGGTAATTCCTGGCTGGAGTGGGCTTTTCAATTTTGATTGACCTGTCCTGCAAACTGCAGCATTTCATTTCTGACTTAATGTTTCATTGACCATTGAGGTGGGGCTCTGAGACTTCTCTTTCCAAAAAAAAAAGTCTTCAATCCTGACTACTTTGTGGGCAAAATGAAATGCCAAGAACACAAACAACTGGTACAGTTGCCAACTCTGGCTGGATGCATTTCAGAAGCTTTCCACCTCATGATCTCATCCTGCTCCCAAGTGCCTCCCATTGACCACCCATCATGGCACAATGTCTTCTCACAACAAATGGAAAACAAACAGCCTCTTCATTTCCTGACTGGACAATTATTGACTATCAGTCAAATAGCTTTCCTCATTCTCATCAATAAAACCTTGATAACTAATTAACAAAAGTGCTTGAGTAATTTTTTTTTCTGAATGTCCCAATGACTTTGCTCCTGTGTTGGCTCCCAGCATTGTTCCAGAGATTCATCTTCGATTCTCGGAGAGCTCCAGGGCTATCCTGGAGGGTTGGCAACCCTAACAACAAGGAAGGTTTTCCCCCGCGGTAGAGGCGGGCCTCAGCTTACCCCATGCACCCCTCTGCCTCTTTTACTGCAGGAGGGAATTTATTTTGGCCAAGGTTTCTGTGTTTGGGACTGTTTCGGGCTCTCAGAGTGCTGCTATTGGCCCAAAGCCAGAACAGCGCAAGTTGCTTTTAATGGGAGTGCAGCTTAGGGAACTCGACTGAAAACTGCATTAATCTTCTGGGAAAATGGAGCATACATGTGATACAGATGTTTTGGAAACGCAAAATTCATTTTTTCCCACATATCTATCATAAAATAGAATTGGAGGTTGTTTCAAGAAAAATGAAACACATAATTCGCATAGACTGGCCTTGTATTCCCTTGAGTATGGAAGAATTAGGGATGATTTAATTGAGGTATTTAAATTGATTAAAGGAGTTGATAGGGTAGGGAGAGAGAGAAGCTATTTCCTCTGGTGCGGAAGCACAGAACAAGGGGGCATAACATTATAATTAGAGCGAGACCACTCAAGAGTGCTGTCAGGAAGCACTTAATTCTTCACAAAATGGGTAGTGAAAATCTGGAACTCCCTCCTCAACTGTTAAAGCCAGGGACAGAGGTCAACTGGAAGTTTCAAAATGAGATTGACAGATTTTTATTGCACAAGGGGATTAGAAGGATATGTTACCAAGGCAGGTAGATGGAATTAAGATACAGATCAGTTAGGATATACTTGAATGGCAGAACAGGCTCGAAGGGCTGAGTGGCCTCCTTCTGTTCCTATGTGGTGACATTTGAAAAATATTACATGGTTGTAAAGCACTTCGGGCCTTGAAAAACTCCAAATAAACATAAGTCTTCAGTGGAAATTAGATATTAATCCCTTTGTTTTAATATCCCACAATATAATTTCAAGCGTCATTTGCTGTTCAAATAGTGATAATGATTCTCCCAGACATGTGCGAGAGGGGCACTTCACACAAGTGCTAAGAAGCTGTTGCTGTTCTTAGTTGGCCTCCGATGAACCTACAGCATGTTTAACAGCAGGCTCAAAATATTAGAAGAGGAGAAGTGATATATGGAGGTCACCTTAGCCACAAGTCCTTACCAATGACACTCTTATTGTCAGGTGATGTGAGGAGTGTGGTCACCATGAAGAGAATTTTTTAAAGCCCCTTTAAATGTTGTCCTTCTCTCCCCTGAAGGAGCTGACCCATGGGTTGTGGTTGTTTGCTGGGCAATGGGTTGTATCAGTATTGGTTATTGTCCAATGTCTTAACATGTGAATGTTGGTGATGAGAGTTGACAAGCTCTTTAGGTGCAACAGGTCATAGAATGGGCCATTCAGCCCATCGTGCCTGTGATTGGCTCTTTAAAAGAGCTATCCAATTAATCCCACTCACCTTCTCTTTCCCCGTGACTCTGAAATTCTTTTCTCTTCAAGCATTTATCTAATTCGCTTTGAAAATTACTATTGAATTTGCTTCCAACATGCTGTCAGGCAGTCCATTCCATTTCACAACTTGCATAAAAAAAGAAGTGACAACTAATTCTTCTGCCAATCATCTTAAATCTTACCATTGTTGAGCCTTTCCTGTCGCTGTTCAGTGCCCTTGCATGCATACCTGGGTTCCATTGGTAATACATCTATTTCATCTCCCTAACACAAGGGCAACAATCATTTGCCATATCCCCATGACTACCTGACTAAGATCAACTGAGGTACCATTGATCAGGCATTAAACCTGGAACCATCGAGGTCTGTAAGGCTCCTTTCCACACTGAATTGTTGAGGGAATGACAGAAGGAACCACAGTAAGAAAGCTGGATGCTGCTGCCAAATCTGGGATGCTCCCTGTACCAACTCTTTCACTGGCACAGGATACAGGAAAAAATGTTTTTCCATGATAGATAACACTTCCCCAATTTCTTTTGATTCCTCTCCCGTAATCTCTCCATTCTTAAGTCTTTATTCATTCCTGGGATGTGGGCATCTCTGTCAAGGTCAGCATTTGTTGCCTGTCTCCACTTACAGTTCAGAAGGTGGTGGTGAGCCACCTTCCTTAGTCGCTGCAGTTCACCTGGTGTAGAGAGCCCATGGTGCTGTTAGGGAGGGAAATCCAGGATTTTGACCCAACACCAGTGAAAGAACAGTGATATAGTTCCATCAGGATGGTGAGTCACTTGGAGGGGAGTTTGCAGGTGGTGGTGTTCCCATGCACCTGCTGCCCTTGTTCCTCTAGGTAGTAGAGGTCATGGGTTTAGAAGGTGATGTCAAATGAGGCTTAGCAAGTTGCTGAAGTGCTTCTTGTAGATGGAACACACTGCTGCTACTGTGCAGCATTATAATTATTATGGCTTTGAATTTTTCCCTCTTGCAATTCTTAATTTCCAAATATAACACCCTCTGAGGTCTCCTTTCTCTCTCTCCAGCATCAATGTGCTGAAATATAGACTCTCCATGCAGTCTCCTACAGTAACCTATCCTTTCCCAGGTGCTCAAGATTCCGGCTATTACCTGATGACCAGGTTGATCGCTTCTTATCTTTTCAGCTTTGGTGGTGGGCTGCACACTGACACTTGACCTTTCACTTAAGGTTTCCTGCAGTGTCGACTGCCTTCAGTAAAGCTGTAACCAAGAAACAGAAAGGGTGGAATTTTAATGAGCCAACAGACCATAAGACCATAAGACCACAAGACATAGGAGGAGAAATTAGGCCATTCGGCCCATCGAGTCTGCTCCGCCATTCAATCATGGATGATAGGTTTCTCAACCCCATTCTCCCACCTTCTCCCCATAACTTTTGATCCCCTTACCAATCAAGAACCTATCTATCTCGGTCTTAAGTACACTCAATGACCTGGACTCCACAGCCTTCTGTGGCAATGAATTCCATAGATTCACCACTCTCTGGCTAAAGAAGTTTCTCCTCATCTCTGTTCTAAAAGGTCTTCCCTTTACGCTGAGGCTGTGCCCTCAGGTCCTAGTCTCTCCTACTAATGGAAACATCTTCCCCACGTCCACTCTATCCAGGCCTTTCAGTATTCTGTAAGTTTCAATCAGATCCCCCCTCATCCTTCTAAACTCCATCGAATCTAGACCCAGAGTCCTCAAACGTTCTTCATATGTTAAGCCTTTCATTCCTAGGATCATTCTCATGAACCTCCTCTGGACCCTCTCCAGAGCCAGCACATCCTTCCTGAGATACGGGGCCCAAAATTGCTCACAATATTCTAAATGTGGTCTGACCAGAGCCTTAAAGCCTCAGCAGCACATCCCTGCTTTTATATTCTAGTCCTCTCGAAATAAATGCCAACATTGCATTTGCCTTCCTAACTACTGACTCAACCTGCAAGTTAACCTTAAGAGAATCCTGTACTAGGACTCCCAAGTCCCTTTGCCCTCCAGATTTATGAATTCTCTACCCATTTAGAAAATAGTCTCTGCCTCTATTCTTCCTACCAAAGTGCATGACCTCACACTTCCCCACATTATATTCCATCTGCCACTTCTTTGCCCATTCTCCTAACCTGTCCAAATCCTTCTGCAGCCTCCCTGCCTCCTCAATACTACCTCAATACAATATCGTTGTATCATCTGCAAACTTAGCCAGGATGCCTTCAGTTCCTTCATCTAGATCATTAATGTAGAAAGTGAAAAGTTGTGGTCCCAACACTGACCCCTGAGGAACTCCACTAGTCACCGGCCGCCATCCTGTGAAGGACCCCCTTATCCCCACTCTCTGCATCCTGCCAGACAGCCAATCTTCTATCCATGCTAGTACCTTGCCTCTAACACCATGGGCGCTTATCTTACTGAGCAGCCTCCTGTGCGGCACCTTGTCAAAGGCCTTCTGGAAGTCCAGGTAGATAACATCCATTGGCTCTCCTTTGTCTAACCTACCCGTTACCTCCTCAAAGAATTCTAACAGATTTGTCAAGCATGACCTCCCCTTGATGAAACCATGCTGACTTTGCCCTATTTTATCACGCACTTCCAAGTATTCTGAAATCTCATCCTTAATAATGGAATCTAAAATCTTACCAACGACCGAGGTCAGGCTAATCGGCCTGTAATTTCCCGTCATTTGCCTCACTCCCTTTTTAAACAGGGGGGTTACATTAGCGATTTTCCAGTCCTCTGGGACCCTCCCTGACTCCAGTGATTCCTGAAAGATCACCACTAACGCCTCCACTATGTCTTCAGCTATCTCCTTCAGAACTCTGGGGTGTAATCCATCTGGTCCAGGTGATTTATCCACCTTCAGACCTTTCAGTTTTCCTAGCACCTTCTCCTTGGTAATGGCCACCGTACTTACCTCTGCCCCCTGACTCTCTTGAACTTTGGGGATGTCACTTGTGTCTTCCACTGTGAAGACTGACACAGTACCTATTCAGTTCCTCCACCATTTCTTTGTTCCCCACTACTACATCTCCAGCATCATTTTCCAGCAGCCCAATGTCCACTTTTGCCTCTCCCTTGCCCTTTATATATCTAAAAAAAACTCTTGCAATCTTCTTTTATATTACTGGCTAGTTTACCCTCATATTTAATCTTCTTCCTCCTTATTTCTTTTTTAGTTGTCCTCTGTTGGTCTTTGTAGGCTTCCCAATCCCCTGGATTCCCACCGCTCTTCGCCGCTTTGTATGCTTTCTCTTTAGCTTTTATGCTGTCCCTGACTTCCCTTGTCAGCCATGGTTGCCTCGTCCTCCCTTTAGTATGCTTCTTCTTCCTAGGGATGAGCTTTTGCTGTGTCTCCCAAATTACTCCCAAAAACTCCTGCCATTGCTGTTCCACTGTCTTTCCTGCTAGGCTCATCTCCCAGTCAATTCTGGCCAGCTCCTCCCTCATGCCTGTGTAGTTGCCTTTATTCAACTGTAATACTGTTACATCTGATTCCAGCTTGTTCCTCTCAAATTGCAGGGTAAATTCTATCATATGATGGTCACTTCCTCCTAAGGGTTCCTTCACAGGAGTGGAAAATGCAGAGTGTGGGTTGACTTAATTGTCCAGAAGGGAAAAACAGTTCATGCCAGTAACCTTATTACCCAGTTTATACTGGTGTTCTATTTTAAGGTACACCAGTCTGAAGGGGCTCGGCAATCGTAGCCCCGAGGGTGTCATGAATAGCAGTGGCCTTGCTGTGCACTGCACCATCTGGCACTGCAACATGGACAGATGTTGCAAGGGGAAGAACATGGTGAGCATCAGCCCTCCTCAGATGAGGATGCTTTCTTGGAGGATGAGGAGGAGCCCACAAATGCAAATGAGCCTTTCATGGATGGCAGGGCCATGGAGAGATGTGCAAGGGATGCCAGGAACAAACTGATCTACACAAGGTTCACACAACAAAAGCGCACCTGCATGACCATCAATCTACCCCCTTTCTGGGGTGTGGAACTACATCTGCCAAGCTCCCTTTCCAAGTTACCTCTAAACGTGCTTCCTTCACCACCTAGAATAGTATGGGGGAACTGAACTTTGTGACACACAGTCACTAGTGAGTGCTGGTACCAAGGATATCTTAGGAGCACGGGTACCTCCATCTACCTCTGTGGACGAAGTAGATAGGGAGAATCTGTTCCCGCTCGTAAAAGGATCAAGAACGAGGGGGCACAGATTTAAAGTGATTTGCAAGAGAGGCAAATGTGACATGAGACAAAAAGCTTTTTCACACAGCGAGTGGTTCGGGTCTGGAATGCACTGCCTGGAAGTATGGTGGAGGCAGGTTCACTCGAGGAATTTAAGAGGACATTAAGTGATTATTTGAACAGAAACAATGTGCAGGGGTGCAGGGAAACGGCAGGGCAATGGCACTAGGTCATAATGCTCATTTGGAGAGCCAGTGCAGACACGATGGGCCGAAGGGCCTCCTTCTGTTCTGTTAAAATCCTGTGATTCTGTGAACAGCCTGCTTTGGCCAAAGCACCATTGTTCAATTGCTTTGCCTAAGACTGCGCCAGTGTCATTTAGAGCTATGGAGCGTTAAAAGGGCCAATATCCTCTGGATCAGGCTTGTCCAATCATTTTGATTGGGGGGAGGGGGGAGGGGGGAGGGAGGCACATTTCCATTTTTTCCCACCGAAGCAAATTTCAGAAAGATAAGGTTTGGCACAACATTAAGCACGAATTTCAAAAAAAGAAAAGGTTGAGGCATAAAGAAAATAAACAGCTTGCTGAACAAAAATATAGCGATGTCAATGCAATAGACTGTTGAGGTAAAGGAAGAGTTATTAATAAAAATGACCGTTAGAGTGTGAGAGACTCAGCGTGTGTGTGTGTGGGTGTGTGTGAGAGACCAGCTTGCTGCCAGTCTCCGAGTGCTCACTCTCTCACCCTCGCCCACTGTGTGAGTGGGTGTGAGTCTGCGTTGGTGCCTGAGGGATGAGGGTGAGTGAGAAACATGAGACTGAGAGAAAGGCAGACACACACTCCCCTCCCTCTCCACCCCCACCTCCCCCCACCCCCCACCCCACTCCGTCTCTCTCTCTCTCTCTCTCACACATGCTCACACTCAGCGGGAGTTTCCACACCCGTCAGCTGTCGGGATCTTCAGGTTCTGCCGCAAGTCAGTGGGCTTCTGGGTGGGGGGGGTAGGGGGGGAGGGTGGGGGGGGGGGGGGGTGCGGGGGCTGCCTCACCCACGGCGGGCCCCACCCGCAAAGGGGCCAGAATATCCCGGCCACTGTCTCTCCCCCCCCCACCCCCCACACACACCCACCCACACACACACACACACACACACACTGGGCAGGATTTTTGGGTGGGCATGGCGGGCGGGCCTGGGAGTGGCTGGGGAACGGCCCTCCTCCTCCTCCTCCTCCCGCGATCAGCCCCCCCCCGACCGGGATTTCACGATGGTTGGCCAACTAACGGCCGGCCAGTGTGAAAGGCGCGCTGAGATGCTCAGCGCTGCCGGGGTAGGGGGCGGGAGGAGTGCGAGCGCTGAAGTCTGCGCATGTGCAGGGGAAGCGCGCACTGGAGGCAAGGGAGCTGCCCCAGGGAGGGGAAGAATTGTAAAATCAAAGATAAAGGTTTAGAAATTCTGGAAAAAAAATGTCCCGCTCACCTGAACGTATGCATAATAAAAGTTGTGTCAAAACTTTTTCTTCTTAAATCGATGTCGGAGGCCTGTGGATGAGGTTTCCTCAAAAATTGCAAAGGCCGCCCAGCCGTTTTGCCAGCCCCGCCAACCGTAGGGTTGGACGGGCAGTGACAAAATCTCTCTTAACTAATTAATTAATGTCCTTAACAGGCCTCTCGATTGTCGGCGGGTGCGCTGCCGACTCTCCCGTGCGCCCATCGACCGAAATATCGTGCGAGTGCGCGATGACATCAGGACGCTCGCCCGGCGCCAACGCGGGTTATTTTACGCCCGGTCGGGTTCGGGCGGGCACCCACCCGCGGAGTGAAAAATTCTGTTCTTTATCTCACACAAACACATTCTCTCTCTCTCTCTCTCTCCCTCACACACACACACACACACTCTCCATCTTTCTCTCACACACTCAGGCTCTCTCTCATGCACTCACATTCACTCTCTCACACACACCAGACACCCCCTGACCCTGGGCCCTACCCGGGCGTCTCACCTTCGGGCCCCAGCAGTCTCTCCTCCCCATGACCCCAGCAGTCCCGACTTCCCCCCCCACCCCCCCGTGGCCCCAGCAGTCTCTCTCCCCCTCCCTATCTCCCTCCCTCCCTGCCCTCCCCCCTTCCCCTCCCTCTCCTCCCTCCCCATCCCTCCTGTCTGCCATATTTTCCCCTAGTTTCTGCTGCATGTCCAAGATGCTTCTTATAACCATGACCAGAGGCCTGTTATCAGCATGGGGCTTGGCAGGGACCTGATCTCCAGCAGACAGCCAATCATCAGGAGGCCCAGTTGTCACATCTGAAGTATCATCCTAAATGGTCCCACTGTGTGTTAAACACAGACTCACTGGAAACAGGGAATCCAGGAATTCCCATGTGGTAGCTATGGTTTTAGTTAGTGTGTAACGCATCTTTAAGAATAATACGTATTAAGGAAGATCACATGATCTGTAGCGACCAATAGGAGAGTAGTGCAGGTTACCTCAGAGTCAGTGTAGAGATGGAGTTAGAGTTGAAAGCACATGTGTAGCTGCTGCTGAGTACATTGTGAATAGACTTAAAGTTTCTACCCAAGAAGGGTCTGCTTATCAATTCTATCATCAATAGTACAACTCAGCCACTCTACAACAAACTGGCGATAAGGATAAATCAAATCTGTACTGTCCCTCGCCCAGCGATTGTGTGTAACTAAGATAATTAAAAAGAAAGGAAAGTACATTCACCAGGTATGTTGCCACATTAAATTAAAGAAGAAACACATCCCAATCCAAATGGCTGAGAAACCTCCTGGAGCACTCTCAACATTTGAAGAGTAATACCAAAGTTGCAAGATCCCTGAGTGAGGATCCACAAGACAGGTGAACAAAGGGAAAAAAAAAAATCTGTACTTAATTATAAAATAGGTGGCAGCCCCGCAGGCTCAGTAGGTCAGAGAAGCTGGAGCGCAGCTTGCAAGTTAAAAAAAAGGGCCCTCAGAGCCGAAAGCAATGCTGCAGTTTTGAATATAAACACCAAAAAAACAGACCGATTGGACCACGAGGCTGCTGGGGGTGGGTCTCCCGAAGTGCGGGATGTCCAACATCAAAAGAACCTGTGGAGTAAAAAAAGACCTTGCAGATTCACCCAGGAAAGGGAGAGGAAATCGCTGCTGTGTGTTTTCCCGAACACAAACAAAGTTTTACAAAGTTAAAAGAGAAGGAGGCCGACGTTTGCGGGGATCTCGCCAAATCTCAAAAAGCACAGGAAACACAGCACGGAAAAGCCGACAGCTGCAGAGACAGCCCAAGTTAATAAAAAGGTGACTGCTCTTAAAGCGGCAATACATTTAAAGTGGTAAATACAAGAAAAATGGCTAGGGACAGGAAATTAGAAGAGACATCAGAGAGAGGGCAACCCTGCTGAAGGGAACAAGGTACCCTGCATAGATGGCAACTCTGCGGGAGGCAACAAGAGACCCCAGAGAGAGAGGGCAACTCCAAGGAAAGCAACAAGAGACCCCAGAAAGAGGGAAACTCTGCGGGAGGTAACAAGAGACCCCAGAGAGAGGGCACCTCCACCAAGGGCAACAGGACTCTCCAGGGGGAGGGCACCAAGAAATTAAACACTTGATTGTCCTTCAAGATCAAATGCAAAAGGAATGCGTAACCATTCAGCAACAGGAAGAAATGAAGACTGTCTTAAATAGTAGAATTGGAAGCACAGCAGAAGAAATGCGTAAAGGGCTCGGGGAAGCCCTGGTAGTCAGAGAGGGCTGACAAGAAGCCCTGGGAGTTGTGTATAGCTGGATACAGCCAGGAGACAGGAGCTCAGCTAAACTCCAAGGCAGTGCCAGCTCAGTGAAGCTAGCTATCTAGCAAAGAGCGGAAGAATCAGCTAAATGAAGCCAAAGAGGCTTTGAAAGCAAAGGTCACAGAATTTCCCAAGGAGCAGACAGATAATGAAATTTTGGGAGACTCAGCCACTGATCTCAGATAACTTGAGCTGGCATCTGAGAGAAGTCTGGCCAATAGTGAAGTCAAAAAGAAGGCCAAGATTTAAGTCTGTGCTAGAAAGAAGAAAATACAGAAATACTAATAAGGCCTCTATCCAGTTGAGGAGAAAGTGAGAGCCAAAAGAGAGGCACCCACGCCAAAGGACACCCCAGAGCCCAAATCATTCCTAGGAATGATGAATGATTATGGGCGGTTCTTATCCAATTTGTCTACTGTGCTGGCCGCCATGCATTCTCTACTCAAAAAGGACCAACATTGACCTTGGGAGGTGCTCCAGAAAGAAGCTTTCATAAAAGTGAAACAATTGTTACACCCATCCAACCTATTAGTGCATTTTGATCGGACGAAAGAATTGGTGCTGACATGTGATGCGTCTCCCTGCTGAATGGGAGCAGTGCTCTCTCATTGGATGGACAAAGGCACGGAACGACCAATAGGTTACATATCAAGAACGCTCACCACAGCGGAAAAGGGATACTGGCAGATAGAAAAAGACCTGTCCATCATCTTTGGTGTCAAGAAATTTCACCAGTACATTCACAACCACCATTTTACAATCGTTTCAGACCATGAACCATCGCTAGGATTGTTTAGTGAGGACAAGGCTATACCTCCCATAGCCTCAGCAAGAACACAATGATGGGCTTTAACTCTGGGAGCATATGAATACACTTTCATACATAGGCCTGGCAATCAAATCGCTAACGCCGATGCCCTTAGTCATTTGCCTTTACAAGAAAATGATGAGCAAGTCCCAGTTCCACAGGAACTTGTTTTACTGTTAAATTTCTTACATTCCTTGCCAGTATGTGCTCAACAGATCAGAGACTGGACTAGTCGAGACACAGTCTTATTACAAGTACAAGAACAAGTGCTACATGATTCATTACAGGATTCCATATGTGATTAAATGAAACCGTACTTCAACAGGAGTCATGAATAACCAGCCAGGATAGCATCTTTTTGTAGAGAGCATGAGTGATAGTTCTTCCAAAGGGAAGGGAGCCATGCTTAATTGAATTACACAGTGCCCATCCAGGAATTTCCCGAATGATGGCCATAGCACACAGCTATCTATGGTGGCCTGGGATGGATGGTGAAATAGAGTTTAGTAAAGCACTGTGTGCAATGTCAGCAACTGCATAAGTTGCCAGTGACAGCTCCATAACATCCATGGGAGTGGCCAGGTACACTCTGGGTGCACTTACACATTGACTAAATTGGACCTTTCCTGGGAACAATGTTTCTGCTCATTGTCGATGCCCATTCAAAACATATACAAGGTGAAGTCACCAACGCTACAATTGAGAAACTACGTCAGAGTTTTGCCATTCACAGACTACCAGGAGTAGTCATTTCCGATAACGGCACGGCATTTACGAGTGCTGAGTTTCAACAGTTTATCAGCCTCAACGGTATCACTCACGTGAAAACTGCACCGGACCACCCTTCCTCAAACAGACTGGCCGAAAGGGCGGTTCAAACGTTCAAGCCAGGCATGAAAAAGCTAACTGGTGATGCCTTGGCAACCAAGCTAGCATGATTTCTTTTCCATTATAGGACTGCCTCTCACACAACAACAGGTGTCACACCTGTGGAGCTATTGTTGAAACGCTGCCTCAGGGCAAGATTAAGCTTAATAATGGCAAATTTAGAGGGGAAGGTGGAAAGCAGTCAAGGAAGCCAGAAAGCTGGACATGACTGGCATAGTCACAAAAGGAAATTTACCGTGGGAGAGCCGGTATACGTGAAAAATATTGGGGAAGGACCAAAATAGCTACCAGATGAAATTAGTGCGGTGACTGGACCTCTATCTTACCACATGGAGGTGGAAGGCCGGATCATCTGTAAACATATGGCCCATTTAAGGAAGAGAGAGACAAATCATCAAGATTTGGCTCCTCCAGTGATTCATGACCGGGTCTGCGTTTCCTGTTGAGGATACTCAACCCAGGACTGACCCGTCTGATGTTCTTGTAAGAGTTGAGGTTACATAGAGTCATAGAGTCATAGAGGTCTACAGCACAGAAAAAGGCCCTTTGGCCCCTTGAGTCTGCGCAGGTCCAACAAGTACCTAACTATTCTAATCTGATTTTCCAGCACTAGGCCCATAGCCTTGTATGCCTTGGCATGGCAAGTGCACATCCAAAAACTTCTTAAATGTTATGAGGGTTTCTGCCTCTATCACCCTTTCAGGCAGTGAGTTCCAGATTCCCACCACCCTCTGGATGAAAAAATTCTTCCTCACATCCCCTCTAAACCTTACCTTACCTTAAATCCATGCCCCCTGGTTATTGATCCCTCCACCAAGGGGAAAAGTTCCTTCCTGTCTACCCTATCTATGCCACCTCAATCATGTCACCCCCCTCAATCTCCTCTGCTCCAGGGCAAATAACCCCAGTCTATCCAATCTCTCCTCATAACTAAAACCCTCCAGCCCAGGCAACATCCTGGTAAATCTCCTCTGCACTCTCTCTAGTGCAATCACATCCTTCCTATAATGTGGATTCCAGAACTGCACGCAATACTCTAGCTGTGGCCTAACCAGCGTTTTATACAGTTCCAGCATAACCTCCCTGCTCTTACATTCTATGCCTCGGCTAATTAAGGCAAGTATCCCATATGCCTTCTTAACCACATTATCTACTTGTCCCGCTACCTTAAGGGACCGGTGGACATGCACACCAAGGTCCCTCTGATCCTTGGTACTTCCCAGGGTCCTACCATTCATCATGTATTCCCGTGCCTTGTTTGTCCTGCCCAAGTGTATCACCTCACACTTATCCAGATTAAATTCCATTTGCCATTGATCAGCCCATCTGACCAGCCCATCTATATACCCCTGTAATCTAAGGCTATTGTCCTCACTATTTATCACCCCACCAATTTTCGTGTCATCCGCAAACTTACTGAACTGCGAGTGCCCACTGGAGACCCTGACGTTCAGGCAACTCTGGAAAAGAAGGTACCTGATAAAGAATCTGAAGTTGTGGAGCTGTGACGTTCCACATGTACCAGGAAACCACCTGAAAGACTGAACTTGTAAATTCCTTACCCGGTGCAAATATTATGCTGTCTTGGAAAATATGTACTTGTAAATATAATATGTATAGCTGAGTTAAAAGGAAAGGAATGTAATAATTATGGTTTTATTTAGCATGTAATGTACCTTTAAGAATAATACCTGTTAAGGAAGATCACATGATCTGTAGTAACCAATAGGAGAGTAGTGCGGGCTACCTCAGTAGTCAGTGTAGAGATGGAATTAGAGTTGAAAGCACACATGTAATCACTGATGAGTATATTGCAAATAAACTTCAAGTTTCCACCCAAGAAGGACCTGCTTATCAACTCTATCTTTAACAGTACAACTCTACAACATCCCAAATATTTATTATCTATATACAGGGACAGATAAGCACAAGGCTCCTTCCAGAAACTTCTCTCTCTGACATCACTGATGATGTATGTTAGCTATTAGCATAATAGTTATTAACCCTTTATACTACATCTCCCCCCCCCACCAGTTTTTCATTCTATTCATTGACTATTTAGACATCCTACTCCCCAACTCTCCCAAAGTCACTGTTAGCATCCCTGAGTTACAGATGTTTTGACCAGTCTGCCAGATTGTATTCTTGTTTCCTTCGGAGGAGGCCTAGGATCACAGTCTTCCTGTGGAGGGACCTGTGAACCATCTAGTAGGTTGGTCGGGTCATCAACCCAGAACTGTAAAGGCCGTCTGCTGGTGGATCTGTTCAGTGCAGATCTATTCCGCTTGAGGATGCCATGGTTCGTGTGCACAAGATAGGAGTGTGGATGAATGGACTGATTCAAAAGCTGGCCAGGCTGGCTCTGGTCTCGGATCCGGACAGATCCCCCTGGTGACAGCCCTGGTAGACCCTGTGCTTGCTGGCGATGGTTGTCACGGTCTGGTTGTGCCCGATAGTGGTCCTCTTCCTCCCCACACCTTTTCTATGCCTGTTGCCTTGAGACACGGTGGAAGGATATGTGCGAGACTCGGGAGCTGTGAGTGTAATCACCTGCCCAGTAAGAGCTCCGATGGAGCCGCAACATTCCACAGTGGCCTAGACCAGAAAGTCAGTAAGGCCAAGTCGACATCGTTATAGGAATTTGACAGTACAGACCTTCAGGCCTCTATTTTGACCTGCGGGTGCCTGGGCAAGCTGGTGAGGTGGATGTAGCGTAAGTGTTTGAAGCAGTCATTTGCAAACTGCGGGCCATTGTCAGGGACAACCAAATCAGGGATGCCACGTGCAGCTAAAGATTTTTGAGTATGGCAATGACCAGCGCCGAGGTGCAGCCTAATGACCTCAACCCACCAAGAGTAATAATTCACAACGATAAGAAAGGTTTTAGCCTTGACGACAAAAAGATCCATCCTGAGGCACTCCCATGGTCGGGATGGGAATGAGGACACCATCAATGGTTCCTTATGGCCTTGCCTATGGATGGCACAAGTAGTACAATTGGAAATCAGAACTTCAATAAGTTTGGAGATACCTGGCCACCAGACTGGATTGCAGGCCCTAGCCTTGCACTTCTCCCTGGCACTTTACCTTCTGACTCTTTTCCCCCAGTCATTCCCTTGCTGCTTTATTTTCAATGGCTAATTTCCCACCATCAGCAGTTTTGTTGGGGATCCTTGTTATTCAGTAAGCTTACCGCTGCCACTATGAAGTATCATCATAAACGATCCCAACGTGTATTAAACAGAGGCTACTGAAAACAGGAAATCCCGGATCTTCCAAACATTTATTACTATATACAACTATGTACAGGGTTACATAAGCATGGGGCACCTTCCAAAAGCATCTCTCTCTAAGTTCCAGTGACACGTGATCTGACATCACTGATTGTGTAATATTTTTTATTCGTTCATGGGATGTTGGCACCACTAGTTAGGCCAATGTTTATTGCTCATTCTTAGTTGCCCTTGTTCAGAGAGTTTTAGACAATAGGAATGTTGGAATTAACTGTCAGAGGACAGCTAAGAGTCAACCACATGGGTCTGGAGTCACATGTAGGCCAGACCAGGTAAGGACAGCAGATTTCCTTCCCTAAAGGACATTAGTGAACCGGATAGGTTATTACAACAATCGACAATGGTTTCATGGTCAGCATCGGACTTTTAATTCCAGATTTTTTAAAACTGAATTCAAATTCCACCACCTGCCATGGCAAGATTTGAACCCGGGTCCCCAGAGCATTCCCATGGGTCTCTGGATTACTAGACCAATGACAATAGCACTATGCCTCCGCCTATTAACCCTTTACACTTCAGCGTCCTCCCTCAGTTGCTGGGACATGCTTGTGGTGTGGTCACCAGGTTGTGCTCCTGAACCTATGGGCCAACCCACCATGGGCCGTGTGGTTGTATTTCAGCTGCTGGAGATGGAGGATGAGGAAGGTGGCAGGTGCTCCCTTTGGGCACTGGCTTCTTCATTCCCAGATGTGGAGTCTTTTCGCTCCTGTCTTGGCTGCGGCCTGGTCTGAATGAGATTGCCAATTTTGTGCTAATTATTGCTGAATGAGTGGCAGCTGTGTGGTGTAGACTCCCATCTACTATGAACTATTTTGAACCATATTAAAACTGCCTTTGGAGGTGGGTGGGGTGGGTGCAGAGGTTTCTGTGGAAGGGTATACAAGATGGATCTGATTTTTGTGGCCATGTTGGAAGACTCTTCAATCACCCCCAATACCCTTCCCACAGCAATTTCCCATTCAAGCTCAAGGAGATATAACACTTGCCCTTTTTACTTCCAACATTCCTATTGTCCAAAACCCCAAACAATCCTTCCAGATTTAGTAGATTTACTTTACTGGGGAAGATGGTGACATGGTGGTAATGTTGTTGGACTAGTAATCCAGAGGTCAATGCTCTGGGGATTCAGGTTCAAATCTCACTGCAGCTGGTGGAATTTAAATTCAGTTAATAAATCTGAGATACAAAGCTCAGTAATGTGACCCTGACAATAATTGATTGTTGCTATATAAACCCATCAGGTTCACTGATGCCCTTTAGGGAAGGAAATCTGCCATCCTTACCCAGTCTGGCTGGTGTGTGACTCCAGACCCACAGCAACGTGGTTGACTCTTAACTGCCCTCTGAAATGGCCTAGCAAGCCACTCAGCTCAAGGGCAATTGGGGATGGGTAACCAATGCTGGCCTTACAAGCAACACCCAAATCCCATGAAAGAATAAAGAAAAAAAATCCTTGTACTTGCAATTTAGTATACACAACATTCACAGTTCCCAATAAGGCCTCCTCTAGATTGGGGAAAATGAGCACAAATTTGTGACTGCTCCATTCAGTCCATGCCTGAGGTTCAGATGGCCTGTCATGTTAAATCTCTGTCCCCTACACTATTCCAGTGAAGAACAACCAACACAAACTCAAAGAAGAGCACCTCATCTTTCAATTAGACACTTTACAGTCCTACTTGATTTACATTGATCTACATTGAACTGTTTGTGAAAACACCATGTTTAAAGCCTATGAGGGAGGAGGTGGACTCAATTTACACTCCCCCAGGGATATTTTTCCCCTCATTCTCCCTGTGTGTCCCACCCTCAAACTCCCTTGGTTTCAGATTATAGACCTCTGCCTCCCGCCTCCCCCCGCTGCACCCCCCCTCTCCCCCCCCCCCAACGTATGTGCCTTATGTGTCAAACCAACCACATTGCTGTGGGCCTGGAGTCACCTAGACCAGGCTGGGTAAGGTGAACAGACCTCCTTCCTTTCCTAAAGTGAAGATCAGTTAACCAGTTAACCAGATGGGTTTTTAATGACAGCCTGGTTAACATGGTCACCGTTACTGATATTCTAGATTTATTGAACACATCTGATGTGGTGGGATTTCAACCATGTCTCTGAATCATCAGTACTGTGATAAAGACTCGCAACTACTATGCTGAATCGTACTAAAGCTACGTCTCAGAAGATCCTTAAAACTCAGACCCACATTATATTACTTGGTGAAGGGAGTGGAGGTGCAATAACAGCCGCTTAAAACCCCTTCCTCTTCAGTCTCTAATTAAATCCCCTGGAACCCACTCTCTACACAACTGGGTCTTAGATCTTTTCTGCCACTTTTCAGAGCAAAATTAAATAATAATTAATTCTCTTTTCCCTTGTTTTCTTCCCCCGCCCCCCCCCCCCCCCCCAGCAGTCCAAAAGAATTGTGATGCATTACTATAGCAACTGCACCTCCATTCTGGAGTCCGGTAGGAAAGCAAGGGAGTTTGAGGGTGGGACACACAGGGAGAATGAGGGGAAAAATATCCCTGGGGAAGTGTAAATTCCTCCCTTATAGGCTTTAAACATGGTGTTTTCACAAACAGTTCAATGCTATTAATGAATCGATACCCTTTTACACCCGTGACCTATTTCTCTCTCAATTTATCTGCAAGTTAAAAGCTCTCCTTGTTTCCACATTTTTCAATTATTCAGGGCCTCTGTGCTGTGCATATACTGAACATACATCCCCTTGGTGGGCTATCAAACTGAAACAACCTGTAATGTCCCCACCTGCCTTTTGCATACTATTCCATTTCTTAGCAAGGGAGTTCACCCAATGTCCTTGGCCAATATTTATCCCTCAAGAGATATTGTGAAAAAAAATAACCAGATCATCATATTGCTGTTTGTGGGGGTTTGCTGCACTCAAATTACTGGTTGCCTTCCATATTCTCACCACTATCTTGGTAAAGAGTTTCTCCTGAATTTCTATTGGATGAATTAGTGACTATCTTATCGCCCTTTGTTCTGGTCTTGCCCACAAGTGGAAACATCTTCTCTGTGTCTAGCCTATCAAACCCATTCATAATCTTAAAGACCTCTTCACTTTTCTAGAGTTAAGAGCCTCTGCCTGTTCAACCTCGCCTGATAGTTTTTTTTTCAATAACCATAGAACAAGGGTGAGTAAATGAAAGTGAGATGCAACTCAGCTGTGATTCTAATTCGATGACAAAATACTTTCCTGAACACTTCCTGCTGGTTATCGGCAGGTTTACTGATTAACAGTTCGGTTTGCTGCGGTCAATTCAAGCCCCATCTCATCCAAGCCTTACTCAAATTTTGAAGCTTGGTTTCCGATTTTTCCCTCTCCCTCTCAAGCCTAATATCAAATTCAATCTGATTATGCTTCTGAAGTTGGTGACCCTGGCGTATGTCAGCTTGTTGAGTTCAAGTCTTTGCACTCCTGCCTTGGAGCGAACGACGTGAAAGAGTGAAAGGATTTGCAGACTTTTGAAGAGTGCTCTTCTCATTAACCACTACCTCGTGCCAGCTTCCCACACACCTCAGTTTTGTAGCCACTATCAATAGTCAGGCAGGTCGCAGCCTTAAAATCACCCACTCAGATCTGCATGTTATTTTGACATGTCTGTTGTTAGGTATGTCTGTGTGAGGGGGATACCTTTTGTTTTATATATATTGTAACACATGTTTCTCAGACCGTTTAAAGAGAGCACCGCTTGGTCTAGACTCTGCAATCACAGTGAGTAATGTATGAAGGCCTGGCACTTATAGGGTTAACGTGAGTACAGTACCGCCCCCACAATGACGTAAGGGAACACATGACCCACATCTAAAGGTCAGTCTAGAGTTGGACAGAGCTGTGTGCACAAACAAGCATGGAGACAGCTCCTACCCTTTACTCTATATATGTACATAGTTCCTGTAGTAACTAAATACATACAGTTAACCTACAGTTAAGACTATGAAGACTCCATTAACTCATACCGAACTGTATCCAACGCCCTACAACAAGTTAAAAGCAAAAGACTGCGGATGCTGGAAATCTGAAACAAAAACAGAAAATGCTGGAAAAACTCAGCAGGTCTGACAGCATCTGTTAGGCAATGGTATTATGGTATTGTCAATGACTAGTATTCCAGAGACCCAGGGTAATACTCTGGGGACGTGGGTTTGAATCCCACCATGGCAGATGGTGAAATTTGAATTAAATAAATATCTGGAATTAAAAGTCTAATGATGACCATGAAACCATTGCCAATTGTTGTAAAAACCCATCTGGTTCACTAATGTCCTGGAAGGAAATCAGCCAGCCTTACCTGGTCTGGCCTACATGTGACCCTAGACCCACAGCAATGTGGTTGACTCTTAACTGCCCTCTGAAGGATAATTAGGGATGGGCAATAAATGCTGGCTTAGCCAGTGACGCCCACGTCCTGTGAATGAATAAAAAAGAAATCTGTGGAGAGAAAAAAGCAGTTAACATTTTGACTCTTCTTCAGATCTTCACTCTACAGCAAGTAATAATGTTGTTAATGTTTGGCTCATCTGGAGAACTAATTAACAATTAGCGTTTTTAAAGTGGACAGACTCAGCAGTAAATCTATGCCTTTAATGAACATTATGCATATGGAATGAAGCACTGGACACATCAAAAGTAATGACCCCTCTTTTGAGGCATCAGGCGCCTGCAGCACTGACCGTTTGAATTTAGATGGCAGTGAAAATCCAGGAAAGGTAACCAAATAGAAAAAAAATGAAAGACTTGCATTTATGTAGCTCCTTTCACAACCTGAAAATACTTTACAACCAATGAAGTACCTTTTGAAGTGTAGTGACTATTGTAATGCAGGAAATGAGGCAATCAATTTGCCCACAGCAAGCTCCCATAAATAACCCGATAATCTGTTTCTAACTGATGCTGGTTCAGGGATGAATGTTGGTCAGGACACCAGGGAGATCTCCCATACTCTTCCTCAAAATAGTGGCCATGGGCTCGTTACGTCCAACTTGGGAGGGCAGGGGAGTCTTGTGCAAGCAGCTGATGGAGAAGGTCAAACAGTTTCATTCAGATGAAAGCCACCAGAGCAGGTGTCAAGTGTGGCTCAGTGGGTTCAGCTGAGCTCATGGGTTCAAGTTCCACTCTAGAAACTTAAGCACAAAGTCTAGACTGACACTCCCAGTGCAGCACTGAGGGAGATCTGCACTGATGTTGATGCTGTCTTTTGGATGTTAAACTCATGCCCCCAACTACTCACTCAGGTGGGCATAAAAGGACCCCATGGCCCTTGTTCGAAGAAGAGTAGGGGAGATTTGCTCAATCTCCTTGCTAATATTTACCCCTCAATCAAAATTATTAAAACAGACTAGATGCTGGTTATTGCATTAGTGTGTGGAATGTCATGAAAGTATAATAATTTTCATAATATTATTGATTTATTCTAAAAACAGGTTAATAGTGGGGTTTGGATTAGCTTCTCTGTGTGTAGGTGTGTGTGTGTGTGTGTGTGTGTGTGTGTGTGTGTGTGTGTGTGTGTGTGTGTGTGTGTGTGTGTGTGTGTGTGGGATTTACATGAATTGAAAACAGTTGGTCTGAAGCTTTTGAGTTTTGAAAAGGGAAGCTGGGTTTGAAATGCTACATACATAAACATGGCTGATGTTTTAGGATGTGAGGTGTGAGGAATATTTGCATATTTAGATAAACCAGAGTAGTTTGAATTTCAAAGAGATGACAAGATGTTACGCCTAGAATGAGAGACTAAACCAAACAGTGTGTTTATTTTCCCCAAAGGTTACTGATAATATGAGTACTATGAAAGATTTATTTTATGAGAAGAGTAAAGTTGCAAAGACATATTGGAACAATAGAATTTACATTAAGGGAGAGAAACATGCATAAAGGACAGGAGGTTATATATGAGTCGAAAGGAATTCTAAGAGCTAACAAATCTGAAAAGCCCTCAGCGTCTCAGCATCAAGTTGCTGTCAACAGGAACCAAAGCTAAGAAAATTCACTGTGAATATTACTGTCCAGGGTATTGTGTGCTTTGCCTGGGTCTGTTGAAATTTGCCTTAATGGAGACCTAACTGAGAGTCAGATTAATTAGGGGAGGTAAGAGCTATAGTAGTCATTTGTAGACCTATATATGTGCTTGAAATCTTTTCTTTTAATAAATGTTTAATATAATTTTCTAAAAAACATTTAAATCTCAGTGGACTCATTATTACTGAATTCAAGGCAGGCATTTCAAAATAAAATACAAATTGCAAAACAGTTGTGGCAGCTGTTTCAAGTTTCCCCCTGGGATTTAAGCAGCTCAGCATCCGCTGTGCCATAACAGCGGGGTCTTGCTGTGCGTAATTTAGCTGCTGCATTCTCCACGTTACACCAGTGACCCCAGTTCAAAAAGTGTTCTATTGGTTGTGGAGCCTTTTGGGACATCCTGAAGTCATGAAAAATGCCACATAAATGCAGGTTCTTTCATTCTTTCTGTATACAGGTCAGGGTGTACCTGTGGCAAGTAACGGGAAAAAGGTTTGTCTTCCTTCCCCCAGTGAAAATGATGACCGGTGGTTTCGTACCCTGCTTACACCAGCACTGTCCTGGATAGGGGCTCGAGGAAGGCAGGAGGCCCACTTGTACTGTGGAATGAAGTGCCCTTTGACACGTGCTGATTGCAATTCTGAGGTACAAGAAAGCAGACTTCTAGGTGTTCTACGTTGTTGCACCAATGTTGGTGGCCTAGCCTTAACAGATTGTCAGAAGCTGAACAAAACAAAAACAGCCCAAAAATATAACCTACTCTTCTAGATTCTCTGTTTTATTAATAACCAAATGGAATTTTTGGAAATCTATTTTAGTTTAGCAATTGCCCCTTTAACAGCAACTGAGTAGTGAACCTGTTTTTTTTAAAAGTCAGGATAGTCTAATCCAACAGGGATACAAATCTATATTGAGCTATTTACATATAATCTGCATCTCAGATGGCAAAACACTGAGGTTAAAGAATTGGTGATTATAACAGTGATGTTTGGTGTAGGGTATCAGCTCCCTCTACTGAGGAAAGTGGGGATAACAGTTAAAGAAAGACTTGCATTTACATAGCAGCTTTCATGACCACCAGACGTCCCAATGTGTTTTAGAGCTGTGGAAGTACTTCTTGAAATCTATTCACCGTTGCAATGTAAGAACCAAAGCAGCCAGTTTAAACACAGCAAGATCCCACAAACAGCAATGTGATACTGACCAGATAATCTGTTTTTGTGAAATTGGTTGAGGGGTAAGTAGTGACCAGGACATCGGGAATAACTCCCCTGCTCTTCTTTGAAATAGTGGCATGGAATCTTTTGTATCCATCTGAAAGGGGAGACAGGATGTCCGTTTAACATTTCATCCAAAAGGAAGTGCATCTGGCAGTGCTGCACTCCCTCAGTCCGCACTGGAGTGTCAACCTAGATTTTGTGCTTAAGTGTCTGGAATAGATTTGAACTTCTGACTCAGAGGTGAGAGTGCTACCAACTGAGTCCCAGCTGAAACGAGCCGTTAGCAATGCAGCTGAAAGTTGACATTTATGCAAATAGACATTGAAGTTAATGGATTTTAAAAATAAATCATTCTCAAGATATGGCACATCTGGCAAAGCCAGCATTTATTTTCCATATCTAGTTGCTCTTAAGAAGGTGAAGATGAACAGTTCACATGGTGAAAATGTTCCCACTGTGCTGATCTGGGAGAAAGTTCCAGGATTTAGGGCAACGAAGGAAGAGCAATGTATTTTCAAGTCAGGTTGGTGTGTGACTTGGAGAGAGGCTTGGAGGTGATGGTGGTCCAGAGGGTAGAAATGGGAGATGGGTATCCAACTCTACTGATAGAATTTGGAAAGAAAGGTGCTATATCCTAGTCGACAGAGAGGTGAGTTTTGCTTTTGGCTTGTTCCTGGAAAATAGATAAATAGGACAAACTTTTCTCTTTCACCCAAGGGATAATAAGCTGTTGGAATGTGTTGTCCTGCCGTTTACAGAACCCGCTGGATTAACATTGCACTGAAATCAGTGACCTGAAACCAAAGCAAAATACTGCGGATGCCGCAAATCCGAAATAAAGACAGAAAATGCTGGGAAGACTCAGCAAGCCAGGCAGCATCTGTGGAGAGCGAGACAGAGTTAACGTTTTCATGTTGATGACCTTCCATCAGAACTCATCGATCTGAAACATTAACTCTTTCTCTCTCCAACAATGTTGCCTGAACTGCTGAGCATTTGCAGCATCTTCTGTCTTTATTTCAACAGATTGAAAACTGGTGGGTTTTATAACGAAGGAGTGATCCATTCCACTAGATTAATGACCTGAGAAGTGAAGAGGAAAATACGCCCCATAACGTTTTTATTTCCCACCCCTGGTAGTTAATGATACTTTGATTGGAAAATTTTACTGATGATTTAGACTTAGTTTATTGCATTTATTGTTATTTATTCCCATATGTGATTGCTACCTTTTCAGTTATGATTAGTTGCTGTTTTAAGCATATGAAATTAGAGCTGCAACCAGTTTGCATCGACATACATGATAAAAGCAAAACACTGCGGATGCTGGAAATCCAAAACAAAAACAAAAATACCTGGAAAAACTCAGCAGGTCTGGCAGCATCTGCGGAGAGCGGCACAGTTAACGTTTCGAGTCCGAATGACCCTTCAACAGAATTAAGTAAAAATAGAAGAGAGGTGAAATATACGCTGGTTTAAAGGGGTGGGGAGGTGGGGGGGACAAGAAGAGCTGGATAGAGGGCCAGTAAACTGTGTTTCTCTCCGCAGATGCTGCCAGACCTGCTGAGTTTTTCCAGGTATTTTTGTTTTTGTTTGTGTTTTGCATAGACATGCATGTGGTATTAAAATGTGACGTGACAGATCAAAATATCCACAAAACCACATTTTCATGTATATATATATATATAGCACCCAATTTGTGAAACTGCCCGTTTCATGAACTGGACAAACCCACTGGCATGGATTGTGAAATAGGCAGTTTGACTGCTCATTTCATGAACTGGCCAGTGCTATGAATGAGTTTTAAAATCTTATTTGTGGGATTGTTGCTCAGGCCTGTTGCCGTGTACAAGCCTAACATCAGGGGGAGAATTTGTTCCCCGGCGGGCAGGCTGAGCGTGTGCTTGAGAGCAAAAGAGCGCAGAAATCTCCCCGAGGCAGTTCCGTGTCTCAGGGAGATTTTAAGTTCAGCACAAAACATGCTTAAAATAAAAAAATAAAATTATGTGGACATGTCCCCTCATGTGACAGTGTCACACGAGCTGGGACATGTTTATGAACTTTAATAAAATTTTTAAATTTAATTTATAAACCCTCATCCTGCAGCCCTGACCATGGGCAGAATTTTCTGCCTGTTGGGCCTGACCCGATCTCTGGAAGGCGGGGAGCTGATCCCCACCGGAGAAGCAGGCCCCTGCCGCCACTTTACTTGGGCGGGCCAATTAAGGCTCACCCAGTGTGACGTCCGGCTATGCTTGCGGGGAGATTCCCCAAAAGCGAGAATGAGTTCTTTCACGCATGAAAGAGTGCACATCTCCCTGAGGCTAAGTACCGCCTCAGGGAGCTCGCTGACACTTTTAAAAACATTAAAAATAGAAAAAAAAATCCTTGCCATGTCCACCTCATGCGACAATGTCACATGAGATGGGACATGTTCATAAGACCATAAGACAGAGGTGCAGAAATTAGGCCATTCGGCCCATCGAGTCTGCTCCGCCATTCAATCATGGCTGATAAGTTTCTCAACCCCATTCTCCTGCCTTCTCCCCGTAACCTTTGATCCCCTTACCAATCAAGAACCTATCTATCTCGGTCTTAAATACACTCAGTGACCTGGCCTCCACAGCCTTCTGTGGCAATGAATTCCATAGATTCACCACTCTCTGGCTAAAGAAGTTTCTCCTCATCTCTGTTCTAAAAGGTCTTCCCTTTACTCTGAGGCTGTGCCCTCGGGTCCTAGTCTCTCCTACTAATGGAAACATCTTCCCCATGTCCACTCTATCCAGGCCTTTCAGTATTCTGTAAGTTTTAATCAGATCCCTCCTCATCCTTCTAAACTCCATCGAGTATAGACCCAGAGTCCTCAAACGTTCTTCATATGTTAAGCCTTTCATTCCTGGGATCGTTCTCGTGAACCTCCTCTGGACCCTCTCCAGAGCCAGCACATCCTTCCTGAGATACGGGGCCCAAAATTGCTCACAATATTCTAAATGTGGTCTGACCAGAGCCTTATAAAGCCTCAGCAGCACATCCCTGCTTTTATATTCTAGTCCTCTCGAAATAAATGCCAACTTTGCATTTGCCTTCCTAACTACCGACTCAATCTGCAAGTTAACCTTAAGAGAATCCTGGACTAGGACTCCCAAATCCCTTTGCACTTTTCTGAAGTCTCTCCCCATTTAGAAAATAGTCTATGCCTCTATTCTTCCTACCAAAGTGCATGACCTCACACTTCCCCACATTGTATTCCATCTGCCACTTCTTTGCCCATTCTCCTAACCTGTCTAAATCTATCTGCAGCCTCCCTGCCTCCTCAATAATACCTGTCCCTCCACCTATCTTTGTATCATCTGAAAACTTAGCCAGAATGCCTTCAGTTCCTTCATCTAGATCATTAATTTATAAAGTGAAAAGTTGTGGTCCCAACACTGACCCCTGCGGAACTCCACTAGTCACCGGCCACCATCCTGTGAAGGACCCCCTTATCCCCACTCTCTGCCTCCTGCCAGACAGCCAATCTTCTTTCCATGATAGTACCTTGCCTCTGACACCATGGGCTCTTACCTTACTTAGTAGCCTCCTGTGCGGCACCTTGTCAAAGGCCTTCTGGAAGTCCAGGTACAAAACATCCATTGGCTCTCCTTTGTCTAACCTGCTCGTTACCTCCTCAAAGAATTGTCAGGCATGACCTCCCCTTGATGAAACCATGCTGACTTTGCCCTATTTTACCATGCACCTCCAAGTATTCTGAAATCTCATCCTTAATAATGGAATCTAAAATCTTACCAACGACCGAGGTCAGGCTAATCGGCCTGTAATTTCCTGTCATTTGCTTCACTCCCTTCTTAAACAGGGGGGTTACAGTAGCGATTTTCCAGTTCTCTGGGATCCTCCCTGACTCGAGTGACTCCTGAAAGATCACCACTAATGCTTCCACTATCTCTTCAGCTATCTCCTTCAGAACTCTGGCGTGTAATCCATCTGGTCCAGGTGATTTATCCACCTTCAGACCTTTCAGTTTTCCTAGCACCTTCTCTTTGTTAATGGCCACTATACTCACCTCTGCCCTGACTCTCTTGAACTTTGGGGATGTTACTCATGTCTTCCACTGTGAAGACTGATGCAAAGTACCCATTCAGTTCCTCCGCCATTTCTTTGTTCCCCACTACTATTTCTCCAGCGTAATTTTCCAGCAGCCCAATGTCCACTTTTGCCTCTCTCTTACCATTTATATATCTAAAAAAGCTCAGTCAATCTTCTTTTATATTACTGGCTAGTTTACCCTCATATTTAATCTTCTCCCTCCTTATTTCTTTTTTAGTTGTCCTCTGTTGGTCTTTATAGGCTTCCCAATCCCCTGGTTTCCCACTGCTCTTCGCTGCATTGTATGCTTTCTCTTTAGCTTTTATGCTGTCCCTGACTTCCCTTGTCAGCCAGCGTTGCCTCGTCCTCCCTTTACTATGCTTCTTCTTCCTAGGCATGAATTTTTGCTGTGTCTCCCAAATTACTCCCAGAAACTCCTGCCATTGCTGTTCCACTGTCTTTCCTGCTAGGCTCATCTCCCAGTCAATTCTGACCAGCTCCTCCCTCATGCCTCTGTAGTTGCCTTTATTCAACTGTAATACCCTTATATCTGATTCCAGCTTTTTCCTCTCAAATTGCAGGGTAAATTCCATCATATGATGGTCACTTCTTCCTAAGGGTTCCTTCACCTTAAGCTCCCTTATCAAATCTGCCTCATTACACATCACTAAATCTAGAATTGCCTGTTCCCTAGTGGGCTCCACCACAAGCTGCTCCAAAAAGCCATCTCGTAGACATTCCACAAATTCCTTTTCTTGGGATCCACTACCAACCTGATTTTCCCAGTCTACCTGCATATTGAAATCCCCCATGATCACTGTAACCTTGCCTTTCTTACACGCCTTTTCTATCGCCTGGTGTACCTTGTGCCCCACATCCTGACCACTGTTCGGAGACCTGTACATAACTCCCATTATGGTTTTTTCACCTTTGCGGTTCCTCAACTCTACCCACACAGATCTACATCATCTGACCCTACATCATTTCTTGCCATTGATTCAATTTCATTTCTTACTAACAAAGCAACCCCACCCCTTCTGCCAACCCGCCTATCTTTTCGATAGGATGTATATCCTTAGATATTTAGCTCCCAGTCCTGATGCCCTTGCAGCCATGTCTCCGTGATGCCCACCACATCGTACCTGCCAATTTCAATCTGCGCCACAAGCTCATTTACCTTATTTCGTATACTGCGTGCATTCAGATACAACACCTTCAGTACTGTATTTCCCATCCCCTTTCTCATCATCGTCCCTTTATCTGATGTGCTTGAAGTTAGATTCCTAGCCCTTTCCAAACACTCTGTCCTATTTTGTGTTCCAGAGACTTTAATAGCCTCTCCTGGGCTCTCCTTTCTTTTCAGTTTTTTCATAATTTTCCATGAAGTTGAATCCACCCCCCCAGACACTAACCTGCTGCTTTGTTTCCCATTAGTCATACTTCTTGAAGTTTTACCCTTCCCTTCCCCCCTACTTTCTAGTTTAAAGTCCTGTTGACCACCCTGTCAACCGTTTTCGCTAGAACATTGGTCCCAGATCGGTTCAGGTGGAGACTGTCCCAACAGTACAGATCCCTCCTGTTCCAATACTGATACCAGTGCCCCACGAAATGGAACCCCTCTTTCCTGCACCACTCCTTTAGCCACGTGTTTACTTCCCTTATTCTCACGTCCCTATGCCAATTTGCACGTGGCTCGGGTAGTAATCCGGAGATTATAACCCTTGAGGACCCGTTCTTTAATTTAGTTCCTAGTTCCTGATAATTCCCAAACAGGTCCTCTTTCCTAGTCTTACCTATGTTATTTGTCCTGACGTGGACCACAACAACTGGATCTTCCCCCTCCCTCTCCAATATCCTTTCAAGCCGGTCAGAGATGTCCCTCACCCTGGCACCGGGCAGGCAACATACCATGCGGGACTCTCGATCCTGCTTACAAAGGAAGCTATCAATTCCCTTAATTATAGAATCCCCTACAACTACCACTTGTCTTTTTGCTCCCCCCTCTTGAATGGCCTCCTGTGCCACAGTGCCGTGGTCAGCTGGCTCATCCTCCCTACAGCCCTCTTCCTCATCCACACAGGGAGCAAGTACCTCATACCTGTTGGACAAGGTCAAGAGGGTCCTCTGTTCCTGAACACAGGATCCCTCTACCTGCTTCACTTGCAGTCACACCCTGCTGACCCTGACCACTGACCGAATTTGAGGTACTTAATCCACTGGATGTGTCCGCCTCCTGAAATAAAGCATCCAGGCAACTCTCCCCCTCCCGGATGTGCCTCAGCATCTGGAGCTCGGACTCCAGCTCATCAATTCTGAGCTGGATCTCCTCCAGCAACCAAAATTGCTGCAGTTGTGGTCACTGCGGATTGCAATGGGATCTGCCAGCTCCCACATCATACTGCTACAGCCATCTTGACTTAGTTAATTAATCTATTAATTAGCTTTGAAGTGTTTTTTTTTCAAATTTGGTGCAGATTTTCTACCAACCAATCAGGTCACAGCTTTCCTGTGATGTCACTTTTTCAGTTTTGGCTTCAGTTACTCTGTGCCCCAAGGTCACCGCTCCGGTGCTCCTCCCTCCGAGTCTGCTCCCTGGAGACAAAGCCGCGAATCCCCAAGGTAAGCTAGATTTATACTCACCACTCCGGTGCTCCTCCCTCTGAGTCTGCTCCCTGGAGACAAGGCCACAAATCCCCGAGGTAAGCAAGATTTATACTCACCACTCCGGTGCTCCTCCCTCTGAGTCTGCTCCCTGGAGACAAGACCACGAATCCCTGAGGTAAGCTAGATTTATACTCACCGCTCCGGTGCTCCTCCCTCTGAGTCTGCTCCCTGGAGACAAGGCTTAAGTTATACTAACTATAAGTTACACTAAAACTTTATTAAACTGTTTAAAACCCTATATGAAACCTCATCCCATTGGAGGATGAGGTTTCATGTTTCTTCCATTGCCCGCCCCGGCTTCAGGCCTGCCCGTTAACCTTGAGGTTGGACCTTTAATTGTTTTAATAATCTTGTCAATGGCCTCAATTAGCCTCGATTGACAGGTCGGCGGGCGCACAGCTTATTTTGCTGAGCCCCCCACCTTCCTGAAGATTTAAAGGGGGCGGGATGACGTCGGGACTTCCGCCCGACATCACCGTGTGTCATTTTACATGTCAGCGTGTGGGACCCGCCCCCTGCTCGACGACGGCAAAATTCAGCCCAATGACTTTAATTAGGTGATTAATGGCCTTAACAGGCCTTTGACAGTTTGGTGGTTGTGCAGCCAACTCCGGTGCGCGCCCACCGAACTGAAGATCAGAATGACGCGTGGTGACATTGGGACGCACGCCCGACATCACCACGTGTCATTTTACATGTCAGCGTGTGGGACCCACCCCCACAAGCCGAACGGAAGATTCAGCCCCATGTCTATAAAGGCACAATGGTGATTGGTGGAAGGTGTAAAATTTAATATAAGTTCCACATTCCACGTCATTCGTCCTCTGAAATCTAAGAGAGCAGCTGAGGTTGTCCAGGAGCTGCTTCTCAAATTTCTAGACGTCAGAGCTCCACATATTCTTCCCTCAGATAATGGAAGCGAGTTCACAGCACAGGCCATCCATGAACTGGCAACACTCTGGGAAGAACTGGTGTTGGCCAATGGGCGCCCCAGACATCCCCAGAGTCAAGGCTCTATGGAACTCAGTAATGGTGACATGAAGCTGAAGCTATCGGCCTGGATGCGTGACAACTGTGTTCAATGGAGCTAAGACATCTACTTTGTTCAGTGGGCAATGAGCAACAGAACCATCTACCGTAGATGACTCTGATTCAGCCTCTGGACTACCCAACATGGACAACCCTGAGCCATTCCCCGGATCATGCAGCATGAACGATCCTGAGATATCCCCGGGACCATCCTCCATGAGTTATGCCGAGCAGGCTTCTGGATCATCCACTACAAATGACCCTAAACCTGATGAAGAACTTCATCCTGCCAGATGTGTAAGGAAGGTGATACACCAGGACAATGCACAGCAAGCCAAGCGGATGATGGCACACAGCACAAGGTCAGTTCGGGCTGTTGGTGTTGGAGACAATATGGCTGTTCCAGCGTCTGCATTTGATCACAGCAAAGGTGACTCACCAAATGTTATAGGTGTGGTGCTGGCAAAAGATGGGACTGGCTACATCATTGGAACAGCTAAGGGGATTGTGAAAGGCACACTCACCAGGAATCAGTTTGAATTTGTGCAGTACAGTTACTGAATGCAGAAGACATTCCACCAGAATAACTCTGCCCTGGTGAGATTGTACATGCTCAAAGTGTTTGTGGTGGACAAGGCTTCCAGAGATGTCACTGCAGGAGTACCTGCTTATCAAGATGACGTTCCTGCGTGAAAGCAGGTCTCCGCTGTAATAACAATGCCTGTCACAGCCACAAGTCCTGTGACAACGTTGACCGGTGCTGGCATATTAAATATGTATGAATTGTATTCTTGCTTTTTTGTAAACATTGATGTATAATCTATCTGAATGGTTTGGGTGTGATCCTGAATGAAATACAACAGGACATAAACCAATGAATTTGAAATGTTTGGATGTCACAATGAATCTGAAATGTACATTGAATAAAGGCACATTATGCATGTATGAATTGTTTATTTGTTTTTGCTGTATTGTAATTATTGATGAATATGAGCTATATCTGAATGGTTTGGATATAATACTGGATGTAACATATGAGGACAGTAAACAGAATTAAGCAGATTGTACATTTGTGAATGAAATTTTATTTTTCATTCCTAAAAGTTGGTCATTTCATGAGCTGGGTAAGTTTTTCAATGCCCATTTCATGAATTGGGTGGTCAAACTGCCAGTTTCATGAACAGTGTGGGTAGGCTGGCCATTTCAAGAAATGGGCAATTTGACTGGCCATTTCATGAAATGGACAGTTTCACAAATTGGACGTTTTATATTTATAGAAATACTTTACAGGTGTAACTTCTCAGTGTCAATCACAAATCATAACTAATTTCCCCATCAATTAGAGAACAGGTAAAAGTAATAGATTTTTAAAAATAGTTAGACACAAGTAAATATACCAAGACTTACAAATGGGTGTGATGTGTACACTGAGTTTTATTGTTTAAAGCAAGGCTGAATGAAAGAGAGAATGCAGAAAAGGTTCATAAGAATGGTTTCAAGGATGAGGAACTTCAGTTAGGAAGATAGATTGGAGAAGCTGGGACTGTTTTCCTTGGAGAAGAGATGGTTAAGAGGATATTTGATAGAGTTATTCAAAATCATGAATGATCTGGACAGAGTAGATAGGGAGAAACTGTTCCCACGGTGGAAGGATCGAGAATAAGAGGTCACAGATTTGAGGTAATTGGCAAAAGAAGCAATGGTGACATGAGAAAAAACTTTATCACGCGGTGAGTGGTTAGGATCTAGAATGCACTGCCCAAGAGTGTGGTGAATGTTCCAGGCAATCGAGGCATTCTGGGGAGAATTGGATTATTGTCTGAAAAGGAAGAATTGCAGGATTACGGGGAGAAGAGGGCAGAATGGCACTAGGTGAATTGCTCCTTTGGACAGCCGCCACAGACAAGATGGGCTGAATGGCCTCCTTCTGTGCTGTAACCATTCTATGAATTATATTGACAGTTAGATTTTGCCAGCTGAGATCCAAAAGTGAATAACTGCAGATGCTGGGAACCTGAAATAAAAACAGAAAATGCTGGAAATACTCAGCAGGTCTGGCAGCATCTGTGGAGAGAGAAGCAGAGTTAACGTTTCAGGTTGATGACTTTTCATCAGAACTGGAAAAATTTTGAGATCGAACACATTTCAAACAATTACAGAGGCAGGGAAAGTGGGCCCAGAGGTGGTGTAAATGACAAAAGTTAGAAGTACCAGTGGATGCTACCTGAACAAATAGAGGCAGAGGTTCTGGCCTGAAACTCTTGAAGTCAGTCTCTGAAGACTGTAAAATGCCTAACTGAAAGATGAATTGCTGTTTCTTAAGCTTCTATTGAACTTAACCGAGGTGCAGATTGGTTAAACCACTTCTACAGGAGACTCAGAAGATCCACAAGGTTAGTATCAGAGTTACAAAGAAATGCTGAAAGAAATTGGCTTTAGTGAAAGTGTGGATTTATTATAATGAAGGGTTTAGATAAGAGTGGCAAGAGGGCCAGCAGCCAGAGGACACAGGTTGAAAATAATTGGCAAAATGACCAGAAAGGAGATGAGAATTTATTTTTCCACGGTTGGTTTTTTGTGACTTGGAACGTGCTGCCTGAAAGGATGGCAAAAGCAGATTCAATCGCAGCTTTCAAAAGAGGAACTGGGTATAGACGATACTTGAAAAGGAAAAAACTGCAGGGCCGTGAGGAAAAGGTGAAGGATTGGGACTAATTGGAGAGCTCATTAAAAGCACCCTCACAGATTGGTCCCCTTTTTGCATGACGGGTTGCTATGAATAAACCAAGGCAGAAAAGGTGAATCTGGAACAAATTAAACTGTGACATGACGACAAGGGGAAAACAGGTGCAAGCCAGGTAGGGACGAACATAGGGCACATAACAGAAGAGGTGCAATCAACAGTGGGGATGGGAAGTCCGAGAATAATTTAAGAGATATTTGGAAGGTGTGTTTGGGACCGGAACTATGGGGTCGCACAGGATGGATGAGCTAAGATGAGCCATCGTTCCAATCTTGCCACCTTGCATGTTAATTATTGGTGCTAAGTTGATGAACTCCTTTGGAAGCCCTGATCCAGGTGGTTAAAACATTTTTTTAAAATTCTGTGCTTCAGGGGGAACCTTTCTGAGAACAGGCAGGACAGGTACCTGAGTAACCAGCGCAAGATGAACTCATGACCCAATGACCATGAACTGTGATCCCTCAAGTCTCCAGGTAATAAAGAAGAACAGGTTCATTCCAACGCATGAAACAGCGTCAAAAAAACACCAAAATAAACACAAGGGAGAGAGATATTTAAATCCTTTATTCTCCTTTTTGAAGTTTGGCAAAGAGGTTTGGTACAATTGTGCTTTCTACAGTTGTGTGTTCAAATCCTGTTTTCTTTATAAAGAATAAAATAGTATGGAAAATTCCAGAAATTGTGTACATCTTGTACACTATGGAGTGTACAATAAAAACCGAGTGCAAGTATAAATTGATGCAGCAGAATATACATTTTTGCTTTATATACAAAATTACTTTTTCTAAAACTAACTATAATGCCAGCTATGTGAGTTATATAAATAGAAAATGGAAGAGAGAGAGGAGGATATCAGAGAGAGTGAGAGAAAACGAGATAGAGTGGGATGGGACAGAGAGTGGGTGAGAACAGGAGAGAGAGGAGGGTAGCAAAGAGAGTGGGAGAAAACAGAGAAAGGGAGATAAGATAGCAGCATGAGAGAGAATGACAAAAGAGAGGGGGATAGCAATGAGAGAGAGAAAATGGGGAATGCAGAGGAGAGATAGCAGGGAGAGAGAATGTGGGGGAGAGAGAGAACAGGGAAGAGAGGGGAGGATAACAGTAAGAGAGTCAGATAATGAGGAATGGGGAGAGGGAATAGTAAAGAGAGGAGGAATGGAGGAAAGAGGAGAATATCAGAATGAGAGAGAAATGACAGAGAGAGAAGCTAATGACAGCATCTGAATCAGACTCAGAAATCTAGATTGAATGTTTCTATTATTTTCAACCATATATTTTAAATAGTTTTTGAGCTTATAATCTATAAAATGATTTGTGGTCATCACATACAACAGGAGATAGGATAATGTCCTTTAATGCAGGTTCTGTGAAGATTGCTGTTAGTGCTTTCAGACAATATTGATCCTGGGTTAAAATTGTTCACTTAGCATTTTATTCAGTTGCTGTTTTTTTCCTGGAGTTTTTAGTGTAACAATTTATGAATAATAATTTCATGAGTCTTATTCCTGATCATGAAAGGAGAAGTAACTCACTTTACCTCCCCCGCCCCATCCCCTCAAAGAAGCACTCTCATCGCCTCCTCTCCCCTGACATTTCTGGTTCTCACCTTTAGGAGATGCTCTGCAAGACTTGGAAATATATCACCTCCCCTTCGCTGTCACTGGGGCAAAATCCTGGAATTCCGTACCTAACAGCACTGTGGGTGTACCTACACCACGGGGACTGCAGCAGTTCAAGAAGGCAGCTCACCACCACCATCTCAAGGGGCAATTAGAGATGGGAAATAAATTCTGGCCTAGCCAGCGATGCCCACATCCCATGAATGAATAGAACAAAAATTGACTAACCATCAGATATCACCATGTATACATCAGCAGGCATTTTGGTCACTTTTTACTGGGCCTTAAGCTTCAGGGCTATGTAGGGAAAATCTGTTGCTTCCACTCCGAGCTGTCACCTTCCCCTCACCAAGAGACCGTGGAACTTGCAACCTCAATCTACCATAGGTGAGGTTCTCAGGTTCTAATTGCCCCCACTGTCAGTCAGGCTTCTAAAACAGGAGCTATTACTCAGTCATCATGGTGACCATTAGCCTTGTTATATAGGCCTGAACTAGGCTTCACGCATCCATTCCAACCCCCTGCCACTTCTGTCTTTCAGATGAGACATTAAACCAAGGCCTTTCTACCCCATGACACTAGTGTCCAGTGTCCTGAACAATATGTATCCTTCGGTCAACATCACTAAAGGAACAGGATGATCCAGTCATTGTCGCAATGCTATTTATGGGAGCTTGCTGTGCACAAACTGACTGCATCTTCGTTGGCTGTAAAGCACCTGAGAAAAACTCTGAGATCCTGAAAAGATACTATATAAATACAAGATCTTTCTTTTTTTGCCCCTCACCCTACTCCACCTAGGGTTGCCAACTCCTCCAGGTTTGCCCTGGAATTGCCCTAATTGAAGATGGATCTCCAAGATACGGCGGTGAGAAACTCCCAGGGGAAAAAAAAATCATAGGGCACACTAAAGAAAAGGGAATTCCAGAGTCTAACCACCCTCTGAAAGCAAAAATTCCTCTTTGTCCCCATCTTAAATGGGAGCAGGGTGACCAAGTCTGGGGGAAAGAAAATAAGATACATTTTGGCGTACAGAACTGTAGGGACAGGGATGGGGCTATCCGCAGAGCAGGAGCGGAGGGGTTGGGGGACGGGTGGTCCCAGACCATTGGGGTGGGCCACCAGGAGGAGAGCATAATGCACACGCATGCAAATCAAGGAAGCCCGGAAATCATGCAGTAGAGGGTCAGGTGCAGCCTGCGAAGCGATGATTTGAAAATATAGACAAAAAGTGTCGCGGCATCAAAAGACCCAGGACACAGGACGTTTGCCTCAATTATAGGATGGCTCCATAAAATTGAGGATGGTTGGTCACCCTGACTGGAAAACCCCTTATTTTCAAAGTATGTGCCCTAGTTCTAGATTCCCACACAAGGGGATGCATCTTCTCAGCATCCACTCTGTCAAGTCCCCTCAGAATCTCATGTCTCAACAAGGTCAACTCTCATTCTTCTAAACTCCAAGCCCAACCTGTTCAACCTTTCTTGATAAGACAAACCTTTCAACTCAGGGAATATCTTTTTTGCCCGGATCTGGTGGGCTGCTATTTTAAGTCGGCAAGGAAGCCAGTCAGGCAATCTGTTGAAAATATGTGTTCTTGAACTTTGTGGGTCAGGGCTAGCATGAGTGCCTCTAATGGGCCCCACTTCAGTGTTCAACTGCTCAATTGTCCTGTGTTTGATTAAGTCAGTCTGGTAGCTGATCTATGCTCACTGTGCTTGATTCGTTAAGCCTGGGTGTGGACTGAGAGCAAAGTAAGCAGAAGCTACTAGAATCCAAGCTGTACGCATGGTGTAGACATTTTGTGATTGCAGAGATATTTTCAAAGGCGGTGGCATAGTGGTATTGTCGCTGACTAGTATTCCAGAGACCAGGGTAATGCTCGGGGGACCCAGGTTCACCATGGCAGATGGTGAAATTTGAATTCAATAAAAATCTGGAATTAAAAAAGCCTGATGACGACCTAGAAAACATCGCCGAGTGTCATAAAAACCCATCTGGTTCACTAATGCCCTTTAGGGAAGGAAATCTGCTGGCCTCACCCGGTCTGGCCCATATGTGACTCCAGACCCACAGCAATGTGGTTGACTGTTAAATGCCCTCTGCACAAGGGCAATTAGGGATGGGCAATAAATGCTGGCCTAGCCAGTGACACCCACATCCCATGAACGAATAATAAGAAAATAGAAACAAGTGTCATTTCTGCATTGCTGTGAGACATATTAAATATACAACATCCATGAGAAAACCTTAGGCCTCTCTTGCCTTAGACCTCCCTCACTCCCATCTCTCCTTACTCAGGTTCGCACCCCACCCACTCCCCAACCCGATTACCTTGTGCCAGGGACAACAAGGACAATTTCCTTGGATCCACTGCAGCAACTGAGCGGGAAGGGGCTATGAGGGACACCCACCCATGTTGCGGTTGGCAGAGTTGCTATTATAGGATAGGGATTGCTGCAGTGGACAGAGAAGACACCACGGGGTGCAAATTACTGAGTCATGGGCAGTCAGTGTGAGGTAAGCAGGGATGAGGCTAACACATGGTTGGAAAGAAATGCAGTCTTGCCAGCATCATCTGCATCCTAAAAAACAACTTGCACTTATATAGCTTCCTTTAACCCAGTAAAACATCTGAAGGTACTTCACAGGAGCATGATTAGACAGAAAACCAACGCTGAACTGAAGGGGGAGGACAGGTGGCCAAACACTTGGTCAAAGAGGTAGGTTTTCAGGAGCATCTGAAAGAAGAGGTAGAAAGGTGGCGGGGTATATCGAGGGAATTCCCCGGAGCTGAGGGCTGAGATATCTGAAGGCTGCCAATGGTGGAGATAAGCATGTGGGGAGTGCACAAGGGCCAGAATTGGAGGGTTGTTGGGCTGGCGGAGGTTCCAGGGATAGGGAGGGCCAAGGTCCTGGGGGGATTTGAACACAAGGGTCAGAATTTTAAAATTCAGGTCAGCCAACATGAGTATGAATTGTGTTTTTTTTTAACTCAGCCACAACGTGTAACACGCTGAATCTAATCAAATCAGTACTTATAGCTCAGTTCAAAAAAAAAGTTGGAAATAAAATTTAAAGTAACAATAAACGCAAATCTCTAAAAACTGGTTTTGCAGTGAGATCTATTGCATTATAAACCAATGGCATCAGCAGTTAAAATTGTGGCAGTTTCCCACTAGAGGGCAGTAAACTATAAAAGCCAAAGGAGTTTCTGATGCAGCTGAGCTCATGTTGGATAATGAAGTGATTCTCACATACCAGGTTTAAATTGCTCCCTGTGTTGGATTAGCTGCTCTGGGACAGTACCAGGAATTCCACTGATGGTCCTGCGCCAGAGCTCTAAAATCAATCATGGGTCCCTGTGCTGATTGCTAACCGGCAAATAGGACCTGTGCTTGGCTGTGATGCCCCCTAAGGTCAAATAGTTCACCTAGATTCACTGCGCCGGAGCGGGCACAAAGAGTGGATGCTTGGATGAGATTCTACTCAAGTCAGCAACTTCAGGAAGTGTTTAGGGTGATTGATGGGATCGATGAGGTACAAGGAAAGAAACCATTTGCCCTTGTAGGGTGGGGTACAGGAAAAAAGGGCCTAACTTTAAAATTAGTGCTAGGTTGTTCAGGGGTGATGTCAAGAAGCATTTCTTCCCACAAAGGGTAATGGCAACTCTCTGTTCCCCCACCCTGCAACCCACCCCCACCCCTTCCAAAAAAGCTGTAGAAGCTTGGGGGTGGTGTGGGGGGAGGTCAGTTGAAAATTTCAAAACTGAGATTGATAGATTTTGTTTAGGCAAAGGTATTAAGAGGCCAAGGGAGGTAGGTGGAGTTAAGATATAATTAGCCATGATCAAACTGAGCCTTGGCACAGGTTTGAGGGGCTGAATGGCCTCCTCCTGGCCCTAAGACCAGAAGAAATTGACGGGAGGGGGAGTGGGCAAAGATTTATATAGTACGAACCCACCAATTGACACCAGGGAGATTAGTGAGGGGCTCACAGTGTGAATAGATTATTAAACCAGATTACAAAATGTCCTGGCAAAGCCTAACTTCTGAAAAGCAGAGAGAGTGAATAATCATATGTCCTCCGCAAAATCTCCCATGGACATAACAGTTGGGGGGGGCGGGGGGGGGGGGTGGCAAAGAGCACATAACAGCAGCCTGACACAGATCCTGTAACCAAAGGAAGACGACTTAATGCTTTGCCCGCAGATGCTTGCTCCATCCTCTGCAAGATCCCTGATTTCCATTGTTAAGTAATACTGCAGTCAATATCTGCATTCTCTTGTTAAAGATATCATAAACTAGAAGAGGGAGGAAAGCCATGCATCATCGAATTATTGCTGGAATACAGCGTAGTGCCTTATTTACAATATCGACATTCACTCAATTCCCCAAACTGTATTTCTCAAGTGACCCATGCATTGCAACAACAACAAAAAAAAACCCCCATGAAGGCGTTTAAAAAAATAGTTCAGAGCTGTCAGGAATTCAGCACAAAACCCCGGCCCCTTTCAGTGATGTTTGCACCTCGTAAGTATGTGACATGAATAAATAAATCATTAAATACATAAATAATTAAATACTTAAATAGTTAAATACATAAATAGTTAAATACATAAATAGTTGCGTAAACTTAAAAAAAAACTTTTTTTTTCAAAGTGGCAAGCGCTTTGGCAACACAAGGGTTAATAATCCATGGCTCATAGATGATTGGCTCAATAAATTTAAAGGGGCGCCATTTCATGGAAAGAGTATTTAGTTGGCACATTCACAGCGCAGTGTGGATGAGACTAAAACGCACACACCAATAAACGACCTCTTTGTGACATCAGCACAGGGAATTTACATAAGGGTTGACACCCTCAGAAAAACTGTTCCATGAAAATAGCACCCCTTTATTAGTAACAATGATAATAAATAATCATAATACTGTACAATGTTTAAATGCAGTAGAATCCAGTTACAGTGACTGATCTGGCCGGTGAAGAGCAAACTTGCATTTTCATAGCACCTTAAACACCGCCCGCCACCCCACCCCACCCTGGGACATCCCATAATGTTTCACGGCTAATGACTTACTTTCGAAGTGTGGTCAATGTTGGTGTGGGAGTGAAGGTGGCTGCCAATTTGCAATGTGGAAGGTAACCCCAAACGATCATTATGACTAGTCGAGCATATAGTCAATTCCTTGGTGGTTACCATAAGCTCAGCAGCTAGGCAAAAACATATCGTAGTGGACCTGAAACTTAGAACGCACCCGCACAGGTTATATTCATCACGACAGTGAGAATTTTACAAGTAATTCAAGAAAACTGATCCATGTGCCTGCTGCACAAATGGAAAGCAAATTACCAGAAAACATGGATGAGTGTCCGAATAAGGGAGGAAATTCAATAGATGGGTGGGAGCTACTGCAGTTTGGTCAGAAGAATTAGAAGATTGAAAATTCCTTGGATAAAAGTCTAAATGGGATCTAGGGGTAACTGTACACATTACTAAAAGTGGAGATGCAAGTTAAGAAGGCCATTAAAGCTGAAAACAAAGTGCTGGAGTTCATTTGTAAAGGAATAGAATTGAAAAGCAGAGACATTTTTTTAAATTGGCGTAGAACCTTGGATAGACTATATTTAAAGTACCGTGCTCAGCTGTGATCTCCAACTCATGACAAGGATATAGGGGCACTGGATAAGGTGCAATAAGGATTCATAAGGACGCAATCAGAACTGAGAGGGAATAATTATCAGCAAAAGTTGAACAGACTGGATCTTTCCAATTGTGAGGAGATTTAGTAGGTTGGTAGAGGAGATGTTTCCACATGTGAGAAGTCCTAAACAAGAGGCCATAACTAGAAGGTAGTCACCAATAAGGGAATTCAGGGGAAAAAAGACTTCCTTATTCTAAAAGTGATTAGAATTTTGAACGTGGTGCCAGAAGGAGTGGCGTGTTACAGTTCACTCAGGGAGTCTGAGTTGCTGCAGCAACATATGCTTTTACATGCCTGTTGCAGTCTGGAGCTATGGATGGTGATGGTGGAGGCTCCAATTTTCTTTCCATCACATGGCTTCCGCTTTTACCGCCTGCCATTAACGTGTGTCAGAAGGAATTGCAGGTTGATACTCAACCTGTTTGGCTGTGATATGAATGCTCCTTCCTTGGTGGGACTCAAACCCAGAGTTTCTGACTGAGGAAGGGATGCTACCCACTGCACCACAAGACCTCCATAGATTTAAGGGGAAGCTAGATACATATGTGAAGGAGAAATGAATAAAAGATAATGCTGATGTGGTTTGATAAAACATGGTTAGGGGAGGCTGGTATGGAGCATAAATGCTGGCATAGACCAGTTGAGACAAATGGCTTTATCCTGTGTTGTCATTCTATGTTGAGATGAATATATCTTGCAGAAATATGCCTTGTGTTTAGGATCTTGTATTCCGTATCTGCCTAAAGAGAACTTTCACATCGTGCTACTGACTAAGCAGCTGCTTAAGTTGCTATCTAGCTTTAGTTAGCACAGGATTCCAGCACCAACTGATCAGATTGTACACTCATAGGAGGCTCAGTTCAATTTTGGCGGCTGATGCAGATGGTCACTGTAGGTAGATTCTACTGCAGATTAATTCAATACAATGGCACAAAATGTTATTTTTCTTTTGTTGGAAAAAAAAAATGATCAGCCTTAACACACACTGCTGGCTGATGGGGCCAATCCTGGGAACACACTTGGAAACATTGCATTGTCTTCAGAACAATGAAAAAAAATTACCCTTTTGAAAAAGTCGAGTACAATTCAATCGCCGTGGAAGATGCAATAAATATATCCTGTAGCAAAGAGCAGCATAAAAAATACAGAGGTCATCTTTGCATGTTTGTGCATATGTGTGTGTGTGTGTCTGTGTGTGTGTGTGTGTGTGTGTGCATGCATCCATAGAATGGGTTGTCAGCTTGTTTTGGAAGAGCGACTATACCTGTGTGTGCACATGTGTCCATGTATGCATGTGCAGATGTATGTGTAGGTGCACACATGCCTATTTGTAAATGTGCATGTATCTGCATGCGCATGCATGTGGCTGCATGTTTATGCATGGGCGCATGGCCGCATGTGTCGTTGGCGTGCTCTGGGAGACTGACTGTACCTGTGTGTGGCAAGCGGAGTCCCTGTGCAGATGTGCATGTGCGCGCACATGCCTATTTGTACAGCTATCTGCATGTTTATGCACGGAGGTGTGCACCGCAGCAGTGATGATCCCAGTGCTTTTGTTTCTTTTCTTCTTCCTTCCATTGTTGGTTGAAGTATAGAAAGAGCATCCAAAAAAAATGTTCCTGGAGCATGACAAAAATATAATCTTCATGTCATGCCACAACTTTGAAGTGTGTTCCAGTTTTCCTTTTCTTTTTCAAAAAAAGAGCAAATCCAGCATATATTTTTTTTTAAAAAAAAACAAGTTAGTAAGTAATCTCAGGAAGTATTGCTTTGAGGTGGAGAGTTTTATTTTTCCTTTAGGAGATTTGCATTTTTGTATTTTGTGGTGTCTCTCTTTAACCTTTCAGGACTCCCCCTCCTGGGGGCCCTTGAAGCAGGCGGACTCATAGTGCTTGTTCAGGTAGGACTTGAGGGCGAAAGTCTTGTTGCACCGCTTGCACCGGAAGTGCTTGAAGGCAGAGTGGGTCTGCATGTGCGCCCGCAGGTTGGAGCGGTCGGCGAAGGCTTTCCCGCAGTGGGCGCAGCCAAAGGGCTTCTCGCCCGTGTGCGAGCGCAGGTGACCCTGCAGCAGCCAGGGCCGGCTGAAGGCCTTGCCGCAGGTGCCGCACTTGTGCTTGAGGTCGTGGGTGAGGACATGCATGGCCAGGGCCGGCATGGACACGTAGACCTTGGAGCAGGTCGGGCACTTGCGGGCCAGCTGGCTGTCCAGGCTGCGGTGGGTCTGCTTGTGGCGGCTCAGGTTGGACGATGTGGCGTAGGTCTTGCCGCACTCCCCGCAGCGGTGGCGTTGGGTTGCCTGGCGGCCGCTCCCACCGCTCCTCCTCGAGCGGCCATCCGTGATGAAGAAGGCGTCCATGCTGTAGCCCTCACTGACCGCCGCCTCGCCACTGAAATAGCCACTGGCCAGCCCCGACTGTGGGCTGTCAGGCCCCAGCCCCTCCGGCTCCCCATACACTTCGCCAACTTTGGTATAGACAGGCTGGGGGGCTGTCAGACTCTCCCCTCCGCTCTCATACACTGACGGGCTGATGTAACTGTGAATGTAACCTAGAAACAGATGGGCAACGATATCAATTAATTCGTGCAAAACACAATACTGCCGGAAATCTCAAATGAAAACAGGAAATGCGGGAAAAACCCCGCAGCATCTGCGGAGAGAGAAGCAGAGTTAATGTTTCAGGTCAATGACCTTTCACCAGAATTGGGAAAAGTTGGAGCTGTAATAGATTTTGAGCAAGCGAAGTTGTCGGCGGTGGGGGGGGGGAGGGGGGAGGTGCAGGGGAGGGCGGGAAGAAGAACAAAAGGGAAGGTCTGTGATAGGGTGCAAGGCAGGAGAGATTAAATGACAATAGGGTGCATGGTGCAAGATCAAAGGGAATGGTAATGGGACAAGAAAGGATGCAAAGGATGTGTCTGGAGAAGGTGTGAATAGCAGGATATCCTCCCATTGGCTATTCTCCCATTCACACCTCCTCTTGACACGCTTTTGCCAGCTCCGATGAAAGATCGCAAAAATATTAACTCCACAAATACTGCCTGACCTGCTGAGCATTTTCTGTTTTTATTTCACTAATTCATGCTTTAACATATTTAACGATTTGCATTTATATAGCACCTTAGAACCTGCTTCAAAACCAAGGAAATACTTTTGAAAAGTGCAGTCCCTTTTCTAATGTAGGGAACTCAGAGCCACTTTTTGTGCACAGCAAGCTCCCACAATAGCAATGTGTTAGTTACTAGATAACTTTTTTGTGATTTTGATTGAGGGTCCCCCTCTGCCGCTTCTTCAACATAGTTCCCAAGGATCTTATACTTCCACCAAGGAAGGCAGACAGGGCCTCAGTATAATGTCTCATACGAAAGACAGCACCTCCAAAGGTGTGGCACTCCCGCAGTACTGCACTGGAAGTATCAGCTTAGATTAGGTGTTGAAGTTTTGGAGTGTGACTTGAACCCAAAACTTTTTGGCTTGGAGACAAGTGCTGCCTATTAAGCTGAGACCAGCACAGATGGAGGTCATTTGGCCCCTTGTGTTTGTGCTGGCTCTTTGAAAGAGGTATCTAATTAATCCCAATACCATGTTCTTTCCCTTTACCTCTGGATTTTTTTTCCTTTTCAAAAATATATTCAATTTTGTATTAAAAATAAATATTGAATCTGCTTCCACCACTCTTTCAGGAACTGCATTCCAGAACATCATAACTCACTGCATAACTAAAATTATCATCTCTTCCCCCTGTATTTTTGCCCAATTATCTGTACTTCCCAGTTATTAAATCCCCGATCAATGGAAACAGCTTCTCCTTGTTGATTCTCTCAACCCCTCCTTATTTTGAACACCACTTATTAAATCTCCCCTCAACCTTTGCTGCACCTGAAAAGATCAACTCCAGTTTCTGTGGTCAGTAATGTCAATATGTCATTGAATAAGCCATATTGTAGTTTTTATTTTATCAGTTTTACAATGTGGACTCTTTCCCAACTCTCTCTTCACGTTCACAGCAAGGTGTAGTTTCAACAGGCAGACACTGAACCTAAACATCCACGATTCTGTGCTGTGAATGGGATTAGCGGGTTCATGTACCCCTTTAAACTGCAATGTCCTGCACCCGGGGTTGCATGAACTGTCATTAATGAACTCTTGGCCTGAATTTTCGCAAAGCCAGAATGGCTCCGTACGTTAGCCAAAGTGGCATCGGAGACCTGATTCCGGAAGTCTACGCCCCTGAACATGGAACCCACCATTTCGCCAAGGGGTGAAGGGCGGTTGGGTTGTAGTTTGCTTATCCTTGGTTCACAGAGGAGCTGCACATGTAAAAGTGCAGCTGCCTTCAAACAGATGCAATTTTCATAACTGGGATGTCCAAAACACAACTTCTGAGCTTTAGACATTTGAGGAAAATGTCAAAACCTCCCGGAGTTCTTTGAAGAGGTAGGTTACCCTTTTGGAGAGGCCCGGACACCCCTTTGGGAGAGGTTAGCGTACCCCACTGGGAGAGGTCAGGTGCCCTTTGGGGTTGTTATGATTAGACATGCGTGTACATAAAAAGTGGATAAGCTCAGTTGAACCGTCAGGCTGTCATGTCATTTAAATCCCCAAGCCCTTTAAATTTTTGAACAAAAAAACAGCCTGCTGTAACTGCCTGTTCACATAAACCTACGGACTATCATCATAGGATTAGTGCTACATAACAGATTGCACAACCTAGCATTATCACAGTGGGGGGCCTGTAAGATCACAGTTTTACTGACAGCTCCAAGCCTTTGATATGGGACTATGAATACAAATGTTTATTTTCATAATGGATTAAATACTTGAAGGAAATGCTTGTTTTATAAGGGATTAGGTACTTGAAGGGAATTAAATGTATTGAATGGGTTTTTAATGAATGAGAGCACTTTTAAAAAGTGAAGTCTACGATAGACTCTTAGGCCTGAATTTTACCTTTGGTGGGTGCATGCGATTGGCAGACCCGGACTGAGCTGGGAAATGGACTTCCTACTGCGATCAGCCCCTGACCGTGGTTTCAGCCAGCGTGAAATGTGCACTGAAAATCTCAGTGCTGCCAACGTGTGGACAGGAAGAGAGCAGGGATGATGTCACCACGGGCGTGGGTTCGCGCTGCAAGACAGCTCCCTGAAGGCAGACGGTTGCCTCGGGGAGCTGCAGACCTTCAAATGATTAAATAAAGGTTTGAAAAGCGGCAAAAAATGTCCATGCAACACAATCAAGCACTTGAAAATAAACCTCATAAAAATGCTGTCCACAGATACTTATTTTTATTTTATTTCATAACAGAGATTTCATCCTGCCCTTGGATGAGATTTGATGAAAAAAGTAAAGGCCGCCTGGCTGATTCACCCACCCACCAACCATAAAGTTGGACGGGCCACAAAAAATCAGAGGCAATTGTGTCATTAGTGGGCTTATTTGCCCACTTAATTGTCGGTGGGCGCGCTTCCAGCTTTTGCATGCGCCCACCGAGTGAAATATTGCATGAGTGCGTGATGACATTGGGAGGCTCACCTGATGTCATCCCGCGTGATTTCATGCCCGATTATGTCAGGTTCGCGCCTGCCCATGGGATGTAAAATTCTGCCCTTAGAACTTTATTTTATTTAATCTCACCATGGCTCCTGAGGTCTGCCCATGTTGGATACTGGGTGAGTTGGCATGAGGTGGAAGGGAAAAGGGAAGTGGATGGGTTGGGGGGGGTCATGAGTTGGCATGGGTTGGTACTAAGTTGGCAGAGGGGGCATGAGGAGTGAGGGCTGGAGGATGGTTTATTGTTTTCTTTTTATAGCACCAAGGCGGGCCTTTTAACCAGCCGGCCTCAGCACCTGCCAGTCCCTGTGGCTGCCTCCGGACTGTTTCCGGGGTGGTAGGGCAGACTTCCGTTAACACACACCTCCGCTCACCAGAACGAATCTCCAAAGATCCAGGGCACATTCTCCTGATTCAGGTTTGTGGGGTCAGAAACTTTCTGGATTCTGTGCTCCCAACTCCGGAGTGAAAATTCTGTCCCTTGTTTGCACCAGAAGATGGGAAACAGCCAGACCATATCAATCAAGCTAAAAGTATTCATCAAATCTATAGAGTCTTACAGCACAGAAGGAGACCAATCGGCCCATCTTGCCTGTGCCAGCACATTGAAAGGGCTATCTAATTGGTCCCTGCTCTTTCCCAGAGTCCTGAAATATTTCCTTTACGAACATTTATCCAATCTTATTGGAACCTGCTTCCACTATCATTTCAGGCAGTGCATTCCAAATCATCGTCACTCTCTGCGTAAAAAAAAACTTCCTAATTTTCTCCTGGTCTCTTGCTAATTATCTTAAAATCTGTGCCTTATTTTTGCTGACAAGCTTTTTTTTCCCTTTATTCTTTCATGGGATGTGGGGGTCACTGGCAAGGCCAGCATTTGTTGCCCAACCCTAATTGCCCTTGAACTGAGTGGCTTGCTAGGCCATTTCAGAGGGCAGTTAAGAGCCGACCACATTGCTGTGGGTCCGAAGTCACATTAGGCTAGATCAGACCAGCTAAGGACAGGAGGTTTCCTTTCCTAAGGAATATGAGTGAACTAGATGGATTTTTACAACAATTGGCAATAGTTTCATGGTCATTACTGAGCTAGCTTTTAATTCCAGGTATTTATTGATTGAATTTAAATCCCACCAGTTGCCATGGTAGGATTCAAAATCATGCCCCCTGAGACCTAGCCTGGCCCTCTGAATTACCAAACCAGTGATGTTATCACTACGCCACCATCTCACTATATGGCCCCATACACATGGCACATCGTCCCAAGGTGCTTCACAGGAATATCATCAAACAACATTTGACACCCAGCCTATTAGGACCCTATTAAGCCAGATGACCAAAAGCTTGTTTCAAGGGGTAGGTTTTAAAGACTGTGTTAAAGGAGGAGAGAGGGGTAAAGAAGTTTAGAGAGGATATTCAGTGCTTAGGGTCCAGATAGCTGAAGGCACGGCCAACAGTGGTGGAGTGGTTAAAATAAGAGGTGCTCAGGAGGCCAGAATTGGAGGAGTGCAGGAAGGTTATGAGGACTGAAGGAGGTGAAAGATAAGGAGGGGCGAGGTCATGGAGAGATTTGAAAACAAGGACACAAACTTTAAATTCAACGCAGGCCATTCTGTATCTTCTTGTTGGTTGATTTGTTTCATTAGGTATCTTGCACATGAAGCACATTGTCTTTAGATAGGTTCACATTAACTTGGGATTGCACTCTCGTATGCAATAATACCTCACTGAAATGTGATTTTGCTGATGCAGTTAGTTAAAGAAATTAAAGAATTCCATTTATATAGCAGCTTTCATAATCTCAGGGTGCCCCAAAGAACTTTACAGCCAATGAAGTACTTTTTGAAATGTAGAAACTGTTGTAATGTAAGAAACCTGACAGCCACATTGTGCACAGCAAGCTCCCACAAACAGCAAAACAATTATTTTTTTAAATTAGCCTTTTTATCCTTCAACGGCACCTTCCAAACCCATGACCGCTACCACCTAGAAGGACAAGGACAGCAGACACATGGGAATACCACCACCCCGGAGCTCCCCTCCAAGTCACACACCATCCTGACTTGGAAATATATCGCTGTTCCTTCACTGTTGCTGGGTCAAAATCCTGGAACTCCCTCCCTAACAGCACTGTGGGTGCACCTACACCACATGGACTGCAGTGGTTTAAGAAGGCGGCTCACCACCCACCTTCTCAAAGGCAATTAAAGATGGGCAATAAAAATACTGGCCTAGCCAGTGATGCCCATGTCCCGTGAAAGAATTTAAATAGCTACGTTGATTGAAGGATAAATATCGACCAGGGCACCGTAGATAACTCCCCTGCTCTTCTTAGTAGTAGTGTCAATTACATCCACCCAAGAGGGCAAATAGGGCCTTGGTTTAATATCTCATCTGAAAGAACGTGAGGTTAGACAATTGACTGCACAATGAGAGAGTGGCTGGTAGCTTCTCCTCCACTGCCTTCTAACTAGCTTAAGATGGGTTTCTGAATTGTCTCATTAGTCGCTTGCAAAGTCAAAACAGTGTTTCATTTCAAATTCACGACATTCTAAAATTTTGGATAAGAAATACATTTAATTTTTCAAAGCATTTAAGGACTCTACATTTCCTATATTGCAACAGTGAGGACATTTCAGGAGTGCTTTATTGGCTGTACTATGGTTTGAGATATCTGGTGGTTGTGGCAGCACTGTATAAACACAAATCTTCTTCTCCATCCCTGTTACCCTCCTAACGTTGTTACTTGGCATTTTGGTACAGAAACACTATGTGAAAAAGTCACAAGCTCAGGAGCTTTAGTACTGTGACATGTCTTGAGTGATTCTCCTGATGCATCAGTTCCAATAGCTCCCACTGTTACCCTCATCACCAATTGAGTGCAATACAACTCCAAGTGCTTTCTTCACACAACCCAACTTTGGATGGACGGAATCAATAAGTTGTCTCATCAATGGGCAAATCAATCAACATTCTGATGCCCATCGAAACCTGGCTTAGAGGTGATAACTATTATTCCCTCACAACAGCCTTCTTACTTTGTTACACATTCCAACATTTGTCCCGAACAAGCCACTACACCAGTGACATAGCTCTAATTGCCAAATGCCAACTTGCACCAACTCCCTCCTACTCCAATGGCATCTTCATTTGCACATCTCATCCTTTTCTGTGCCTTCCACTCTCCCATTTGACCAACTTCACCAAAACACCAAATATTTGGACATTTTTTTATCTCAGAGAGAGCTTATTGTGTGTAAATTGGCTGTTGCAGTTCTGCATTACAACAGTGACTGTATTTAATTAGCTGTAAATTGCTTTTGAATGTCCTGAGGTCATGAAAGATGTGATATCAATGCAATACTTTCTTTGTTTCATTTTTAAAAATCACTATCATGGGCTCCCTCCCAAGTTTTTTTAAACCAATATCTCCTCTCTTAGTCTCTCCACTGAATGATTTTGTGTCCTTGGTAACTTCAACTTACACCTAAAATCTTCTAGTCTTCTTTCCTCTGACCTTTCTGTCCTGTCACTGAATTTCACCCTTTACATATCTTCTCCCACTCATACCTATGAACACCCTCACACCCTCACTAATTTGCTGGACTTTTAACTTCCAAGGCCACAACTACTGGCAAGGCTACTTTTTTCCAACTCATTGTCCCCTTGCCAACCACACTACCCTTCCTACTGCCTCCCAATTCCACCATGCTCACAATCTGCCCAAGAGAGAAGACATCAGATGCCCAGTTCCCTTGCCAAAATCACTTGCAAACTTTCAACTCCCTCTCTCCAGCCTTGGCGCCTCTGGCACTGTTGACCTGCTAAATGATTTCCTCATCTCTTCCTTAGGCACTCTAGTTCCCACTAATCACTCATTGCCTTCCACCCTTGCCACTCACTTCTTACGTTCCCCATTTTCACTCTTTTAGTTCTGAGGACTGGTCCAGTCATGTATCATCTAAGTTGGCTTAAAAATGAGAGATCTGCACCTTTCATGGCCTCAGGACCTACAAAAACTTGAGTTCATCCAAATCTCTGCTGCCCAAACTAGCACTAAGTCCTGTTCGCCCAACATGACTGCTCACTGACGTGCATTGGGTCCCAGTCGGGCAATGCCTCAGTTTTAAATTTTTCGTACTTGTTTCCAAACACCTCCATTGCCTCTTCCCTTCCCAAACTTGCAATATCCACCAGTCCTACAACCCTCTGAGATATCTGCACTCCTCCAATTCTAGCCTCTTGAGCATTCCCAATTTTAATCACACAACTGTTGGCAGCCAAGCCTTCAGCAGCTTAGGCACCAAGTTCTGGAATTCTACTCATAAATGCCTCATCCTCTTCAACATACTCTACTCCATAAAGATGTTGCTTAAAATCTATATATTTGACCAATCATTTTGTTACCTGCCTCAATAAATCTTCATCTGGCTCAGTGTTAAATTTTGTTTCGTAATGCTTTTGTCCTATGAGGTCTTGGGATGTTTTGCTGCACTAAATCCAAGTTGGTGTCGCTATTATTAAATGTCGTCTATAGTGTTGCACAGAGGCAGGTGGTGGCTTAGTGGTGTTGTCACTGGGCTAGTATTCTGGAGACCCAGGGTAATGCTCTGTGGATCCGGGTTCAAATCCCACCATGGCAGAATTAAAAGTCTGGTGATGACCAGGAAATTCATAAAAAAAACCCACCTAGTTTACTAATGCCCTTTAGGGAAGGAAATCTGCTGCCTTTACCTGGTCTGGCCTACACGTGACTCCAGACCCACAGCAATGTGGTTGACTCTTAAATGCCCTCTAAACAAGGGCAGTTAGGGATGGGCAATAAATGTTGGCCTAGCCAGCAACCCCCACATCCTGTGAATAAGCGAAAAATAAAACATAGCTTCACTGCTGTAGCTTGCGTAACGCTTTGTCTGTCAGGATTCGACGATGAAGATTGAAAGGAGGCTCATGTGGACCCGAATCATGAACCAGTTGGGCAGAATGGCTTGTTTCTGTGCTGCAAATTCTATATAACGCTCTGACCATTCAGATCTAGCAAGGGCAGAGTGGCCCCCTCCTGTGTTTTATGATTCTATTCCCTTATCCTAAGCATCAACTGCATCCTAGTCCCTGTTCCTGCTCCACTCTCACTCTGTTCGAATCACTACACAAGCCTCCTGCTTGTAACTCAGAGCAGGTTTAATACAGGCAACAGCTGTGAGGAAGTACCTGAGGGTGGGAGGTCTGTGTCTAAGCCGCTGCTTCTAAGTTGTGAAACGTGACTTTTCCTTCTGCCCACCAACCTTCTGCCATTCCCAGGAAGGGCTGGCAATGGCACAAGCCCACGGGTGGGAAATATGACCACCTGTGTCAGACAGTATTGGCCTGGCATTACCCCCCACCGGTGGTGACATGGTTTCAACCAGACATGTGGTGTGGACGTGACTCACTGGGGTGCCCCTCCTCCCCTCAACAGTGCCGCCTCGCATCCAACAGCACTATTGGCGGGAACTGTTCATAAAAGAGCAAAAGGCTTTGTCTGTACAGGACAAGCTTTGTCCGGATATGAGTTATACCAGCAGGGCTGCATTTGTTGCCCACTTGCTCTCACTTTTGATTTTACAACTGAGCTGACTCAGAGGCCATGAAGAGTGAACCAGGCATATGAGGCCAGTGTTAAAGGTGAGGGGTGTGACAGGTTGCCCCCTCTTACCACCCCGCCCCCGCCCCCCCCCACCCCCCACCACCTAAAGGGCATTAGTTAACCAGTTGTATTTTTATAATGCTTTAGGAGTGCTATATTGGTCATTTTTTTTTAATGTTCCTGCCACCTGCTCACATCTGACCATAAACTTCTGTGGCAGGATTTAAACTTGAGATCATCTCGTTTGGCATTCACTACTAAGACCAGCAGTGTACCTACAGTGAATTGGTAGCAGAATTTTACTGATTGTCCTATCCCTGGCGGTCAGTGTGGTGTGGCGTAAAGCCAGGGGACAATCCGCTATTGGCCTGCTTCATGGCACTGGTGAGCAGTTTCCCCCCTTCTCTGGGATACGCTTGCAGCTTGCAAGTTGCATGCATGCTGTGCAGTGCTAGTAATGATTCGGCGTAATGCACCTTCATGGTATTCAGTATTTTTAAAAGGCATCAGCCCGTTTTGCAAAAAGAGAAGCTTGCATTTATATAGCACATTATCACATCTTTCAAACCACTTGATACGCAGTGAATTGCTTTCAAGTGCAATGGCTGCTGTTACCCAGGATTGTGTTATTCACCCGTGAAAACAGCAGACAAATTAATATAAATGCACTCGTTGCCAATATCACACAGTGCGATTTAAGCCCCAAAGACTATATTTAGCAAACTATCAACGTGGAACCTGCTATAGTTCCAGCATCATGATTGATTATTTTTATTTTTAGCTTTCTTGACGCACACTGCGTCAAGCTGCAAGTTCCCTCCAGTTCTCTGCTGAAGCATCGTCTTTCAGTCACCCGCTGCAGAGCGGGGTGGTCGATTGCATATGATATTGGTATCCCAGAGAATGTGGATTCCAATCCCACTCCGGCCATTAGGGAATTTCAATTCAGTTTAAAAGAAGATGGTGTCAGCAAAAGTGACCCTGAAGGTGTTGGACTGTCATTAAAAAAAACCCAACTGGTTCACTAACATCCTTTAGGGAAGGAAACCTGTCATCCCTACCTGGTCTGGGCCTATACGTAACTCCAGTCTCACGTCAACGTGATTGAATCTTAATGACCTCTGAAGCAGCCTAGTAAGTCACTCAGTTCAGTGCAGCTAGAGATGAACAATAAATACCAGTCTTACCAGTGACATCCAACCCCAAGAATGAACTTGTTTTTAACTGCCTGCTGTGCTGCAATAGATAGGTAGGACTACTGGAACAACAAAACAAACTGAATTTATATAGCACCTTCAAGGTGGAAAAACATCCTCTAGGCATTTTGCAGGTGCGATATCAGACAAAATTTGACACTGAGCCATATAGGGATACAAACATAAAGTGCTGGAAAAACTCAGCAGGTCAGGCAGCATCTCTGGAGAGTGAAACCAAGGGCAGGATCTTGCGGTGGGCGAGCGGGGTTAGAGATGGCAGGCGGACACGTAAAATGACTCGGGATGACATCGAGGTGGAACTCCCAACATCACCCTGTGTCATTTCCATTTTCAGGTTGGCGGGGACGCAGCCGAGTCAGCTGTGCGCCCGCTGACCTGTCAGTGGCATACTGAGGCCATTGAAAAACTCATTAAAATCAATAATGGACCTGCCCATCCAACCTTAAGGTTAGCGGGCAAGACGGGAGCTCTGGGGGCTTCAGAAAAAGCATGAAATCTCACCCGTGGTTGGGATGAGGTTTCATGAGGGTATTTAAATTTTTATTAAGACCATAAGACCATACAACATATGAGCAGAGATTAAGCAAATCGGCCCATCGAGTCTGCTCCGCCATTCAATCATGGCTGATAAGTTTCTCAACCCCATTCTCCCGCCTTCTTCCCATAACCTTTGATCCCCTTACCAATCAAGAACCTATCTATCTTGGTCTTAAATACACTCAATGACCTCGCCTCCACAGCCTTCTGTGACAATGAATTCCATAGACTCACCACTCTCTGGCTAAAGAAGTTTCTCCTCATCCCTGTTCTAAAAGGTCTTCCCTTTACTCTGAGGCTGTGCCCTCGGGTCCTAGTCTCTCCTACTAATGGAAACATCTTCTCCGTGTCCACTCTATCCAGGCCTTTCAGTATTCTGTAAGTTTCAATCAGATCCCCCCTCATCCTTCTAAACTCCATCAAGTATAGACCCAGAGTCCTCAAATGTTCCACATATGTTAAGCCTTTCATTTCTGGGATCGATCTCGTGAACCTCCTCTGGACCCTCTCCAGGGCCAGAACATCCTTCCTGAGATACGGGGCCCAAAATTGCTCACAATATTCTTAATGTGGTCTGACCAGAGCCTTATAAAGCCTCAGCAGCACATCCCTGCTTTTATATTCTAATCCTCTCGAAATAAATGCCAACATTGCATTTGCCTTCCTAACTACCGACACAACCTGCAAGTTAATCTTAAGAGAATCCTGGACTAGGACTCCCAAGTCCCTTTGCACTCCAGATTTCTGAATTCTCTCCCCATTTAGAAAATAGTCTATGCCTCTATTCTTCCTACCAAAGTGCGTGAACTCACAATTCCCCATGTTGTATTCCATCTGCCACTTCTTTGTCCATTCTCCTATCCTGTCCAAATCTTTCTGCAGCCTCCCCACCTCCTCAATACAACCTGTCCTTCCACCTATCTTTGTATCTTCTGCAAACTTAGCCAGGATGCCCTCAGTTACTTCATCTAGATCATTAATGTAGAAAGTGAAAAGTTGTGGTCCCAACACTGACCCCTGCGGAACTCCACTAGTCACCGGCCGCCATCCTGAGAAGGACCCCCTTGTCCCCGCTCTCTGCCTCCTGCCAGACAGCCAATCTTCTATCCATGCTAGTACCTTGCCTCTAACACCATGGACTCTTATCCTACTGAGCAGCCTCCTGTGTGGCACCTTGTCAAAGGCCTTCTGGAAGTCCAAGTAGATAACATCCATTGGCTCTCCTTTGTCTAACCTACTCGTTACCTCCTCAAAGAATTCTAACAGATTTGTCAAGCATGAACTCCCCTTGATGAAACCATGCTGACTTTGCCCTATTTTACCATGCACTTCAAAGTATTCTGAAATCGCATCCTTAATAATGGACTCTAAAATCTTACCAACAACCAAGGTCAGGCTAATCGGTCTGTAATTTCCCGTCTTTTGCCTCACTCCCTTCTTAAACAGGGGGGTTACATTAGCGATTTGCCAGTCCTCTGGGACCTCCCTGACTCCAGTGATTCCTGAAAGATCACCACTAACGCCTCCACTATCTCTTCAGCTATCTCCTTCAGAACTCTGGGGTGTAATCCATCTGGTCCAGGTGATTTATCCACCTTCAGACCTTTCAGTTTTCCTAGCACCTTCTCCTTGGTAATGGCTACTATACTCACCTCTGCCCCCTGACTCTCTTGAACTTTGGAGATGTTAGTCGTGTCTTCCATCGTGACGACTGATGCGAAAGTCATTACTAAAGGTTTCATTAAAATTTATGGACATGTCCCAACTCATGTGACGGTGTCAGGGAAATGTCAGGGGACGTGTCAGGGAAATCTTTTTATCATTTGTATTCCAAATTTTAAACCTGAAACAATCTCCCTGAGGTAGCACTTTGCCTCAGGGAGATCTGTGCACTCTTACATGCGCATGCGTGGAAGACCGCACTCCCAGCTGAGGTAATCCCTGCCCCCCGCCTGCACAGGGAGGGGATAGCGCTTCCTGGCAGACATCACACTGGGGGGGGGGGGGGTGGGGGGGCCCTTTATTGGCCCGCCCACATATAATGGCGGATCAGAGGCGCGCCCACCTGTGCCCACTCCCGCACTTCCCCCCCCGACGAGAGGAAAATTTTTCCCCAAGTTAATGCTCCGAGTCCAATGTGACTGTTCTTTGAACCTGCCCAATATTTCATGCAACTTGGTATCAAATTTTGTTTGATAGCTGTGAAGTGCCTTGGGATCTGTTACAATGTTAAAGCTGCTATATAAATGCAAATTGTTGTTGTTGACTAATTCTATGTTCCTGAAGAAATGGGGACAACAAGGGGTGTTTACGTTGGCCTACATACAAACATGCGAATTAGGAGCAGGAGTAGGCCATTCAGCCCCTCGAGCCTGCTCTGCCATTTGATAGGATCATGGCTGCTCTGATTTGGCCTCAACTCTATTTTCTTGTCAAGCCCCTATACCCTTTGACTGCCCCCCCCGCCAGTCAAGAATCTATCTAACTCAGCCTTAAAAGTATTCGATGACCTTGCCCCCACTGCTCTCTGGAAAGAGAATTCTATAGGCACTGGAATGTGAGGTAACCGGAGTATTTTTCCAGTGAAAGTATTGCAAGTTATTTCGCCTCTCCAGAAATTAACAATGCTTGGGAGGATCCTTCATGAATTGCAAGATCTCATAGATAAAGCTAATGATTGTTCCTCATCTTATTTTGTATGAATATAGTTATTGGATGCGCCTGTGATCTCTGTCACTGCTTTTGTCCTATGTTGTTCAGCTTGCAAACCTAATGGGTTCTGACAAGGTCACTTACAGAGTGCGAGAAAAGAAAGACTTGCATTTATGTAGCACTTTTCATTACCTCGGGACATCAGCAAGAAACTTTACAGCCGATGAAGCATTTTTGAATTGTAGTCAATGTTGTAATGTACCATCTTTCAGATGAGACGTAACGTAGGAAACACAGCAGCCAATTTGCATGCAGCAAGTTCCCACAGAGATGAGTTACTGACCAGATATTTGATTTTTTAGCGATGCTGATTAAGGGACTAATGCTGTCCCAGGACACCTGTGGAGAAGACCTCTGCTCTTCGAAATAGTGCCATGGAATCTTTATAAAAACAAAAAAAACTGCGGATGCTTTATGTCCACCTGAATGGTCTCGGTTGAATGTCTCATCTGAAAGACGGCACATATGACAGTCCAGCACTCCTCAGTACTGCATGGGGGAACGTAAGCTGGGAATGCACTCAAGTCCCTGGAGTAATTGGAGAGGAAAAATGGCAGTAAGGTGCTGGCCCCTTGAATGAGATCTCCAGCAATTAATCAAACTCCTATCAACTAATTGAACTAACTGTTCAATTTCTATTTCTTAGAAATTAATTCCCTTTAGAGGAATGCTTCATCTTTCACACTAAGAATTTCAGCAGGTGAAATGAGTAAGCAGGAATAATTCAACATGGAGAGATCATTAAATTCACCATAATCTTTGTACAATATCGCACCAGTACAATTTACGTAAATTACCTTTCAAAACTGTACCAAGAAATTCACCACAATCTTTACATGGAGACATGGCTACTGTTGTCAGCTTGATTATTCCCAATTTGGTCACTGATTTTTTTTTGGTCTTGCAAGACAACATATCCTTCTGAAGTGACAAATGCTAATTGTTAAAATATCACCAGTGTTTTGCAGTCAGGGACCTGCACTCTGTATTTAAAACTGTAACGTTCTGCAGTCTGTTGCAGTAGTGAATGAGCTTACAAAAAAAGTTACAGCCATTAAAAATGCTGGCCTATCAGATAATTAACCTGTGGACTGCTGGGTTAGCACTAGATGTAGATTTACATGCTGTAATTGTAGTTAAAAAGAAAAGGACTTGCATTTATATAGCGCCTTTCACAACCTCAGGACATCTTAAAGTGTTTTGCAGCCAATGAAGTATTTTTTGGAGCACAGTCAAGGTTGTAATGCAATGTAGTTAAAAGCTGCATAATGATTGTTTTAATAAGGTTCAAACTGGATCCCAGAGACTACACGCTGATTGTTTATGTCAAGGACCACAGTCCTGAGCAGTGATCTGATTTCTCTCTCTCATCCATCATCATCCAACTCCATGTACTTACATTGTTTTTTAATATCCTTGTTAAGTGACAAGCACTAACTGCTAAAATGTCGCAGATGTTCTGCAGTCTGGGATCTGCAATATATATTTAACACTATAATGTACTGCAGTCTGGTGCAGCAGTATAAGAAAAGTTATTGTCACTAAAAATGGTGAGCTGACAGGTTAATTCACCTGTGAACTTGAATTTAAAACCTTCTCCACAAACTTGTTTCTTAGAATTTCTCTCCATCTTTCTCCATTCATTCCTTGAATCCCAGCTGCAAAAATGCCCCAGAGCTGGCACAGTGTCAAATGAATTCCGGAAATATGTGCAGCGGAGCTCCAGGAGAGAGAGAGAGAGAGAGAGAGAGAGAAAGGAAGGAGATACTGACAGCGAGAAAGAGAAAAGTGGGCTCTGGACTGTATTGAGCTTATTACTGTACTAAAGATAGGACATTGGAACAAGGGGAGAATTGAGAGACACCTAGAAGTACAACAGCATCCTTTATGGGAATATTGCCTTAATTGAAGAGCTTTTGGGCATTTTTCCACACAATTACATAGAAGCTACAGCACAGGAACAAGCCATTCAGTCCAACTGGTCCACACTGGTGCATATATTCTACATGAGCCTTCTTCCATTCTTCTTCATCTAACCTCATCAGCTTAACTTCTATTCCTTCCCCTTTTGTACTTACCTAGTCCCTTTAAATATATCTATTGTATTCAGCTCAGCTCTCCCCTGTGATGACAAGTTCCATATTCTAATGACTCTCTGGGTAAAGAGGTTTCTCCTGAATTCCCTGGATTTACTAATGATGATCTTTTATTTATGACCTCTAGTACTGGCCTCACTGGAAACATCTTCTCCTCGTCTACACTATCAAATCCTTTGATAATTTTAACAATCTCTATTAGGTAACCCTGCTCTCCCCCAGTCTTCCTTTTTTTTAGAGAAATAATCCCCAGCCTGTTCAATCTTTCTTGATAAGTACGATCTCTCTGTTCTGATATCACCCTTGCAAATCTCTTTTGCACCTTCTCCTTTTAATAATATGGAGATCAGAACTGTTAACAGCAATTTTTCTGTCGTAACCCCGTCCACCAACTTAAACATTCATTCAGTCCACACCGATGCACAGTGGCATCAGTATGTACAACCTACAAGATGCCCTGCAGCAGCTCACCAAGGCTCCTTTGACAGCACCTTCCGAAACCATGAACTCTACCACCTAGAAGGATAAGACCACCACCTGCAAATTCCTCTCCAAGTCACTCACCATCCTGACTTGGAAATATTTCGCTGTTCCTTCACTGTCACTGGGTCCCTGGAATTCCCTCCCTAACAGCACTGTAGGTGTGCCCACACTACATGGACTGCAGCGGCTCACCACCATCTTCTCAAGAGCAATAAGGGATGGGCAATAAATGCTGGTCTTGCAAGTGATGCCCAGATCCAATGAAAGGGGGGAGCTAGTGGTATAGTGGTAATGTCACTGGACTAGCAATCCAGAGGCCCAGCCTAATTCCCTGGGGACATGGGTTCAAAGCCCATAGCAGCTGCTGGTGAAAGTTAAATTCAATTAATGAAATCTGGAATATAAAGCTAGTTTCATTGCTTGTTGTAAAAACTCATCTGGTTCACTAATTTCCTTTTAGGGAAGGAAATCTGCTGTCCTTACCTGGCCTGGCCTACATGTGACTCCAGACCCAGCAATGTGCTTGGCTCTTAACTGCCCTCTGAAATGGCTCAGCAAGCCCCTCAGTCCAAGGGCAGTTAGGGATGGGCAACAGATGCTGACATTGCCAGTGATGCCTGCATTCCATGAAAGAATAAAGAAAAGTTCCCCAAATCCAACTCAAAATGCTGTGATATTGGCTGTAGGGAAGCTTTCAACTATTACTTTGCAGAGTGATTTAGTATTTTTTATTATTTCACAAGTTGTGGGAGTCACCAGCAATGAGAGAGATTGCAGATGCACCAATTATTATATTCATACAAAATAAGATGAGGGAAGATCATCAGTTTTATCCATTAGATGATTTGACTCATGAAGCATCCTCCCCAAGTATTGGTAACTTCAGGGGAAGTGAAATAACTTGTAGTCCTTTCACTGAAAAGTTCCTCCATCAACATCACATTCCAGAGTCTGTGGAATTCTCTTCCCCAGAGAGCAGTGGGTCATTGAATCATTTTAAGGCTGAGTTTGTTAGATTCTTGACTGACAATGGAGTCAAAGAATAGAGGGGGTAGGCAGGAAAGTAGATCTGAGGTGTAAGTTTCTTTTTAACTTCACAATGATCATGAGCAAGAGCCCTGGCCAATTTATTTTTCTTTACTAGTTCAGGGCACTAAGACCAAAGGCAGCAATATTCAAATAATGAGGTTGCTGACTTAACATGGCAAGCACTCTCTATCACTTAGTCTATTAGTGGTGGAGAATCTTGGGAACCACAGGTTAAAGACATCCATTCTTCCCAAGCACACAACACTCGCTGTTTTTTCATTCATTCTTGGAGTGTGAACAAGGCTAACAAGGCCAGCAAGTATTGCCCACCCTTAATTACCCTTGAGCAAGTTATGGTGAAGAGCTGCATACAACTGAGTGGCTTGTTAGGCCAGTTAGAGAGACGGGAGTCACATATAGACCAGACCAGGTTAAGGATGGGCATTAGAGAACCAAATAGAGTTTTACTACAAAATTACAGTTTCATTTTTATTGAAAATGAGAATAGCTTTTGAGTCCAGGTTTGTTCTCGTTCCCGTGGTAGGATTCAAGCTCATGAACTCCAACGCATTGGTCCAAACTTGCGATTTACTACTGCAGCAACACCACCACTGCGCTACGGTCCCTATCATGGGTCATGTCTCAAATTACTTGTATGGTGCATTCCAAAATATTATTTTCAGACAGAAATCTTCTCGCTTGCATTTGAGCGGATCAGCATTGTTTTCTTCCACCTTCTCCTTCGGGAACCTGTTCCATAGATTGTCCACTCACTCACTGAGTTAAGGTCGAGTTGATGCCAGGCTGTTGAATGTGTTTCTCAGTTTAGGAGGAAGAAAGGGCTGCCAGAAGTGAACTGCTCCTTACGTGGTATTAGTGAGCTTTTAATGAACGTATCTACACATTACTTTGTGGGGTGGAGTCAGGAGGGGCAGAAGGGGGTTAGAATTTTCCAGCAGTCTCATGTCGCAGAACCGGATAAAAATAAAAAACAATCTTCTCGTGTCCAAGACAAGTAAGTGCAGTAAAAAAAAACAATAATTAAACATCGATTATTCGTTAATGTGCTTCATAGCGGAATGATCAATAAACCACGAGAACACCACATGTCGGGTATGGATGGGAACGATCGCTGCGTGTGTATGGACACTGTTAACTGAGTGCGGTTTACCTTTGCTGTAATGTGGTTGTAACTGCGCTAATGCTGCACCTTGCTGAGTCCAAGAGCAGTACCATAATACCTGGTGTATAAGACTTGGCTGAATTTCTCATTTCAGAAGGATGCAGCTCCTAACACCAGGTTTTATGGTAATCGAGTTCAAATCCAGCCAAGTTAATAAATAGCCAGCAGTGAGTTACGCGGGGGGTAATTAAATTGGGCAGAAATGACTAGAGTGAAGCTCGGGCAGTTTGTGATATCTATAGGGCCTTGACATTGAATCATACTGCTCACTGTCACATACTTGACTTCATATTATGTATCTTCTAGTTTATTTTAAAGTAATACTCCTTATTCTGTCTTGCCATTAGGAATCAGAATTGAAACATATGTGACCCTGAGGGGACTTGACACGCTGGATGTGAAGAGGGTGTTTCCTCTTGTGGGAGAATCTAGAACTAGGGGTCAGTGTTTAAAAATAAGGGGTCGCTCGTTTAAGACAGAGATGGGGAGAATGTTTTTCTCTCAGAGGGTAGTGAGTCTTTGGAACTCTCTTCCTCAAAAGGCAGTGGAAACAGAGCCTTTGAATATTTTTAAGGCAGAGCTAGGTAGATTCTTGGTAAGCAAGGAGGTGAAAGGTTATCGGGGGTAAGTGGGAAGGCGGATTGGAGAGTGCGATGAGATCAGCCATGAATTTATTGAATGGTGGAGCAAGAACAAAAGGCTGAGTTGGCTCCTGCTCCTAATTTGTACATTCGTACAAAGCAGCAATATTAGAATAGCTACTTTTACTTACATAAAGCTTTTATTTCCTTTCTTGTTTCGTTGGATGGGGTGTCACTGGCAAGGCCAGCATTTGTTGCCCATCCCTGATTGCCCTTGCTAGGTCATTTCAGAGTCAACCACATTGCTGTGGGTCTGGAGTCACATATAGGCCAGACCAGGGAAGGATGGCAGATTTCCTTCCCTAAAGGGGCAGATGAGCTTTTACAACAATCAATGATAGCTTCAAGGTCACCATTACTGAGACTAGCTTTATATTCCAGAATTGGATATAAATTCCACCAGCAGTGGTGGTGGGATTTGAGCCCATGTTCCAATTGCATTAGCCTGGGTCTCTAGATAAGTAGTCCAGCCACATTACCACTATGTCACCGCCCCCCTATATAGTGAACATTCTCAAGTCACTCTTCAAAGACATGAGTTTGGAAAGTGGGTTAGAGGAGCTGATCCAAGCCACCTTTGAAAATGTGCTTTTTTTTTATCATTACGCCCTCTGAAGTGTTGTGTAATAACAGCTAACCCCTGAAGGCAAGGTTCGCGGTGATTTAGCCGATGCGTTATTTCATTATAATCGTGTCATCAATACAGTGTGACAGGGTACGTGTGATGGGAAAGTGGTGACAGCAGGTGACTGTGATGCTCACAGTAACTGAGTGCAAACACAAGAGCGTTAACACGGTGCTAGGTGAAATCACATAACATTGGACACAGGGTGGGGGAGTGGGGCGTAAAATGTCGACCTTGTAAACCCGGTGATGGAGCATCAGCGTTCTGTTTTACATCCTTCAAATTTCTATCTCTCCACTTCAAGAGAGAGACGTGATATGGCTTGTCCATTCCCTTTCACCCCTTTTATGCTGCCGCACATGATCAAAGTTACCGACCTACAGCCAAACCAGAGGCTGGAGAGATTGGATCCTTCACGTACTCTCCAACACATAATGAATTTAACACCATACATAGTCATTGCTGAATTAACTCTCTCTCTCATATACTCTATTCAATATTTCATATATTACAGACCGCAAGGTATATTCAGTGTTTAGCAAGTGCTTTAAAGCATGTTACATCCTATACACCGTGAGGGTAATTTTCTGTACAAGTATTGGTGACTGGCCACTACACCATAAAATCCCAGACGGCACACCCTGGTTTTCCGACATTGGCCGGATTTTCCTGCTGCTTCTCCACACTTGAAACACTTCTCCCTTTTGTTACTCTATATAACATTGTGCTGTGTGCAAATAACATAGAACCAGCAACACCAACCCCCCCCCCACCCCAGCGCTGTAGAATGAAGAACTCATCATTTCTATACAATCCGAAAGGAGGAAATCCCTTCGAAGGAATTCACCTGTTCGATGAACACTTTATTACGAAAGCGCATCGAATTATGAAAATGGAATGTGTAGACCATACCGCTCATACTGGATTGTTCTACATCAAAGAACAGCCTGGTAGATAGACGCAACAATTTGCGGATGACTATTTAAGAGGTGCAAGCAAAGGAAGAGGGCATTATAGGTGGCGGCTTGGGTCAAGGGGTTAAGGGAGGGGGAGGGAGAGTTTGATACAATTCTTCTTATGTATGTTCAATGAAAATCCGGGGCTCAGTAGTTGTTACTGGGCTATTATTAACCTAAAAGCCTGACAGCTGGGAATTTGAATTCAAGTAATAAAACATCTGGAATTGGAAGGCTGGTATCAGTAAAGGTGAAACTATTGAATTGACTTGAAAACTCGTGTCCTTTTCGAAAGGAAACCTTCCACCTTTACCTAGTCCGGTTTATATGTGACTCCAGGCCCATCGCCATGTGACTGGTTCTTGACGACCTTCTGAAATAGCCTGGCAAGCCCCTCAGTTGCACTCAAGGAGATGGCTCACAACAATGTAATTAGGCATGGCAACAAACGATGACCTTACCAGCAATGCCCACATCCTGTGAATTAATTAAAAAGGGAGTTGCACTGCTCTGGCTAATGAATTGAACATACATGGAAAGGATGGGTGAATGGAAGAGGTGATTTAAAAAAAAATCTTGACAGTTCAATGTTGGGGGTGGGGGGGGGGTGTTGGTGGAGAGGTGGAGGAGACGTGGGGGTGGGGTGGGGTGCTGATCCTTTGTGAGCGATACACAGGTAAGTAGAACATTACAATCAATAATAGAAGTCAGAGAGCGGAATAAAAAAACAGAAGAGGTATGATAAACATTAACTAAAACTGGGAGATACTGCACTCGTCCCGCTGTTTCACAAACTTTATATTCCAGAGGGAAAACCAACATCCTCGCTCCCTCTTACAGTGTAATTATATATTATTATCTAACGCAGCTATCTATAGTATACTCTTTTGTCACTAATCTTAGCTTCCCCTGGGCTAGAGGTTACCTCAAGCAATCTGTAAAGGTCGATTTTTTTTTAAACAAATCAGCAGGAATGAATCAGAAATTGAAAGCTCAGTATCTTTTGTTTCACTTCTCCCCTCTTTGTTCTCTCCTGGAGACACTGATTGTATTCCTGGGATACGGTTCCACAGGTGCAGAACAACCCTCTGATACACCAGGCTCACGTGTGAACCTGCATATAATAAGTGAAATTGGTCTTCGCCCTCCGCCCGCAATGGGTTCACAGTAGATGGTCAGCCCTGTTGCTCCATTGACTTCACTGACATAAAACAAGTCTGTGGATTCACTAAGAGCCCGTTTGGATATCGTCGAAAGCCAGTTTCACCCACAGTCCAGCTCAATGTATTCCTCGCCCAGCCTCTCTACACATACATTCCCCATCAGGGGTCACTGGACAGTGATCAGCAGCGGGAACCCTGACTGTTATTTTTCCACCTCCATTAGCAGGGATGAACTGAAGCCAACTGTTGCAGCTTTAAGTGTGTGTACAACAGAGATCAGCTAACTCAGCAGACCGGGGTTTAATTAACCCTCGGACCTACTTGTCTCAGTGTTACATCCAGAACTTGCATTACATAGCATCCCAAGGCACTACAACAGAACAATGATCAAACGAAATTTGACACTGAGACACAAAAGGGGATGTGAGGACAGGTTGGTCAAAGCAGTAGGTTTTAACGTAGCATCTTAAAGGAGGAGACAGGACAGCACCTTTGCCAAGTTTGCCTGGGGAGCAATAGGCAATGTGTTCTAAACTTGCTATTCCAGGGCCCCTCAGCCACCCCAATGTCTTGCTGTCCAGAGGAACAGGGTACATTTGGTTTCTTCAAGGAGTGAGTATCAGTCTCACCGAGACTGTCCAGGGGAAGCAAGGTATCAGAGAACTGGATAGTTTTGCTTTCCTAGGGAAGAGGGGGATGAAGTAGGAAGGGGAAGGATAAAGTTAGATAAAACTCCAAAGATATGTTAAATCCACGCCAAACTTATCGTCGATGACAATGGTAGGGTCCCGGGAATAGATGCTCTCCCGTAGCTTTGGCTAAGGAATGGAACCGACCTTAGTGAGCAGGGGGGGAAACCATGGGATTGGGGGAAAATCGTAGAAAAGAAATGAAATAATAAATAACTTGATCCGTTGAAACCAGGAGCTTGTTCTCAAAATCAGATTCAGGTAATCAGCTCCAATCTGAAAGCAAATTAATGCATGTCACAATCAAAGTGACAAGGTATCGGTGTTTGAAAGTAACTTGACTGTCAAGAGCACGTCAACAGGGTAATTTTTACATAGAAAGCTGGGAAAGAACGGAAGGTTGAGCTATCCGCACATTTCAAATATAGTATTTAAAGATAGTGTCCATATCTAGAGGCACGTTCGAAATTTAACCATTAAGCCTTCTAAGAATATATATAGTCATATATATGTGTACAAACAGAAGATAGTCAGGCAGATAGATGGACAGAGATGGATAGCCATACACAATTATTGACATTTCTGCGTTGCCACTTTAGCATTGTTTCCATCAAAATAGGTCTCTTTTTTAAAGACTTGTATAAAAATGCTAAGAGTCAGCAAACTCGATGTCCTATTTGATAGGAATAGCCTCAGCTAAATTTAAGGGAAACATTGCCCCTTTGTCTAGCTGGCGTAACGAGACAACTCGTGGCGTTTTGTATAGCTCATTGTTGAAAATCTCACACTGACGGATCAACAAGTTTTTTTTGAGCAACTGATATTCTCAATAATACGCGGCCCTGCCCCACAGCCTTATCCCTGTGACTACAAAACAGAACAAAACAAAACCAAAAAAAAAAATCCAACACGGTGACCTCCCTCGTCTTTCTCCACCCTAGCAATTCCTTTCTCCAGAAGTTTCACTGTAACAGATTTTTTTTTTGGACAGGGGAGGATTATGCTCTGTCTGAGCGGTGATCTCTATAGGCGTGTGGATTGGCATTATGTAAGGTGCAAAGGGTACAGCGAGAGCAGACTGGTGCACACGAGTGCATAAAGAGAACCTGCCCCCACCACCCCCAAACCCCCCAACCCCCTCCACAAACACACACACACACAAGGCATCAGCACAAGAGCATTAAGAAAATATCTTTTTTTTTCTCTTTACACATTTAGGGCATGTTATTTAATATACATGACACATATTAAACCGATCTGTGAACTCACCGTTCTCACTGACCCGGACCCCTAAGCTCCCCACAGAGTCTGTGATAGACCTAGCTATTGCATACGAGTTATCAAGGTGCTGTTCAGAAGCTGAGACTGCAGCAGAGGAAGAGTGGAAACCATCCAATTTCACCTTCTTAACGAGGAACGATCGAGGCATGGTTTTTAAAACAAAACAAAAAAAAACAAAAACAAAATGATTTTTTTTAAAAAAACAAACCCCCACAGTGTTGTTATTCCTTTTATCCTTTTTTTATTGTTCTGAATTTTCAGCACCGGGACAGCTCCAGAATGATGTTGCACAGCCTGTGTGAAGGGGAGGAGGGAGGGAGGGAGGGAGGAGGAGGGATTGGCGAGAGAAGCTGAGGTCAGCAAGCAAACAGCATTTATATGGAGCGCAGCCTCTGAGATCAGGTGGTGCGTGGAAATGGAGCTGCTTAACTTTAATCCATCAAATGTCTCTGGAGACGCACATCAAATTACAGCTGAACAGTCTGTGCATACGCGCGCGCGCGCACAATGCAAGTGCGCCTGAGAAAAATAGTCCTTGTTAAGAACACATAACACACAAGAGCTGCTGGGAAAATCCCATGCCTCAAATTTGTAAAATGTACATCGCCGACGTTGTGAATTGCAAGGTCCCCACCGCGTTTGTAATAAACACTGCACGAACGACATGAACTTTCACTTTTATTTCTTCAAAGGCTAACGTTTGAAGACAGGACGCCTGGGTTTCTTCAACAGTGTTTAAGACTGGCAGATAAAAGCATTTTAAAACGTCGCATAGAAAGAAATCCTCAATGTGCATTTTGAAAGCTGTAAACATAATTAATTATCACAATTAATTATTAATGTGTTGTCTGATATGGTAACAGCAAACCCCCTTAGGATTTTAAACTGTCCTGTAGGATCATATTAGATACTGAAATATACAGAGGGGAATAGGATGCATCCGGATTCGTAAGGTTTAGTAAAAACCCTGTAAGATATAAAGCTCGCTGGCTCTGAGTTTTTTTTAATCGTCTGCATCTTCTGGATTTGGTCTCTTGCCTTTTCTAAGTTAGATTTCAACTGGGACAGCTGGGGTTCCGACAACTGCTCCCAGCGCCTGTAGGTCAAGTAAGGGGGAAAATTAGCTCCTGTTTCCCTCTTCTGATTGCTATACATTGACCCCTGCTGGAAGTCTGGGTCAATGGATGTTTGATGAGGATAGGTTTGGGGTCAGCTATGACGTCCTCTACAGTCACACAGCCTGCCAGCGTTCATTGTGCAGACTGACACATCAATGAATAATAGCCTCCTGGGTTAGATATGAGAGAATGCCAAACCGCCTATAGTACTGCACTCCAGTGAGGGAATCGAACCTTTCATGAGAGCAGAAAACAAAAGGAAATGGAAACTATCCCTACCAGATCCTATTAGGTCATACATGATTCACTGGTTTAAAAGATCACTTGTCTCGCTGTCCATATAATGACACTCCAAACAATTAGTCTCGAATCTGTATCAATAGACCACCTGTTTACAGAGGCCACCCCTGGTCACTCCCAGAGGGTTTTTAGAGTACATCAGCCATCCAGGGTTTGTGACTAGGTTATCTTGACCCGAGTGGGGGTGGGTGTGAGGGGGTGAATTTTCAGCCTGCTGTTTATTCAACTGTATTCAAACTGATCCTGAACACAAAACTGCAATATAATATTATACAGACAAGGTTGATAACAGTTACAAGAAAACTGATTGTAAAATGGGGATACAGCTGAATCCACATACATAACACCAACAGATACTGAGCAGTCCCTGGCAAAAGATTATTGACATATAGGAGTAGGATTGGTCTGTGTTGCGCCTATACTTTAAGCCAGAACAGCAATGGCGACATAAGGAAAAACATTTTTACCAGTGGTTGGGATCTGGAATGCACCGCCTGGGAGTGGGGTGGAGGAAGATTCAGCTGAGACATTCAGAAGAGAATTGGATCATTGTCTGAGGAGAAAAGATTTCACAGGGAAAAGGCAGAGGGGTGGGATGAGGTGAGTTGCTCTTGCAGAGAGCTGGCACACCATGATGGATCAAATGGCTTCCTCCTGTGCTGTAACCATTCTATAATTCTATAAATCACGAGCCAAGCTTACCAATTTAGCGGTGGAATGATGTAGACGGGCATTTATCTCACCCTCAGCTGTTGGGGGGGGGGGGTTATTTTTTAGGAATCTTGGGCAGACAGCTAGAACGTACATTAAGGTCCTTTAAATATGTAAATTAGGGGCCTAATTGTCTCATTATTTGATATAGTGTGATGAGTGGTTGTGGCCAACTCTCCATTAAAAACCACCCATGTGCAAACCATTGGCTCACAAGGTGAATGGCTGCCAAAGATGGTAGTGACTAGTGATATACTCTGTTTGCAACTCCCTGGGTCAATTAAATTGTAAATATACAATATTATTTCCACAACATAATCACCCCTTTTCTCCCTAACAATTTTCTCCACTCCCATTCCCTCCTCATCCATCCTCTCCAGTCCCCTTCCCAAACCAACCACCTCACCACAGATCTTCTTTCTCATTTCACCTCCCTTTCTCTCCTCTCTCCTCCCCAGCTTTTCACTCCCAGCCTCTCTCCCCTGCTTCTCACCTCTCCTTTCAAGTGGGTGACCCTTCATCAAAGTTGCTGAGAATTTTAAACATTTTTCATTTTTATATCAAGGCAAGGAATCTCAGCTCATTTCCTTCTCCCTTAGAAAGGCCAATTAACGGTACCTTCTACTGAGGTCCTCTTATTCACCATAATCTAGGGACAGGGCCAAGAACATTCAAGCTCTATATGTCCCTGCTCCTCGTTACCTTAACCAGTTAAACCATTTGGAGAGCTATACCTCATTCTAACACAGTGACGCATCAAAAACGCTGAAATAATATGTGCTGTATTTTAAAGATGGCCACAATTGGACACTAACTGACCACTGGTGCAAGAAATGCAAACTGCCACATTTGAATGGTAAAGGTGCCTCTTCGAAAGCTGAGCCTAAAGTTTAGACAGAGTTGAGTAAACTTGGTTCAGCATATGATTGATGATATGTCTAAGTTGGGACAGTGTGTGACTTAAAGGAAGGGAACTTGGAGATGCTGGTGTTCCCATGAATCTGTTACCATTATTCTTCTAGGTGGTGGAGATTAGGATGTGCTGCTGAAGATAATCATCCTATAATTGGCCTGTGAGCATTTGGTATCAACATGATTTAATAAATAAATCTTCTCAACCAACTCCAGAGACAATAGCGAAGCTTAGCAGATGATCCATTTTCAAATCCTCTTTCTGTCCCCACATACAAAAATGGATGTGACCTCAAGGCTGAAACAGAGTTACCTGTTACAAACAACAATGTGCATTTATAAAGCCCCCTTAATGTAGAAAAATGTTCCAAGTCGCTTCCCAGGAGAATTATCAGGCCGAATTTGACACTGAGCCATACAAAGAGATATTAGCACAGGTGAAAGACAGGTTCTGAATGTATCTTAAATGAGAAGATAGAGGCTTAGGGAGAAAATTCCAGAACTTAGAGGATGGAAGGCCGATGGCATGGCTGCCAGTGGTGGGGAGATGGAAATCGGGGATGAACAAGGGGCTGGAATTTGAGGAATGGAAAATTCTTGGAGGGTTGCAAGGCTCAGATAGTAAATGGGACATGATTGCATAACACAATAGTTGTAGTTCCCACATTGCTTAGTCTGAAGTGGCTTAATGACAAAAGGATTGAATCAGAATGTAGTAGATTTTATTTCAGTTTGGTTAGTAGAGCTGTTACTACAATGAAGAGGATAGCTGAAACATGCTGGTGTTTAATGTCTGGAGGCCCATTAATTAAGGGACACGAGTGACACTATTACTTCAAAGTTTGCTTAATTTCTTTTTCAAAGCAACACCGATTTTCAGCTCATTCCAGTGGGCTCAATTTCACAAGGATTGCTTAAAAAAAAAACACGTTCTAAGGGTGAACTAAGTAATTTGCTGATGATAGAAAAATGTGCTCAAGGGTTGTATTAGAGACAAAATGAATAGGTTGCAGGTTGATTCAGATATGCTGGGCAAATGGGTCCATGTGCATCAGATGTAATTAACAATGTGAATAACTATCGCATCATCCAGGTCAGACTAGAGACCCTGGCCATGTTTATACCTTGCATGGAGTAGCATGAGAGCATGTCTTGGTCTTGGAGTTAGTAGCTGGACTCCATTTAAAGGGCAAACATGGGTATAGGGAGAGCAAATGTGGTTTTAAGTCCATTGCCAGCACGATTAAGTATGAACGGAAGAATGCTGAACTTAGCCTATATAAGATTTTGGCACAATAGCACTTGGAAAATTGTGTGAAGTCCTGATCTGCACAGATGGTGAATGATGGCAAGGCTCTGGAGAGAATATTGATAATAGCAACCCGGATAATTACAAAGCTTGTTATTATCTCTGTTATTAGCTCTTAGTTGAGAGGATAATCTCTGAAAGTTGGGGTTATTTACTTTGGAGAAGCTCAAAATGAGAGGTGATAAGATTGAGGATTTGAAAATGATGAAGGGATTGGGTGTAGTTTGTTTTGATAGGTTATTTGTAAGAAATAAGGATGGTGGGGGGTTAGAGGCCGTGCCTATAAAACCTGTCAGTGAAGCTCTAGAAAAAAGACAAAATAAAAAACTTGCATTTATATAACACCCTTCATGACCACAGAACATCCCAAAGAATTATACAGCAAAGAAGTAGTATTTTTGAAGTGTAGTCACTATTGTAATGTAGGAAACACAACAACCAATTTACACACAGCAAACTTCCAGAAACAGCAAGATGAAAATGATCAGATAACCTGTTTCTGTGTTGTTGATTGAGGGATAAATATTGGCCAAGACACTGGGGGTAACTCCTGTGATATTCATCAATATAGTGGATTGGAAACTTTTGCATTTACCTGAGAGGCCTAATGGGCCTAGGTTTAACCTTTCAGCTGAAGGATGGCACCTTCAACTGTGCTATACTGAATCAGCATCGATTGCTGTGCTTATGCCACGGAGTGGGACTTGAAATTCTGATTCAGAGGCAAGAACTGAACCACAAGGTGTAATGCCAGGAGCTTTTATATCCCCATCACAGTCTGGAACAAGCTGTCAAGATATGAGATGAGCATGGAGATGAGTTCTCTGCCTGAAAGCAGGTCCAACCCACAGCACCATGGATGATCTCCACCATGGGTAGGGCAAGGAGGCAGATCCCAATTCCAGCCCAGCCAGAACAGGGATTGAGCTGTTGGCACTGATGTGATCCAGTCTGGCCATTCAGCCAACTGCAACACCGCACCCCCCCCCCCCCCGAAAACCCCAACAGGGAGCCTGAGCTGTTGTGGCAACATATACTTTTGCATGCATGTTGTAGGCTGGAGCTCTGAATACTGATGGTAGAGGCTTCAATTTTATTTCCACCATATGGCTGACAGAAGGAATCTCGCCCCCTCTTACCACCTGCTATTGGTATGTGTGTGCAGGTTGATTCTCAACCTGTTTGGCCACATTATGAACACACTTTCCTTGGCCATCAAGTTCTGGAGTGGGACTTGAACCCAGAGTGTCTGGCTCAGAGGCAGGGATACTACCCACTGCACCACAAGACCTCCCTATGGGGGGAGGTGGGGCGGGTGCGGTTTAAAGCCTTTTAACTGGGAACTTGACAAATTCCTGACAGAAGGTGACCAATGACAGAGGGTCGGTGGTTATATAATTTAGATTAAGTTGTATCATGGGCCTGCTTGATTGCTTTAGGGATTTAAAAAGGAATGCCGATAGTTTCTCTTGATTTGCCAGTGAATTGTTCATTCGGTTTCATTTTTGCTCTCCCAGTGCACAGTATCACCAGACTGTGGCAGGATTGTAAGCAAAGTTAAGCCATTCATAAGATGGAGTGAGCAAAACAGGCCTGATGGTGTCTCTTTCCCTCCCAGGCTCATGCTCCCAGGCGATGTTATGGAGGTGGAAATGGACAATCTTAATGATGACTTTGTTATCAGAAGGTCAGCTGAGGGTTAAGTGCAACATGAAGGTTGTGGAAGGGCTTGCTTGGTATCAGTCAGTTGCCAAGGAGATGGTTCGGGTCAGTAGATATAGACATTTGCAAACAGTGAGCCCTGGACATGGCAGAATGGCAGTCTCCTCCTGTCTGCCCGCTCCAGCCCTTTCAGATATAAACCGAGTTTGAATCCCCGCCAGAGCCATAGGTAAAGACTCGAGGCCGCGAGTGAACATCCTCAGCCTCGGATAAAGGCAGAATTAGAGGTAAGTTCTGCCGGGAATGCACCAGAAGAGGGAATTAATGTGCAGGCTTGAGTTCTTGGCCTGAGCTCCTCCTCTTCCCAGCCTCAAGCCAGTTTCAGGTGGGGTGTAAAGAGCAAAACATCATTGACGAGAGCGGGGCTGTAAAGAGCGAGGAGAGCAGGGCACGAGTTGAGAGGCAGCTGAGGCTTTGAGAACAGCATGAGAGGAGAGGCAGTCGGGAGTGTGAAAACAGTGTGAGTGGACAGGCAGTCGGCAGTGGCGAGCCAGAGCAGGTGAGCACCCGGAGGCAGTCACCATCACCTAGAAGAGCAGGTGAGACGAGTGCCCCAGAGACAGCAACCACCACCTGGAAGAGCGGGTGAGGACCCGGACACAGAAATCACCAGCTGGTGGTTACTGCCCAGAACGGCGCAGCTCCAGCCAACAGCAAGAGCACGAGGCCGTCACTTCTCTTTATGAATCCCAGGGAGAGAGGTACTGTGGGAACGAGAAAAGAGGACAGTAGAAGTATGTGTGTCTGTATGTCCTAGGCCCAGACAGTGGAGCCAGGTCTCCAGTCATCTCGGATCCCCTTGCCACTGGACCAAGGCCTTGTTCCGTGAAGCCCGTGTGGTAGCTGGTGTGCAACGGCCACCCCATAAAATGAAGCTCAAGACCTGGAACATAAAGACCCCCATGGACAACCCCAACAGCGACAGACTGGAACGGTGTACTGCTGTTGTTGCCCGGGAGTGCAGACGTTTCGACATTGACATTGCTGCCCTAAGTGTGACCCGGCGGGCAGGGGAAGGCCAGCTCAAGGAACAAGTTGGTGATTTAACCTTCTTCTGGGAAGGTAAACCAGCTCCACGGGGTTGGCTCTGCCATTAAAAATGAACTAGTTTGCCGTCTCAAAAACACCCCTTGTGGGATAGAGTGTCTCATGACCCTTTAACTCACCCTATCCTGGAACCAATGCACCAGAGTTCACAGCGTGTACACCCCAACACTGGATGCTACAGATGAGTCCAAAAGACGAATCTTACACCAACCTTGAACAATCCCTGGCCCAAGTCCCAGTGGGTGAGAAGCTGATCCTCTTTGGTGGCTTCAATGCCAGAGTTGGGAAGGACGTAGACCTCTAGGGAGATGTAATCAGCAGAGAGGGGGTAGGAAAATCCAACACCAGTGGTACCCTGCTCCTGATTAAATGCCTAGAACATGGCCTTGTCATTAACCAACACCTTGTTCCATCAGAGAGACAGGTACGAGGCCTCAGCGCTCCAGGCGCTGGCACCTGCTCGACTAGGTCATTGTCCGAGCGAGGGACAGCAAGGACGTGCGTATCACCCACGCCATGACAGGAGCCGATGACTTCTGGACGGAATATCGCCTAATTCGCTCTGTCATCGATGTAACCCCAATGCAGCGACGGCAACAGAAATAATGCTTCAGGAAAATCAATGCCGAGGCACTCAAGGACCCTGGTAGGAGAGCCCTATTCAGCCAGCACCTCACTGCCACCCTGGTGACTCCCGGTGATGCAGAGTGTCCACAGTGTCTGGTCTGCCCTCAAAGACCCCATCATCAGCACCTGCGAAGAGAGGCTTGGTCACTCAACCTGCAGACACCAAGGCTGGTTCAGTGAGAATGACCAGGAGATCCAGGAGCTGATAGGCCACAAGCTCAAGGCATCTCTGAACATGAAGCAGCAACCCAAACTTGAGACCAAGAACGCAGCTCTACAGACGGCTGAAGGCTGAGGTCCAGCAAAAAACACGTGACCTAAAGAACAGATGGTGGGTGGAGAAAGTGCAGGAGTTCCACAGATGGCCGACGACCATGGTGTGTGAGGTTCCTTCAGCGCATTCAAAACCACCTACAGCCCAAGCATCCAAGACCCCACCCCATTACTGGCCAAGAACGGAGAGGTGCTCATCAAGGACAGAGAGGCAGTCAGTGCCTGCCGGAAGGAGCACTTCGAAGATCTTCTTAACAGAGACTCTGTCTTCAACACGAGTGTCCCTGACTCCGTTCTGCAGCATGCAACCTGCTGCCATCTCAGCACAACCCCAACCCGGCACCAGGTAGAAAAGGCTACTTGACAGCTAAAGAGCAACAAGGCATCAGGAGTAGATGGAATCCCCACCAAAGCACTAAAACAAGGTACGAATACACGGTCCCATCTCCCTTATCTGGAAGAAGGACAGCATATCAGGAGATCTCAGAGATGCTGTAATCATGACCATCCTCAAGAAAAGTGACAAATTCGCCTGCGGTAACAATAGAGGAATCTCCCTGCTGTCAGCCACAGGGAAGGTCATCGCAAGAATCCTCTTCAATCGCCTTCTTCCTGTGGCTGAAGAGCTCCTCCCAGAGTCGCAATGCAGATTCGCGCAATAAGGGGCACAAAGGACACGATCTTCACCATGTGCCAACTGCAAGAGAAATGCAGGGAACAGCACCAACCCTTGTACATGGCCTTCTTTGACCTCACAAAAGCCTATGATACTGTCAACTGCAAAGGATTATGGAGCAACGTTCTTCATTTCGGCTGCCCCCAACAGTTTGTCACCATCCACTGCCTGCTCCACGATGTGCAAGCTGTGATCCTGACCAACGGATCCACCACAGACTCAATCCACGTTCAGACCAGGGTCAAGTGCGGTTGTCCCACCCTCTGTCATTGAGCTACAGTATGCAGATGATGCACACTCAGAGGCCGAGCTCCAAGCCATTGTCAACACCTTCACCGAGGCATATGAGAGCATGGGCCTTACACTAAACACCCTTAAGACAATGGTCCTCTACCAACCTGCCCCCTCCACGTTGCACTGCCTCTTGTAATCAAAATCCACAACGAGGCCTTGGACAATGTGGACCACTTTCTGTACCTTGGAAGCTGACTGTCAACAAGGGCAGACACCAACGACGAGGTTCAATACTGCCTTCAGTGTGCCAGTGCAGTCTTCGGCTGCCTGAGGAGGAGAGTGTTTGAAGACCAGGACCTCAAACCTGGCACTAAGCTCATGGTCTATAGAGCAAAAGTGATACCTGCCCTCCTATATGACTCTGAGACATGGACTATGTACAGCAGGCACCTCAGAACTCTGGAGAATTGCCACCAGCACTGCCTCTGCAAGATCCTGCAAATCCATTGCACAAACATCAGTATTCTTGCTCAGGCCAACATCCCCAGCATGGAAGCATTGACCTCGCTCGATCAGCTCCGCTGGGTGCACCACATTGTCTGCATGCCTGACACGAGACTCCCGAAACAAGGGCTGTACTCGGAACTTCAGCATGGCAAACAAGCTCCGGGGGGGGGCAGAGGAAACACTTCAAGGGTACCCTCATGGCCTCCTTGAAAAAGTACAACATCCCCGCCGACATCTGGGAATCCCTGGCCCAGGACTACCCAAAGTGGAGGGAAAGCATCTGGGAAGGAGCTGAACTCCTCGAGTCTCATCACCAAAGGCTAGCTGAAGCCAAGCTTTGAGAGTGAAAGGAGCGCATGGCAACATGGGCATTGCACCCACCCGCTCCCCCTACCACCGTCTACCCAACCTGTGACAGAGACTGTAGGTTGCGCATTGGACTGTTCAGTCACCTGTGAACTCATTTTTAGTGTGGAAGCAAGTCATCCTCAACCGCAAGGGGCTGCATAAGATGCAGAAGAGAAGACAGTGGCTTCAGTTTTCCCAATATTTAATTGGAGGAAATTTCAACACATGTCAGATAAGCAGCCTGATAACTTAGCAACAGTGGAGGAGTCGAGAGAGGTGGTGGTGAGGTAGAGCCGGGTGTTGACAGTGGACAAATAAAAACTAATGCTGTGTTTTCAATCATGTTGCCGAGGAGCAGTACATCGATGAGAAATAGGAGGGGCCAAGGATAGGTCTTTGGGACACACCAGGAGTAACTGTATGGAAGTGGAAAGAGGAGGCAATCCAAGTGTTACGCTGGCTATGATTAGAATAGATAAGAATGGAACCAGGCAAACGCAGCCCATTTGACTTGGTCGGGCTTTGGAGGAGAATGGTGTAGTCAGCTGTGTTAAAGGCCACAAACAGGTTGTGAAAGATGAGGAGTGAAAGGTTACCTTTGTCACAGTCACATGGGATGCCATTTGTGACTTCAATAAGAGCTAATTCTGCACTTTGGGGGACATAAACCTGATTGGAGGGACTCAAAGATAGAACCTCAAACAACATCACTAAAATAAAGAGATGATCTGGTTATTATCTGGTTATTGCTGTTTACATAGGAACATAAGAGCATACGAAATAGGAACAGGAGTAGACCGCTCAGCCCCTCGAGCCTGCCCCGCTTTTCAATAAGATCGTGGCTAATCTTGTGTTTCGATTTCCACATTCCCATCTACCCCCAATAACCTTTCATTCCCTTGCTTAACAAGAAGCTATCTATCTCTGCCTTAAAATATTCAAAAGACCCCGCCTCCACTACCTTCTGAGGCAGAGAATTCCAAAGTTGCACAACACTCAGAGAGAAAAAAATTTCTCCTCATTTCTGTCCTAAAAGGGCGACTGCTAATTTTAAAACACTGCCCCCTATTTTTGGACTCACCCACAAGAGGAAATTTCCTTTCGAAGTCCACCTCATCAAGATCGTTCAGGGCCTTGTATACGTCAATCAAATTACCCCTAACTCTTCTGGGAGCTTGCAGTGCACAAATTAGAGGCCAACAGTGACTGCTTTTCAAAAGTACTCTAATGGCTATAAATCGCTTTTGGACAACTTAATGTCATGAAAGGCGCCATATAAATGCACCTTTTTCAGATGTTAGCAGTGTAGTTGGTTAGAACACTGATCTTCCAGCTTAGAGACTCACTTAGTGTAGCTGGCTTGACATTGTCTTTTTACCTTAGGGATTAGATCTTGCCTGGTCCACCATCCCTGAATGGTGTGTTGGGTTAGCCAACTTGCTTCTTTGACCTCTTGGGTTGAGTGCAGTCATAAAGTGAAGACAGGATCAGGCTTGTCAATGGCAATAGCCCTGATGGTCATGTATCCTTCTGAAACATGCTGTAGCTCATATGTGAAGAACTACCATTTGACTGAGGTACCAGAGGGCTGGCGGAGGTGAGGCTGGCCGGCACAGCCAATGTCTGTGAAACCATACCCTGCCACATGGACTACAATGGTTCAAGCAGAAGGCCCACCAACACCCTCGTATGAGCAACAGAGGATGGGGCAATAACTAACGGCCTTGGCAGTGACTTCCACATCTTGAGAATGAACAAAAATTAGTTTTTTTTTTAAAAACGAGGGCAAGGTATTTGAGGGAAGCAGTGAAAAAAATTGGAAGAAGATGTGGTGGGGTGGCGGGGGGGGCGGGGGGGGGGGGGGGGGGAAGCACAAAAAAAAAGGAGAAAAAAATTACTGTTCACAAAACATCTGCCCAAAAATATCATAAGAAAATATTGTTTTTTCCTATCGCTTGAGATATTAAAGTCAAGCAATAACATATCAAATTGCTGCAGGCTAATAATTAATAAGACCAACTGCACAGATAATGAGTAGGACACAACAAGGTGGTGAGAAGGGCCTAATCTCTATCTGAACTTGTGAAAGGACTCAATTGACCTGCTGATGGATTCATGGTGTTTCAGTTATAAAATACATTTTGGATATTTTGCTCCCAGCTGTCTAGTTAAAAAAAAATTCAGTGACTGCATTTATTGTATCTCTTAACAATAACAAGTTTATTTTTTTTGGTTTCGTTCCTACGCATTACTTACTGTGTCGACAAATTAATACGAGTGTAAATGACATTCCACTGTTGTACTTAAGAATTCCTTTTGAGTAATGTGTGTGTGTGTGACACTATAACTGGTTTGCTTCTCAAAGACATAAGGTGACACATTTAACATAATCAGCTTCTTTATGCATTGAGATTGGGAGATTCTCCACCCCCCACACTTCTTTCAGCTGTTGGAGGTGCTCTTGTTACACTACTAGATGCCATCATGGGTCAGGGAGCAAAAACTGTGTTAACACCACATCAAATAAGGCTTTAATGATGCACTGCTTCACTGCTGTGTGTTTTCTGATGCACCACAGGCACCTGGGAGGGTGGGGAGGAACATGGATATGGGGGGGTGGGGGGAGGTGGCCAGATCAATGGGTTTGGGGAGAGCCCTTGATCATACAAGGCCTCTGTCATCCGTCATCACAACTTCTATCATATATTTATGTGGCCATGCATTATTCAACCTTCATAAATCAAACACTCACCCAGCTTAACAAAGTGTTTGGAGACTGGATTTACTCTGATTCCCGGGATTCAAATTCACTAGTCATCCCGATTGAACAGTAGAAATCTTGCAGGAAAAGTGCAGTATTTATTTGTTGATCTATTTATTTCCCAAAAGGATGCAATACACTATGGGCAGAAACTGATGGGGTTACATCACATACAGTGAGGACTTCAGTAAGATGAAATTCCATCCCTGCACCCTGAACTAACCTACATCTACTTCTACCACAAAGTCCACCCTGTAACTCTGCCTCTGCCTGTAACTCCACCCCTGCCAGTATTCCTGCCCCTGCCAGTATTCCTGCCCCAATCAGTATCCCTGCCCTCCCTTGTATCCCTGTTTCTTCCTGTGCCTCTCCCTCTGCCTGTGTCGCTCACTCTGCCTGTGTCTCCCACTCTGCCTGTGTCTCTCCCCCAACCTGTGTCTTTGTTCATGTCTGTGTGTCTGCCCCACCTCTGTCTCTCCCTCTGCTTGTGTCTCTCCCTCACCTGTAACTCTGCCCCATCTGTGTTTCTGCCCTGTGTGTGTCTCTGCCCCACCTATGTCTCTCTGCCCACGCCTGCGTCTCTCCCTCGCTTGTACCCCTGCCCATGCTTGTATCCCTACCCTGGCCTGTTTCCTTATCTTTGCCTGTATATATTATGTTTCCATTTCTATTGGCATATTTGCCTGCCTGTCTCTCTTTCTGACATTCCAGCAAGAAATGTGAGCTTATATCAGCTCTAACAAACTATTTGTTTGGTTGATCAAAAATTAAAATCAAGTTTAAACTGCAGAATGATATAACAGAATCACAGCAAACTACTTGTGACTCGCATTGAGGAAAGCCTTGAGTTAAAGAGAAGTGCGTAAACCCGTTTCCATTAAGGGCTTTGTACACAGTTGCATCAAAAATGCCTGCGGACTCGACAACATCTCAATCAAGAACTTCTGATTTTTTTAAAAGCTTTATACATAAGTTGTTTAACTTTATGTTGTCTTGCAATTTGCTGCATAATAAGAGTCATGCACAGCTGCATCTAAGCAACGTTCATGTTTATTTTAAAGGAAAAACATGTCGGAGAAAGAGCAGGGCTGCGGGAATAATTAAATAGCTCTTTAGAAGAGCTGACACGGGCACGATGGACCAAATGGCCTCCTTCTGTGTTGTGAGATTCTATGGCCCCAATAGTTACAGAGAGGCTGGCTGTTGGGCAGGAAGGCCTGCAGTGCCAGGCTGCAGCCTGGGAATGGCGAAGAGGGAGGAAGAGAGGGAGGAAGAGTACAAGAGTAAGGAGGTCATGTTGAATTTGTATAAGACACTAGTTAGGCCTCATCTGGAGTGCTGCATCCAGTTCTGGGCGCCATACTTGAGGAAGGATGTGAAAGCATTGGAGAGAGTACAGAGGAGATTCACAAACATGATTCCAGGGATAAAGAACTGTAGCTGTGAGGATAGATTGAAGAGGATGGGACTGTTTTCCTTGGAGAAAAGAAGGCTGAGAGGAGACTTGATGGAGGTGTTCAAGATCCTGAGGGGTATGGACAGAGTAAATAGTGAGAAACTGTTCCCACTCAAGAGAACATCAAGAACAAGAGGGCACAAATTCAAAATAATTGACAAAAGCTGTAAATGTGATATAAGGAAAAAATTTTTCACCCAGAGGATGGTTGGAATCTGGAACGAACTTCCTGAGAGGATGATAGAGGCAGGTTTGATCGAGGTATTCAAAAGGGAATTGGATTGCTACCTGAGAAGAGAAAATGTTCAAGATTACGGGGATAAGGCAGGGGAGTGGGACTAGGTGGAATGCTCTTTCAGAGAGCTAGTGCAGACTCGATGGGGCAAATGGCCTCTACCTGCACTTTAGAGATTCTGTGATAATGGGCAGAATTTTACCCTCGGATGGTGGGCGGGACCCACCGGCTCGGCGGCAGGTGGGCAGCCGACCCCCGCCAACGAAATGGGGCCCGCCGCCATTTTGAGTGGGCGGGCCAATTAAGGCCCGCCCAGTGGCATCCCCGATGGGAAGGGCTATGCACTTCCTATTCCGGGGGGGGTGAGGGGGGAGGGAATCCCCAGCTGTCAAAGTGAGCTCTTTTGCACATGCGGGTGAAAGAACACACTGCTCCCTGAGGCAAAGTCCTGTCTCAGGGAGATTCGTGAGAGGTAAGTAAAGTCTAAAAATATTGAAATTATTAACATGTCCCCCTCATGTGACAATGTGACACGAGATGGGACGTGTTATTAAAATTTATTAAATTTTTAAAAAACGGACATGAAACTTCATCCCGCCAGTGGATGAAGTTTCATGAATAATCTGGAGCCCGCTGGGGCTCCTGGCCTACCCGCCAGCCTTAAGCTTGGACGGGCAGGTCTTTAATTATCTTAATGAGCCTGTCAATGACCTCAATTGGCCATTGACAGGTCGGCGGGCGGACAGCTGATTTCGCTGTCCGCCCGCCTTCCTGAAAATTGAAATGGACCGGGATGACTTCGGGGGGTTTCTCCCAACGTCATCCCGTGTCATTTTTCCCATGGTGAGCTGGCCCCGCCCCCCAAATCGCTGACGGGAAAATCCTGCCAAATATGATTGCAGGCCATGGGCCGTTGCTCGATCAGACTGGTGGAGACAATGTGGGTGTGGGGGGGGTGGTGCAGAGGCGCATCTGGGGGCTCCAGACAGTGCTCAGGGGGTGCTGTCAGAGAAAACAACAAGTTGCATTTGTATAGCAACTCTAATGTAGCAAAATGTCCGAGGTGCTAACAAGAGCATTATCAATATAAAGAATATTGACACCAAGTCACAAGAGGCGGGAACAGGACAGCTTGGTTGACGAGGACTAGAGAGGGGGGTGGTTGGAAATATGGTGGACCAGAGAGTCATTGGTGGAGAGGGAAGGAGGGAGGGATCAGTAAGGCCAGTGCAGGGATGACTGGTATCGGGGAAGATTGGGAGCATTGGAGGGGAAGTTGGAAGGTAGGGGGGTGGGGGGGTGAGGGGGTGCAGGTTGGCGGCGGGGGGGGGGGTGGAATTGGAAGGGTTGGATTGGTGGGAGATTGTGGCTCATGTGGGTGTTCAACTGAAGGGGGTGGTGAGGGGAGGGGAGAATATCATTTGGATACAGCAGTTAAATGGAAAGGTATTTACCTGCTGAACCCAACAGTCCGCACCTTCCTTTAGCTGGCAGGTTTCCCAAAGCCCAGAAAACCTGGCTGGCATGGGTGAAATTTAAAATGGAGGTTAAATTTGAGGCGGACAGCCTCTCTGTAATATTTAAATGTCCAAACCTCCTCCTGGGAGTGGGTTATTCACTCACTCAACCTGCCTCCCTTAAGTCCAGACGTGAGTGGGTTCAAGACGGATATTTGATTTTTACATTCCACCTGTCCCAAACCACCCACTTAGAGGGTTAAAAATCTGCCTCCGTCCTCCCCCCACCAAGCCAGACCACTCATCTAAAGAGGGCAGTGGGGTGAACTGTCAGAGGCCTATTAAGGCCATTTAACTAACAATTAAAATAATTAATGGAGCTGCCCGTCCAACCTGAAGGTTGGCAGAGGGGGGGGGGGGTGTGGGGGGCAGGTGAAGAGCCCAGGCAGCCTTCCCATTTATCATGGAACCTCATCCACGGGCGGGATGAGGGCTCATGAATGATTTTAAATTTTCTCAACAATTTTTATTGAAATTAATGCACACGTCCCAGCTCATGTGACAGTTTCGCATGAGGCGATAAGTCATAAAAAATTTTTCAACGCTTTATTGAACTGTTGAAACTTAAAACAAATCTTCCTGAGGCACATCTCCCGACTCAGGGAACGCCTCTCTTTGCCTGCACAGGGTGTGCACAATGCTTCCAGGCACGCATCACGCAATGGGTGGGCCTTAATTGGCCCATCCACGTAAAATGGTGGCGCGGACCCAATCGGGGGCTTCGATTGGGTCTGTGCCCACCCCCGCACAACCCCCCCCCCCACCCTCCCCCGATGGCGGGTGGTGGTGGGGGGGGTGGGGTGGGGGGGAACATTCTACTCTATGTGTTGTAACCAAACCGGTTATATTTGCCTAAAGAAAGGTTTATTTAAGATAAAAAGAAGACCTGAACGAAATTCTCGAAAAAAAACTACATTCTTTAAACTAACAATTCCTGCCTTTGAACCACAAATTGCTTCCTGTGTTCTTTTTACCCATTTAATTGACACACAGCAGTGCTTGGCTGCTGGGACTTGCCACATTGAATTGTTCAAAAGACAAGGGGTCAACATGGGAATGGTTCAAGTGGGGAAGGGGAAGGAAAGGAGATCACTGGTTTGCTTGCTTTTAACACATTGATAACATTTAGAAATATCAAGATGCGATAAAGATGACTGATATTGGTAACGTTCCAGTAAAGACTGTAACATAGTTTGTTCAATGATTTCACATTGTAGAGATGTTTCCACTTGTGGCTGAGAACAGAACTAGGAGCCATAAATATAAGATAGTCACCAGTAAATCCAAGAGGAAATAAGGAGAAATGTCTTTGCCCGGGGAGTGGTTAGAATGCAGCACTCACTGTCACATGGAGTAATTGAGGCCAACAGCTTGGCTGCATTTAAGGGGAACCGGATAACCGCATAAACTCAAAAGAATAGAAGGATATCCTGATAGGGTTAGATGACAAGGGGTTGGAGGGGGCTCATACGGAGCATGACTACACATGGAACTGTTGGGCTCCAATGCTCTAAACGCTTTGTCATACTTTACAAATTGGAACCTGCACTGTCTACAGTCAGGAATTAGGGGACGATGCTGCACTTTACAATATTTGTATGGTTATATTGAGTCCGCAGCACTGAAACCATTCAGTACAGCTGGCTTGTGCAAGTATACGTGCTCCATACAGGCTTCTTCCCGTGCCTTTTATCTAACCCTATTAATTATTGCTTCTGCTCTCTTCTCAACTCATGACTTTATCCAGCTTCCCCTTCAATGCATCTGTACTATTAGCCTCAAACACTCCATGTGGTAGTGAGTTCCATATTCCAGCCGCTCTCCAGGGAAAAGAAAAAGTTTCTCCTGAATTCCTGACCGGATTTATTGGTGACCAGCTTATATTGATGGCCCATAGATTTGGTTCCCCCAGAATTGGAAACATCTTCCCTACCCTATCAAACATCTTCATAATGTTAGAGATCTATTAGGTCACTCCTCAGCCCTCTCTCTTACAGAGAAAAGAGCTCCAGCCTCTTCAGCTTTTCCCAGTATGTAGAACCTCTCAGTCCCTTATTTATATATTTTACTAGAGCCCTCAACTTGATTTTCCCCTATGAATACTCCAGAGTGACTTAAGTGGCAGTACACTAGATTATATTTTCTCTTTCAAAAAAGAAGCTCTGTAATTACAATTATCGATAGCTCTACATCCGAATGCACTGTTGCTCTCTTCATTGCAGTTAACAGATTATACATTACTTATGCCCTATTTGGCTCAGGACCGCCTGTCTGCTGTCCCTATTCTATCCTCTGGCAACAGCCGAGTAACTACGGTAATTAAGTGTGAAGTAAGAGAAACCTAATGTGTTCCTTTCAGGGCCGGTGGTGGGGGTGGGGGGGTGGGTGGGTGAGGGGGGAGATAATTTATGCTAATAACACACAATCACACTTGCTTTGCAAGGGTAATCATGATTGCTGGTTCAGTCTATTTTTATATTAAAAAAAGCAGAGGAGATTGCTCTTTTCTTAAATCCCAATGTCCTTTTATCTCGCTCCCTAAGTCTGCCACTTTTATCTGGGCAGCTGTATGGAAATGACAAGTCGAGTTTCTTTGCCTTTTTCATTCTCCACCACCGACCCCCCCACCCACCCTCTCCAACCAACCCCCCACACCCCCCCAACCCTCACACTCCTCGCACTATTGTTTCCTCTCTCACACCAGATTTCTCTGGCTTCATACTGAGGGGTTGTGGACACATAAGTCCCTTCACTTTGGAGCCCGAGAGAAATGCTTTCTTAGTAAAATGGTAACGCAGTTTCTTGCCAAGGGCAGGTCCGACTCACTGAAAATGCTGGTCGCAATCTGCAGTGATGTGCCTCTGTGTTTTTCTTGCTCTCTGTTATCCTATGAAAAGGGAGTGCACTTTTCTGCCAGTTATGATATATTGCTGCAGCTGTAGTGTCACTGCACCTGACGAGGTATTCCTATAGTGGGAAACTAAACTAAGCAATAGTGACAACTGTAAGAGGGAATTCAGGATAAGCAGTAAAGTTGTCAACCCTCCAGGATTGTACAGGAGTCTCCAAAGGTTGAATATTAGTCTCCATGACACTGCTACGAGCAAACCAGGAGGAAAACCACAGGGGTATTAAAAAATACATTTTTTCCATTTTAGTAAGAATAGAAGGAATAGGATAGGAGCTGGAGCAGTCCATTCAGCCCATCAAACCTGCTCTCCCGTGCAACAAAATCATGGTTGATCGTTTCTTCGCTAGAAAACTATCGGGGCTAAGTGATGTTTGATTGGCTGGGTTAACTGGAGGCTAGAGAAACCTTCAGGGATAGGTCAATCTGAAGTTGGCAACCCTGATAAACAAGTGGATGAAGGACAGGGCAGCAGATCATTTTCTTTCCTCTTCTATTCGAATTTCTTCCATCCACCTTCCCTAAAGCCCCACAGATCTTAGCCATGGCCTTACCCAAGTGGCTATTCTTCATCTGAGGACCCTGACCAGGGGGTGTTCACTAGTCCATTTCACCAAGGACCAGTCAGAGAAACCATGCATTTGCAGACTGCTGGGTGGGTTGTCTAATGTCATGCCCCCTGTCATCTGTTGAGAATCTCGAAGGAGCCGCACCCATTTTTTAGGCTTCAAACGGGCACCTAGACATCGGATATTGGAGGCTGGCCGCATGTGCTCATGAGATACCAGAAGTACCACACCTGCCATATTGGTAAAAGCTGAAAAAAAAAGGCTTCCAAGAACCTGTTCCTGAAAGATATTAGGCTCTTTGCTAAATTAGAATGCCCTGAGAAGGGTTTCAGGAAAGCACAGTCTACATGTGGCCTAACCAGTGATCCTTAAAACTTTTCTGGGGTTCACTGCAGTGCTGACTGTTACAAACTGATTTCTATGTTGGTGCCATTAACAAAAGCACCAATAACTTGATGAAGAAGTGTTCATGGGAGTTTGCTTCTAAAGACATTATGTTAAACATTGCACCCATTGTTCGGACAAAAATCCTTTCCTTTTTCCCTAAGCTAGCAAAAAGTTTGCCAAACAGAAGATAATGCCCATTTCACACTTATTGACATTTTCATTTTTTTGTACATCTCTGGGACTTCCAATCCCAAACCCCTTTTCTACTCCACCTCCCTCTCCTCATTTAAGATTCCCCTCCATTAAAACCCACCCATTTGGGCAAACATTTGGCTACCTCTCCTCATCTCTGCTTCCTTGGCTAGGTAGGCCATTTTCCTTGGGTTGTTGTCAAGCAACTTGAGCTGTTTCTTTATGTGAAAAGCATTGCACAAAAGCAAATTGTAATTACTTCTGCTGTATTGTTATAGAACTGAGCTATGTTGCTAGCAGCACATCCAGGCAGGAGGCAGGTGATATTAGCAGCTAAGAAAGAATAGGGCTTGCATTTATATAGTGCCTTGCACAATCCCAGGATGTCCAAAAATGCTTTACAGCTAATAAAATATCCTTAAAGTGCAGTCACTGTTGTAATGCAAGAAATGTGGCATAGCAAACTCCCACAGACAATAGGATAATAGGCAACGCTTTTTGAAATAGCACCATGGAATCTTTTTGCATTCACCTGAACAGGCAGTTGAAGCATCAACAATGAACCAGGGCACCAGGGGAGACCTCTCCCTGCCCTTCTTTGAAATAATAGCGTGGGATCTGTTTAAGTTCATCCTAGAGGGCAGGCAGAACATTGGTGTACCTTCCCATCTAAAAGAATGGTGCACTCCCTCAGTAATACACTGAAGTGCTGGCCTAGATTATGAGCTTCTGTCTCTTGAGTGGGACTTGAACCCTCAACCTTAGAGCTAAGAGTGGTCCCATTTAGCCATGGCTGACAGCTAAACAGATAAGAAATTAATGCACTCATACATGATTATTTCTAACATGCTATTTTCACTAAGGCATTAACTTGTTTATTTAAAATGGGTTAGCACCTCTATTAAAATTAACAGTCAAAGCAATGCTATACAAACCTGTTAAGCATTCATTCACTACTTTTGTCCTGTGTCTTGGGTTTATGCTGCTATAGCATGGACAGGCAGAAACCTGAAATCAAAGTTGCATCTTCCAGGTTGGGTTTTCTTTATTGTATCAGGTTGTTTCGGAGTGACAAGCAGGAACTGAAATTAACACACAATTTGGCTCCTGTTTTCAATGGGATGTAAGAGGACATAAACTGGCTGAGAGGAATTATTGAGTCTGACAGCGTGATGGAGCTGAATTAACATCAGCACAGATACAGTCATTAACTCAGCAGTAACTCAGCTTCAAACTGTGTTTGCTAATTCAACTCCCTCATATTGTCAGGATCGGCAACACCAGCTCTTTCATAAGGATTTAAGGACTAGAGAGGCTCGTTCAGTCTGCTAAGATCATCTGTGATTAGGGGCCTTGGTGAGACCCTCTCAGACCCCACTTATCCAGTAGAGTTTGGGGGTCTTGCTTTTGCATGCTGTTGCCCCATGTGGGAGCCACTCTTGGGAACTTACGACAATTTTGCTGTATACTACACTAGGCTTGTAGCAAAGTACAGTAGTCTTCCTATTGGACCAGGAAGATCAAAATATGCCAGTAAGGTATGGTCAGATTTATTGAATGAGATAGCAGGAGTAATCTCAATAGAGTTAAACTTTAAAGGACTATAGAAAGGCATTCACAGTTACTTGTGACTAAACGAGTTGGGCTATGGCTTTTTGCCTACCCCTAAATCTGCTATTCTGCTGTAACCATGTACAGCTTTGCTAGACCTGTTGTTTGTTTTTTTACTTGCCCATTGCCATCTGCTTTTACCTTGTGCCATCAACCCTTTTATTATTTAATCATTCCTGATCTCCACCCAATCACAGGCCTTTCTATTTTATTCTTTCCTTCCCCCTCCCCTTTTCCCCTCCCATGCCCTTTTACCTGGCTCTGGACTCATATAAGTTGGTAAACTTCTAACATTAGTATATCATATTCGCCGCCCACAGTGCAGTCTCTTATTCATTGGGAAGACTTAGTGCAGATTGGGGACTGTTTTCCAGAGCGCTAGTCTGCAATGTCTTCATCACCCACACCCACACCCACACCCACACGCACCCCCCCCCCCACCCCCACACCCCCACACCCCACCCCCAACACACCCCACAACCCACCCCCCCCCACACACTCCCCACACCCCCACACCCCCCCCCCACCCCCCCACACCCCCCAACCCCTCACACACCCCCACCCCCCACACCCCATACCCCCCACACCCACTACACCCCAACCGCCCACAGACCCTGCTTCCCTGTCTTAAAATCTTGCTTAAATACTGTTTCATCTCTAACATTTCTCCAGATCTGATGAAAGGTCATTGACCTGATTTTTCCCTCCACCGATACTATCTAACATTGGGCATAGAATGTTCTGGTTCTAATACAGTTTTTGAGTTTAGTCCAATTAACTTAGCCACCAAAATGTTTCTCAGATCAGGAAGATCATGTGCATACATTGTGCCTGTTTCAGCTAAACAAAATAAGTGACAGCCATTCACTGACTTATTTCTCAGGGCAATACCTTGACCTGTGACCAGTGTCAAGCTGCCTGGTTTAAATTTTAAACAATGCTTGGCAGTTAACTGTCAGTCACTATCAGTTGTGCATTCTCCATCGCAACGCCACTTGCCAACCAATCAGCACTCTCTTCACATACAGTATAAATTGTTGTCTTCCCCTCACATTGGTATTCTTGTGGGTGTCCTGATGAGTGCAAGACTAAAAGCTTAGACATGTCTCTTTTGTCAGCAATACTCAAGTTCTGTATTACCAAATGACCATAGGTCACAAAATATAAACAGTCTTAGAACAAAAAATGCTGGAAAAACTCAGCAGGTAGGGAGAGGAACTGAGTTAACGTTTCAGGTCAATATGAAAGGTCATCGACCTGAAACATTAACTCGTTTCTCTCCACAGATACTACCTGACCTGCTGAGATTATTCCAGCATTTTTTGTTTTTATTTCAGGTTTCCAGCATCCGCAGTATTTTGTTTTTGGACAAACAGTGTTAGAATGGACATTAGAAAGGGTCTTTTATATGGATCTGTACTAGTGAGGAAGTCACTGTGTCACAGTTCATGGTATGTTAACTGCTATAATGAGCATTGCACATACAAAGAGCACTTCAGAGATGGAGAATGTAATGTGCATCAGAGACTGTGGTGTATCAGAGAGAACCAGCAGCTAGGGACTGGCTGTTCTACCTCACAGCTGTGAGCTCCAGACACTATTCTGAAAATCTGCAAGTCATTAAGGCTGCCATGCACTGGGCTGCACCTTGGGAACGTGCAAGATTTGCATTTTTATTGAGAACATAAGTTTCGCTTTATTACCAAGGGCTGTTCAGTCGCAGGCTGGCAAAGGCAGTGTCACCTGCTCAATGATCTGTTCGAGCAAACATTGCATCTGCACTGGGATAAGCAGTGTGGAGGAGAGACTGAGCCTCAGGATGGCACTGGGCACATACACAAGCACACACCTACACTTGTACATGCTCCTCCTACTGCTTTCAAAGTTTTGCTTCAAAATCATTCTGCTTCTTAATTTGTAAATGAGTCACATTGGCTGCAGTTTTGAACTGACCAGAGGTCATAACCTCCGAATGGCCCGATTGTCGCAGGTTCGTTTCTCCTGTGCTAATGAGCTGCAAGTCTGAAAGTTAGAAATGCAACTACTTGTAGCAGTGAAAGTCATTTCAAAATGATAGCCATCTATAATTGTTTCCTACCTTTTTCCATCACTAAACACCAAAACAATGAGGAAAAGGTTGTGCTACTGTGCTTTATGTGCTATATGTTATCTTAACACATTTGATAACTTGTTTAAAGTAAATGGGTTATTAACTATATTGCAAAGGTGCACAGAGGAATTTCATGTGAGTGTACTTACTCATTTATTATAAATACTCTGAGACCAGTTTGATTCTTATAGCTTACATCACTCAGGTCCTCATGCCATGTTTAAACAATGAATGGACATGATCAGCCATGGCTCAGTTGGCAGCACTCTCACCTCTAAACTGAAAAGTTCGAAGTTCAAGTCCCACTCCAGGACTTTAGTGCAAAAATCGAGGTTGAAACTCCAAGTGCAGTACTGAGGGAGTGCTGCACTACCAAAGGCAGATGTTAAACCAAGGCTGTGGCTTGGGTGGATGTAATAGATCCCATCCTACTACTTTGAAGAAGAGCTGGGGAGTTATCCCTGATGTCTTAGCCAAGTGTTTGCCCCTCAATTAATATCACAAAATCATATCATCTGGTCATTATCACATATGTCATGCCGAGTGAAGGCTTGTCCTATTCATAACTTCAGACATGGACGCTGTTCCTGTGGAAGCTTCTGATAGTATCTTTTATATTTTAAGATGGACTTTCACAAGGTGACTAAGATGCTTGCTAAGAGTCAGGTGGCCTTTTGCTTATTTAACACAGACTATCTCAATCTTCTGGAAAGTTCTAATTGAAACACCCTGAAATGGGGTGGGGGGAGGTGGCATGGGGAGGACAACATACAAGACAAATGTTATCTATGAAACCTACATATGTTATTGTCTGTAATTTACCCAAAACATAAAGCCAATGCACCTCTACACTTCTTGTCTCCAAAACCAATACTTCACAAAAAAGACCTGAAGAGCCAAGTTAACCAGACAATAAGTTTGAAAGACCACCATCTATCTCCTATTGTATATCAATGGCTTTTTAGCCTCAAGCCATCCTGGGTGGACAGTGGCATTGATCATGTGACTGAAACTGGCCTCTGATACTGGAATCCTTTATCATCCCAAGGGCCAGGAAAATTTCCAGGGCAGTCTGCCGAAGACACTGAAAGAGACAACAGCTGCAGAAAAGACATTATCATCTTTGCCTTTTAAGAACCTGGGAGGCTGTAAAATCATTAAAAACCTCCCAGCCTGATTCCTAAATCCAGGTCCACCTGTAAAGAAATTGGACCTCCTGATAGGAATGCCACAAGTGCCTAATATCATGACCCGCTGAGCATTCATCTCTTTGAGGAAATTCTACAATAATCCTGATATCTGACTCCAGCTATCTAAACTCATCTAAACTATAGCTCAAGAGTGGAAAAGAATTCCTTCTTTACCAGAGCGGAAAAGACTGCTTTCCTAAAATGAGCTTGACAAATGAACTATAAACAATTATTTTGTTTACAGCCTGTAAAAGTGCTCTATTCTCTTTAACTGCATTTTTCTTTCTTGATTGTGTGTGTGTGTGTTGTGTGTGCATGAATACTGATTGATTGACATAGCGTTTAAACTTGAGTGAGTGTGTGAATAAATAATCTTTATTTTTAAACCCACAAAAGTCTGCTGCTTGTCATTTAAATTGACCATATGCTAAACGGGGCTTAGAAACACACACATCTACTTTCCCAGCACAATCACACTGATTGTGGTCAGTAAAGGAGGGGAATTGGGGGTTTTGGTTTATCTCTCCTCCCATGTACACATTGCTGTTTATGGGAGCCTGTTGTGCATGAACTGGCTGTTGCATTTCCTATAATACGACAGTGACTACACTTCAGAAGTACTTCATTGGCTGTAAAGCACTATATAGTATAAATATGTCTTTCTTTTGATCACATGACATGAGTGACAAAGTTGTGAGTGTGTTAATCCTGCTTGGGTTCATGAGGTCCTAAGAGGACCATAAGAGATGTTGCCGCTCTCAGCTTCTTCCTACCGCTAGGTTTTAGCGCTCACACAGCCAGTTACAGATCTTTATTGTCATCCCAACTTGTTTCACGTTTGGCCTTTCATGTTGATTGTGGTTTGGTGGTAAACACCATGACAGGGTCAGACTCAGAGTGATACATGAGGTCTCCATACCAGTGGAGTTGGGTCCTTGAGTAATTGGCGGTCCTACCGTGGACTTGCGCATGTCCATGAGAACTAATACAGCAGCTTGTGCAGGTCTGTGATGGGGATTGGTGGCAGTGCATTAAAAAGCAATACATGAAGCAATTGCTCTTTGGATTTGTTTTTGTTATTTTTAAGGATTTATCGAAGCTATTTTCACCTATGGCTGTGATTTTTACCTTTTCTCGAAATATAAATACACAATAGTGGCATCAGTGTTGTGATTGCATGGCCCACCAAATCTTCTTACTGTCCTGTTTCACTCAATGCCCTGATATTAAACTGTGTCACTGAGAAAAGCAATATTGTGCATAGCTGCCAGTCCATCAATAATAATATGATTTACCAGTTCTATTGAAAGCTATGCTTCCACCAAAGTGGTGGCTCGAATTCTACCCTTTTTGACCAAGTGAATGCTTGGAGAATTCGAAAAGTGCTGAGAATAGTTCTGTAAAATGTTGTTGGTTTCAATTCCATATATATACTGACGACACCCTCCACTCTACAGCCCTACAATTACTGCTGTGTTGTCAAACTTTGCTCAAGCTCAGGATAAGTCAAACTTGAACACGAGGAAGACCAAATCCATAATTTTTGGTCTTCACCATCAACTTGGCTCCCCTGCTACACATTCAATTTTCCTCTGTAGCCATCCACTTAAACAGAACCAGGCTATTTGAAATCTTGTCATCTTATTCTCCCAAGAACTATGCTTCAAAAGCCACTTGTGACCCAGCACCAAGAGTGCTTACTTCCATCCCCACTGCATTACCTAAGTCTGCCTCATCTCCAACCTTTCAATCCCGAAACCCTTTATTCATATGTTTGTCATCTCCAGGCTCAATTTTTCTAATATCCCCCTTACTGACCTGCCTTCATACACTCTCCATGAAATCTAACTTGTCCAATCTCAATTGGCCCACTCTAAGTCTAAAGGCCCAACTTCTTTATCCTCACGTAGCCTATATTAAAGTTAGAATTCTCGTTGTTGTCTTCAAATCTTCACCGATTTGCAACTCTCCCCCAGCCTATATCCACCCTCAGCATACAGCTTTGATCTTTTGTGTACCCTGCTTCAGCTTGCCCGGTCATCAGTGGGACAGCTTCACAGAACCACAGAATTGTTACAGCACAGATGGAGACCATGCCTGCTCTTCAAATGAGTGATTCACCTTGTGCCATTCCCCCGCCTTCTCTCTGTAATCCTGCACATTCTCCCTTTTCAGATAATAATCCAATTCTCACTTGAATGCTGCGATTGAATCTAGCTCCACCACACACTCAGGCAGCGCATTTTAGATCCTAATCACTCGCTGCATGAGAAAGTTTAGCACTCAGGCACTTTTGCAACATTCCCTGCGATTCCCACCCTAAAAATCCTCCACCTCTCCAATTTTGCCTTCACTTTTGAAAGCCTCAATCTAATTTTTGGCTACCCCTACTAATCTTTCCCTCTATTGCTTGGACATCTGTACTCTGGAAAGAGCCTTTGGCATCTTTTCTATGTTAAACCTTATAAAAGTGTAAGACTTTGTCATTCGTCATTATTGCAAACACACAAAAGCACAGTACAGCCTACCCCAGGCAAACAGCTCTTCTCCTGTCACCCTAAATAAAGCCACAGACTTTCCGGGAAGATAAATACGGGTTGGATTAAGTTTAAAGTAAACACGGTGAATCAGTCTCACGCTTTTGCACTTTGGGTTGCTGCATATCCCAATGTACCTAGGGAGACTACTTCCCACGAGGTAAAGAGGCAGAAAGGTTTAGGGAGGGAATTCCAGGGCTTAGGGCCCAGACAGCTAAAGGAACAGCCACCAACGGTGGAGAAATGAAAATCAGGGATGCGCAGGAGAGTTTTAGGGTTGGAGAAGATTACAGGGATTGGAGGGATGAGGCCATGGAACAAAACAGCAGGTACTGTAAAGAAAGAGACTAAATGGTTTCAAAGAAAGATTAAAGAACAGCCTGCGTTCTAGTTACCACCACATTAATTCCTGCGACTGTAAAGCCATGTTATCATAATCCTTGAAGGGGTTAAAGAAAAAGATTGGAAGCTGGGGATGAACATACAAAATCAAAGACAGATCACACAATTACAAATGACTTTATTGGAGTCTGTCCTTTATCCATTAATGTGCGTGAAATTAACGTGCCTCACTCACAGTTGCGTGGGGCTCTGTTATCAGCACAGCACCTGCTCCTCGTCTGATGTGACTAACAATTTGAGCCCTGTATGGCTAAAAAAAAATGTTTAAAAGAGCAGTACCCGGTTTGATAATGAAAAACTAATTCCAAATAGCTTAAATAAATGGCAATCGATCAAGCCCCCCTCCTGTGCAAAGTGACAGATCAGCTTAGACCTGGGCCTGTGGTCACATGTGGAATTCAGGATCTGTGCAGTTATGTTTAATGGTCAATCCTTAGGCCCAGATGAGCAAGATGCCACCGGTACGGGTGATGAATTATAGTTGTCTCCCTTTCTGTAGGGGGTCGGGGGGTGGGGGGGAAGCTGAACGAAGCTCTGTCTTTCCTACTAATTGAACGCCCTCTTTGTGGCGTTCAGCACATCTGCAGCAATGTCGGGTCTGGTTTAATGCAGCACCTGTATTCAAGGGACATCGGATCAAGCTCTACAAACACACCCATTAGGGGCTGCATCAGCATACTCTGTGGTAATATGGCCAGGGTAACAACCCAGGCTATTCATTTAAGGTGTCCCGGAATTCTCATGATTTTATCCTTGGAGCATTTTGGGACGGCATCAAAATTTTACATCTTGCGGCTTTGGAATGGGCAAATGTTTGGATTCTCATCCTGTTCGAGCTTGAGCTCTTACTAAATTTCAGGCTCCTATTTGGAAAGCTTAGTCCTGGAGAAAAAAAATAATGTCAATGGCAATTTTGTCCCATAAAGGGCTAAACTTTTCAGAGCTGCAAATAGTCAAACAAAGCCTTTCACGTGTTCAGTTCTGTTTTATTTTTCCAAACAACAAAATAATTTTATTTCAAAAGAGGAAAAGTCCAGTCAGGTCAAACTTGATGCTGAATTTTCAACTTTAATTAAATCTCCTCTTCTTCTTTACTACTCCAGTGGAAATAGTCCCGATCTCTAAAGTCAGTCCTCACAATGAAAGTTCTCCATCCCTGACAACATCTTGGTGAACCTACGCTGAATACTCCCTATTGCTTTCTAAAGTGGCGGAGCCAAAACTGCACATAGTGCTGAAGCTGTGACCTTCCCAATTCACCAACTCTTTACTTTTGTGCTCCCAGTTTATAAAACCCCAAATTTTATTGTCCCTCTTACAGCTTTATCTCCCTGCACACCTACTCTCAGGGAATTATACATTTGAACTTCACAATTTCTTTATTCATATAGATCCTTCAGTGCCTTTCCGTTAAGTATCTATTCACATTCCTTTATTGTCTCCTCATAAAATATATGATCCCACACTTTCACAATGTGTTAAGTTGCAGCTGTCTGCTAATTCCACCAATCCAAAGGCTATTGTCGTCCTTCTCACTGTTTGTCAAACCATCTAACTTTGTGCTATTGGCAAATTTCGAAAAAGCAGAACTCATCAACGTACCCCTACAAAAGTGGGTTCAGCATTGAGACCTGGGTTATATCATTTCCAACCATTTGCCAGCCTAAGAAACACCCATTTACCCTAAATCTGTTTCGTGTACACTAACCAACTTTCTATCCATGCTGCTACATTTCCACTTATGCCATAAGCCTGAATTTTTCTAACAAGTCTTTTTTCCTCTTCCTCCCATTTCCCCTCTTTCCCTTTCCTCAAGTTCCCTCCTTCCCCTTCTCTTTCATTCTCACTGCCTGACACCAGTAGTTATTTGTCATTTCACAAACCCAGGGGAACCCACAATGGTATCTTGTGCTACAGAAATCGTCAATACTGAAGACCTGTGCAAAAAAGGTGGTGAGCACATTTGGCTCAGAAACGAGGCAATCTTATTTATGCTTCATTCTGGGAGTTTCTATCCAATGATTGGTACCTTCTCTGGATTGTAGTTTGCTACTGGGTTTAGGCTCATTGTTCAGCTACAAGAATGATAGCTGTGGGAGGTCCCATGAACCCTAGTCCCAGTTGACTGAAAAGGAGGGCAGGACACAGTGGGACAAGTGAACATTATCATGGAATCATAGAGCCATGTTAGACAAATTTCAAAACTGAATGGTGTATGTACTGGCAGGTTTGGTGATACTATTGAGAATTATTAACTTAATAATGTATTTATCAAGCTACAACCTTTATTCCTGTGCTGTGTGCACCAACCTTTAAGAGACCAAGATGAAGAAAGGAAATCTTGCATTTTTATAGTGCCTTTCATGACTTTGGGATAACCAAAGTGCTTTACAGCCAATGAAGTATTTTTCAAGTGTTACAATATAATCAAGGTTGAAAAGATTTTAAAAAATAATTTTGAGCAATTTCATTCATTCCTCTTTCCTCTATACCAGCTCTTTTATTGGCAGCCATTTGCTGAATGTTGATTGGTCGTTTTCTGACATCCTTAGGAGTTTCTGTTTTACTTTTCTCACTTTAAGTTGATAAATTTCTTCCCCATTTAGCTGTGATGTGTTGCTGTTTTATTCATATGAAATATTAACCAATCAGATGCAAGGGTGACACAAAAAAATTGCAAATGTGATAGTGTCACACCCGAGGAATGATACAAATGTGTATTAAATGTTTATATAGAACAAATAACTAACAAGTAATATTTGCATTTATAAGTGAGATTTTTATGTTGTTAAAGGTTTGTGAGCAATGCCTTACGTCCAGGGAGAGCAGTTTGGTGTCAGTCCCCTTCTGGGATCCTCAGACAATATCTGATAAGTTACAGTGACAAAGTAAGCAGCATGTGGTATAGGATGATAAGGTTAAGTCTATTACTAACAAGACACAAGAGTAAGCCTCGTCAGCTGGTAGACAAAGCTACATGCGCACAGTTACAAAATGATTCAATTGTCAAACAAAAGCCATTGCATGCTCTTCCTCAGCAGAGCTTCAGCAGAATTGTTATTATCTTCTTAGTGGATTTTGCTTTCTCTTTGATAAACATTTCTATTCTCAATCTTTTTTCTCCTTCAAATCACTTTTTTTAAGTGTATTATTATCTGATTTTGTTCCGTGAAAGAAGGAATTTGTCTTTCACAACCTTAAGCCATTTAAAGTACTTTACAGCCAATGAAGCACTTTTGCCTCTGAATCAGAATGTTGTAACTTCAAGGCCCACACCAGAATCTTCAGCACAAAAATCTAGGCTGATACTCCAGTGCAGTATTCCAGGAATGCCACACTATCAGATGTGTCCTCTTTCAGCTGAGACATTAAACTAAGGCTTTGTCTGCCCACTCAGGTGGAGATAAAAGATGACATTGTTGTATATCGCACTGACTAAAACTAACAAATGCTCAACTGCAATCAGCCATTGTTGAATTACTTTATTGACACCTCCCCAACAGAGAGGGCAGCAAAGCAGGCAGTATAACAAAATACTCGGCTACTACAACATACTACACTTCCTCCCTATTGAAAAAAAATGTACTTGTACCATTTTACATTTTACTGCATATAATTTCCCAGAATACAACATGACTAAACTAATATCAACAATACATAGAAATTTAACAGGTTGGGTTGCTTATTCGTTTATTCGTTACATGTTAAGAAAAGTTGATTTTTCTTAACACTAGTATGTGTTTAACAAAAATATCATAATTTGACAAGAAATAATGAAAAGAATAACATTCTTCTTCTTCCTTCCATTATGCTTTCTATTAACCTATCCAGCTCCTTTCTCTTTCTGCCTGGGTATCTTCCAACTTTCATTTTTACTGTGGGTGCTGGAATAATATCTTCAGCCCTTTTACTCTCAACTTCTGTGCACTGTCGTTCTTGCTCTCTAATTGAGTGCAGCTCTTAATCGTCCTGCTTGATAACATTAACTTATGTTTCCACATCTATCAAGTGCACAGCTGAGGATTTCCAGACACCTGAGCTGGCTTTAGATCTACCTTGACTTTAACCTCATGCAGGGCTGAGACCTGTTGCTTTACTCTTCCCTCGAACATTAAAGTTAAAGCTACATGCCACCCAGGTATAACCGACTTCCCCACAGGCTTAACACTTTGAATGGAAATGGTTGGTGGCTACCATGGCCATGGTAGCATCTAATTTTCTGAATCTGAGACTGTGAACTTGGCTGCCATGGCCGGGATCTCACTGAAATCTGGTGGACTGACCTTGCTGGGTTAGGAAAGGAACTCCCTTGAAAGCTACAACAATTTCTTTCTGCCATCTCCATAGCTGTGGACTTCTTCCATGTCAGCTTGTTGCCTTTTCTCAAAAGGTTGGCCTGGATTTTATTATTGTTTCGACCTCTTACAAATGAGTCCCTAAGGTTGATTTCTAAGTTTGCAACACAGCAACAGTGATGAGAGAGTTTCTGTAATTCGAGAATGTAATGCAACAGTCTCACTCCCTCCCAGAAACATGATAGGGTCCCCCTTGTCCTCACTTATCACCCCACCAGCCTCCGCATTCAAAGGATCATCCTCCGCCATTTCCGCCAACTCCAGCATGATGCCACTACCAAACACATCTTCCCTTCACCCCCCTTATCGGCATTCCGTAGGGATCGCTCCCTCCGGGACACCCTGGTCCACTCCTCCATCACCCCCTACTCCTCAACCCCCTCCTATGGCACAACCCCTTGCCCACGCAAAAGATGCAACACCTGCCCCTTCACTTCCTCTCTCCTCACCGTCCAAGGAGCCCAAACACTCCTTTCAAGTGAAGCAGCATTTCACTTGCATTTCCCCCAACTTAGTCTACTGCATTCGTTGCTCCCAATGTGGTCTCCTCTACATTGGAGAGACCAAACGTAAACTGGGCGACCGCTTTGCAGAACACCTGCGGTCTGTCCGCAAGAATGACCCAAACCTCCCTGTCGCTTGCCATTTTAACACTCCACCCTGCTCTCTTGCCCACATGTCTGTCCTTGGCTTGCTGCATTGTTCCAGTGAAGCCCAACGCAAACTGGAGGAACAACACCTCATCTTCCGACTAGGGACTTTACAGCCTTCCGGACTGAATATTGAATTCAACAACTTTAGGTCGTGAGTCCCCTCCCCCATCCCCACCCCCTTTCTGTTTCCCCCTTCTTTTTTTTCCCAATAAATTATAAAGATTTTCCTTTTCCCACCTATTTCCATTATATAAAATAAAAAAAAACCCACTAGAGCTATACCTTGAGTGCCCTACCATCCATTCTTAATTAGCACATTCGTTTAGATAATATCACCAACTTTAACTTTAACACCTATGTGTTCTATTGTACTATTGTTGTTGACATCTTTTGATGATCTGCTTCTATCACTGCTTGTTTGTCGCTACAACCACACCAACCCCCTCCACCTCTCTGTCTCTCTATCTCTCCGCCCCCCACACACACACCTTAAACCAGCTTATATTTCAGCTCTTTCCTGGACTCGAACTCAAGTTCTGTCGAAGGGTCATGAGGACTCGAAACGTCAACTCTTTTCTTCTCCGCCGATGCTGCCAGACCTGCTGAGTTTTTCCAGGTAATTCTGTTTTTGTTTTGGATTTCCAGCATCCGCAGTTTTTTTGTTTTTATCACTTAGCATCTGCCGCCTTTCACGGAGGGCAACTCTCAGTACAAGTTCATTCTTAGGTCATGCCCTAATATGGGTCCACAATTTCAATCATTTGAGCATATCCCATCAGCCTGGGGTTTCATGGGCAATATTGGCTAAACACAACCTCAAAAACATCTGGCCTCAACGTGGTGAGGAAAGCATTTACTTTATCCACATCCCCTGTTTGATTCACTCTCAGCCAAATGTGTAACCTTCACTGTAATTGTGCCAGCCCTCTTTATTAGGTTTGAATGCCCCCATTTTCCCCAAATATGCCTTCAGTGCCATTGAACGACTTTATTTATACCTCCCCACATAGAGGGCAGCAGGAGGGCAGTAAATGCTCAGCTATTACAGTCTACAGTATACCCTGTACGACACTCATGCCGCTATTTTGGAAGGGGAATTCTCCTCAGTGATCTGGCGAATACTTATTCCTCAAACCAACATCACTAAAAACTACTGATTATCTGGTCATTATAATGTTGCGGTTTGTAGCACTTTGATGTGCACAACTTGGCTATCGTGTTTCCTACATTGCAACAGCAACTATCACTTTCATTGTCTGTGAGGCGCTTTGGAACTCCTTGAGGTTGTAAATACAAGGTTTTCTTTTAAACATTAAGCTAATGCACTACCAGTTATCTCCTTTGCAAGTTATAACCATAAGTACAAGAAACAGCAGCAGAGTATGAATGCTCAATTCATGCAGTAGTGACAAATGAAGAGTCAAGTTCTACTCCACTCACCTCTCAGTTTAAGTGACAGCTTGATTTAGTAATAGCACTCCTACCCCCGTGTCAGAAGGTCATTAGTTCAAACCTCACTCCAGAATCTAGCTCATAATCTAGGCTGACACTTTAGCGAAGTATTGTATCGCTGAAAGTGCTCTCTTTCAGACCAGGTGTAAGGATGTGAAAGATTGCGTGACACTACTTGAAGTCGGGTTCTCATTTCTGGGTATGAAACCTTACTAAGTGCAAAAGAACAGTAACTGCGCTTCAAAAAGTAATTCATTGTCTGAAATACACAATATAATGCTCCGAGGACATGGAAGAAGTCATACAAATGTGAGTTCTTTCTGGGCTATATTGAATAGGAAATGTCAAGTGCTTCCCAGTGACCGGGGGAGAAAAGGAAAAAGAGATCAAATTGGAGGGGAGAGCAAAATATGAGCAGTCGCTGGTGGCTGTTGATGTCCAACCACAACTTGAATTTATATAGCATCTTAACATAATAAAATGTCCCAAAGAGATTACGGCAGGAAAGGATTTCACGCAGAGTCAGCTACAGGAAACATTGCATTAGGAGTAAGTTTAGTGGTAGTCTTCTTAAACCTAGACAGCTGAAGAGAAGTGAAAATATTCATACTAAAAGGAGAATTCACCCAAATACCTGACCAAGAGACATTAACACACCATAGTTAGTTTAGATTTGGCTAATCAAGAATTTTTTTTTACCATCATCAGAAGGATTTTCCCTTTTGGATCCATGCCATTCAGAATGAAGAAAAAAAGAGTTAAATTTTTCAGTGACTTAATTACCAGGGCATGTATTGCCTCTGTAAATGTGAAATTTACATAGCATGTCATCCTGTGTGGTCATGTACCAAAGAGAAGGAGTCATACTTTCAATGAGAAATTACAGCAAGCAATCTCAAAGCAGTTGGAGTAATGTTTCACTGTTACTTGATAATAGTCAACTATTCTTTTCAGCATACCTGTACATTAGATCATTAGAGAATTGAATGAGAAACTAGGATGTAATTGTTTATGTATATATATAATAATTATATGTCACTTATTTAATACCTGCTGAACATAAGGGACATATTTTCCCATGGTTTGTATCTAGGAAATAGTTATTCTGAGGGAGACATAGGAGAAGGTAGTTGGAGACCCGTCATTATAAGCTTTCAACCTCATAAGTTGTCTTGGGATTTCTGAGGCCTCCTCAAACAGACAAACCTGGGCCTGTACCTATAGTCGATGCATGTCCAGAGCAAGCACAGAGATGATGCAGGAAGGGGCACTCCAGCATCTTGGTACAGTTTCCACTCATAACCGAGATCATAGAAGTACTCAGCACAGAAAGTCCATTCAGCTGGTTCTTTTAAAGAGTGCTCATGATTAGTCCTACGTTCCTGCTTTTGCCCGTAATCCTGTAAGTTCCCTATTCTCGGGAGCCTCTTCAACTCCCATCTAAGATTACATATGGGATAATTTCCAAAACTTTTTCAGGCTCCAGATCCTAATGATTCTGGGTGAAGAATTTCTCCTCATCTCCCCTCTGCATCTTTTGCCAATGACTTTAAGTCTATGGCTTCTGGTGACTGACCCAGTTGCCAGAGTGAGTATAGTTTTTCTCTCTCTATCAAATCCTCTCATCTTACCTCTTAGCTAATATTGCTAAACTCTATCAGCTCTTATGTTGCTGCTCTGGTCATCAACTTGGTCATCAAAAGCTAAAATGGCTTAACAATGGGGGTTGTAACAACTTTTCAGGGTATCTCCCTACTAATTACTGTTGTTTTCCTCATCAAATCCTGTCTGGATTGAATGGGCTTCACAGAGTCCAAGAGGCAAGAGGTGGCTTTCTCTAGTTTGCCAAAATAATTTTGGCGAACCCTTTTACATTGAATTAACGAACCAAATGGCACAATAGGGGGGGGCATTCTACACATTGTGCCCATGCCAGTTCTTTCCGTATATCCCTTCAATTATTTTGCTTTCAATTATTTTTCCAATTCCTTTTTGAAAGCTACTATTCAAACTGCTTCCACCAGCTTTTCAGGCAATGCATTCCACATCAGAACAACTCGTTGCACAAAAAAATTCTCTCATTTCCCCTCCAGCACTTTTGCCAATTATCTTAAATCTTGTGTCCTCTAGCTCTCGATCCTCCAAACAGTTTCTCCCTATCTACTCTATCAGGTCCCTTCATAATTTTGAGAGCATCTATTATAACCCAAGAACAATTCCAGCTTCTCTGGTTTCTCCACTGAACAGAAGTCCCTTGCCCCCATTCCAGTAGATCTCCTCTGCACCATTCTCCAAGGTCCAAACACCCTTACCTAAAGTTTGGACACAATGCTCCACTTTTTCAAGACAGTGATATCCCTTAAATGATCAGAACTAAAACCCGGCAAAGCCTTTGAGAGACACTGAGCAACTGGGGTTTGATTCATCAATGGAGGCCAATCTTGCTCTGATACGTTGTACATCTTTCTTTACTTTTATTATGGTGAAGAATTGAGCAATTGTTTTTCCACTAATTATTAAGAATCATCAACAATGTACACATCATTTATGTTGGTATAGTTATAATTTGGAAGCCAATAGATCATTATACTTTCTGTGCATTGTTTACCTAGAAGTTTCCTATCTCAACCCAAATGACAATATACTGCACTACAATAAAAGTAACAACATCTAAATCACCTTTAGCATAGTAAAACACCCCAAGGTACTTCACAGAAGCATTATCAAACAAAATTTGACACATAAGGAGATATTAGGACATGTGACCAAAAGCTTTGGCAAAAAGGTGGGTTTTCCAGACCGTCTTAAAGGAGAGCTAGGTAAAGAGGTGGACAGGTGTGGAAAAGAAGTTCCAGAGCTTAGGACCCAACCAGCTGAATGCAAGATGGGGTGACATAAATTGGGGATGTGCAGGAGGCCAGAATTGGAGGAGCGCTGAGGTCTCAGAGGCTAGACAGTGTTACAGGGATGAGGAGGGGCGAGGTCTTGAAGGGATATGAAAGCAAGGATAAGATTTTTTAATTTGAGGCATGACTGGAGAGGGAGCCAGTGTAGGTCAGCGAGCACAGCAGGAATGCGTGAAAAAGCTTTATGTAAAATTTACAGCACAGGCACAGGCCATTTGGCCCAACCAGTCCATGTTGGTGTCTATGCTGAATTCAAGCCTCCTCCCATCCTTCCTCCTCTAACTCTCTATTCCCATCATCCATCATCCTATGGAGTTGGGATATTACTGCTGTGATGTTTACCAAGTGCCTCAGTTCTGGTTGCTTTTTTGAGTATGAGCACACTGGCATAGAGAAGAATTCAAAATAAAGGTGAAAAACCATTGTTCTGAGGAAGGATTCATGAACTTCACAGCAATTGTTTGCCTAGAGTGACTTGGCAAATTATCACCAGTGCAAGTTGCTGGAGATGGACCATACTGTAAACTGCAGGATTACATTTTATCCTGTTTTGCTTCATTATAGATAAAAGACATAAAAGACGTGAACTCTCAGTTATTTCTTTTCATCTTAACCCATCATCAATCAAAAACGTCTGTCCACATTGCTGCAGCACTGCTCTAGGCTTTTCTGTCGGAGTCTCTTGGGGGGTGTGGAACCCAGACCTCAGCTGCTGACACAATCAACTACAAAAACATTCTGAATAATAATTGGGCCCTGAGACTGGAGACTATCAATTAAGTGACTTTTAAGTGAATCTCTCAGTTAAACCTGTTCTGAAACTGTGAAAAGGAGCGCGCTCCTTGTCAAATCCACAGGGTTTAAAAGTTTACATGTCCTCAATGTGGGCTGTGCGTTTTATATTTGACCAAAGTTCTGATATATTTGCTGCGACCACACTGTCAGCCAGTCAGCAGCACTTGATGATGCCATTAGCTGAACAGCCAGATTGTCAGTGGCAGTGATTCACAGTGTGAGTGGTGGATATTTTGAAGCCATTTAATTTGCTTGTGAGTACAGGTGGACAGCCCAAATAGGAATGACTGAGGAGTAAGGTGAGCACCAGCCTATATGGATATGTAAAAGAAAGAATGTGCAGCCTTACGGCAGGTGTGGGTGGGGACGGGGGGCCGGGGGGGGTGGGGGGGGGGGGTGTTGGTGCATGGTGAATGGCATCAGGTGCATTTGCTCATTCGGAGAGCCAGTGCAGACACAGCGGCCTGAATGGCCTCCTTCTGTGCTGTAGCAATTCTGCATTGTTGCACGTCAAGAACAATCAGAAATGCCTTAGAGCATGAGGGAGGGAAAAAAAAAACAGCTGTGGTTCTGCTGTGCAAAAGCGAAATACTGTGGGTGCTGGAAATCTGAACGAGGGCTCAAAAACAGTGAAAATACTGAGCGGGTCAGACAGTACCTGTAGACAGAGAAACGGAGGGAAACTTTCAGGTTGGTGACCTTGGAAAGGTTCTGCTGTTGCCACTTACAGCTCCTCTGCAGATGGGTGATGGATTTTGTTTCTTTGTTCATCCCGTTATCACCTGTTTTTGTTTTGTACCATGATAACTTTTGACTTTAAATCACTCCTGCCTTCCACCTTACCACAGTCTTTCCCTTTGGTTCTTTCCTCCTCCCTTGAGTAGAATGGACCTAAATTCTCTGCAGATTAAAAGAATGAGAGCCTAACTGACTGAATGCATAAAATTCTTAGAGGGCTTGAGAGTGTAGATGCCAAGAGGTTGCTTCCCCTGGCTAGAGAGTCCAGAATTAAAGGTCATAGTCTCTGCATAAGGTGTCAGCCGTTTTGCACTCAGATGAGAAGAACTTTCCTCACTCAGAGGGTTATGAATCTTTGGAACTCTCTGCCTGAGAGGGTGATGAATGCTCAGATGTGAGTACATTCAAGACTGCCAGATTTTTGGACACTAAAGGATCCAAGGGACATGAGAGGAAGGGCAAGAAAGCGTTGATGTAGAACAGGGGTGGGGAACCTATGGTCTGAGGGCCGGATCCAGCCCATTGCACAATTTCATCCAGCCCGCAGCAAGATTTCTAAAAATATAGACCTATGACAATAGTGCCTTCAAAATAGCAATTATCATCATTGTTATGAATTTGCTTTGGATAAAAGCATCAGCTAAATTACAGTAATAATATTTAACAATATGGTATTCAAATTTAGCCATTGCAGTAAAACAGCGGGTGAGTTGAACATTTCTGTATTCTCTCTTAAAAAAAACCAAATTAAGTTGATTTTGATGTGCGTGTGGCCCACGACTGATTTTGTCTCAGTGTGAATGGCCCATGATAAGAAAAAGGTCCCCCAGCCCTAATGTGGAAGATCAGCTATGGTCTCACTGATTGGTGGAGCAGGCTCAAGGGGCAGTATGACCTATTCCTACGCTTATTGGTTGGGCGTCAGTTGGCTCAGTTACCTGGCAGGGGAGAGACCTTCATCGCGTTTCTGCCAGGGAAATAGCAATGGCTATAACCGGTCAAACCCCTTACCATGGGGTACCTAACACCATCCGAGTCATGGTGAAGGGTAGCGAGCAAGGAACAGGAATGGATAGGACCTTCTTCACGAAGAGGATCCTATTCAAGCTGTGTGGTTTTGAAGCTGGGGATATCTACTGCCTACAGGATTTCCCCAGCGCTGGTTTCTTTGATGTGACCTTCAAGCATGTGGCAGCTTGTGTCAAACTCCTGAAGGTGTTTGAGGAAAAGAAAGACCTGCCAGAAATGAAGATCCTGACGGCGGAGCCGCTCTTTGTTCTACCGTTGCATCGTGTACGGGTTGCGACGGTGCATCTGTACAACCCCTACGTCCCTGTTGCTGACGTGCTCACCTTCCTTACCAGGTACTTCGATAAGGTTGGGAGCTGCACTGAAGTTAAAGATAATTTGGGGATCTGGACATGTAAACGCCAGGTTAAGGTAACGCTCAAGACCGACGGTAAGGGAGCCGTTTTCCACCCCCCTTCCAGATTCGCTATCGGGGGAAGCCGTGGTTACCTTGTCTACGCTGGGCAACCCAAACTTTGTCGCTCATGTGGCAAGTCTGGTCATGTGGCGGCCAATTGCAATGCTGTCCTCTGCAAGAACTGCAAAAAGGAAGGGCACCAGACAAAAGATTGTAAACAGGCTAAGTGCTGCAACATGTGTGGCGAGGCAAGTCACCTCTACAAGACCTGCCCCAAACGTTGCCGTACTTATGCACAGGCAGCTAAAGCCAACGAGGGGGAAGCAGAAGAAATGCCTCGTGTCACACCAACCATCAAGGCCCCCAGGGAGAACAACGGGACGAAGGAGGACACAGAGAGAGACAAGGTGGAGGAAAAAATTGAGGCAGCAGACAGCCAATCAACAGCACTGCCCCCTGAACCTCCCACTCCTCAGGAGAGCGAATCAACGGAGGAGGAGGAGGCAGCAGTGGGAAAGCAGCAGGGGGAGTGGCAGCTGGTGAAGAGAGCCAAAAGGAAGAAGGGGCAAAAAAGAAACCAAGCCACTTCCCAGACAAGAGTCAAGAGGCGTCTCCTATCCGACACGGATAACAAGAGCAGCAGCTCTTCGGACGAAGAAGGGCCAGGGCGGCGCCAACAGAAGAAGCGGCAAAACGCTAGGGAGTTGGAGGACGAGACACCCAAGCTCCAGAACATTGGAGACAATGAGGAGACCAGCGCACCCCAACTTGGCCCACAACCCAAAGAGGCCAGTGCACCACAACCCCAGGAATCTGGGAGCAGTGAGGCGCTCAGCGCACCCCAGCTCCGGGAAGCCAGGAGCAGCAACGCCCCAGAGGGGGAGAGGATTGGAGAAGCTTCTCCAACAGAGGACATTTCAAACCCCGCTCTCTGCACGGATCCCCAGATGCCACCCGAGCAGAACATCTCCAATGGGGAGGTTCAGGACGCTTTCCTCAACCCATCCCAAGTGAAGCAATTTGAGCACACCACGGGCATGAAGGAACTCTCAGAGACAACAGGTTTGGTAAGCGACTAACTGCTTTAAAATGGGTGTAAAGATTGTATCCATAAATGTGCACAACATTAAATCTACTACGCGATGTGTTGCGACCTTGGACTACCTTGCCAAGGTCAAAGCTGACCTGCTGTTTCTACAGGAGTGTGTGATACCGCACTTCAGCTCCTACAGGCAATAGTCACGATGGTAGTCCCATGGGCCATCGATCTGGTCAGGAGGAAATGACTCTCATTCCTCCGGCCTGGGGATTCTGCTGCGGGGAGGCAGCTTCACCGTCTCCGAGGTTAAGGAGGTGGTGGGCTGGCGCCTCCTCGTAGCAGACGTAATGTATAAGAATGCTCCACTCCGTTTAATTAACGTCTACGCCCCGTCACAAGGGGCTGAGCGGCTGGAGGTTTTTCAGCAGCTCCCACTGCTGTTGGCAACCTCCAGGCCAGTCATTCTGGGCAGTGACTTCAACTGCATCATCGATGCGGCTGGACGATCCGGCAGGGCCGACAGCAGATTGGACGCTACATCCAGATCCCTGATGGAAACAGTAAAGGATGCCAAGCTGCACGACGTCTTCAGCAACCCTGCAGATGGAGTGCAGCGTAGATACACCTGGTCGCGGCCTGACGGGTCCATCCGTTCCAGGATAGACTTCCTGTTTGTGTCCCGCTCATTTGCAGTCAGATCCACCGACGTCAAGCCGGTGTTCTTCTCTGACCACTGCCTCCTACTGGCTGACTGCCACTTAGAGAAGGATCAGAGGGTTGGCAGGGGGGTATGGAAGCTAAACATGCAACTACTGACCCCAGAGAACATTGAGGAGCTCAAGAGGGATTACAAATGTTGGAGAACCATGAAACCCCACTTTGAGTCACTGACACACTGGTGGGAAGCAATCAAGGGAAACATCAAGAGGTTTTTTGTCCTCAAAGGCACCCAGAAAGCTAGAAAGGAACAGGGGGAAATGTCCCAACTCCAGAAAAACATGCAGAACCTGCTCTGGCTGCGGTCGATGGGGGTCGATATCAAGGAGGAACTCCAAGAGGTGAAGAGCCAGCAAGCCTCGCTCTTTGCCTCGGAGGCCTCCAAGATCATCTTCCGTTCCAGAGTCCGCTCTGTAGAGCAGGATGAGACGTGCTCACGTTTCTTCTTCCAAAAGGTACACAGAGAGAGCTCTGTGATCAGCAGCCTGAAGGAAGAAGATGGCTCAGTTAAGTCATTGCAATCTGACATTTTGAGGATTAGCAAATCCTTCTATGCCGGATTGTATGACATAAAGCCCACAGACAGCACGGCCTCCCAGTCCTTCCTGTCCTCTATCACGGAGGTCTTTGATGACAGTACACGGGAGAGTCTGGACAAAGCGCTAACTCCTGACGAACTGACTAAGGCCCTTGAGTCCTTCGAGAAGAGTAAAACTCCCGGAAGCGACGGCTTGCCGGCGGAGTTGTATTCGGCTCTGTGGGACTGGATCGGCCCAGACCTGCTAGAAGTGTACGACAGTATGCTCCTGGCCGGCAGCATGTCAGAATCCATGAGGAAAGGCATTATCACCCTCATCTACAAGCACAAGGGGGAAAGGGAGGAAATTAGAAATTGGCGACCCATTTCACTGTTGAATGTGGACTATAACATTCTGTCCAAGGTCATCGCCAATCGGGTCAAATCCGCTCTGGAATTGGTGATCCACCCTGACCAGACCTGCGCTGTGCCGGTCAGGAAGATCTCTGACAGCCTTGTGCTGCTCAGGGGTACGATTGCCTATGTACAGGACAGGGGTGTGGACACCTGCCTCATCAGCCTGGATCAGGAGAAGGCCTTTGACAGAATATCGCACACCTACATGGTGGATGTGCTCTCCAAAATGGGGTTTGGGGATGGAATTCGCAATTGGATCCAACTGCTCTACACTAACATCAGTAGTGCAGTCTCAATCAATGGGTGGGAATCAGATAGCTTTCCTATTAAATCTGGAGTCAGGCAGGGCTGCCCTCTCTCGCCTGTTTTTTTCGTGTGTTGCATAGAACCCTTTGCTGAGTCCATCAGGGAGGATGCGGGCATAAGAGGAGTGACGATCCCAGGTAGTGGAGGCACTCAGATCAAATTCTCCCTGTACATGGATGATGTCGCCATCTTCTGCTCTGATCCGCTGTCGGTGCACAGACTTATCCACATCTGCGACCAGTTCGAACTGGCCTCGGGAGCCAAGGTAAATCGTGGGAAGAGCGAGGCCATGTTCTTTGGGAACTGGGCTGACCGATCCTTTGTCCCCTTCACTGTCAGAGCTGATGGCCTGAAGGTGCTGGGGATATGGTTCGGAGGGACCAGGGCACGCTTTAGAAACTGGAGGGAGCGAGTGTCTATGGTGAAAAGGAAACGGGGCATGTGGGAGCGACGGTCCCTCTCCATTGCGGGTAAGAACCTGGTCATCAGGAGTGAGGCACTCTCGCTGTTGCTGTACGTGGCGCAGGTCTGGCCCATTCCACACTCCTGTGTGGTGGCGATCACCCAAGCCATCTTCCGCTTTATCTGGAGGTCGAAAATGGATCGTGTCCGCAGGGTCAATCATGAGGACTCGAAACGTCAACTCTTTTCTTCTCCGCCGATGCTGCCAGACCTGCTGAGTTTTTCCAGGTAATTCTGTTTTTGTTTTCGCCCTCATACTGATGGCCACCTTTGTGTGCGGCTGCATCAAGCGGTGCGTAGACCCTCAGTATGCGAACACCAAGTGTCACTACATGCTGAGGTTCTACCTGTCCCCGGTGTTGCGAAGGATGGGTCTGGCCATGCTGCCGCGGAACGCTCCAAGTAGTTGGACCGTGCCGTACCACCTGTCCCTCGTGGGAAAATTTATGCAGAGAAACACCTTCGACCACAAGTCCATCAGGCAGTGGTCGGCACGTAACATCTTAAAGGCCCTGAGGGAAAAGGAGAGCTTGGATCCTGTGGGATAGTTCCCTGAGCAGACTGACAAAGTCATTTGGCAGAATGCCTCATCACCAGAACTTTCCAACAAGCACCAAGATGTAGCTTGGCTGGTGGTGAGAAAGGCCCTCCCTGTAAGATCCTTCCTACACGCCAGGAGTCTCACCCCCTCTGCACGTTGCCCTCGAGGAGGCTGTGGTGGGGAGGAGACAGTTGTTCACCTCCTTGTAGGTTGTGTCTTTGCAAAGAAGGTCTGGAGAGGGATGCAGTGGTTGATGTCGAGGTTCATCCCGAGCGGTTCTGTGACAGAGGACTCTGTGCTCTACGGGCTGTTCCCAAGGACGCACACCGAGACAAACATCAACTGCAGCTGGAGGATCATCAACTCGGTGAAAGACGCTCTTTGGTCTGTCCGAAACTTGTTGGTTTTCCAGCGCAAAGAGTTGTCCCCGACCGAGTGTTGCAGACTAGCACTTTCCAAGGTCCAGGACTACGTGCTGAGGGACACAGTTAAGCTTGGGGCAGCCGCCGCAAAGGCACAATGGGGAAGGGTCGCTGCCTAAGACCTTTCTGCCATTGTGCACTGGGGGGCTGGGAACTGTAAAGAGCCCCTCAGGCTGTACAGATTAAAATGTAGGTCTGCCAATGATTGAAATATTCACTGTTTTTTCTGATACACCTTGTGTTTCAGTTTGTAAAAGTTGAACCTGTTTGTATTTTTGTAATGGTGATTTAAAATGTTCGAAATGTTTTTGAAGATTTATGAATAAAGTATATTTTTGCAAAAAAAAAGTCAGTTAGCTCAGTTGGCTAGATGGCTAGAGTGTGATGCAGAATCAATGCTAACAGTGTGGGGTTCCAGCCCTGTACTGACTGTGGCAGTGCATGGAGGCTCTGCCTCTTCGTCTTGGACCACACGTGTGGAATGGCGCACTTCAAGCTATGAGTGGACAAAAAAAGGACTCCCTGGTAGAGACAGATGCCTATGGGTCTATGGCCAGTTGCACTCTTACTTCCTATGTTCTTCTTCCTTTCCCTGGCCCTGTACTTCCTTATTATCTGTATCTGTATCAGTTTTTCCAGTTCTGGAGAAATGACCCGTAACATTCACTCTGGCCCAGATTTTTGTCCCCGGGTAGGGTTTGCAGGATCGGGAGATTTCCCAACTCGGAGAACCTGATCTTTAGAAATGTCTGCCCACAGGTCATGGATTTTAGGTCTTGGGGAGATTTGGGTGGGTAACGCTGAAAGAGGAGTCGGGGGGGCCGGCAATCCCAGGACGAGTGCAGAGGTGGGCTGGACGCAAGACCTGCCTCTGTGCTCCGGCGCTATGTTTAAATTGAAAAGAATAATAAAACAAAAAACATCCCTCCAGCACCAGCCCTTCTCCCAAACACTCCCTATGCCCCATCTGTGCCAAACTATGTAAACCCATAACCGACACCCACCTCCATGGCCCCTCATACCCCTATGCAAGCCTATGCTCCTCTACCAACACCCCATGGCCTCTCATACCCTCTGTGGCAACTTAGTGCCAGCTCATGACATTCCATACCCCCAACCCACCATCCTTTTCCCTTACCCCATCCATGTCAACTCACCTAGTATTCCATGACAGGTTTGACAGTTCCTGGACAGCTTTGACAGTTCCCAGACAGCTTGACACTTTCTGGACAAGTTGACAGTTCCTTGACAGCAGAATACTGCTGGACAGCTTGACATTTCCAATGAGTTTGTACGCAAGATGGGCAAAATCATGTTTAATTCTAAGAATCCCAAAGGGTGCCATACCACTCCCAAATATGTCCTGGAACTGAATCCAAAGGGGTACCTTACCACTCCAAAGCAGTACTCTAGCTGTCCAAAGAAACCAGCAAATTCAGACCTTCTCTTACATGGTCCGCTCTGTACATTCCGGGAATATTTATTTAAAAATTCATTCATAGGATGTGGGGCATCACTGGCTGGGTCAGCATTTATTGCCCATCCCTAGCTGCCCTTGAGAAGGTGATGGTGAGCTGCCTTCTTGAACTGCTGCAGTCCAAGTGGTGTAGGTACACCCACAGTGCTGTTAGGAAGGAAGTCCCAGGATTTTGACCCAGCGACAGTGAAGGAACAGCGATATATTTCCAAGTCAGGACGGTGAGTGACTTGGAGAGGAACTTCCAGGTGGTGGTGTTCCCATCTATCTGCTATCCTTGTCCTTCCAGGTGGTAGTAGTCATGGGTTTGGAAGGTGCTGTTTAAGGAGCCTTGGTGAGTTCCTGCAGTGCATCTTGTAGATGGTACACACTGCTGCTACTGTGCATCAATGGTGGAGGGATGTGGATGTGGTGCCAATTAAGATGGTTGCTTTGTCCTGGATGGTGTTGAGTTTCTTTAGTGTTGTGGGAGCTGCACTCATCCAGACAAGTGGGCAGCATTCCACCACAATCCTGATTTGTGCCTTGTAGATGGTGAACAGGCTTTGGGGAGTCAGGAGGTAAGTTACCCATCGCAGGATTCCTAGCCTCCAACCTGCTCTTGTAGCCACAGTATTTATATGGCTAGTCCAGTTCAGTTTCTGGTCAATGGTAACCCCAGGATGTTGATAGTGGGAGATTCAATGATGGTAATACCATTGAACATCAAGGGGCAATGGTTGGATTCTCTCTTGTTGGAGATGGTCATTGCCTGACACTTGTGTGCTGCAAACGTTTCTTGCCACTTGTAAGCCCAAGCCTGGATATTGTCCAGGTCTTGCTGAATTTGGAAATGGACTGCTTCAGTATCTGAGGAGTTGCGAATGATGCTGAACATTGTGCAATCATCAGCGAACATCCCCACTTCTGATCTTATGATGGAAGGAAGGTCATTGATGAAGCAGCTGAAGTTGGTTGGGCCGAGGACACTAAACTGAGGACTTCTGCAGTGATGTCCTGGAGCTGAGATGACCGACCTCTACCAAGCACAACCATCTTCCTTTGTGCTAGATATGACTACAACCAGTGAAGAGTTTTCCCCTGAATCCCATTGGCTCCAGTTTTGCTAGGGCTCCTTGATGCCACACTTGGTCAAATGCGGCCTTAATGTCAAGGGCATTCACTGTCACCTCACCTCTGGAGCTCAGCTTTTTTGTCCATATTTGAACCAAGGCTGTAATGAGGTCAGGAGCTGAGTGACACTGGCGGAACCCAACTGGGCACCAGTGATCAGCTCATTGCAAAGCAACTGCCACTTGATATCCACTGTTGATGTCCCCTTCCATACTTGATCAAGTGTAGACTGATGGGTGGTAATTGGCTGGGTTGGATTTGTCCTGCTTTTTGAGTACAGGACACACCTGGGCAGTCGGGTAGATGCCACTATTGTAGCTGTACCGGAACAGCTTGGCTAGGGGCGTGGCAAGTTCTGGAGCACAAGTCTTCAGTACTATTGACGGAATATTGTCAGGGCTCATAGCCTTTGCACTATCCAGTGCCTTCAGCTGTTTCTTGTTATCATGTGGAGTGAATTGAATTGGCTGAAGACTGGCATCTGTGATACTGGGAATCTCCAGAGGAGGTCAAGATGGATCATCCACTCAGCACTTTTGGCTAAAGGTTGTAGCAAATGCTTCATCCTTATCTTTTGCACTGATATGCTGGGCTCCCCCATCATTGAGGATGGGGATATTTGTGGAGCCTCATCCTCCAGTGACTTGTTTAATTGCCCACCACCATTCAAGACTGGATGTGGCAGGACTGCAGAGCTTAGATCTGATCCATTGGTTGCGGAATCGTGTCTATCACTTGCTGCTTATGCTGTTTGGCGTGCAAGTAGTCCTGTGTTATAGCTTCACCAGGTTTACACCACATTTTTAGGTATGCCTGGTGCTGCTCCTGCAATCTTCATTGAACCAGGGTTGATTCCCTGGCTTGATGGTAATGGTAGAGTGGGGGATATGCTGGGCCATGAGGTTGCAGATTGTGCTTGAGTATAATTCTGCTGCTGCTGATGGCCCACAGTGCCTCATGGGTGGCCTGTCTTGAGTTGCTAGATCTGTTCGAAATCTATCCCATTTAGTACGTGGTAGTGCCACACAACACAATGGAGGGTATCATCAATGTGAAGGCGGGTCTTCGTCTCCACAGTGACTGTGCGGTGGTTACTCCTACCGATACTGTCATGGACAGATGTATCTGTGGCAGGCAGGTTGATGAGGATGAGGTCAAGTATGTTTTTCCCTCTTGTTGGTTCCCTCACCACCTGCCGCAGACCCAGTCTAGCAGCTATGTCCTTTAGGGCTCGGGCAGCTCGGTCAAGAGTGGTACAACTGAGCCACTCTTGGCAATGGACATTGAAGTCCCCCACCCAGAGTCCATTCTGCGCCCTTCCCACCCTCAGTGCTTCCTCCAAGTGGTGTTCAACATGGAGGAGCACTGATTCATTAGCTGAGGGAGAGCGTTATGTGGTAATCGGCAAGAGGTTTCATTGCCCAAGTTTGACCTTATGCTAAGAGACTTCATGGGGTCCTGAGTCAATGTTAAGAACTCCCAGGGCAACTCCCGCCCGACTGTAAATCCTGTTTTGGGTGCGTGGGGTCGTGGGGGATAGGGGGTGCAGTGAACTACTTGTTTGAGTATGTGAGGATTAGCAGCTGGTACGTTCAACAGCAGCAGCTTTCCTTAGTTTGAAGAAGAGTTTCACATCAAATTGACCTGGTTGTCAATGGAAACTGTTCAAAAAAAAATTTCCCCTCCTGCACCTCCAAAATTAACTACGGAAGGGGGAAGGCAGAAGAGTGAGACGTTAAACTGTGGCCCTGACTTCCTTCTTGATGAACGTGAATGTTCCCATGGTGGACTGGATTGCCCACTCACTAGAGAAGCCTCCCGATTATCAATCCATTGATTATCTTATGAATATCAATATATCAGCATTTAAACAGTGATGACTTCAAAGGGGGAACTTAAGTTCCCTCTACCCACTGGCTGATTAAATCCAAACAATGCAATTACTGTTCTTTAATCATCCTGCAGCAATTTTAATAACTCTTTCCTGAAGCGGTTGAGGACCTGACTGACTCAGGTGGGATACCTCATGAATGCATGCAAATTGGGGCCCTGTGCTGTAAATAGGGCCCTAGAGCTATTTTCATGGTCAAGTGTTCACCAAGGAGGCTCCAACGGCACCAAAGCTCAGGGACATGAAATCAAAACCTTTACAGGTGAAACTGATTTTGAAGGACCAGGAGAAGCAAGAGGACTCTGATAGACCAGCCAAGAGTCCCCATCACTTCAGCTCTCTCCGACTATGTTGCAGAATAACTCTGCCCAATCAATTCCTGTGATTATGCCACCAACCTACGCTAGCGAGAGGAATGTTTCCCCATTGTCCCGTCTTTAGGCTTATCAAGTCAAGGGATATTAGCAATGGGGCATAGGGTTCTTCCCAATTCAGCAATCTGCATTCCCAAGGTCAGTTATAATATAGTCAAATGTAGAGTGAAGCTCCTTGTTTTTTGCCCCAACCTCAGAAGAGGATCCCTTGTATTTTTCCATTTCCCACATCAACCATTCTATAGCCTCTCTGTGTAAAAGTATCCATTAGTGACAGTTTAATGCTGTCAACCCATATTTACTAAGGGGAGATGCTAGTGTAGTGGTAATGTCACTGGACTAGTAATCCAGAGGACCCAGACTACAACCATGGGGATGCAGGTTCAAATCCTATCATGATTTGAATTGAAAGCTGGTCTATGAATCTATCATCAACCCATCAGGCTCAATAATGCCCTTACGGAAGGGAATCTCCCAGGTCTAGCCTACATGTAATTCCAAACCTAAAGCAATGTGGTTGGCTCTTAGATGGCCTTGCAAGCTACCCAGCTCAACAGGAAATTATGAATGGGCAGTGATGCCCAGATCCTATGAAAGGAGAAAAACTGGATTAAGGTGATTTCAATTCAATCCTTGCACCCAGTGGATGGAGAGTGCTTTCAGCATCTTGGAATTGGTATCTGAATGCAGGTTCTAGTAGAGTGCTACCCAGATCCCTGTCCCTGAAAATGCTGAAGTATATTTTTTTCCACAGGCAAGCGGAACAAATAAAAGGATATCAAAGTTACTGCTGACTGTTTCATAATTGCTTGAAATTCAAAAAATAAAATATGCTGATGGAAAGATTTCCTTGAGTTAACTTATCACTGAGCACAATCCAAGCTCTTTCAACTGCACATCCTGATAAAGGACCATTAAAGTCCCTTTTCTCTTTTCTCTTTCTCCCTCTCCATTCAGCCGCAAAGCACCACTCCACCTTCAATTACAAGTAATCGGCATTAAAAACCACTTTGGTGTTAACAGTGCTCTCTTGGCAGGGATGAACAGATAATGACCATGTACCAGAAAGAACCACCAGACGCTTTTATTCAAAAGCTCACAGAAAAAGAATAGCAGGTAATACGATTTGTCACTGATGTGACAAGGCTGACCTACAAGACATATATTTAATCTTTTTTGTCCATTAAAGTATTAAATATCTTGTGCGATGATGCATTTCTCAGTTTATAATTAAAGACTAAATAGTATCCTGAATGTGAATAGTGAATAGACGGGTTAAACAAGAAAAAACATTTAATATGCGCTTATTCTCTAAATGCACAGTTGTTGCCTTGGTGATGGGCTGATGATAAGAGGGATGATGAGTAACATATAGAATAATGTAGATGTGAGCATAGCTTTCAAGTGCAGTGGATAGTACATCCTTCCCTTGTTTCATGGATAAACTTGCGTGAGTATTTGTTCCAATTGTCAGAAAATTGAATACACCTCATGTGCATATAGAAGTCAAGTGAGAGCAAGGTGGGGTGAGATCTAGGAAGTGAAATGCAGTGAGACAGTCAGTGTCTGACAGCTTCACTCGAACATTAATAGCCAGGTCACTTCTGAGAAGCAACTGAACTCCAACGTTTAAAAAAGTAAAATAAAAATTGTACCTATAGTTGGAGAAAGCGGGGCAATGTAAAACATAATTGGAGGATTCAGAAAGAAAGAAAGCAAGAATTTATATTTATTTAGAACCTTTCACAACCTCAGGATGTCCCAAAGCAGCTCATAGCCAATAGCGTGCTTTTGAAGTGTAGCCGCTGTGGTGATATAGAGGCTAATGGCAGTCAATTTCCGCACAGCAACATCCCACAAACAACCTCAGGAAAGTGTCCTTGGCCCAACCATCTTCAGCTGCTTCATCAATGACCTTCCTTCCATCATAAGGTCAGAAGTGGGGATGTTTGCTGATGATTGCACAATCATCATCTACAAAGCACAAGTCAGGAGTGTAATCTAATAGTATGCACTTGCCTGGATAAGTGCAGCTCCCACAACACTCAAGAAGCTTGACACTGTCCAGGACAAAGCAGCCCGCTTGATTGGCACCACATCCACAAACATTCACCGATGCGCTGTGGTAGCAGTGTGTACCATCTACAAGATACACTGCAGAAACTCACCAAGGTTCCTTAGACAGCACCTTCCAAACCCACAACCACTACCATCTATGAGGACAAGGGCAGCAGATAGATGGGAACACCCCCACCTGGAAGTTCCCCTCCAAGCCACTCACCATCCTGACTTGGAAATACATCGCTGTTCCTTCACTGTCGCTGGGTCAAAATCCTGGAGCCCCTTCCTAACAGCAATGTGGGTGTACCTACACCACATGGACTGCGGCGGTTCAAGAAGGCAGCTCACCACCACCTTCTCAAGGGCAACTAGGGATGGGCAATAAATGCTGGCCTAGCCAGCGACGCCCACATCCCTGAATGAATAATAAAAATATAATAAGATATATATAATCAAATTAACAGTTTTAGTGAAGAATTATTTGGGAAATAATTGTTAGTCAGGGCTTTGGGAAAACTCTCTTGATGTGTTTCAGATGGCATCATTTTTTGCCCATCTGCGCAAGCAGATAGTTTAATTTGTCATTCGAAGACCTGCACCTCCAAGAGTACAGCGCTCCCTCAATGCTGCCTGCAAGCGTCAGCTTAGATAATCGACTCAAGTTTCTGGAGTGGGGCTTTGTCGCCATTGCCTCCTGAATCAGAACTGAATGACTTCATATAGTTCAGAAACATTAAAAATGCTTTAAATACGTGAATTATTGAAGTGTATTCACTGTTGCTGTGTGGACCAATGTGGCATTTATTTGCCCAAAGCAGGATCCAGAACAGCAATGAGATTCATGTCTGATTAATTAGTTGGTTGGAGGAGCTCCTTCAAGTCGTGTCATGCGATCTTTAGCAACCATTTGAATCACCAGAACTGGGCCTTGGTTTAGGAATCAAGAAGCTTGACACCACCCTAGCATGAAGGAAGATGATTGTACTGGAAGCTACATATATTAATACACAGGGCCCTGTTCTTAGCAGGCAGAAAGAACTTGTGCATACATTGTATCTGTTTCAGCTAAACAAAATGATTGACAGCCATTCACTGACACATTCCTCAGGGCAATGCCTTGACCAATCAGGGTCAAGCTGCCTGGTTTAAATTTCAAACAACGCTTGGCAGTTAACTGTCAGTCACTCTCACTCCATGGCAAAGCCTCTACCAATCAGAGTCCACTTGCCAACCAATCAGCACTCTCATCACATATAGTATAAATTGTTGTTTTCCCTTGATGTTGGTATTCTTGCAAGTGTCCTGACATATGCAAGATGAAAAGCTTTGACATGTCTCTTTTTTCAGCAATACTGAAGATGGTTGTGGTTGTTGGAGATCAATCATCTCAGTCCTACGACATCACTACAGCAGCTCCTCAGGGGAGTGTCCTCGGCCCAATCATCTTCAGCTACTTCATCAATGACCTTCCCTCCATCATAAAGTGAGAAGTAGGTTGTTTGCTGATGACAGCACAATGTTCAGCACCATTTGTGACCCCAGGCACAGAAGCAGTCCGTGACCGTATGCAGCAAGACCTGGACAACATTCAGGATTCGGCTGATAAGTGGCAAGTAACATTCATGCCACACAAGGGCCAGGCAATGACCATCTCCAGCAAGAGAGAATCCAGCCATCTCCCCTTGACATTCAATGGCATTACCATCACTGAATCATTGTCCTGTTGTTACCAGTGACCAGAAACTGAACTGGACCAGCCATATAAATACTGTGGCTACAAGAGCAGGTCAGAGGCTGGGAATCCTGTGGAGAGCAACACATCTCCTGACTCCCCAAAGCCTGTCCACCATCTACAAGGCACAAGTCACTCTCCACTTGCCTGGATGAGTGCAGTTCCAGCAACACTCAAGAAACTCAACAACATCCATGACAAAGCAGCCCGCTTGATTAGCACCCCATCCACCACCTCCAACATCCACTCCCTCCACCACCAATGCACAGTGACAGCAGTGTGTACCAAATACAAGATGCACTGCAGAAACTCACCAAGGCGCCTTCAAAGGCACCTTCCAAACCCACGACCGCTACCACATAGAAGGACAAAGGGCAGCAGATGCATGGGAACACCACCACCTGCATGTTCCCCTCCAAGCCACACAATATCCTGACTTGGAATATGTTGCCGTTCCTTCACTGTGGCTGGGTCAAAATCTTGGAACTCCTTATCTATCAGCAGCCATTGGAGCATCTACACCCACGTGGATTGCAGCAGTTCTGGAAGGAAACACACCACTACCATCCCCTCAAGGGCAATTAGGGTTTGGCCAATAAATACTTGCAAAAATGCTTGCCTTGCTGGCGATGCTCACATCCAGTAACTGAATACATAAACACATAGAAGAAACGTCTCTGGCAAAGGAAGGTATCTCTAACCATCCAAGACTGTCCCTGGAAGAGTCATGAAAAGAAGAGAAGCAGTGAAAGGAAAGAAAGCAACAAAAAAGTAAAATGGGATGTTGATGAAGAATCCTGCCTAAAAATCAATCACTGTTGCTACCAATTACCTGCAGTATAGTTCCAGAATCATTATTGTCTTTCACTCAATATGGCCAGAGGTTGCTTCTTTGTAAGCCTCCAGGACAGCGGTCATGCTCACCAATGCTGCAATCCGCTCTGTAAGGGTCATGATGCACATTTCTTGGGAGATGGCCTTCCGTGAGAACCTTCAAGCAACTTTTACTAGCAGTAAATAGTAAAATAGTAGTCAACATGATATTTTGCATCTGCTTCTATAATATCAAGTGGCAGGCATATTTATATCTATTAGTAGCATTCAAATAGACTACAAAAGGCACAAACACGCAAAACACTATTGACATCTTCAAAGACTCTGAGAAATCCGCACACCCACAATTCTGACCCCTTGTGCCTTCCATACTCCCTTCACCCCTCCATTGGCAGCCAAGCCTTCAGTGCTAAGCTCTGGAATTCCCTCCCAAGCCTCTCCAACTTGCTATCCCTCTCTCTCTCTTCTCCTTTAAAATGCTCCTTAAAACCCATATCTTTGACCGAGTATTTGGTCACCTGTCCTAATGTCAATTTGTGTCTGATTACACTCCTATAAAGAGCCCTGGGGCTGATTTACTAGGTTAATGGCACTATACAAATGCAAATTGTTGTCGTCATGTCCCACAGCTTTCTTCACCTTTCACCAGCTTTGCCTGTTGATCATGGAATGATCAAAAATGGTAAATGACTATTCTGTATTTGAATTAATCACAGATAAAAGGATGAGATTTCAAGCCTCCAATTCACTTCAAGGATTTATGAGATAATCATTAAGCACTTGGACTTGTTTATGGTACTATCTGTTGACTGTGCCAACAAAACCAATTTGCCCTTAGAACAGCAGTCTACGTTCCAAAGCAATTCATCGTGCACACTCTATCCAGTGAAAAGCTTAATCCTGCAGAAGAACAGGGAAATTGCAGCAGGTATCATTTAAATATTTTTGTTTGAATTCAGGGGCCTTAATGGGAGAACGGTATAAAATGCACCCCTGTGCTTTAGGATAACAATTTCAGCTTATTGGAAAATCACAGCAAAAATTTCGGAAACAAAGAATGCCTGAGCAATCTTGCTTTGTTTACCAATCTCCTCACACCTATTCTGCGTCATCACAACTGATAAAAAGAATGTGCTTTTTTCAGCTACTTCAACCTTTCTACAAATGCACAGCCTCCTAAGACTTAAGAGTCATTGTGGCAGCAGCAGCTGGCACTTATATTGTACCTCTAATGGAGTAAAATGTCCCAAGACGCTTCACAGGAGAATGATCAAGATCTGCCAATCAAGCCACATAAGGTATTAGGACAGATGATCAAAAGTTTGGTCGAAAATTCAGTCTTAAAGGCGGAGAGTGAGAGCTAGAGAGTCGGAGAGTTTTAGGGAGGAAATTCTAGAGTTTAAAAGAAAAAACAGATTTCCAAAGCACTTTTCATGACCACCTGATCACTTTTGGAGTGCAGTCACTGTTGTCATGTAGAAAATTCTGCGCTTTGTTTTCACACAGCAAGATTCCACAAACAACAACGTGGTAATGACTGGCTTAGGACCAAGGGAGCTCAACACACAGTCACCAATGGAGGACAAATTAAAATCAGGATACACAAGGGGCTCAAGGATTGGAGGAGAGCAGAGATCCTGGACGCAGGTGTATTCTTTGTAAAAGGAGGATTCAAAAGGATAAGTAGATTTCTGTTAACATTTGTTGAGAGCTCCACAGCAGCCTCTAATGGATAAGGCACCAGTCAGGATTGACAGAAAACTACACATGACAGGCATCTTCCCTCTTGAATCCTGGCTGTGTTGAGATAGCCGACTGTGATCACGTTAGAAGTTGGAATGTGATAATTGGTCTCAGTGCCTCTGTGCTTGTGTCACAGTTAACTAGGGTTTCTGTTGGCAAGTCCACTTGAGTGGAAATCAGTGGGAATTAAAATGGGGAGGGATGTAAAAATGAGGCATTATTGCCAATTTTATCCAAATGCCCAAAGTTAAGATTTGCCTCCAGGTCAGATCAGGAACCACCCCCCCCCCCACCCTCCCATGGTTGAATATCCAAGATACTCCTAATGTACACAATTACAGAGGAAGGATGCTCACTAGAGTAAGATGGCAGAGAGTTGCTGATGCCCATGGAACTATATCCCAGTGAGAGTCGAAATCCCCCTGTGGGGGGGGAAATTGTAAAATATTTTTTTAACCCGAGACATTGCTTCTTTTTTTCATTCATTTATGGGATGTTGGCGTCGCTGGCTAGACCAGCATTTATTGCCCATCCCTAGTTGCCCTTGAGAAGGTGGTGGTGAGCTGCCTTCTTGAACCGCTGCAGTCCGTGTGGTGTAGGTACACCCACAGTGCTGTTAGGGAGGGAGTTCAGTAAATATTGCCTACTGTGGTGTTCACTTGAGTGGGAGGCAATTGGATATAAGAGAAATGTTGCTTTGCTACATGGGGTCCCCATTAAAGAGATCCCCAATGTACTTGAGATATTCATAATGACTTGGCTTCAACCCATTTTGCTCTCAGTGCTGCCGACTTCACTGCTTGTTTGATGACAGAGCTTTCCTCAGTCTCTTAAGGAGCTGAAGAGCCCTTGACATAAAACTGTACCTCAGGCGTCTGTCTAGAATTTCAATAGGTGCTGTGCTAAGATCTTAGCAGTTCCAACGCATGTGCTGGCTGCTCGATATAAATAAGACATATTTAAAAAGAAAACAGCAGGAGAAAAGAGAATTGGGTAGCATCAGATTCACGGTAAAATCACAGCTCCCTTTTTAATGGAGTGGAATGCTTTTAATTAGCCTGCTAAAATAAACTTTATTATACGACCGTGACAAATATTGAGTCAATGAACAAATTAACTTTTGTGCAGTTGATCACCGACCAACAGGGCACGGCAGGCTTCCCACATAAAGGGCTGTTCTTTTGCAGAGCCATATGTCTGCTAGCAGTATAATTAATCTCAAATACTTTCAGCGAGGGTGGGGTGGAGGGGGTGCAGACAAGGAAAAGAAAGGGAAAATTTGTATTGATGTACACTGAAAAGAGATTTCATTTGGCTTGGAGAGTTGGTAGATGGAATTGTAATAGGCAGCAGGCGCCTGTATGTACTGATAAGGACAGCTTGTCTGCTAACGCCAGCGAATACTGCAAGAAGGGGCGTAGATTACTGCCTGGCCCAGTGATGATATCTAGAGACAACAGGTTCTCCCTTTGTCTGCAAGCATCTGTCAAATCAACTTCGAAAAACCCGAGGGAGGGTGGGGGCGCTGGGTGCTTCAGAGAATTGGCTGCACAAATCACAGACTTAGATACTTAAACCTTTATTCAGTTTTTGTTTCTCAGTCCCACTGAGGCTGCAATGATACTTATCAGCACAAGCCCATACTCGGTCAATTAAATAAGGAGTGCGCCAAGCAAAGATGAACTTATGAAGAGTGCCCTAAATTGATTCAAGGCCCGATAGAAAGGTGGAGACTGAAATAAAAGTGCCAATATTCCTCATTGCAACAGACGTGCAATTGGCATACAGGGTATAAAGCAAAAAGGTTGAGACCAGTGTGTATCTAGTGCACTGATTGAGGGAGCTGCATTCAATTTGTGCACTTAGACCAGATGCATCTCTTGGGAAAGCTAGACAAACAAATGCAGACATCCCCCCACCCAACACCAACACAGCATGTGCTGCTTTCAGCAGAAATACGTGCTGCTTTTAGCATTCTCGTATAGGAATGACACGCGCACTAGCAAATTATCAGCTTATCACACATATTCCACAGAGGTGCTCTGTTATATGCAATAGGTTGAGACAGACAAAAATTTCTGTCATATGTAACAAGACCCAAATGTAGCGAAACATCCACTGATAACATGAGGTGGCAATACTGAAACTTGGTACCGAATTGTTTCTGTCCCATCAGTGCCATGTGAATACTCTTAATACTTGCTGAGCTTTATAATATTCTAAGGATGGTTTCCCACAGCTATCAGCCACTCTGAACCTGAGTCTGACATCGCCTAAGCACTGCCTCTTGCCCAACCCAAACGAGTTAAAGGGAATTAAGATACAGATCAGCCATGGCTAATTCAACACTGGAACAGGTTCAAGGGGCTGAATGGCCTTCTCCAATTCCTGTGTGTGCTCTGATCCACAGGCCCTGGTTTCCGTAAGACATTAAAAGTAAAAAAAACTGTCTAATACGGAAACACTCAAGAACAATGGATACCTGGAGTTTTTTTTTAATTCTTTCATGGAATGTAGGCATCATTGGCAAACATTTGTTGCCCAACCCTAATTGCCCTTGAGAAGGTGGTGGTGAGCCACCTTTCTTAACCACAGCCGTCCATTAGAAAGAGGAGACTGGATGGTGACAGTGATTAACTCGAAAGCTTCCGTGAAAAAAATAAACTTGATTTTATGGCCTGAATTTGACATAAGTCACGCGCGCACCCGATTGGTGGAACCGGAAACTTCGGCGTTATCCCCTCCCAGCCGCGATCGCAAGCGGGGCGTGACTTCACGCGGGCTGGCCAATTAAAGGCTGGCCAGCGTAAATCACAGCCGGACATAGGGCTGAAACTTAGGCCCTGTGGGCGGGCGCAGGCCCGACCTGATCCAATCGGGCCTAAAATCGCGCAAGAAGATGTCGGGTGAGCGTCCCGATGTAATCGCGCACTGACGCGATCTTTCGCTTGGTGGGCGGGTGTGCGCAAAAGTCGCAAGGTTGCCCGCCGACAATTAAGAGGGCAATCAAACCCGTTAATGGCGCAATAATCTCCGATTTCTCGTGGCCCGTCCAGCCTGACGGTTGGCGGCTGGACAAATCGGCCAGGCGGCCTTTACATTTTTTCATCAAACCTCATCCAAAGGCGGGATGAAATTTCCGTTAGGCGGTAAAATAGAAATAAAAATCTGAGAACATTATTTTTATTAGCTTTATTTTCAGGTGCCTGATTATGATGCATGGACATTTTTTTTTTTTTGCAGCTTTTTAAACTGCTATTCGATGATTTTCAGGTCTGCCGCTCCCTGAGTCTGCCTTCAGGGAACTTTCTCGCAGCGCTTACCCATGCCCACGGAAACGTCATCGCCCGCCCTCCTCTTGCCCCCCCCCCCGCCCCTGCCCTGACAGCGCCAGGAGATGCAAAGAGCCCTGAGAGAGAGCTGTCCAGGAAAGAACTGAAGACCTTGGTGTTGGAAGATGTCATGGCCTCAGCGCCCATTGGGCACACCAGGCAGGAGCGCAATGCTGGTGGACCCTCCACCCCCCCACCCCACACACACACACACACACACACACACACACACACACACACACACCACCCCGCCCACCCCCCCCCCCACCACCGCTTCTCAGACAAGTGCCTGAACACTCTGGTGGAGGCAGTGAGTGCCAGGTGCGACAAACTCATGTTGTGGGATGGCCAAGAGGAGGCCAACACATCAGACAAAGAAAGCGTGGACAGAGGTGGCAGCCCAGGTGAGTGGGCATGATGATATGTGGCGCACATGCATCCAGTGCTGCAAAAGGTTTGAAGATCTTCTGTACTCCACAAGGGTGAGTATCAACTAAGCATGGCACTATATATAGGTGTCTAGGAGGAAGGTCGTTCATTGTGACACTCAGGGGTGTAAGATTTAGAGGGCCAAATGGCACATATATCTGTAGCGGCCAAGGCTGGGAGTTCTGCCCGCTAGCTTCGGTTTGCATAGAAGGGTGAGATGTGATAATATGATGGGCACCTCAACCTAATTCTGTGGGGGTTGGGGGGGTGGGATGTGCAGGCTGATATGGTGTTGCAGCTGGAGAGTGGACCAATGAATGCAGAAGAGGAGCCATAATGCTGTGGAGCGTGCACGAATGGATGGTGGGGTGGCCGACCTGCTCATACTCAACAAGCTTGAGATGGAGCCCTGGAGTTGGAATGTGAGTGTGGAGCAAGGTCCACATGTTGCAGAGAGGCAGGGGTCTCGGAGGGAGGTAAGAGTCCAGTGTACATGTGATAGATGGGGGGAGTGTGCAAGAAATGTAGGGTCCTGTCGCTTTTAATGAGACGTTCAAACCGAGAGTCCCCATTGCTCGTCCAATCACAATGGTGTCAACAAACTGTCTTGCACGCACAGTCACCTTGTGATGATGATATCTACTGACATATTGTCTTCCTCCCTCAGATGCGCCATGTTCCAGATGCATCAGAGACTCCGAGGATCCTCTATTGACACCTGAGGAGGAGCTGCAGACAGAGGCAATGGCCTCATATCCTCTCTCAAAACCCAGCACCATATGTGCACATTGGTGGGCATTAGTGTGTCGCGTCCATTGGTATTGTACATTGGTGAGGGCACTACACACTCACATGAGGGGTTGGCGGAGGCAGAGATTACCCAAGGTGTCAGCAGTTGAAGGATTGCCGGAGACCAGGACCATGCTGAGTGCGAGGCAGATGATGAGCTTCAGGAGTTGTCCATCAGGTAACAGATGCTGGAAGCCCAATGGGATGCACGGGACGATCTGGCGGAGATCCCCGAGGGTGTGTGCGCCATGGTCTCTGTCTTGGAGGAGTTGATGCGGAGCATGAACACTGTGTTGGCCTGGCGCTCCAAGCACACAGCCTCCTCCATTGAGAGAGTGGCAACCTTCATGGAGAGGCAGCTCCAGGAACAGAGCCAGGGGTTCCTGGGGCTGTGCTTGGACCTGCAAGCCTTCACACACTGGCAGTGACCTCAGCAGGTCGCAGCCAGTGTGAGAGATTGATGAGGAACCTAGCCTCTCTGCTGGTGCCCGTCCATCAACGGTGAGCAGGGAGGTTCAAACCAGCCTCATGATGGCAGACCAGCTGCATGTCAGATCTGCGGGCTCCTCTCACGGTGTTGCAGATGAAGGCGGCAGCCCCTCCGCCCCTCTGCCAGTGGCCATTGCACGTGATGATGCCGTGATGACTGAGGAGTGCCCAGCCATAGCGCTGGACGCACCTTCCCTGACAGGGGCCTGCCCAGCTTCAGCCAGCCAGAGGATGTCCGCTGAGGTCAGCAGGGCCGACAGGACATCACAGTCAGCAGGCTGCCTCTAATGCCGCTGCCACGACGGGGCACCGAGGTGCAGCACTTGCAAGTGGAAGTTTAGGCACTATAAACACAAGAGGGGTTGCCACGGGTGATCAGGATTAAGTTGACACATGTTCAGTGTTCAAATTATGTAACCACGACCATCATTTAAAGATGTCATTATGTGTCATGGTCTGATTGTGCTTCATGTTTCTCATAGGCATTTGGCCTGGGAATGGATTGTGACAGATGGGAAGGGCTGAAAACTTTATTTCAGAGGTAGTTGGTTGACAAAGGGCTCACAGGATGGCCTCATCAAGAGTGTTCAGTAAGGAGGTGTCACCCTTGCCCTCACTTTCAAGCCATGCTTTGGATGCCTGGCTGAATGATTGGAGAATCAAGGCCTCCCTGGTCTCCCTTCCTCCCACAAGGTAGGTCACTTCCACAGTCACGTCCTCACCCTGAGCCTCCTCCTGCTCCTCAATCAGACCCATCAGTTGAGTCGTCCTCTGTGGCCTGGGGAACTGCCTCGCAGTCTTCATCCTCCAATGGGCCCCCCTCCTTGAGAGAGCCAGATTATGCAGCGAGCAGACCACAATGACAGTAAGCGACACACACTCTGGAGGACATTGCAGGGCACCCCCTGATTGGTCCAGATAGTTGAACCTCATCTTGACCAGGCCAAAGATCCTCTTAATTGCCACCCTTGTAGAGGCATGGCTTCTACCGCACCTCTCCTTCGCCTCTGTCCTTGGGTGACTGAGTGGTGTCATGAGCCAACTTTTCAGGGGATATCCTTTGTCACCCAGGAGCCAATTATCCAACCGAGCTAGAAGGAAGGAGTGCACTATGCAGGAGAACAGAGGAGATCAAGAGTATAGGGAGAAGGGTTGACATTCAGAGTAAGAGGTTTTTGGACAGCTTTTGAGAATGGCAGGGCAAAGGAACTTGGAAACAACGTCCCAGAGGAAGATGAAATGAAAGAGGCATCAGTGATACTGGAGAATCAGAAGTAGTCACTACTTCATCTTGAATTTATGATCCTTATTATTTAACACTATTTTTTCTTGGAATCTTGAAGTTGAGAGCAGTGGACAGCTACTGAGCTGTAATTGATAGACTCTGCTGCTTCTGCTGTGTGGGTTTGGCACTTGGAAAGTTTAAGATGTTATGTATTATGATTGCTCAAAGACATCACAGCAAAGAGTGTGTGTCAGTCAGAGACCGATGTGAACCCAAGCATGAATGATTGTAATGGCCTGTGCCTTAAAGATCTCTTCCCACCAATCCATCACATCCCCTCTGTATCAAGTGAGCATTGAGGTAGCCTTTGTACCTAGAGGTTAGGTACGCAGAGCACAGCATTTTTCTCATTAGATTCTAATTATTCCACAGTGCACTTTATCTATTAGATTATAACCTGGAATCAATTGCGAATACCCATCCATTATTCTGCTTTAAACATCAGAACACCAGAATTATATTCAAATCCCATTATCTTTTTTTTTAAATTTTTGATTTTTTGATTCATTCACAGGACGTGGGCTTCACTGGCTGGACCAGCATTTATTGCCCATCCCTAGCTGCCACTAAGAAGGTGGTGGTGAGCTGCCTCTTTGAACTGCTGCAGTCCATGTGGTGTAGGTACACCCACAGTGCGGTTAAGAAGGGAGTTCCAGGATTTTGACCCAGTGACAGTGAAGGAATGGTGACATATTTCCAAGTCAGGATGGTGTGTGACTGGGAGGGGAACTTCCAGGTGGTGGTGTTCCCATCTGTGTGCTGCTCTTGTCCTTCTAGATGGTAGTGGTCATGGGTTTGGAAGGTGCTGCATGGTGAATTCCTGCAGTGCATCTTGTAGATGGTACACACTGCTGCTACTGTGCATCGGTGGTGGAGGGAGTGAATGTTTGTAGATGTGGTGCCAATCGAGTGAGCTGCTTTGTACTGGATGGTGTCAAGCTCCTTGAGTGTTATGGGAGCTGCACTCATCCAGGCAAGTGGGGAGTATTCCATCACATTCCTGACTTGTGCCTTGTAGATGGTGGACAGTCTTTGGGGAGTCAGGAGGTGATTTACTCATCGCACGATTCCTAGCCTCTGACCTGCTCTTGTAGCCACAGTATTTAAATGGCTAGTCCAGTTCAGTTTCTAATCAAGAGAAACACACCCAGGATGTTGATAGTGGGGGATTCGGTGATGGTAATGCCATTGAACATCAAGGGCTGATGGTTAGATTCTCTCTTGTTGGAGATGGTCGTTGCCTGGCATTTGTGTGGCATGAATGTCACTTGCCACTTGTTAGTCCAAGCCTGAATATTGTCCAGGTCTTGCTTCAGTATCTGAGGAGTTGCGAATGCTGCTGAACATTGTGCAATCATCAGTGAACATCTCCACATCTGACATTATGATGGAAGGAAGGTCATTGATGAAGTAGCTGAAGATGGTTGGGCCCAGGACACTACCCTGAGGAACTCCTGCAGTGATGTCCTGGAGCTGAGATGATTGACCTCCAACAACCACAACCATCTTCCTTTGTGCTAGGTATGACTCCAACCAGCAGAGAGTTTTTTCCCCTGATTCACTTGACTCCAGTTTTGCTCAGTCAAATGCTGGCTTGATGTCAAGGGCAGTCACTGTCACTTCACCTCAGGAGTATAGCTCTTTTGTCCGTTTTTGAACCAAGATGATCCTATGTATAAAACAACTGACTTTCCCAATTGGGTTACAGCTTGTCACTGATTTCCAGGTATTCACTTTTTGGCATGCAAACCATCTGAATCCATAAATTCAACTGTGGTCTGTAATTCACTCCTGGGTATCCATTATTCTGTACGCTGCATGGAGTAGTAACGCTATGGGCCCAATTTTCAGTCTGTACAAGTGAAGTAGATTTTGAATGAGTTAAAATCTCACTCTCCAAATCCCGGCCAGAACAGAGAAGTTTGGGTCATTACCCTGTGTTTGGAAATAGAGACAGTTTAAGTAAGTTATATTTATATTTCTAGGTGTTAGGAATGAAGTTTGGCTTTAAAGTTTAAGCTTGATTTGCATTTCTATAGCCGTCTGTTAAGGAAGCTCAAATTGGGTTTTAGTTTCACTTTATAAAAGTGCTTGCATTTCTAATGAGAGTTTACGACTTAAGAAGTTAAACAAACAGGAGTAGAAGGATTGGACTGTTGCCTAGCAATAGGGGCCCAGAGAGGCAGGTCCAACAGAGAAAAGCAATTTGTTTTAGAAGCTGTTGGAGTTCAGTTGGTTTGAAGACAGCTGTGAAGCAGAAGCAACCTAGAAGGCGCAGATAGCTAGTCCCAAGCTAAAGTTGGTTGAATGTAGCGCTTAGAGAGATTGGAGCAAAGGGGACAGATAACAAGTCCCAAGCTAAAGAAAAACCCCAAAAATTCAGGAGAGTGGAATAGGAGGAAGTCCCAAGCAGACCTTCTATTCAAAGGAAGGACAGGAACCTGGAAAAGATCCTGTTAAATGAAGTTAAGAGAGAGGATCAGAGAGAGAAAGGCTCCAAGCTTCAGATTTAAAGGGACCAAAGCTGCAGAAAGCAAATTTAAAGTGAGAATGGCTTGCCTGAGGCAAGAAGGTCCAAAGAAGCAACTTCAAGGCCTCTAACTCATTGCTATGGGCATGTGGAACAGTGGTGTACGGCTGATAGCTGAGTCAGTGAGAGAGAGTGTGTAGAAGGAAGTTTGAATGCATGTGGTGATCCAGGGGAGAAGAACATCAGAAGGAGAGATTGAAACCCTGGAGGTGAAACCCTTGCAGAAGCAGTCTGAGAGAAAGCTTCAACTTGGGAGAAGATTCCAAGGCGAGGTCTAGGAGAGTGGGGATTGGAGACCCTTGTGTGAAGGACAGAATTCAGTGAGACTGGTTAGTTGACTGTGTGACAAGCGTTTGCGGGGATCATCTGTTTGAGGTGGCATCTGTCACTTGGTTTCAGAGTGTAACTTGTGTTATAAATCTGTATATATCTGTAATGATATAGTTGTGGGTGAAGGAGTATTGTAATAAAGTTAATCTTTTCTTGTTAAATAAATATTTTATTCTTTTGTTAAGAGTTCATTAGCTGACTCCGGTGACTGTTCAGTAGCCCCTCTTCATGTGTTTAAACAAACAAATAAAAGTTAGGATCTATCAAGCCAGGATCCACCCTGGGAACAGACTTGCCCAGGGGTAATCTCAGTTGGGACCGTAACACCCTGTCAGTCAAGTCTGGAGACTGCAAAGCTGTAAGTAATGCAGGAAAGATCATTTGTAGCTTTAACTCCAATCCACTCACTGCATTTTTTTGCTTGGGAGACTGTTTGCTGTAGCTTTAGTCATGAGTAAATTCAAACCACTAAAGGCACACCCTGTCTCTGATTCATAAGTGTCAATGTTCTGTATTCAGTATATAAACAACAGAAAGTCTTAAATAGATTCCAGCCTATAATCATATCAGGGCTGCCTTTATACTGGGAATAAACTTTCTGTATGCCTCTATGCTGTAATCACCTCTAGGTGTCTATATTTTACAACGACCTCATTTGGCCTTGCAATCCCTCCCAGGTATGTTCTATATGTGAGGTTCTTTAATCTGTTAGAAGATATATTTTCATGAATTCTAAAGAAAGCCTAGTAATATTCTTATTTCAGTTATGTGATACCATATACCTTCACATTCTTGCATCACTTTTGCCTCTTTTTTTTTAATTCATTCACGGGATGTGGGCTTCGCTGGCTGGGCCAGCATTTATTCCCCATCCCTAATTGCCCTTGACAAGGTGGTGGTGAGCTGCCTTCTTGAACCGCTGCAGTCCATGTGGTGTAGGTACACCTACAGTGATGTTAGGAAGGGAGTTCCAGGATTTTGACCCAGCGACAGTGAAGGAACGGTGATATATTTCCAAGTCAGGATGGTGAATGGCTTGGAGAGGAACTTCCAGGTGGTGGTGTTCCCACCTATCTGCTGCCCTTGTCTATCTAGGTGGTAGGGGTCATGGGTTTGGATTCCAGCCTGTAATCATACCAAGGTTTCCATTATACTAGGAATAAACCTTCTGAATGCCTCTAGGCTGTAATCACCTCTAGGTGTCTATATTTTACATGTACATGATTTGGCCTTGCAATCCCTCCTAGGTACATTCTATATCTTATCACCTTGTAACCAAGAATCATTGACAAACTCCATTTCCTATTGTATATAGTGGGTGCAGAAGTATTAATGGTGTTATGCAGCTGATCCCACTTTGACACTTGAAGCGACCAGGTGGGAAAGGCTGAACTACCTCCCCTCAATTCAACCTCCTTAGTTGGTCACAATGTACGATCATACGAATATGCAAACAACCAAATAGGAGCAGAAGTAAGCCATTTGACCCCTCGAGCCTGCTCCGCTATTCAATAAGATCATGGCTGATCTGTCTGTGTTTCGAGTTCCACATTCCCATCTAGCCCCGATAATCTTTGATTCCCTTGCCTAACAAGAATCCATCTACCTCTGCTTTAAAGATATTCAGTGACCCCACCTCCACTGCCTTCTGAGGCAGAGAGTTCCAAAGTCACACAACCCTCTGAGAGAAACAAATTCTCATCATCTCTGTCCTAAAAGGGAGACCCCAAATTTTAAGTGTCCCCTAGTTTTGGACTCACCCACAAGAGGAAACATCCTTTCCACATCCACCTTGTCAGAACCATTCAGGATCTTATATACTTCAATCAAGTCACCCCTCACACTTCTGAACTCCAGTGGAAACAAGCCCAGCCAGTTCAACCTATCCTTATAAGACAAACCCGCTCATTCCTGGTATCAATCTAGTAAACCTGCTCTGAACCGCCTCCAACACATTTACATCCTTCCTTAAATAAGGAGACCAAAAGTGCACACGATATTCAAGATGTGGTCTCATCAATGTTGTGTATAACATCCTTACTTTTATGTTCAATTCCTCTCATAATAAGGGAAAGCATTCCATTAGCCTTCTTGATTATATGCTGTATCAGTATATTAACTTTTTGTGACTCATGCACAAGAGCACCCAGATCCCTCTGCAGCTCAGAATTCTGTAGTCATTCTCCATTTCAGTAACATTGCATTTTTTTATTCTTCCTACCAAAGTGAACAACTTCACATTTTGTTACATTATACTCCATCTGCCAGATTTTTGCCCACTCACGCAACTTATCTATATTTGTCTGGAGCTCCTTATGTCCTTACGTCCTCTTCACAACATACTTTCCTACCTATCCTTGTATCATCTGCAAATTTAGCTACCATGCCTTCGCTCCCCTCATCTAAGTCATTGATATAAATTGTAAAAAAGTTGAGGCCCCAGTACAGACCCTGCAGGGCTCCACTTGTCACATCCTGCCAACCAGATAAAGACCCATTTATGCATACTCTCTGTTTTCTGCCAGCCAGCCAGCCAGCCAATCTTCTACCCATGCTAATATATTACCCCCTTCACTGTGGACTTTTATCTTCTGAAATAATCTTTGATGTGGCACCTTATCAATTTTTTTCTGGAAATTGAGGTACAGTACATCTACCTCTATCCACCACACATGTTACTCCTTTAAAGAACTCTAATAAATTGGTTAAATGTGATTTCCCTTTCACAAAACCATGCTGACTCTTCCTGATTACCTTGAGCTTTTCTAAGTGCCCAGCTATAACCTATTTAATGGCCAATGCCTTCCCTATTGCAGATGTCAAGCTAACTGGCCTATAGTTTCCTGTTTTTTGCCTCCCTCCCTTCTTGAATAAAGGGGTTTCATTTGCTACTTTCCAGTCTGAAGGAACCTTTCCAGAATCAAGGGAATTTTGGAAAATTAACAAAGGTTAAAGTTTCTTTCTTTTCGTGAAGATATGCCTTTTCCAAATGAGAATGTATTTAACTATTTAAGCTGTGAACAGCAAGAAGCCAATCAAACAAGGTTTTCTTGGGTCAAAGAAAGAGCAAATTCATTAACCACTAAGCCCGAGAAAAAATAATAAAAATGCAATGTCAATCGTTCAGCCCTCAAACAGCCCACACACTCACACGCACTCTCACACACACTCTCACACACTCACACGCACTCTCACACACACTCACACACACTCTCACACACTCACACGCACTCTCACACACACTCTCACACACTCACACGCACTCTCACACACTCACACGCACTCACATGCACTCTCACACACTCACACGCACTCTCACACACTGTCACACACAGTCTCACACACTCACACGCACTCTCACACACTCACACGTACTCACACGCACTCTCACACACTCACATGCACTCACACACACTCTCACACACAGTCTCACACACTCACACGCACTCTCACACACTCACACGCACTCTCACACACTCACGCACTCACACACTCACACACACTCTCACACACTCACACGCATTCACACACACTCACATGCACTCTCACACACACGCACTCACACACACTCACACGCACTCACACACTCACACGCACTCTCACACACTCACATGTACTCACACACACTCACACGCACTCTCACACTCACACACACACTCTCACACACTCACACGCACTCTCACACACACTCTCACACACTCACACAAACTCTCACACACACACACTCTCACACTCATACGCACTCACACACACTCTCACACACTCACACGCGCTCTCATACACACACGCACTCTCACACACTCACATGCACTCACACACACTCACACGCACTCTCACACTCACACACACTCTCACTCTTACACACACTCTCACACATTCACATGCACTCTCACACACACTCTCACACACTCACACGCACTCTCACACACAAAGCTGGGCAGCTTTGCTTTGAAATACTTCATCCATTGTGTATTTCCAAGAGGTTTGGGTGGATCTGTCCTTGGCAGTCATTGTTTCATTATCCAATACTTCACATTTTTAATGTCTCTTCCTTAGACAGTTTTAGACTGACTGAAATTAGACATTTCAATGGGTGTCTGGATTATAGGAAATGCCTCTCTCTTATACACCCCTGAGGTGATTTGTTGGTTTTTCACCTTCAATTTGGAATAAGGCCTTGCATTTTAACTAGTTTCCTCTGTCTCAGTTCAAATTGCAAAAGTCCCAGCCAGTTGAAACTTGAAAAAAATCATATTTTCAAAGATAAAAGGGTCTAGCCTCATAACATACTGCACCCTGGTCTTAGGGGTTGTTGTTCAGCAGAACCTGATCGAGGATTTTGAAGAACTCCTGGGTCCTTTCTGGGGTCAGTGGTCTGGGATATTATGGCTTGGGATATCAATGCATTTATTTGTTCCCTCAATATAACAAGTGCCGTTAGGTGAGACATTAAACCCAACCTCTTTAAGATCCTGAGGGGCCTTGGCAGGGTTAATGTGGAAAGGATGTTTCATCCTGTGGGAGAATCTAGAACTAGGGGTCACTGTTTAATAATAAGGAGTCTCCCATTTAAGACAGAGATGAGGAGAAATCTTTTCTCTCAGAGGGCAGTAAACCTTTGGAACTCCCTTCCTCAACAGATGGTGGAAGCAGGGACTTTGAATATTTTTAAGGCAGAGGTAGATAGATTCTTGATAAGCAAGAGGGAGATAGGTTATCAGGACTAGGTGGGAGTTTACACTCAGATCACCCATGATCTTGTGGAACAGCAGAGCAGACTCGAAGGGCCAAGTGGTGTACTCCTGCTCCTAATTTGTATGCTCGTATGTAGGTCTGCTCTCTCAGGTTGATATAAAAGGTCCCACAGTACTCTTTTATTGAAGAGAAGGGGAGTTATCTCCAGCGTCCTGGGGCCAATATTTATCTCTCAACCAGCATCACTGAAACAATAATACTGAGTATTACATTACCATGCCCTATTAGGCAAAACTTATTCCTCCATACATAATGTCTGAAAGCCCTGGGGAATATTTCTAGAAAGTTCCAAGGCATCTACAGCATTCTTTTTATCCTGAAGCTGTGGTTAGGCGATCTAATTAGTTGAATAATGATTGGCTGGAAAATAAAGTGTGAATGGCCAAGTAACAAGTTCATTCTAAACATTCTGCAGCTGCAGGAACACACCAGGGAGTGCTCTTAAAAAGCATATTTGTGAACCCTGAGATAGAAAGCATAGAAGGTCAGTCTTCTGGGAGAGCAGTGTATTGCTGCAATAAAAATGTATTTTAACGCAGCACTGGATTAGCACTGTTGCTAGGGAAAACAGGAATCTGAGACCAGCAATCCCGCCTGATCCTGGAGTAGGTGCTTCCGAAATAAACACAGGAAGACTCACGAGGCCAGAGAGGGCTTCGGTGCAAAGGGCGGCTGTTCCAGACATCACAAAGTATTTGAAGTAAGTACCCATTTCAAGGTTACATGTTACAATATATTGCACCACATGGACCATTCAGCTCAACAAGTTCATTCAGGTGCTTATGACCAACTCAAGTCTCCCAACACCCCTTTTCTTCTAGCCCCTCTCCATGTACCCTATTCCTTTGTTTCTCATGTCCTTATCAAGCTTCCCCTTAAATGTATTTATGCTGTGAGCCTCAACACTCCCTGTAGTAGCAAGGCCCACTCTCTGGCTAAGGAAGTTTCTCCTGAATTCCCTATTGGATCGACACAAGGTTGTTTTAAACCCCCACTTAAATTTTCTTCCCTTCACTCCTGAAGCGGCTACCTCTTGCTGTATCCTTCAGCTGCACCGGTCCTGTCTGCCCTCTGACACTTCACCCAAGTTGCTATTTTTTACATGCTTGAACCTTGTCCGTGAATGTTGGCAAACTAGTCTACCACTGAGGGCATCACGGACAAGTCAAAGCTTTTCCTCACCCTGGTTCAATGACTGTGAGGCCAATGATGAAGCAATAATTGCTACCCCATTTGAGATCAACTAACTCAGTGTAAACTTGTCACGCTGTAGTTACGCCCTCCTGCCAGTGTTGCTGCTGCAGCATGTTGTAATGTCACGATTTGCCCATTGCGGACCAGCTTGTTTATTGTTGTAACTTGGCCGGGATTTTCTGCTCTAGGCCTAAGTCCTCTGGCAGGGGTGGGAAGTGGGAGTGTTTCCCTCCCCCGACCATCCATCGCAGAGTCCAGCGAGAATTTGTGCCACATCGTATAATGCTGGGCCCATTAATTATGCAGCCAGCAGTTTCCTGATCTTTTATGCAGCCGGAATGGGCAAGATACCGCGCGTCCTGCTGTCACATCCAATCGCCATATTTAAAAGGTACCTGGACACTGAATCTGAACAGTGGTGTAGGAACTGGACCAGGGATAGCAAGCAGCGCCCAGATTTAGTGAGGCATCCCCGGAGGTACTGCTGACTCCAGTAGAGGAGAGGAGAGACGTCCTGTACCCCTGGGATGGAAGGAGGATGCCCACCCGACCCAACAGCTCCGCTCTACTGCTCCAACTTACCTCTCAGAGTGGGAACTGGGCGATGGGCTTCAGTGGACAGGCTACCATCAGTGCTGCTCGTGCATAAAGGGCACGTCAACGTGAAGTGCTGAGGCCTCATAGTCATACTGCAGTCCATATAGTCTGTAGGTACAGAGGTGACCGCGGGTCACTGATCCTGCCACACAGAGAGCTCAGATTGTGCAAGTGGGATGGGGGAGGGCTCTGGTGTAGAGCAGCAGATGCCTTGCCTCCTCGTGCCTATCCCTTCTGTGCGCATGTGATCACCGTTCTGGAGGCGCTGCCTGAGAACCCTACTGGTCCAGGTGCAGTGGAGCTTTCACATGGCATTCACCAGCCGGAGGGTTGCTCCTGTTGGCTGGCAGCACGTGTATGCCACCCGTATCCCAGGTGCTCTCAAACCATTTTCTCTCCTTGTGCAGGACAAGTTGGCCCACAACAAGTGCGAGAGAGAGAGAGAGAGGACAGGAGGGGGCACGCTGTACTCTGGCACCTGACGCCATACGAAGAGCGGGCTGCCAATCTGTCAGAAGAGGATCGGGAACGGGCATATGGGGATGGTGAGGTTGGCGTCCGGCCAACACCCAGTCAGGAACAAAGCTTAATGTCTGTACTTAGAAACCTAAGGCTCATGCGTGATGCCACGTGGGAGGCAGCCTACCCAGTCACCCACTCTCTCCTCTTGCTATTGCAGGTGCCACCAAGAAGACGGTGAGGCCAAACCCCCCCCCCGAGGCCGAGTCCACCAAATCGGGCAGCTCGCAGGTGCGTGAGGAAGACGTTTCACCTGGAGAACCATTGCAGCAGTCACCTGCATCCTCCCCCAGCCCAGAGATACACGCCTCATTGGGCCCAAGAGTTAGTTCAGGCAGGGTCTCGCATTGTGGTGGTCACTGCACGGACACGTTTCCGCAGCAGGAGGAGGCAGGGTCAGCTAAGCTCACGGGCGCTCAGAGGACTGCTGGGGAAGAGGCCCCTGCAAAGTCCAAGTCAGATGACGAGCCTCTGGGACTGGTCCTACACAAGATGCTTGGCATACAGCAGGAGGCAGGATAGCATCAGGCAGAGGTGTCAGAGGCCCCCAACAGAGTGGCACATGAGGTGGAGGAATCTGTCCACCTGCTCTCTGATGAAGCGGTACTGACATGGGTGCACAATGAGGCCTCCGTGGAGAGGGTGGTGGGCACCATGGAGACCCTTGTCCAACACAATGACCAGTTTCTGCTGGAGATGCACAGAGACCAGAACTCCATCGCAGTATCCATGGGTGAGGTTTTGCAGTGGCTTATGTGAGTGGGTGACAGGGCAAATCGATCTCCATCCAGGTGCCCTTTCTCCTCAAAGAGTCAGGCAGGGGCCCTCAGGCACCCAAAGGGAAGAGGAGGGGAAGGCAGGAACCCCTGGGACCTTTGCTCAGGACTCTCAGAGGTTGCATGGCCTATTGGAGTCCCCTCAGTCTGTCAGCCCATCAGCCTCGGCCTCAGTGAGTCCAGAGGGCGCAGTTGAAACAGGGCAGCAAACCCAAAGTAAGCCAGGGCCCCCCAGGCCTCGAGGACGCCTGTCAAAGTCATCAAGGACAAGAGGCCATAGTGGTCAGCAGCTGCCTCCACCCCTCCTGCGGAGGTTGGGGGGGGAGCACCTTGACATGGTGGCAGGGTACGCAAAATTAAGAAGTTCTGATTTCATATGGAGTTGCATGGGTGCACTATAATTGTTCACCGTTCATTCAGTTTTATAAACAGACTACACTTGCACTTCAATCGGGTCTGATGTGGTTTCATTGCGATTCTTGCTCGTTAAGCCAGTGCACCACCCCCACCCTCCATCTTCAGGGGAACCCCCCAATCTGGGTGTATGTCCCCCAGAATCATGTAGGGATGCAAAGGTATTTGCCAGGGCCCTAATGAGCTGTGTGCAAGAAGTCACCTGTAGACACTGAGCCTTCACCCTTCACACTCTCATCTGTCCCAGTGCCCTAGCAATGTAAGTGTTGTGTGCTAGGGTTCCCCTTCGGTTGTCCAGTTGAGGTGACCTGTATCTCCGCCCACCCATGATGGGCCAACCCCCATGCAGCATCTCGAGATCTCACCACGAGGCTCTGGATAGTTGCGAGCTGCCATTGTTTGTGTTACGTTCGAAACACAGTCCAATGCCTTTACCACTCTCCCGTGACCCACACCCTCCCCGCATAACCATTGACCCCCCCCCCCAGTGTAACATTTGACCTCCCACAGTCACCATACAACCCGCCCCCATCACCCTCCATCCAGTCCAGACAATGTCCACATCCCCTACCTTCCTGAGGAGCCCACCCCCATGACAGTGGCTCTGCACCCCCTCATTCTGCTGACCCACAGGATCTGCTTCCACTTCTGCATCCCCTCCAACAACCCTCAGAGCCCCTTCACCCATCATCGCAGGGCCCTCACCCTCCCACCCTATCGGCTCCCACTGTCCCGTTTAACCCTCACTATCCCTTCCTATCATCCCCTCCCTCAGTATGCCCCACCAGGACTCATCCATTGTCATCACAGACCCCTCCTTCTGAACCCCTTTCCCACCCCTTCCCCCCTCTACTATGCATTCACACCTGCACACCCACCCCCCCCCCCACTGTCCCTACTCCAACACAGCCCTTCCCACCCTCCTGCTCCTTAAACAACCTCATCCATTTCTCCTACCACACCCACCACCCTCAAGGCCTACAGTCCCTCCCCACATCTTCATTGCTCTCCGCCCCGTCTAATGCTACCCCCAACAGACAATCGACGCTCAACAGTACCCCCGTTCCGCTATCCAGCTGCAGCTTGAGGGTCCAGGTGATAGATGCTCCACCCACTCACTGCTGCACGTCATCTTCCAGGGTCCATGAACGCTGGAGGCCTCCACTCTCACAAGCTGCCCCATCCAGGTAGGTCCTGCCATATGGACACCACATGGATCTGGGACGTTTTCCGGACCAGCAATGGGATGCAAACGGGATTTCTCCACCGCCTCTGGTGGGGACTGGCGACCAGCCATTATCCCGCCACGACAGTCGGGACCGCAGGTTCCTGCCGTCAATTTCCACCGTTGGGAAACCCAATTTTACTCCCGCTTGATTGTCCTCCCCCACCCACCACGACTCCCGCTGGGGGCAGGGGCGAGGGGAAACGATTCTGCCCCATGTCTCTGAATAGGGACTCCCAAGCCTCTAGTGAGATCACACGACAATATTTAACCTTGTTGAATGTTCCCTCAATTGTCTTTTCAAGACTTTACATTCATGCATATATTTTATGAAGCCATCGATGTCATAATTCTCATTTTGGCCTCTTCTGCATTCCCGGTTTTAATCACTCTGCCATTGGCAATCGTGCCTTCAGCTGCCTGAACCCTAAGCTCTGGAATTCCCTCCCAAAACCTCTCCAATTCTCTACCTCTCTATCCTCCTTTAAAGACACTCCTTAAAACCTTCCCCTCTGACCAAGCTTTTTGCCACCTGTCCAACATATCTCCTTGTGTAACTTGGTGTTAAATTTTGTTTGATAGCCCTCCTCTTTATGCGCCCGGGAAATGCCTTGGAAACTGCTTTACTCTGTCAAATTGTGCTATATAAATGCGCTCTGCTGTTGCATTATTGTCGTAGAGTAAAGTGTACAAATGAAATTCTGTTAAGTCTGCTGTAGCAAATGTAAATGAAGGAGTTGCAGATATAGAATCGCTAAGCTCATGAATAATTAAAATTTCCAGAAATGGCCTACCATAGGCTTGGATGCCAAGGTCATGAACTGACCAGAAAAAAGATGGCAGCATGAGTTGGGTGGTTATGAGATCGCGACTTTGTACAAATGTCAGACATTAGCCCAAGGCAATGAATCAAAAACATTCTAAAGAAGTTCTGTAGCGTGCAAAGGACAGGAATAAAGCAAAGTCACAACACATTCAGTAACAGATTTGGTATAACAGGGTCAAAACTCCTGGACCCCGAGGCACATCACGTCTCTATCCCTTTTCTACCAGGACTGCATGTGGGGGCAAGATTCCTTTACCGCATCACACATAGAGGCAGGGCTGGCAACCAAATAAAATCAAGAAATAGAAAGACTTGCATTTATATAGCGCTTTCAGGGCCTCCAAAACCAGCTGACAGCCAATGAAGCACTTTTCAAGTGTAGTCATTGCTGTAATGCAGGAGCCAATTTGCGCACAGCAAGCTCCAATAAAGAAATGAGATAATGACCCGATAATCCATTTTAGTGATGTTAATTGAGGATAAAATTGGCCAGGACACCAGGGACAATTCCCCTTTTCTGAAATAGAGCCATGGGATTTTTTAGGTCTACCTGAGAGGGCAGACGGAGCCTTGGTTTAACATCTCGTCCAAAAGGCCAGCCGTTCACTAATGCACTCGAGTGGCAGCCGGGATGTCGAGTGCTTGACCGCACACCCCTCTGCGAGTGTGCCACCCACTGAGTCACTGCTGACATCGATTGAAATTCCTGCCAGTTCCCCCACTGGCCCCAATTGCAATATACACCGTCACGAAACAGGTATGCATGTTTGCCAGTGCTGATCCTGGCAGGAGAGAGGAGATTTACATTTACAAAGGGCAGATTCTGAATGCAGATGGTCTCATGTAATTACGTTGGGACAGTGGGAAATTCAGAATTAGAAGCTTTAAGATATAACGTGAAGATTTTCTCTGGCTCGGCCCTCCCATTTTTATTTCTGCAAAGAGGGTTGTAGTAAAATTGTACAGTACTGTCAGTTAGTCTATCCCTGTGCTACCACAACATTTACGCAGAACTTCTAATGTAGTACAATGTTCCGGGGAGCTGACAGGAAATATTTGAAACCAAGCCCCATAAGGGGATATTGTGAAGGATGACCAAAAGCCTTGACAAAGCAGTAGGTATTGAAGCATCTGAAAAGAGGAGAGACAGGTCGAGAGGCAGAGGTGTTTATGGAGGGAATTCAAAAGATTAGGGCCCAGAGAGTTGAAGGCTCAGCTGCCATTGGTGGAACAATGAAAATTATGACGTTGAAGAGGCCGGAATTTAGTGGAGCGCAGAGATCTCGGAGGGTTGGAGGGCTGGAGGAAGTTGCAGAGATGAGAACGCAAAGATGAGAACTTTAAAACTGAAGCATTTCTCAAGGCCTTGGACCTCATTAACAGGCCAGGAGGCTGCCCACACCCACTAAGCATATCTCCAAAGAGGGTTTTGATTTTGGGTTTCCATGTGACCTGTTGGCTTTTGGCCTGGCAACACATGATTTTAAAATTCTTATCCATGTGTTCAAATTCCTTTATGGTCTTGCCCCCCCACCCCATCACTGTAATTCCCTTTAGGTCTTAAACTCTCCAAGATCTCTGCGCTCCCTCAAAGCTGTCCTCTTGCTCATCCCCAGTTTTAATTGCTCTACTATTGCCTTCAGAACATGCTATGTGAATAACTGTTTCAAGATTATCACCAGAAATTGATCATATTACCATGGTGTCACGACATACATAAATTTAAACATCAATTAACTTCGGCAGGGTTGTGGAATCACTCCCTGAGATCTTTGCACCCCTCCAATATTGACTTCTTGCTCAACTCCAATTTTAATCGCTCCAGCAATGATGACCTCTTGCTCATTCCAATGTTACTTGCTCCACTGTTGGCAGCTATGGCTTCACCTGCCTCAGCCCTAAAAATTCCCTCCCTAAAGCTCTCTCTCCTCCCTTAAGATGCTTCTGAAAACTCACCCCTTTGACCAAGAGCAGAATTTTTCACTTGGCGTGCGAGCGTATTCCCGACATGCTTGAGCGTAAAATAACGCATGGTGACGTCGGGCAAGCGTCCCAATGTCTTACGGTTGGCAGGCAGGCGAATCGGCCAGGTGGCCTTTGCATTTCTCAGGAAACCTCCTCCAAGGGCGGAATGAGATTTCCGCCATTAAACGGGCAAAAAAAAAAAATTTGGACAGGATTTTCACGTTGTACATGTCGAGGTGACTGTTTCTGATGCATGGGCGTTGTTTCCGGTTTTTAACATCTTTATTTTTTTTTGGTATTTAAATTCTTCAGCTCCCTGAGGCAGCTCTCTGCTTTCAGTGCGCGCTCCCACCCACCCCTCAACCCCACCACCCACCCCGCCCCCCCACCCCGCCCACCGCACCCCCAACCTCCCTACGCCTGCGCTGACTTCGGCGCTCGCTGCCCTCCTGCCCCCAACCCAGGCAGCGCTGATCATATCAGCGCACGCTCCACGCTGCGTTCGTTGGCTAGCCAGCGTGAAATCGCGCTGGGGGGGGGCGATTGCAGTCGGCGCTCCGTTTCCTAACCGCTCCCCGGACCTGCCGATCGCACCCGCCCACCGAGTTGAAAATACAGACGCCAAGTTTTTGGTCACAGGTTTTGACTTATCGTGCTCCTGTGAAATGCCTTATGATGTCTTACTACATTAAAGGCGCTCTACAAATGCAGTATGTTCTTGTTGCTCGGCAGAAACTGGGCAAGGGCTGAAAATTGGTGGAGTTTCAGCAGGGAGCTCAATGATCATCCCTTCTCTGCACTTGGCAAAACACCGAGGCTATAGTGTTTATCCCATCGATCACTATTTGTCCGATTACTTGAGCCTTTCTCATTAACATGTTTCATAACTGGAGTTAATAATTATTTTAGATTAAATTGAACATGAAGTCAATATTATTGAAGCAATGTGAAATGTTTTTATTATCTCATTACCTTGAGTGTGATTTCACAGGTCAACTAAAGTTGATTGATATTTAAGTGCAACCGTTCCATATGTAGTAGTCTGACTAATTTAAATTGGTAATTCCAAAACAGGTTTATGCAGCATATTCTGAATGTGAATGTAGCATTGTTTGCCACAGAGAAGTGCACAAGACATCTTTCTGTTGCAAAATGGGAGATTGTAGGTAAAATCATACCTTTCTGATAATGTACATCACTTCGCAAAGATTTTCTCCTAGGGAACAAAGAGAGGAGGTTCTGCGCTGCTAATCTATCACAGGAGTATGGCTATGCAGGATTTCCAAACCCCAAAGATGGGGGGAGACAGTGGTGTAGTGGTAATGCCACTGGACTAGTAATCCAGAGGCCCAGCGGCACCCACATCCCATGAAAGAAGGAATAATAAAGGAAAAAAGAATAATAGGGTAGATTACCACAGGGCTCCCACTCATCTGGGGTACTGGAATCTCTTAACAGTGTGCTGCCGCTCCAAGACGCATTGTTATGTACCTGCACTGTCCGAAAACTGCAGGCTATCTGTGTCATGGAACGAGGTTGCTATGGTGGTTTCCACCTCTTGAGTCAGGAAAGTTGTGGGTTCAATCTTCACCCCAGGAGAATTCAGCATAAAGTCTAGAACTACACTCCATTCCTGCACTGAGGAAGTGCTGCACTGCCGGAGGTGCTGCCTTTTGGATGTGATGTTAAAATGAGACTCTGTCTTCCCTCTCAGGTGAATGCAAAAGGCCTAAAGGCACGATTTTGATGAAGAGTAGGGGAGTTGTCCCACATCTCCTGGCCAATATTTATACTCTAAGCAACATTATGAAAACAGGTTACCTGATCGTCGCCATGTTGCTGTTTGTAGGAGCTTTCCTGCATTACATTGACTACACTTCAAAAGTATTGGCTATAAAGCACCGAGGGGAACCTCCTGAGGCCATGAAAAGCACAATATAAAGGAGCCTTTCCTTTTTTTAAGATGATTGAGGGGAAACTCACCCCACAATTTTACCTCAAGTTTAAATGACAAACTATCCCCAGGTTGCATCAATAACACAGTTCAGAGAAAGCAACTGCAGCTGTGCTAGTTAAAAGAAGCACTGCATAACTAAAAATAGACACAAGGTGATAGCTGCACTTCGAAGGAGATAGCGACAAACTGCGAAGGAGGTTTGCAGATGACTTGATAAAATGCATAACCCAGATAACAAGAAGCAGCAGATTCAAGAAGGAAGTTACCAACGCGTCACAGTGAAAGGTGGAACCCGCTCATTGTAGACAGAAGCAAAACCGTTTGGCTATCTCTTTTTGTGCGTGCTGTCTGGGAATTTTCTGTACAGTAGATGCATTGAATCCAGTTTTCCCCCATCGGGAACGGCAGATGCAAAGGGGAAGGATGATTGTTGCGTCCTGCGCAGCCAGAGATAGAAATCGGACCTCGTGAATTGGGCTAGAAATTGGGTCAAAGAGGGCCAATTTTGGGCAGGGGAATTTTTTGAGTGTCCCTTGCAGCTTTCTGAAACAGGCATTATGCACCATAAATATATAAATAGGGGGCCTAACGCTTGTTTTGGGTCCTCCTGACAGAGATTGTGTTTGGCCAGATTACTGAACAGTGTACTTGGGGTCACGTAGGTTCCATTTATGGCCAGTGTCACTTCCGCCCTAACTGTACTGGATGCAGGCATTTCCCGAGCCAATCAAAAAAAAGGGCATTCCTTCCCCAGCCTTGCCTGACGCAATCTCACCTCCAAATTGCTGTTAGAACACAAGAAATAGGAGCAGGAGTAGACCATATGCCCCATGGAGCCTACTCCTCAATCACAAACCCATTTTAAGGCCGTACCCCACATTCCTTAATTCCCTGAGAGACCAATAATCTGTCTATCCCAACCTTAAATGTGTTCAGTGATGGAGCATCCACCACCCTCTGGAGGGGAGAATTCCAAAGGTTCACAACCCTTTGAGTGAAGTAACTTCTCCCCATCTCAGTCCTAAATGATCGGCCTCTCATCCTGAGACTGCGCCCCCGTGTTTTAGATTCCCCCACCAGCGGAAACAATCTTTCAACTTCCAGCCTATCAAACCCCTTCAGAATTTTGTAAGTTTCAGTGAGATCGCCTCTCATTCTTCTAAACTCCAGAGAATATAAACCCAATATACTCAGCCTCTCATCATAAGACAACCCCCTCAACCCAGGGACCAATTTAGTGAACCTTCACTGGACCGCCTCCAATGTAAGTATATCCTTCCTTAAAACATGGAGACTAAAACTGCACACAATATTCCAGATGCAGTCTCACCAAAGCCCTGTTAACAACTGTTGCAGGACTTCCTTATTTTTGTACTCCAACATCCTTCCAATGAAGGCCAACTTGCCACTTGCCTTCCCATTGCTCGCTGTATCTGCTTTCTAACTTTCTACGTTCTTTGTACAAGCACACCTGAGTCTCTTTGAACATCAAGAAATAATAGCAGTGATTCATCATCTCCCTACAGGCAGCAGTTCCATATCCTGTCTATTCTTCTTTGTGTTCCTTCCTCTTGCTGAGGATTGGGGGGACAATGTTGCACCAGTTGCTTCAGCAGCATTTTTGTAACAAGGTTTCATTATTAGCTCCGTGTTTATATTCGGTAAGGTCCCAATCTTTTCCAAGGTGACTGATCAAAAGTCCACTTCGTCAGGAGAGCCTCCTGGATGTGTCATACATCTTGCTGGTATCCGCATTCAGAGCCATTGTCCTCTTGCTAGGATCATCTGCATCTTTCATCATTACAGCCTTCATGCACTTAGAGGGGTGATATCCCCTATCTGTACTAGACAAAGCTGATGATCCCCTCGCTGAGTTTAGTTCACCAGCTGAGGTGAGGTACCAGGGGATGCTTGATGATGTGTGTTAACAGCTACTTGGAGGCATAAATGAGAGTTGAGGATCCTTTGGCACACCAGTGAGCCTGAACCACATTCAAAACCAATGACTCAGAGGTACGAACCCAGTCACAGAAATAACTCATAACCTATATCCTGTTTTATAAGATCCCCTTTAAGTGCATTGAAGGCAGGACTTATTGTATCACTCTCCATCATCTTTCCCTTCCCCCTTCTGAGTTTTCAAGGGCTCCAAAGGCATTTCAGGTCTATGCTGGTGAGACTCGCATCTCCATCTGACCCAAATGGGTCAGTGTCTCAAACAGAGGATGTGTGGAGGTCTCCCTCCTCCAGCAGCAGATTAGAAGCATGAGGAACAGAAGGAGGAGACCATTCAGCTCCTCGGGCCTTCTGCAACATTCAGTTAAGCTGTGTTTGATCTGTCCCTCAACTGAGCCACCTTTACACAAATCCTCAAATAATGAAAATCTATCCATCTCAGACTTTGAAAACGTCAAAAATGTCCCCCAGCAGCCACAGCCTTTCGAGGAGGGAATTACAGATTTCCTTTGTTTCAAAATGTGTGTTCCTATTGCAATCCTGAACGCCTCGCTTTAATCTTAACATTATAACTCTTCGTTCTTGATTCCACCAGAGGAAATAATTTCTTTTGTATCTAACCATCAAATCCTTCTAACATTTTAAAAACCTGAATCTTCTATGCTCAAAGGACTATGAGGCAAGTTTATGCAACTTGCCCTCCTAATTTAACCCCCTAAATCCCTATTTGAACCAGGTTGCAAGTCTCAGATTATCTGCACTTTCTCCTTTGAGAAAATTTTGTTTTAACATCACATTCAAAAGGCAGCACCTCCGGCAGTGCAGCACTTCCTCAGTGCAGGAATGGAGTGTAACCACCGTCTGATTGCCACTCTGGTCCTATTTACTTATCCTACACTGGAGCACCAGACTTCCCGCTCGGACTTCCAACCCAGGTCTCCTGAGGAACGTGCAGCTTACCGGTTCCCTCGGAGCGCAGGAGCATCGGGAGAAGTCAACCACATCCCCCTTTTTAAGGCACTAGCTGCTGTTTCCTGGTAAGATTAAATATCCCAGGCACTTAGACAAATCAGGAGAGAAGATATGTCTGTAAGGTGGATGAGGGGTTAGAGTGGGTCGGGGTGGGTCGCGGTCGGATAGTCGTGGCGGGGTGGTGGGTGGTCGGGGGATGGTGCTTGGGTGGTCAGGGCTTTGGAGGGTAGTTAGGGGGATGTTCGGGACTGTAGTTGGGAGTGCAGTTGGGGGTCAGGGGCAGTTAGGGGGTGTTGGGTGGTCGAGCGGTGGGGCTGGTCAGAGAGTAGTCGGGGCGCAGGGGTGTAGTCGGAGTGTAGTCAGAGTTCGGGGGGTAGTTGGTGGGGTAGGAGATAGTCAAGGAGAGGGTAGTTAGGCGGGCAGGAGGTGTAGTTGGTGGGTGGTCCAGTGGGGTATTGGGTGTTTAGAACCATAGTTATCCAGCAGTTAGATCTGATTTTAATCTTTGTTTGCTTTCTTGGGTAACTATTCCACTAAGTAAGTTGGAACCATCCGAAGTTACTGGGGTGAATCGTCCCAGATTTGCACTAAGAACATAAGAACATACAAAATTGGAACAGGAGTAGACCATTCGGCCCCTCAAGTCTGCTCCACCATTCAATAAGATCATGGCTGACCTTCTTGTGTTTCAATTTCCACATTCCTATCTACCCCCAATAACCTTTGATTCCCTTGCCGACAAAGAATCTACCTATCTCTGCCTTAAAAATATTCAGTGACCCCGCCTCCACCACCTTCTGAGGCAGAGAATTCCAAAGTCGCACAACCCTCTGAGAGAAAAAAATTCTCCTCATCTCTGTCCTAAAAAGGGCAACCCCTAATCTTAAAACACTGCCCCCTAGTTCTGGACTCACCCACAAGAGGAAACATCCTTTCGACATCCACCTTGTCAAGGCTGTTCAGGATCTTGCATACTTCAATCAAATCACCCCTCACTCTTCTAAACTCCAGTGGAAACAAGCCCAGTCTGTCCAACCTTTCCTCATAAGACAACCCACTCATTCCAGGTATCAATCTAGTAAACCTCCTCTGAACCACCTCCAATGCATGTATATCCTTCCTTAAATAAGGAGACCAAACTGCACGCAGTAGTCTAACCCCCTCACCAATGCCCGGTACAACTGAGGTGTAACATCCTTTATGTTCAATCCCTCTCGTAATAAAGGGTAGCATTCCATTAGCCTTCTTAAGTACTTGCTGTACCTGCACGCTAACTTTTTGTGACTCGTGCACTAGAACAACCAGATCTCTCTGCGCCTCAGAATTCTGCTACCCGTTCTCCATTTAAGTCATACTCTGCTTTTTTGTTTTTCCTGCCAAAGTGAACAACTTCACATTGTCCCACATTAAGCTCCACTTGCCAGATCTTTGCCCACTCGCTCAACCTACCTATATCCATCCGCAACCTCCTCACATCCTCTTCACAAATGCAGTAGCGGGTGGGAAGAAACAAGGTTTTACCCGCCAGCCACACTGGCGACTTCTCACGCTGTATTGTCTCAAACCCGCCACATTAATTATGCATTCCCGGGAAACACGCCGTTTCAATGGCGGGCGGGCTCTCATTCGCCCGCCTTGCCATCCCCTCGCCGCTTCGTCACACCGGGCGCCATATTTAAAGTGCAACCGCCGCACATCTCTCAGAGACTGCTGCACCGAAGACATGGCCCCGAAAGGCAAAGAGACTGCAGCCCCCAGGTTTAACGAAGTGTCCCTCGAGCACCTTATGGACGCAGTGGAGGCTCGCCATGATGTCCCCTACCCCAGCACTGGCTGCAGGATGGGCAGCAACATCGCTAATCCGACTTTGGAGGCAATGGCAGCGGTGGTCAGCGCCAATGCCCTGCAAAAGAGGACAGCCACCCAGTGCCGACAAAGGATGAATGGTCTCCTCCATTCTGCTAGGTTAAGCCACTCTTCTCATCGCTCTCAACTCACACCCTCATAAACCCATCACACATCTACAGGGATCTCACTCACTGCCAGTTCAAGGGGCATCACCATTCACTCTCTCACACACACCTTCATTGTCCTCATCCCATCTATGCGGCCACTCGCCACATACACATGCCAGGCAAGCTGGCCAACAACAAGAGGGAGAGGTCGCAGACTGGTGGAGGAATGCCTGAAATCAAGGTCCTCACGGACTTTGAAAGCAGAGCCATCCAGCAGGCCGGCGATGACCAGTGAGGCTGGCGCTGCTCTACCAAGTGAGGATCCAGCAGTGCAACGTCCATCAGATAACCATGCTGTGAGTGATGTGTCCTGTTTCACAGGCCACTGCCATACGCTAATTATCTCCCCTTGCTTTCACAGGCACATCTGGAAAACAGCCAATGGAGTCCACGGCCCATACCCTCCACCAGCACAGAGACACACACCTCGGTGGAACCTAGCTTTAGAGTAGCCTTGGGTTCACAAACTGTGAGTACATCGCACTTTCTGATCCACAGCAGGTGGAGGCAGGGACTTCCCAGACTTCCGGCACTTGGAGGGTTGCTGGAGGCCAGAAATTTGCTGTTTCCAAGTCAGATGATGAGCCTCTGGACTCGTGCATGTCACAGTTGCTGGAGCTGCAAAGGCAAGCTCGGGAACGACAGGAAAGGATGCCTGCTGCACTCCTCAGGTCGCAAAGCACAATGGAGGAGTCCATCCACCTTCAGGCTGAGATGATAGTGCCAGCACCAAGGTCAACACTGGCAGAATGGCAGCAGCCATGGAGACCTTGGTCCAGGATGTTGCTCCTGAACTGCTGTGTGGGCTGAACTCCATCACTGATGCCATAGTTGGCCTCCAACAGTGTGTACGTGAGAGGGGTGCGGGGCAGCTTGATCTCATTCCAGCTACCCCTTCTCCTCAAGGAGTCAGCCTGGGGCTCTCAGGCACCAGTGGGGAGGAGGATCACAGGTGCACACCCCGGGGCCATCCACCCAGGTGACTCCGGGAGTGTCCGGCCCATCCAAATCCATTCTTCCTGTGACCCCAACAGCTCCAGCTCCACAGGCTGAAGAGGGTGCTACTGCCACACAGCAGGACCCCGAAAGCTGGCCGGGACCCTCCAGGTCTCGGCCCTCCAGAGAACGCCCACCAAGGTCATCACAGACAGGGCATAGCAGTCAGCGGGCTGCCCCCACCTCCACTGTGGATGTCTGGGGAGCACCAAGACATAGCGGCAGGATTAGGAAGGTTAAGAAGATGTAACTCTTTTAGAGTTAAAACAATTAAACTAAATTAACAACATAAGGGATAAATCAAGCACAGCCCCTAAGTCAGGTCAGCTGCAAAACCAAGGACAAAGTTTAAAGGAAACTTACAAACATTGAACCAAAATGTGATTAAAGGGGTCAATAAAACACCCCAGTCCCCACGGTGCCCACCGAGCACGGAAGGCCTCGAGAGTGCCGGCAGACACCGCGTGCTCCCTCTCTAGGGACACCCGGCCGCAAACGTAGCCGCGGAAGAAGGACAAACAATCGGGCGGGTTGCCCCCCTCGATCGCCCGCTGCCTGGACCTGTTAATGGCCAACTTGGCCAGGCCCAGGAGCAGGTTCACAATGAGGTCCTCCTCCTTCCCGACCCCCTTCCGCACCGGGTGTCCGTAGATCAGGAGCGTGGGGCTGAAGTGCACACAAAACAGTAACAAAAGGTTTTTTAAATAACTAAAAGGGGAGTGCAGCCTACCACACCCAATATAAGCATGGTCCATGGACTCCACAAGACCACAAAAAAAGCAGGTGTCCTGGGAGTCCGTGAACCTATGCATTCTCCTATTATAGGGGACTGCCGCATGCAACACCCTCCAACCCAGGTCCCCGATAGAAAGGGGGAGGACATCTCCATAGAGGGCCTCCCATCGGGGGCCTCCGCCGACGGACGGCAACAAGGCACGCCAGGGCGTGTCCGGGCAGCGGACAAGGGCGAGAAAATGGAAGGTGTGCAGCAGCAGTCCGTACAAAAAGCTCCTCTTTGCCGTGCCAAATGGCACAGAGGGCATGTCCCCGAGGCGGCTCATATTGCAGGGCACCAGCACCCGAGGGAGGGTTCGGGGCTTGGGGCCAATGTGGAATTCTGTCCGAACAGGGGAACGCTCAGACGGAAGACCACCGCGCACCTGGGCCACCTCGAGACCTGAAATAACGTCGGGTCCAAGCACGACCGTTCTCAGGTCTTGGATGGCATCGGCTGCGACCTGGACACTCTCAGACGCGCGACGCGCCAACTCCTGCGGGAGCATCCAGCCCAATCCTCCGCTGCCCAGCACATCCCCGATCCTGGTCACTCCGGCCTCACCCTCCCTGGACACATTAGTGATGCCTGCACCTCGATGGTGTTGTCATTGCCGCCAGAATGTCGTGGGCAGGCGTCACAGAGATCTGTCATTCTCTCTGTGAGCTCTCAGCACCTTTGAGGTGGGGTTGGCCCCCATCTCTTCAGCACCTGTGACCAGTGACGCTGTGCTCCTGAAGGGGTCAGGTGCTGAAGGTTGACAAAGGATCAGGTGCTTTTAAAGTTTCATGGTTGTGTCTCTATGATATGACCCTGATCACAGAGCGCAAGTGAGCTGCCCTCAGCCAGACAGGAGTCAGACATTCTCAGAGGCTCTGTGAGGATCTATGGTGTCTCCTCACTGGATGTTGTCATCATCTCCACAAATCTAGCAGCTATGAGGGCGTCCCGAGCGTGCCTGCCAGTGCAAGTGACTCATTACTTTCATCATCGCCTTCGAGGACCTCCTCACCCTCATCCCCATTGACATCCTCCTCATTGGAAGAGACCTCCAACTCTTGCATCGCCTCCTCAGCCAGGTCCTCTCCCTGTTGCAGCACTAGGTTGTAAAGAGCGCAGCAGGCGACAGCGATGTGTGACACTCTCTGTGGAGTGTATTGCAGGGCTCCACCAGACCTCTTCAGGTACCGGAACCTCATTTTCAGCATCCCGATGGTCTGCTCCATCAAGTTGCGAGCTGCTGCGTGAGCCTCATTACAGCGTCGCTCTGCTGCAGTCTGAGTCAGCCACACGGGGGTCATCAGCCACGGCCTCTGCATGACCTTGTCCCCTAGGAGCCAACCCTGCAGCCTCTGTGAACCCTGGGAGATATCAGGGATCTAAGACCAACTGAGAACACTCCCTGGAAACCGTGCACAGACCTGCAGGATGCGTTTGTGGTGATCGCACACCAGCTGCACATTCAGCAAATGGAAGCCCTTGCGGTTGACATAGTTAACCCCGTTTGCTTTTTTAAAATTCATTCCTGGGATGTGGGCATTGCTGACTAGGTTAGGCCAGCATTTGTTGCCCATTTAAGGGCCAACCATATTGATGTGGGTCTGGAGTCACATGTAGGTCAGACCAGGTAACAGTGGCCTTCCCTAAAGGACATTCGTGAACTAGATGGGTTTTTACAACAATCATTTCATGGTCATCATTAGACTTTTAATTCCAGATTTTTATTGTATTCAACATTCCACCACCTGCCATGGTGAGATTTGAACCTGGGTTTACAGGTACCCAGCACCAATGAATGTTGGCTACAGCTGTGGCTCAGGAGGAAGTCCTGTTGCCTTTGAGTCAGGAGGATGTGCATTCACAGTCCCACTCCTAAACTTGAGTGCAAAAAAGCCAAGGCTGTCTCTCCGGTGCAGTACTGAGGGAGCTCTGCATTGTTGAAGGTGCTGCCTTTCGGATGAGATGTTAAACTGAGGTTCTGTCTGCCCTTGCAGGTGGATGTAAAAGATCCTATGGCACTATTTTGAAGAAGGGCAGGAGAGTTCTCCCCGGTGTCCTGGCCAATATTCATCCCTCAATCAACAAAAACACAAATTACCCGGTCATTATCACATTGCTGTTTGTGGAATCTTACTGTGCACCAACTGCCTGCCGCATTTCCTACAATGGTGACTGCCCTCCAAAGGACTTCATTTGGTTGTACTGTGCCTTAGGATATCCTGGTGGTTGTGAATGGCGCTATATAAACGCACGTGTTTCTTTTCCGTATTCTGGCCCGCCCATTCACCGAGAGATGTTGTGGCGCGGTAGTGAGTGAGCTTCTGGAAGAAGAACGGCTATTAGCGAATAGTTTCCTAAGGGGAATATAAAGGGAAAGAAAGATAACAGTACAGTTCAAACTGGAGAACGTGACTAACAGCCTTTACTCTTTCCCCAGACACATTCATTCACCTTTAAGCTGAACACTGAAGGTGACCTTGGTCCCAGCACAGCCTGAACTGACTGCAGGACATACATAAATATGCATGCTGCTCTTTAACTAATAAAATGTTCTGGCCCGTTCGATTTTTTTGTGGTTTGTTGAAAGGACACAATGCGTGAGAGTCTCATTTTAAAGATCACAGCCGGAAGCTACACACATGCATGGAAGCTGATGTCTGCCAGCCACATCTGACATTTTTCTGATGTGTGTGTTTCTCCCAGTTCTCTGCTTGCCCCTGCTGCAGTGTTGCTTCTCACTGAAAAGTGCTGAGCACACAGTTCGGGGAAGGCTGCCTCCAATTAAAGAGCGAGTTTATCCCTGACACAGCTCTGTCGGATCAGACATTGGCTCTGAGCGGAGATGCTGATTGCCAGACGAGGACAGATCAGAGTACAGCTTATGACAATGCCTTTGACCAATGTCACTGACATCCCCTCTCTTGGCCTTTCCCTGTCGCTGCTCATTGTCCTCCCTTTCACTCTCTTGTCATCCTTACTCCTGCTATGCTGCCCGGCCCTCTCTCATTCAATCTTTCTCTCCCCTCCTTGCTTCCTGGCAATTTCTCTGGCAGTCTATGATATTAAAAAAAATTGTTATTTGATTGCCCAGTTCCATCATTTTTAACACGCCTTAGTCTAGGCTTTGTGTCACAACTCTTTTCCTAACCTTCCTACAGATTGTTTGCCCATCACTTCTATCTGTGTGATATCTGTGCTGCACGAGCAAAAACTCTGGGTGCTGGAAATCTGAACTCGAGGCAGAAAATGCTTGGGAAACACTGGACAGGTCTGGCAGCTCCTGCGGAGGGAGAAACAGAGCTTCAGGGTCCATGACCTTTCGTCTGCTCCGCCCCGGCATAAACAGGAATACTCAGACTGAAGGCCTGCAACGCGGATTAAAGTTCCTGCAGCTCTTTACGAAATCGCCAGGTCTGTTCACTGAAACGTTCCCACCCGCCTGAAACGTTAACTCTGTTTTGCACTCTGCAGACGATGCCTCATTGAATGGTTACAGCACAGAAGAAGGCCGTTTGGCCCGTCATGTATGTGCTGGCTTTCAAGAGCAAATCACCTGGTGCCACTCACTCACCTTTATCTCCTAGTCCTATAATTTCCTTCCTCTTCAGCTGATGAGCCATTCTTATTCGAAGGCCTCCGTTGAACCTGCCTCCACCGTACTCTCAGGCAGTGCATTCTAGGCCCTAGATACTTGTTGCATAAAAGGAGATTTTCCTCATGTTGCCACTGCTCCCCTTTTGCTTCTTTTTTGGTTCCAGCATTTCCTGTTTTTATTTAATGTTTTTAGCTTCCTTCCCCTCGCGCCCGCTCTACACCCACTATTTCCCTCCTCGAGGCCATCTGCCCTTGTACTTCACCCGACTGACTATTCCACACATGCCACCTAGAACATGGTTCAGCAGGATGTTCGGCTAAGGAAAGTATCACCTCTGCAGCAAATGAACTTCTCCAGCATCATTCAGTGGATGGGAAGGTTGGATAATTTTCCTCTCTCCAGCCCAAGGACATTGAGGTCTATTATATAGAGTAAAGGGTTAATGGTCATGTTAATTAGACAATAATATTCATGAGCATGTAAGCATGACATTAGGGTCAGATGACCAAGAGACTCCAAGAGAGCAAGACCCAGAACAGCTTGTGTCCAGAGAACAATGTGCTTACCGTGAGGTCTCAGATGTAAAGAGTTCTAAATAAATAGTTTCAAGAAAAGCTAAATGCTGACTATCTCCAAATCACTCACACAGTAAGTGAAACCTCATCAAGCCAGAAGGCAACACAAGTAAAGGACAACACGCCAAACCACGGTATGGGGTCCCATAGTGATAGGGCACTTGTACACATTCTCAACCCATCATATAATGAATTCCCTATCTCAGTTGTACCTCTGGAAGGCCCGCATTAAAAATCCTGTACAATGTATAACAGTGGAAAATTTAGGGAGTGAATTTCTTCCTGGCTTCCTCTGCTGTGACTTCAAGGAAAGTTTGTTGCAAATTGATGTCCATGCACGTAAAGAAATGAGAGATGTTCCAGGGAATAAAACTTATGGGATTCCACAGTTTCGAACCTAGATATTTGTTCAGTGGTGAAAGCATTGCATCAGGACTGGCTGTACGCAGTTTGATGTAAAGCGAGTGACTAGGCAGGGAGGATTTGCTGTTGTATTTCCAAGTTCATGCTACAACAGGAGTACAAAGCCTTTCAGATCAAGTAGCCATTTTGGCTACAGATCCATTGCCTCCAAGTAGTGTGTTTTTAATCAGCCTTTGCAGTAGTAGTTTCTTTTTTAAAAAAAATTTAGAAGATTCATTGGGTTCAATTTAATGGAGCCAACTGTAGTGGGCATGTTGACAGGGTGGCCGGGATAACTGGGCAAGAGTACCCATGTTGGATCCTTAGTGTCAGGAAAACTGTTCCCAATTAAGTTGGGGGCTGAAGGGCCCAATTTTGGAATCCTGACCATTGGCAACAGGATGCCAGTTAGGTTCATTAATAAGCCAATTGACACCAATTATCCCTGACGCATGTCATGTTAGTGGTGGCTCAGGTATTTAATGGCACCTGCACAGCTTTCCTGTGCCTCCTGAAGGCCATTGATCAAACCCTCTCAGCTTTGCCAGTGGCTTACCTTGGGGGGGGGGGCACCGTTGTCAGGCACTTAGTGCCTAATCAAGGGACCCGGCATCAAAAAGGGGCAGCCCACTGAAAGCCAGCCCCCTGCCCTTGCCTCCAAACCCCATGTGCCCCCTCTCCTGCAAACCCCTCCCCGTGACCCCCCATCCCACCTTCCTTCACCTTTGACCTGAGGCCCCTTGTTGGTCCTGTACCACCGGTGGGTGCATTACTGGCAGCTGCCACCTGCTCCCAGTGGCGCTGATGTGAGGAGCTGCCAGCCTCTGATTGGCTGGCAGCTCTCAGCAGGTGGGAATTCTGCCCTCTGGGTCCTGAATCTCAGGGAAGGCCCAATGGTGGCTAGTTAAGTGCCTGAATGGCACTTGTTTCCATTGCGACTTCACCAAGGAACTGATGGGGGTTCCCTGACAGTTCTATGACAGTTGGGAGAGACCCCTCTCAGGTCCATTGAACCCCACTCAATGACTCAATTTGCAATTACCCTTGACAGCTCCATGGTTTACAAATCCCCCTATCCATACTGTGCAGTCTTGCAAGAATGGGCAACCAATATGAAGCCACTCAACTACTTATAACACATGTAGGCAGAATTGTTCCCCTAACCCTGGACCCGAGCCCCCCAGCCTCTTCGTCTCCCCCAGCCCCTCCATCTCCCCCACCCCAGTTAACACCACTGCTCTTCATAATATAGTTACAAACTCTGTCTGTTAATACCCCTGTGAAGTGCTTGGCATATTTTAAACTGTTAAAGGTGCCATGTAAATGCAAATTGTGGTTGTACGATAGCAGCTGTGGCTCAGCCAGTAACACGCACTCATCCCTGAGTTAGAAAGTTGTGGCTCCAAGCTGCAGGGACTTGAGAACAAATATAAAAATCTTGGTGGCACTATCGGAGGGAGACGCTGGGCAGAATCTTCCGTGCCCGCTTGCAGTGGGTGTGCTTGGAAGCGTGAGTGGACAGTATGGCAGGAAGGCCAGAAATTGGTTTCACAGCTTCATGAAACATGTTTGCAACCGCCGTTCCACCCATCAATGGAGGGCCTCGTTTCCTGGCGCCGCGAGTTGGGAACTTCATTATAATACATCTGCATATCAGTATAAGCCCAGCTCACTGGAGTCATCCCCCACGCCAGGCTGGATCGCCCAAACATGCTGGTGTGATGTTCCACAATCATACAGAAGCGATGTGCACCTGACAAGCTGCACTTCAATGGGACTTTGAGGTTTCTTTGCCTACCTTGCTTCAGTCAGCACTCACAGTCATCAGCGCCAGGCTCCACAGACAGCACCACATCACTTTTAGGGGTGCTCACGGGCAGGTCCCTACCTACCAGACCAGCCAATGATATCAGGGCGAGGGCTTGCTTGGGGGAGGTGGAGAAATGGCCTCAGGCAAGGGAAGAGGCCACAGGGTGAGGGCTGTACTGGGAAAGTGGGGGTATTCCAGGGTGTGTGTGGGGACACATGTCGATCTGTGCAAGTGGCCTCGAGGATGAAGGCTGAGGAGGCAGTCTCCAGAGGAGATGAGGGCAGGGGGAGATTTGAGGGTTGTTAGAGCTGTTAGAGAGGGAGTTCCAGGATTTTGACCCTGTGACTGTGAAGGAACGGTGATATATTTCCAAGTCAGGATGGTGAGTGACTTGGAGGGGAGCTTTCAGGTGGTGGTGTTCCCACGTGTCTGCTGCCCTTGTCCTTCTAGATGGTAGTGGTCATGAGTTTGGAAGGTGCTGCCTAAGGAGCCTTGGTGAATTCCTGCAGTACATCTTGTAGATGGTACACACTGCTGCTACTGTGCGTCGGTGGTGAAGGGAGCGAGTGTTTGTGAATGGGGTGCCAGTCAAGCAGGCTAAGAGCAAATTATTTATCTGGTCATTATCACATTGCTGTTTGTGGGATTTGGCTGCCTCCTACATTACAACAGTGAATATACTTCAAAAGTACTTCATGTAGGTTGAGTAAAGCACTTTTGGACACATCCTAGTGTTGTGAATGTTCATTCTTTTATTCTCGCTGTTGTTTAAGGCTCTTTGTGCCCTGTATCCCCTCCTCCTGTGCTCTGTACAAATGTACCGCATCATTCTGAGCTATTTTGCATTGTCTCCATTTTGCTTCTTAGGAAAGTGCCTGGTCTCTAATGAGCCAGTGGTTCTCAAACTGTTTTGGTTGAAGGACCCCTTTTCAAATAGATCAAAATCACAGATCCCCATCTAAATTATAACACTATGTAATTCTCATGATACAAAAGTGCTATTGGTGAAGGATATTTTAGTAATCCTTTTAAGAAAGCAGATGGATGCTTACAGATATCAGTGAGACGGATGTATTTAGAGATAAAAACAAAAAACTGCGGATGCTGGAAATCCAAAACAAAAACAGAATTACCTGGAAAAACTCAGCAGGTCTGGCAGCATCGGCGGAGAAGAAAAGAGTTGACGTTTCGAGTCCTCATGACCCTTCGACACAACTTGAGTTCGAGTCCAGGAAAGAGCTGAAATATAAGCTGGTTTGAGGTGTGTGTGTGGGGGGTGGAGAGATAGAGAGACAGAGAGGTGGAGGGGGGGTGTGTGGTTGTAGGGACAAACAAGCAGTGATAGAAGCAGATCATCAAAAGATGTCAACGACAATAGTACAATAGAACACATTGGTGTTAAAGTTAAAGTTGGTGATATTATCTAAACGAATGTGTTAATTAAGAATGGATGGTAGGGCACTCAAGGTATAGCTCTAGTGGGTTTTTTTTTATATAATGGAAATAGGTGGGAAAAGGAAAATCTTTATAATTTATTGGAAAAAAAAAGGAAGGGGGAAACAGAAAGGGGGTGGGGATGGGGGAGGGAGCTCACGACCTAAAGTTGTTGAATTCAATATTCAGTCCGGAAGGCTGTAAAGTCCCTAGTCGGTATTTAGGATGTACTTGCACTGTATAGTATGTAGTATGTAAATATTTTGAAAAAGCTCCCTTTTATACAAGGCTGAATTCACCTGGTGCACGTCACCAGCCTTCGCAATTGTGGGTTTACCTAGCTGTTGTGTAGCTGTTGTTTGAGAGCCACTGCACTAAGTAACTGCCTCCTGGTCGTACGTCAGAACTCAGGTGTTGATTGTGCGGGGATCAGGAGGACCTGGGTCCTATCACTCTACACTGCAGCATGTTGTAGCAATGTTGAAGGGGGTTTGTTTTATCCATTCTCAAGATTTGGGGGATCGTTGGCCCATGTCAGCGCTATTGCGCTGCTTGGGACTGATGCTGCCAATAAAACAGGAGAAATACAACCATAACAGCAACTTGTATTGACATATCACCTTTAGTATAGCGAAACACCCCAAGATGCTTCTGTGTCAAAGAAGGAGGTGACTAACAGCTTGGCCATAGAGGTAGGTTTTATGGAGCATCTTAAAGGGTGAGACAGAGACAAAGAGGCTCAAGGAGGGAATTCCAGACCTTACAGCTGAGGCTGAAGGGAAATTTTTCATCTGGGATCATGTTAGGGTTTCTGTGTGATCAGGGGAGAACCTGTGAACTGTGTGTGTGGGGGGGAGTTTCTGGCTCTGATTGGTGAGGTGTGGTTTCTGTGGGATGGTGGTGGTGGGGGGGCGGTGGTTGGGTGTTGGCTGTGATCAGGGATGAAAATGGCAGTGGTGGTGGGGGATGCCTGTATCATGCCTTTTGCTTTCAGGCCGGGCTCAGAAGTGGTCCTAAAATTACATTTATTGAACTTACTCCACTAGGCTCTTCAGACTCTCAAATCCCGTCCTAGTATCTGATCTACAGGGGAGCCAAGGGTTATTGGGGGCAGACAGGAAAATGGAGTTAAGGCCACAATCAGATCAACCACGATCCGACTGAATAACCGGGGAGGCTCAAGAGGCCAAATGTCCTTCTCCTGCTCTTATTTCTCATGTTCTTCCCTTTTTACCTCTGTTCTGACAGTTGTTACTGCTCCATCAGCCTCGGGTTAATATTACAGCCTGTTCCTGATGACACAGTCAGAGCCCGATTTGCATATTTACAGGAGGGCCCCTATATCCTTCCCATGGATCTCTCGCTCGCTTGATCACCTGTCCCAATAACAGACTTTTACAAGGCGGGCCTAAGCAACAATCAACCCTCAAACTGCTCAAATAAATGTAAAACTTCACAACCCTATGAGAAGTCAATCAGAATCTTGGAAGGAGGCAGATGTGCCAAGGTTTGGAGTCAATGTGAGGCCTCAATGAGAAATGAACGGCATTGAAATTATGTCAGAATAAAGGGCAATAACAAAAACAAAACCTTTTCAGCCAGTCTGGTTTACAACCTGATTCATGTTAATTGACATTTATATTCAATTCATTTCGCTGGCATTAGCAGGCCTGACTTCAGTTTCTTGGGCCCGAAGCTCTGGAATTCTCTCCCTAGCCCCTCCGGCTCCCTACCTCTCTCCTCCTTTGAGACATTCCTTGAAGCCTATCTCTTAATTTGACAGATTTTGATCTCAGGCAGGATTTTTCAGATCGGCGTGTGGGTACGCGCCCGACGTGCACCGGCGTGAAATAGGGCGCGATATTTCAGTCGGCGGGCACAAACAGGAGTCGGCAGCGCGCCCGCCGACAATTAAGAGGACTGCTAAGCCCATTAATAAATGACTTAAAATTCCAACCTTACGGTAGGCGGGTGGGCAGAAAGGCCACGCGGCCTTTGGATTTTTGACGAAACCTCATCCACGGGCGGGATGAGGTTCCCGATGTTAATTAATAGAGTTTTAAAATCTCATTTTTAACATTTCCCTGCTCATGTGGCAGAGTCACATGGGGAGGGGGGTGGGGGGAGGGGGGCGGGGGGAGATATGTTTTCCTTAATTTTAAAATCTTTATTTTTCATGTGAAAAAACCCCCAGCTCCCTGAGGGCAGCTCTGTGCCTTCAGGGAGCTTTCACTGTGCGCTCCCACACGCACACACGCGCCAACTTCCACGCTCGCCTTCCTCCGCGCCCCCACCCAGGCAGCGCTGAGTGTTTCAGCGCGCGATTCACGCTGGCCGGCTGTTAATTGGCTGTCCAGCGTGAAATGGCGGCCGGGGCCCGATCGCGAGGGGGTGGTCAGTTTCGCAGAGACTCCTGGGCCCCGCCCACCACGCCCGCCCAACGAGGAGAAAATCCTGCCCCATAAAATCCCCACGTGGCACGATGTCAAATTGTGCTCGATCGTGCTCCTGAGAGATGTCGTACTATGTTAAAGGCGCTATATAAATACGAGTTATTGTTGTTATGGTGCTTAGTTCGGGATTGGAGGAAAAAAAATCAGTATTAGCGGTGAAATCTCCAGTTCTGTTTTGAGTGAAGCTCCCTCACCTTGCTAAGTGAGCAGCACTGTATGCTAAGACATAGCTAGTGGAGCACCAAAGTAGCAATGGCCACTTACGAGCGTTAGGATTACTGTACCCCCAGTCCCTCCTGTTAGTACATAAGGTTATCAGATACGATATGCTGAGTTATGATGTAGATGATGATGTACGACCTTCACCAGTCAGTCATGTGTTAGACCCGGGAAAGAGCGAGGTGGGAACCATGCCTAGGAGCAACGTGCTTACTCTGGAACCTGTTTAGAGGTAGAACTAATAAACAGTGTTAAGCAGATACCAGAGTATGTCTACAGTCTTTCTAAGAACCATGTCTAGAGTCCAAGATAGAAGGCGCAATCTCAGAACACCTCGCCCTGAGGAAATATGTAGCCCCCTTTGCTGCTGTTACAATATGAGGGTGTTAATAAATCGAAGCCATACTGCCTGAAATTACTGAAAAGAAATATGTGCTTTCCCGTATGAATTCATTATCGTCATAATCAGTTTGTAGGCCGCAGGCTTCAGAGACCTTTTACAAGTATTTGCTGCTGGGTTCGAAGCTATTGATTCTGACAAATGACAAGTGGTAACTGTTATATTATCCCAGGCTTAGTGACAAGTCGTTCAGACGGTTCCCGAGACTTTATGAATGGAGAACCTGTTTTTTTTTAATTCCTGTGGGATTGAGGGACAATTGAGCTAAAGTTGGCAACACAGTTGTCAATCAGTCTGATCCTTGAATGAGTTGACTCAATAAAGAACAGGAGGTGTTTGCCTCTTGGAGGTTTGCAGTAAGTGTTAGCTAACACCCGCCAGAGTCACACACCGAACGTGCTTAGGCGGGGATCGCAAACTGATTGTCACCCTTTATTTTTTTTTTTGCTGAGACACAGCATGCAGTTTAACAGCCTGTAAGCTGCAGAATGCATGCTCACTCAGATCGCATCAAGCCAAGAGTGAAGCAAGCTGACAGGACTGCACTTGTTCACATGGTTGACTGCTCCATCCGCCAGTACAACAAAGAGCTTTATCTCATTATTCTGATTTGGGTCAACTTTTAAATACCCTAATTGAATTATTCTCTTCAAGGCAGAAACAGGGAGGTGGCAGGGGTGCAGGGAGGGGAGGGCATATGTCAGGCCAATGGTATCCTTGACTGCTGACGGCAATTCAAATGAACTTGCTTCTCGTTAACCTAATTATCTTATTTATCAAGGGTGGACCATCAAAAGCTGACGAACTCCGATTAACCTGTGACATTTACTTTGGTCCCACACACACACACTTGGACTCTGACATATAAATACTGCGATGCCAGGGAGATGATGGAAAATAAGCTTGATGATTATGCAAGCGTGACGTTTCAATGAAGGGAATCTGTGTCCAATCACAGGGAAGGTGCAATGTAATTATTGTTTTCTCTTTACTCCGATTCTGAAGGAGCTGGGATATTGGTTCACAAGCTGAGGCATCCTCCAGTATCTTTCCCAAGTGGGTGCCCTTCATTCGAACCAAACGTTGAGCATCGCAGGCTATTTAACCACTGGGACACAGCCTAATTCTGTTCTAGCTTACTTCCCAGCATGCGTGAGGTGAGTTACTGAGTAATGCTCAGGGCATCTGACCATTGTTCATTTTCTCCTCCCTGGCCAGGGACACTAAGATTAATTGCATTGCCCCTAATTGACATCTACCAATTCAGCACAAACCAGGTTCAAACCTAGGACCTAGCCCTCACTTAACTCACTGCCTTTACCAAAGGAGGCAACTTGAGCATGTAACACAATCAGTAATGGCATTGAGGAAACAGCCAGATGCTTCCAATGATGACACTGGAAGCAATTCATTAATTAGCACATTAGGACTTTGGTGAAATATAAATGCAAGTTCTTTCTATGTGAAATGACAGGATGAGAAATTGTCAAATGTTTTTGCATAAGGTTTACAAACATAATGGGCTGTAGACAGAGATAAAGAAATGTACTCAGGTTGGCACCAGTAACCCACTGATGCAGCTGAGTAAAGTGGTACATGGCATTGGATAATGGATTTGTGATTGTCCTCCCAACACAAACCGATATCAAATGTGGCATTAAAAACAGAAAATGCTGGAAAAGCTCCACAGGTCTGACAGCATCTGTGGAGAGAGACATACAGCTAACGTTTCGAGCCTGCATGACCCTCCTTCAGAGGTAAAGAGAAGTAGAAACGTGATGAAATTTATACTGTTTAAGGGGGTGGAGCAGGTGAATCTGGACAGAAGGTCAGCAATAGGTGGCTAAGGAAAGATTGACACAGATGCCATGGACCAAACAAGGTAATCTTTGTTATGCTATTAACACATTTCTTACCTTTATGCTACTATCAGCACCTCCTTTAGCCCTTACCACTGCCATTAGCGCGCCCTTTGTCTTGTGCCCAAGACATCTTTGTCAATCTCTCCTTTGCCCCCACCTATCGCTGGCCTTCTATCCAGTTTCACCTGCTCCACCCGCTTAAACTGTATAAATTTCATCACTTTTCTACTTCTCTTCAGCTCTGAAGAACAGTCATACAGACTCGAAACGTTATCTCTGTCTGTCTCTCCACAGATGCTGTCAGACCTGCCAGCATTTTCTGTTTTTATTTCAGATTTCCAGCATCCAGAGTATTTTGCTTTTATCTTAAATGTTGTTGTTCTGCAGTGACACAATTGCCATATGAAAATCGTCCAATTTAAGGGCAGCGGTAAAATGTCAATGGTCCGTGGGTAGTAATAATCAAACGTAAAGAGGCAGTGGAAGTCACTTTGACTTCAGGGGATAGACAGGCTCCATCAAGTCAGCCATCTGTCCTGCATCTATCACAACTTTTCAATTCGGAAATGAAAATCAGGAGAAAAGTATAATGGGAGAATTGTTTATTTTACTCCATTGCCCAAAGTCAAAACTAGAAGCAATGAGGTAAATTTGTGTCCTGACTGCATGGGTGCATAATCTGGCCAAGTGGATTGTCCAGCTGTTGTAGAACCTTCCGGAATGCAGGCACCTTGTGTAATGGATGGGAGTTCCGATCTATGTAGTGCAGACAGGAATTCACACACGAACACACAAAATAGAAACCGAAGTAGGCCATTCAGCCTCTTGAGCCTGCTTCACCGTTCCATGAGATTATGGCTGATCTGTTTGAGTTTTGAATTCTAAATTCCCATCTGTCCCTGATAACCTTTGACTCCCTTGCCTAACAAGAAGCTATCTACCTCTGCCTTAAAAATATTCAGTGACCCTGCCTCCACCATCTTCTGAGGCAGAGAGTTCCAACGTCACACAACCCTCTGAGAGAAAAAAATTCTCCTCATCTCTGTCCTAAAAGAGTGAGCCCTAATTTTAAAACAGTGCCCCTTAGTTCTGGACTCACCCACAAGAGGAAACAGGCCCACTTTGTCAATGCCATTCAGGGTCTTATATACTTCAATCAACTCACCCTTCACTTTTCTAAGCTCCAGTGTAAACAAGCCTGGTCTGTCTAAAATAAAAATAGAAAATGCTGGAAAAATTCAGCAAGTCCAGCAGCATCGGTAGAGAGAGAAGCAGAGTTAACATTTCAAGTCCATATGACTCTTCTTCAGAGCTAAAAAGAAGTAGAAATGTGATGGATTCTACACTGTTTTGAGAGGGGTTGGTGCAGGTGGAGCAAAATAGAAGGTCAGAGATACGTGGGAGCTAAGGAGAGACTGACAAAGGTGTCATGGACACGAGACAAAGGGAGTGTTAATGAAAGTGTTAAAGACTAAAGAAGGTGCTGATAGTGGCAGAAAGGTAAGAAAGCAGAATGTGTTGGTAGTAGAACAAGGGTGAGCACTTTGTGAAAGTACAACATGGAACAAATAACAAGTGGCCCAGTCAGGGAGTTAGGGGAAAAGGATTGAAAAAAGGAAAAATAAATAAAAATATATAAATAAGAAAGAAAAAATTAAAATTAAAATTAAAATTAAATTAAAAATAACAAATTGGATTTAAAAAGGGATAAAGATGGAGGAGAGTTTGAAGTTGTTGAACTAAATGTTAAGTCCAGAAGGTTGTAAAGTGCCTAAACTGTTCCTCCAGTTTGCTTTGGGCTTCACTGGAACATTGCAGCAGGCCAAGGATGGACATGTGGGCATGAGAGCAGGGTGGAGTGTTAAAATGGCAAACAACAGGGAGGTCTGGGTCATGCTTGCGGACTGAGTGAAGGTCTTTTGCAAAGTGGTAACCCAGTCTGCATTTCGTCTCCCCAGTGAAGAGGAGACCACATTGGGAGCAGCGAATACAGTTGACCAAATTGAAGGAGGTGCAAGCGAAGCACTGCTTCACCTGAAATGAGTGTTTGGGGCCTTGGACAGTGAGGGGGAAGGAGGTAGAGGGGCAGATGTTAAACCTTCTGTGATTGCATGGGAAGGTGCTGTCAGAAGGGGATGAGGAGTTAGGGTTGATGGAGGAGTGGACCAGGGTGTCACAGAGGGTATGATCCCTATGGAATGCTGTGAGGGGAAGAGGGTTCCCACCCATTGTGGTTGACAATCGTGTCCACCCCATCTCCCACATCTCTGCCCTCACCCTTCCCCTCCCTCCCAGGACCATGCTAGGGTCCCCCTTGCCCTCACTTTTCACCCCACCAGCCTCCACATTCAAAGGACCATCCTCCGCCATTTCTGCCAACTCCAGCATGATGCCACCACCAAACACATCTTTTGTTCACCCCCCCGTCAGCATTTCGTAGGGACCGTTCCCTCTGGGACACCTTGGTCCACTCCTCCATGACCCCAAACAACTCACCCCCTTCCCACGGCACCTTCCCATACAATCGCAGAAGGTGCAACACCTGCCCCTTTAATTCCTCCCTCCTCACTGTCCAAGGCCCCAAACACTCCCTTCAGGTGAAGCAGCGCTTCACTTGCACCTCCTTCAATTTCATCTACCGCATCCGCTGCTCCCAATATGGTCTCTTCTACATTGGGGAGACTAAACACAGACTGGGTGACCAGCTTGCGGAATACCTTCGTTCAGTCTGCAAGCATGACCCAGCCCTTCCTGTCGCTTGCCATTTCAACACTCCACCCTGCTCTCATGCCCACATGTCCGTACTTGGCTTGCTGCATTGTTCCAGTGAAGCTCAACACAAACTGAAGGAACAGCACCTCATCTTCCAACTAGGCACTTTACAGCCTTCCGGACTGAATATTGAGTTCAACAACTTCAGATCATGAACCCACTCCTTTGTCTTTACCCCATTTTAATCCAATTTGAGTTTTCTTTTATTTTAATTTTTAATTGTTATTTATTTCTCTTTCTTATTTATTTATTTTTATTTTTTTTTATCTCTTTTCCCAAAGCCCCTCCCTCCAACTGGGCCACTTGTTACTTGTTTTTATGTTGTGCTTTCAGAGCGTTGACCCCTGTTCTGTTATTAATACATTCTTCTATCTGATCTTTAAGTCTCTATCAGCACCTTCTTTAGTCTTTAACACTCCCATTAACACCCACTTTGCCTTGTGCCCATGACATCTTTGTCAGTCTCTCCTTAGCTCCCTGACCTTCTATCTTGTCCCACCTGCTCCTCTTGAACTGTATAAAATCCATCAGATTTCTACTTCTCTATAGCTCTGAAGAAGAGACTTGTGGACTTGAAATGTTAACGCTGTTTCTCTCTCTCCACAGATGCTGCCAGACTGTCGAATATTTCCAGCATTTTCTGATTTCATTTCAGTTTTCCAGCATCTGCAGTATTTTGTTTTCATCCCCATCTATCTAACCTTTTCTCTTAAGACAACCTGCTCATTCCTGGTATCAGCCTAATAAACCTCCTCTGAACCGCCTCCAACACATTTACATCCTTCCTTAAATAAGGAAACCAAAACTGCACACAATATTCGAGATGTGGTCTCACCAATGCCCTATATAACTGAAGCATAACATCCTTACTTTTATGTTTAATTCCCCTTGTAATAAAGGATAGCATTCCTGACTTGGAAATCTATCGTCGTTCCTTCACTGAGTCAAAACACTGGAACTCCCTTCCTAACAGCACTGTGGGTGTACCTACACCACATGGACTGCAGCGGTTCAAGAAGGCAGCTCACCATCACCTTCTCAAGGGCAACTACGGATGGGCAATAAATGCTGGCCCAGCCAGCAAAGCCCACCTCTCATGAATGAATTTAAAAAAATTCTATGAGCCTTCTTAATTACTTGCTGTATCTGCAAACTAACTTTTTGTGACTCATGCACAAGAACATCAAAATCCCTCCGCACCTCGGAATTCTGCAGCTGTTCTCTGTTTAAGTAATACTCTATTCTTTTACTCTTCCTGCCAAAGTGAACCACATCACATTTTCCCACATTATACTCCATCTGCCAGATTTTTGCCCACTCACTCACCCTATCTATACCTGTCTGCAACCTCCTTCTGTCCTCTTCACAATATATTTTCCTACCTATCTTTGTGTCATCTGCAAATTTAGCTACCATGTCTTCACTCTCCTCATCTAAGTCATTGATTTAAATTGTAAAAAGTCGAGGCCTGAGTACAGACCCCTGTGAGACTTCACTCATCACGTCGTGCCAATCAGAAAATAATTCATTTATGTATACTCTTTGTTTTCTACCAGCCAGCCAATCTTCTAACCATACTACTATGTTGCCCCCTACACCATGAGCTTTTATTTTCTGCAATAACCTTTAATGTGGCCTCTTTATCAAATGCCTTCTGGAAATCCAAGTACAGTACGTCTATAGGCTCCCCCTTTATCCTCAGTGCATGTTACTCCTTCAAAGAACTCCAATAAATTGATCAAACATGATTTCCCTTTCACAAAACCATGCTGACTCTTCACAATTACCTTGAGTTTCTCTAAGAGCCCAGCTACAGCCTCCTTAATGATCGATTATAACACTTAGCCCACGACAGACGTCAAGCTAACTGGCTTATTGTTTCCTGTTTTCTGCCTCCCTCCCTTCTTGAATAGAGGGCTTATATTTGCTACTTTCCAGTGTGATAGAACCTTTCCAGAATCTAGGGATTTTTGGAAAATTAACACGAATACATCGACTACTTCATTAGCCACCTCTTTTAAGACACAAGGATGAAGTCCATCAGGATCCGGAGGCTTGTCAGCCTGATTCAGTGTGTTCTGATGGGCAATCTAACAACATCACAAGACACCATGCTAAGGACAGGGAGTTCTAACACCCAACAGTTCCTCTTTACTGTAACTTCCCAATTTCAGTCACTCACCTCCAAACATGAAGGGAAATATGGCCACCAACAGCAACAATGGCTTACATTTATATAGCGACTTTAATGTAGTCAAATATCCCCCAAGGCATTTCACAAGAGTGATGTCAAACATTACTTAACAACATGCCAGGTACAGATACTAGGACAGCTGACAAAAGCTTGGACAAAAAAAGAGAGAGGCAGAGAAGTGGAGATATGTAGGGAGGGAATTCCAGAGCTTAGGATCCAGATAGCTGAAGGCCCAGCCGCCAATGGCAGTGCAATTGAAAGCAAGGAAGTGCAAGAGGCTAGAATTGGAAGAGTGCAGATATTTCGGAGGGTTGAAGGGCTGGAGATTACAGAGATAGGAAGGGGTGAGGCCATGGAGGGATTTGAAAACAAGGATGGGAATTTTAAAATTGTGGTTCCATCTTTACTGCTCTTCTAGTTACAAACTATGGGGTGGCATTGGCGTAGGCCCCGCTTAGAGTCAGCTGCTGATATATACAATACAGAAGTTATAATCTGTGTTGAGGTACCAGTGCAATACTGAGGGATATTCTCTGAATCTTGACAGCCCTTTGTCTCATGAGGTGATGGCTTGTGCCATAGAGGTAAATTCTGTGTCAAACATTTTTGCCTTTTCCAATGTTCCTCTAAACAGTCAGCCTCCAGAGGTCACAGCTGCGACTGTCTCCTAGTTGTCAGTGTCAATGCATTGCTTGAATTACTGCCCTTCAGTTGAGACATTAAACCAAGACCCTGTCGGGCAGCTCAGGTAATGGGAAGATTATAAAATTGGTATTTTGGGAAAAGTTGAATTAAATAGCTGAAGGACTTCCTCTGTAAAAACTATTCTGGCTCCAGATTGCCCAAACTCAGTGCAATTGCAACTGATTCCACAAAAGCCTAAAGGAATATAATATAACAAATCTGAAAACATGCAAAGAGAAAATGGAATGGCCAATTTTTCCCAGCTTCATAAATCCAGCTCTAAATATGCCAGGGAGGATCTCTGAAGGATTGTGTCAAAGAAACAGGGACATAAATTGCATCCCTTTCCTCATTCTTGTGTATATTAATCAAAAGAAGCCTTTTAATACATTGTCAGATTTTTTAAAATCAGTTATATATTTATTTTACAATAACTATAGGCAGTGAAACTCTTTGGATCTCTGAGTATACCTTTAATGAGACACGAGCAGAACTCCCTGGGAAATGACTATCCATTCTTAAAGGAGCATCATCACACCTCATATAACATTTATGCAAGCACAAACAGTGACATAATTTGAATAGTCTGGTGTTTCCTCTTGAATAGCTCAATCCCGTCATTTCTACGTGATGCATGTAGCATATAGCTACACTACTGACTTTCACCGCAAAATGGTAGCGTCGTATTGTTGACTGTTGTCATATCAATGTGGGGCTTTTAGGAGAGGCTGTATTGGGGTAAGTTTTAACACAGCCTGCCTAACGGGAAACAGATGGGATTGTGTGCGCTTGTGGTTTTACATCCTGCCCAATTTTAACTCCCTATTGTAGTCAGCAGACAGTAAAATTGCTCGGGATGTAAATCCAATGTTCCTTGCAATTACACCAGATCCCCCCCGCACCCCTTGCTTCCCCCAGCAATCCAACACTGCGGCTGAAACCCCAATTTGCTGCAGTCCAAGTTATTCTATCACCGTTTTAACCTGCAGCAGCAGATGCCAAGAGGGTTCAGGGACCTAATGAGTTTATCAATTAGGCTATCGTGTCCATTGCGATGGTGAAAAAAACAGATAATTTGTCTCCAAATGTTTTAATTGGATCTGAAATTCTTTGACCCGAAGAGGGCAGTGCACCATTGCAATGCAGGCTACTGAAGCTGAACTGTCGTCAGTTTCCTGTGACTCCTAGTATGGTTTAAAATAACTTGCTCTACTCCGATAGTGATCCTATTAATCAACACTGACAAAACAAAAGGCTTTTTTTGCTCTTTTTCTCTTTCTCCACGTTTACCCTCTAATTGAACATAAGCTGGATCATTTACTTCTTACTTGCTCCTTTCACCCCAACCCAGGAATCAGCTGGCAGGGGGGACAGACTGCGGTGAAACAGTCTGATTACAAATTAGGGAAGGCTCGAGAACCAGTGGGCACCGATTTAAAGCGATGGGCAAAAGAAGCAGCGGTGGTGCAAGGAAGAACATTTTTTACACAGCGAGAGGTTAGGGCCTGGAATGAACTGCCCGAGAGTGCGGTGGAGGTAGATTCAATCGTGGCTTTCAAGAGGGAATTGGATAATTATCTGAAGAGAAAAAAAAATGGCGGGGTTAGAGAGAAAAGACGAAGGAGTGGGACTAGCTGCGTTGCTCTTCCAGGGAGCAGTCACAGTCACGATGGGCCGAATGGTCTTCTGTGCTGGTTCTAGGATTCTATGAAATCTGCTTGGCTTTCAGTGAAGTTGGGGGAGGGGACGGGGGCACGTGGTGTGATGGGATGATCGTTGTTTGATGGGCTTTAATTTTCACGGGGGTGCTGTTGCGTTGCAGATGTGTTGAGGGGAAGGGGCTGATCAAATGCCTTGGATTCTGACACCACTACCAGGGCTGCTGGAGCCTCTCAGCTGAGTTTTTAATCACATATTCCACATAAATAATGCTGCTCTGCGAAAATGGTACTGCTTCGCTCCCCGACTCAAACACTCATCACTGCTCCTGATTCCTGCCTGCTTTCGCTGATGTCCCAGGGGATCCAATTCAGCTGCTGCACGCTGTGAGCTGGAATTTTTGATCACGCTTCAGATCTGCGAGATCTGGACTCTCTGCTTGCTGTACAGCATCGGGGAATCAAGAAAAGAGCTGAGGAGAAAATTGGGAAAAAGCTGATTAAGATGCCAGCCTTAACTCACTGGTAGCCTCTCGGTTAGAAGATCATGGGTTGAAGTCCCACTCCAGAGACCTGAGTATATATATATATATATATATATATATACAGTATTACACTCCAGTGCAACACTCAGGTAGTGCTACACTGTCAGAGGTGCTGTCTTTCAGATGAAATGTTAAACTAAGGTCTCTCAGGCGGGCCTAAAAGATCCAATGGCACTAATATGAATAAAAGTGGGGGAGTGCTTCCCAGCATCCTAGACAATATCTATCCCTCAACCAACATAAATTATCTGGTCATTATCACATTGCTGTTTGTGGAGGCTTGCTGTACACACATTGGCCATTGCTGTTCCTATGTTACAACAGTTTTAAAACACTCCAAAAACATTCCATTGGCTGGAAAGCATTTTGGGATGTCCCAGGGTGCTGAAAGTTGCTAACTAAATGCAGACACTTTTATCGTTCTTATGTAGCATTCAGATGGAAGTGATTCCCTCTTGACAATATCAAATCCCAGAGATGCATAACGGAATCGTCCCCGATTTGTACTGTGTGGTAGCGGGTGGGAAAAGGGATGCAATGGCAGCTTTTCAGGCCGTATTGTCCCAATCCCACCTCGTTAATCCTACATTCCCGGGAAACACGCCATTTCACTGGTGGACGGCATCCGATTCAACCACCGTGCCATCACCTCGCCACTTCCTCACACCAGGCACCATATTTAAAGTGCAGCCACGTGCACACCTCTCAGTGCTTCCAGCCCAGGGCTGCTGCACAGAAGACACGGTCCTGAGAGGCAAAAATACTGCAGCCTCCCCGATTCAGTGACGTGTTCCTGGAACACCTTTTGGATGCAGTGGAGGCCCGGTGTGATGTCCCCTACCCCAGCTCTGGCTGCAGGAGGCCCATCAGTGTCACCAATCCATTGGGAGGTGGTGGCGGAGGTGGTCAGTGCCAACACTGCACAGAGGAGGTTCAGCATCCAGTGCAGAAAGAGGATGAATGATCTCATCCATGCCATCGGGGTAAGGTAAACCTCTCACACACTCACAAGGCCATCACACGTTCACTGGCATCTCACTCACGGCCAGCTCAAGGGACATCACCACTCACTCTCTCACACATAAACCCTCACACCTCCATCCAGCCTCATCTCCTCTGGAGACTGCCTCCTCGGCCCTCACCATCCTGAGGCCACTTGCACAGATTAATATGTGTCCCCTCATACAACCTGGGATACCCTCATTCCCCATCATGCCCTAGACCTGCAGCCTCTTCCCTTCCCCAAGCACACCCTAGCCCTGCAGCCATTGAAAAGCAAACCCCTGCCTCATGGCTGGTTTCATAAGTAGAGACTATTTATTACTATTTAACATTACTTATAAGGCTAACATAGACTAACTTCTGCAAATGAGTTAACAGAGAATCTTTATGCTGTGTTCATGGTTTTGTGCTAATATTAGGATGGTGACTTGTTAAAGGCCAGGCAACCAATAGTTAAAAGCCAGGCAACAATTGTTTTTTTTCCCCAGTTTGTGACCTTTTGGATTACAAATATCGTGTAAAGTTGTTTGCTTAAAACTCAAAATAAGGTTAAAAGGCCATGTCTCAACTGATGATTGCTCTTTGTTTAGGAAATCATTGAATAATTTGAAATTCAGCAGTTTCTAATCATCCTTACACAATGGTTGCTTGGTGGAACAGGAGACAGATGGGGGAGGTGCTGAAGCAAGCAGATCTAGGAGGAGATTGGCCAAACTTGCTGTCGCAAATTTCCTGCTCCAGGGAGGGTTGCTGGGGTTGAAAATGAACCAATCATGGACCGTCACTATGAGAGAAAGGAGTCAATCATGGACCATTGCTATAAAAGAAAGGAGCCAACCGTGCACCGTTGCTATCAGAAAGGACCCAATCAGTAAGCGTGTACATAGTAGGGTGGGAAGCAAAGGCCTATTTAAACATGGTGTTCATTAAGCTTGAGGCCATGGGTGCAACCGGACAAGGAAGGGTGATAGCCTGATCAGGTATCTGAACAGAGAACAGACAAGGATGGATTGATCACCTGATCTGTTTTTTGGGGAAACCAAGCAACTAAAGCACCGGGTGAGTAGTCACTGGAATAAATATTGTTGACCTGTCTGTAACAGAAATCAAATAATAAAGTGCAGTTGTTTTGAGCGAAGTCTTCAGTTTTGGATCATTGATATCCAGAGTAAACCTCCGAACGCAGGTGTAGGAATAGCCTATACAAGGTAGGCGAACAAGCCTCAAAGTTGCGAGCGAAGTGCAGCTTGCCAGTTGCGCATCGCTTATGTACAGTTGTGAAACACGTCGGCATGCAATCACATTGGTGTGCTTGGATGATCCAGAGTCGGAGGATGATTCCGGCAAGCTGGGCTTGTTATGATATGCAGATGTATTACAATGAAGTTCCCGATGCGCAGTAGCGGGAAACACGGCCCGCCATTGACAGGCCGAGTGGACGATTGCAAACTGGTTTCAACATCATGAAACTGATTTTTGGCCTACCCACCTTATTATCCGCTCATGCCCGCCATGACATCTGACGCCAGCGGGCACAGGAAATTCCACCCAGTCTTAGCTGAAATAGAATTAAAGGCTGGGATATAATTAGACCACATTATGAAGAGTGTAGTCACCATTTTAAAATTATACTCTGGTCTTTACTTTTCTATAATATTTGATTTGGCATCATTCGATACTATTCCCATTATAAATTCCTATGTCCACGTTTATAGTAGTAACAGTCCATGTAAATTTGTAATTACACCCTCCCACCAGTGTTGCTGCTGCAGCATAGCCTCCTCCACACTGGAGAGACCAAAGACAGATTGGGTGACTGTTTTGTGGAACACCTCTGTCCAGTTAGATAGCTTAAGCAAGTGGGCAAAATTTTTGCAGAAAGGGTATACGGTGGGAAAATGTGAGCTTGTCCACTTCTACTGGAAGAATAGCAAAGCAGTTCACATTTAAATGGAGAGAGATTGCAGAACTCTGAGGTACAGAGGGACCTGGGTGTCCTGGTACATAAATCACAAAATGTTTCCATGCAGATACAGCAAGTGATTAGGAAGGCAAATATAATGTTGTTGTTTATTCCAAGGAGAATGAAATATAAAAGTAGGGATGGTTTGCTACAGCTGTACAGGATGTTAGTGAGATGACATCTGGAGTATTGTGTACAATTTTGGTTCTTTTACTTAAGAAAGGATATAATTGCTTTAGAAGCAGTTCAGAGAAAGTTCACTCAACTAACCCTTAGGATGAATGGGATTCTCTTATGAGGAAAGATTGAGCAGGTTGGGCTTGTATCCATTGGAGTTTAGAAGAATGAGAGGTGATCTTACTGAAACATACAAGATCCTAAGGGATAAAAAATAAGGGATCTCCCATTTTAAGACAGAGATGAGGAGAATTTTTCTCCGCAGAGAGTTGTTAGCCTGTGGAATTCTCTTTCCCAGTGAGCAGTGGAGACTGGGTCATTGAATATTTTTAAGGCTGAGTCAGATAATTTCTTAATTGACAAGGTAGACAGGAAGGTAGAATTATGGTCACAGTAAGATCAGCCATGATCATATCAAATGGCAGAGCAAGCTTGAGGTGCTGAATGGCCTACTCCTGTTCCTAATTTGTATGTTTGTATATAGTCTGTAAGCGTGATCCTGTGCTTTCTGTTGCCTTTCATTTTAATTCTCCACCTTGCTCCGACTCTGACCATTCTGTCCTTGGCGTGTTACAGTGTTCTGACGAAGTTCAATGTAAACTCAAGTAACAGTACCTCATCTTTCAATGCCCCTGCCCCCGGAAGTGGGTGGGGGGTGAATTCTGCCCATTGAGTAATTGAGTACAGCCTTCTGGACTCAACACTGAGTTCAACAATTTTAGATCAGAACCTCTGCCCCCATTTTCTTTTGCGTTCCTTTGCTGGTTTTCTTTTCTCTCTCTCATTTCTCTCTTATTTCCTTTACCTTGTGTTCAGACAGCAGCTATCCTGTCATTCGCACTCCTCTGGACATGTCTTTTGTTTAATATTGAATATTGAATTCAACAACTTTAGGACTTGAACTCCCTCCTCCATCCCCACCCCCTTTCTGTTTCTTCCCCCTTCCTTTTGTTTTTTCCAATAAATTATATAGATTTTTCTTTTCCCACCTATTTCCATTATTTTTAAATATTTTTAAATCTTTTACGCTCCCCCCACCCCCACTAGAGCTATACCTTGAGTGCCCTACCATCCATTCTTAATTAGTACATTTGTTTAGATAATATCACCAACTTCAACACCTCTGTGTTCTTTTGTTCTTTTGTCTGTGACATCTTTTGATGATCTGCTCCTATCACTGCTTGCTTGTCCCTACAACCACACCCCCCCCAACTCCACTTCTCTCCCCCCCCCACTCAACCCCCACCCCCCCCCCACCTTAAACCAGCTTATATTCCCTCTCCTTGGATTCACCCAGTTCTGTTGAAGGGTCATGAGGACTCGAAACGTCAACTCTTTTCTTCTCTGCCGATGCTGCCAGACCTGCTGAGTTTTTCCAGGTAATTCTGTTTTTGTTATGTCTTTTGTTTCTTTACTTTGTTTTTTATCCATTCACGGGATGTGGGCTTCGCTGGCTGGGCCAGCATTTATTGCCCGTCCCTAGTTGCCCTCGAGAAGGTGGTGGTGAGCTGCCTTCTTGAACCGCTGCAGTAAAAAGTGTGGGCTATTTTATCACTTCTCTTTGCGAATGCTTGTTTATTGGGCAAGATTTCCCCTTCGTCGGGTGGGTGCAGCGGGTGGGCTCGGTGGGGGGGAGGGGGGGGGGCGGGGTTGGGCCGGGGAGCGGCCTCCAAACGGACCCTGACCACGATTTCATGCTGGTTGGCCAATTAGTGGGCAGCCAGCGAGGAAAGCACACTGGCTGGCTGCTGTGGCGGAATAGGGGGAGAGCGAGCGTGGCAATCTGTGCATGCGCAGGGGGAGCGGGCGCCCACAGTTCTCGGCGGGCGCGGAGCCGCTTCAGGGAGCTGAAGATTTGAACAAAGGAAAAATAAAGCTCTGATAAATGATGGAAACGTGTCCTCACTCACATGCGACTCAGTCATGCGAGCAGGGACATATTGAAAATGACGTTTAAAATTTCGTTCTTAAATTACTGTTGGAAGCCTCGTTCCCCTCCCCCCCCCGCCCCCGTGGATGAGGTTTCCTAAAAAACGCAGGGGCCGCCGCTCTCCTATTCGTCCACCCAGCCCGCCCACCGTAAGGTTGGACGGGCAGCGAAAAAATACAAATTAGTCGCTAGTGCCACGGCCTTAATAGGCCTCTTAACTGTTGGCGCTCACGCTGCCAACTCTCGTGAGCGCCCCCCCCAACCGAAATATCGCTCACGCGCACGATGAGATCGGGAGACACTCACCTGATGTCACCGTGCACTATTTTACTCCTGATCGGGTCGGGCACGCCCCTGCCCCCAGGTGGGGGGGGCGGGGGGGGGGGGGGGGGGTGGGGGTGGGGGTGAATTCTGCCCATTGAGTGCGGGAGAAGAGGCTAAAAATGTGGGAAGGCTGTCGACCACGGGGATGGAGCTTTCAGCTGACCGATGGTGAGTTTGTGGGGGCAGGGAGGTTGGAGGCCAGGGTGGGGGTGAGTGGGGGGGGGTGGTTGCAGGACGCTGGGGGGGTTGGGGTGGGGGGGGGTCCACATGATGAAACTTCCAGGAATATGTCCAGTCAGAGTTGGCAACCTGAGCTGATTGTTGCACTTGAACCTTTAGTGCAGTTAAGCCTACCCTCGACGTGTTTACTTTCATGAATGTAGGGCAGAATTTTGCCCTTGGTGGGGTGTGCGGGCCCCACCGGCTCGGCGGCGGGCGGACAGCAGACCCCCCCGCCACCAAAACGAGGCCCGCCGCCATTTTGAGTGCCCAGCGGCCTTCCCAATGGGAAGCGAGGTGGGGTGGGAATCCCCAGCTGTCAAAGTGCGCTCTTTCACGCACGCGGGTGAAAGAACACACTGATCCCTGAGGCAAGGTCCTGTCTCAGGGAGAACACTGACCGTGTCAAAAACATTAAAAATTGAAACATTAAAAAATTATTAACATGTCCCCCTCATGTGACAATGTCACACAAGATGGGACGTGTTAATAAAGGACACATGCACTTTAGTAATTTTTTATAATACGGACATGTAACTTCGTCCCACCAGCGGATGAAGTTTCATGGATAATCAGGAGCCTGCTGGGGCTCTCGGCCTGCCCGCCAGCCTTAAGGTTGGACGGGCAGGTCTACAATTACTTTAACTAGCCTGTCAATGGCCTCAATTGGCCATTGACAGGTCGGCGGGCGGAGAGCTGATTTCGCTGTCCGCCCGCCTTGCTGAAGATTTAAATGGACCGGGATGAAGTCGGGGATTCCTCCCAACGTCATCCTGAATGTCATTTTCCCCACGGCGAGCAGGCCCCACCCCCAAATTGCCAAGGGGAAACTCCTGGCCATAGTATCTGAAAGCATTGTAGTTTTTAATTAAATAGCGCTAACAGAAAGTGCCTACTGCTTTTAAAACGAAAGAAACATTTAATAGCACCAATTCTCATCCTTGTTTTCAAATCCCTCCCTGTCCTCGCCCCCTGCCTATCTCTTTCAGCCCTACAGCCCTCTAAGATCTCTCTGCTCCTCCATTTCTGGCCTCTTGCACATCCCTGATTCTCACTGCTGCATCATTGGTGATCAGGCCTTCAGCTTTCTGGTCCTGAGCTCTGAAATTCCCTCCCTGATCCTCTCCACCTCTCCACTGGCGTATAAAGGGTTAACAGATGGGCTCTGCTAACGTGTGGCTTGGATAATGATGATGTACCACTGAGATCAGTCAGTCCTGTGTTAGACTCTCTCTTTCTCGAGAGAGAGTGAGAGAGAGAGGTTGGGATGCCATGCCAGTATTGAGCAGCATCAGGCCTTCACAAGAAAAAGAAAAAGCTTCTAGTCAGCTCCTTTCTTTAGGCAAGTAGATCCAGAAGCAGATGTCGTTCTCCTAAGGCAGGGGTGCAGGAGTCCACCATGGACTTTGAGACTATTCTTTAAGCCTTTGACACTTAATCTAGCCTGAAGTAATTGATCAAGGGTCCAGTACAGGAGGCAGCTGAACTTAGAGAATTTTACCAGGCAATATTTTGATTCGACTTCTAGACTTCACATGACTCTATTGGCTGGGTAGGCGCACAGGTAGCAGCTGCACCAACAAGGCCACCCACAGGTGAAAGGGCAGGAAACTCCACACCAGCAGCCATTTTGAGATGCTTGTGTTGTGGTGTGAAAACCCAGCATTAATGCCAGGAGTTCCCAGCAGCAGGTGTGGAATGCTCCCAGTGCAGCAACACTGGATATTTCAAATGCCTCTGCAAATCCAGCCACTTTAATCAAAGTCGAGGACCAGGGTGTATTTATGAAACATACTCCATCCAAGAAATTGGAAACAAGATAAAGACGAAACTGTAGAGTTCTTAGAGGGAGTTGATAATCTCAGTCCAGGTTATTTGATCGGTTACAGTCCAAATTCAAGGCTTTGATTTTTTTTTTACATTCATTCATGGTATGTGGCATCGCTGGCTGGGCCAACATTTATTGCCCATCCCTAGTTGCCCTTGAGAATGTGGTGGTGAGATGCCTTCTTGAAAGAATGAAGTCCATGTGGTGCAGGTCCACCCACAGTGCTGTTAGGAAGGGAGTGCCAGGATTTTGACCCAGTGACAGTAAAGGAACGGCGATATATTTCCAAGCCAGGGTAGTGAGTGACTTGGAGGAGAAATTCCAGGTGGTGGTGTTCCCATCTAACTGCTGCCTTTGTCTTTCTAGTTGGTAGTGGTTGTGCATTACGAAGGTGCTGTCTAAGGAGCCTTGGTGAATTCCTGCAGTGTATCTTGTGGATGGTACACACTGCTGCTACTGTGCGTCGGTGGTGGAAGGAGTGAATGTTTGTGGATGTGGTGTCAATCAAGCGGGCTGCTTTGTCCTGGATGGTGTCAAGCTCCTTGAGTGTTGTGGGAGCTGCACTCATCCAGGCAAGTGGAGAGTATTCCATCATATTCCTGAATTGTGCCTTATATATAGTGGAGAGTCTTTGGGGAGTCAGGAGTTGAGTTACTCATCGCAGGATTCCTAGCCTTTTACCTGCTCTTGTATCCATAGTATTTATAAGGCTAGTCCAGTTCAGTTTCTGGTCAATAGTAACAGCCAGGATATTGATAGTGGGGGATTCAGTGATGGTAATGTCATTGAACATCAATGGGTGATGGTTAGATGCTTCACTGTTGGAGATGGCCATTGCCTGGCACTTGTGTGGCATGAATGTTACTTGCCACTTATAAGCCCAAGCCCGGACATTGCCCAGGTCTTGCTGAATTTGGACATGGACTGCTTCAGAATCTGAGGAGTCGTGAATGGTGCTGAACATTGTGCAATCATCAGCGAACATCCCCACTTCTGACCTTATGATGGAAGGAAGGTCATTGATGAAGCAGTTGAAGATGGTTGGGCTGAGAACACTACCCTGAGGAACTCCTGCAGTGATGTCCTGAAGCCCAGATGACTGACCAACAACCACAACCATCTTCCCTTGTGCTCGGTATGACTCAAACCAGTGGGGAGTTTTCCGCCTGACTCCCATTGACTCCAGTTTTGCTAGGGCTCTTTGATGCCACACTCGGTTAGATGTGGCCTTGAATTCAAGGGCAGTCACTCTCACCTCACGAGTTCAGCTCTTGTTTTTCCATGTTTGAACCAAGACTGTAATGAGGTAAGGAACCGAGTGGTCCTGGCGGAACCCAAACTGGGCATCAGTGAGCAGGTTATTGCTAAGCAAGTGCCACTTCGCAGCACTGTTGATGACCCCTTCCATTACTTTCCTGATGACCGAGAGTAGACTGATGGGCAGTAATTGGCCAGGTTGAATTTGTCCTGCTTTTTGTGTACAGGGCATACCTGGGCAATTTTCCACATAGCAGGGTAGATAGCAGTGTTGTAGCTGTACTGGAACAGCTTGGCTAGGGGCGCGGCAAGTTCTGGAGCACAAGTCTTCAGTACATTCTCTCAGGTCCAACCCTGACATTGTCATCAAACCCGCTGACAAGGGTGGTGCTGTTGTTGTCTGGCGCACTGACCTCTACCACGCGGAGGCTGAGCGTCAACTCGCAGACACTTCCTCCTACCTCTCCCTGGACCATGACCCCACCACTGAACATCAAGCCATTGTTTCCAGGACTGTCACTGACCTCATCTCCTCTGGGGATCTCCCTCCCACAGCTTCCAACCTGATAGTTGCCCAACCTCGGACGGCCCGCTTCTATCTCCTACCCAAAATCCACAAACAGAACTGCCCCGGTAGACCGATCGTCTCAGCTTGCTCCTGCCCCACAGAACTCATTTCTCGTTATCTTGACTCCCTTCTCTCTCCCCTTGTCCAGTCCCTTCCCACCTACATCCGTGATTCCTCTGACACCTTACGTCACATCAACAATTTCCAGTTCCCTGGCCCCTACCGCTTCCTCTTCACCATGGACGTCCAATCCCTCTACACCTCCATCCCCCACCAGGATGGTCTGAGGGCCCTTAGCTTCTTCCTCGAACAGAGGCCCGAACAATCCCCATCCACCACTACTCTCCTCCGTCTGGCTGAACTTGTTCTCACGCTGAACAATTTCTCCTTCAACTCCTCTCACTTCCTCCAAATAAAAGGTGTGGCTATGGGTACCCGCATGGGCCCCAGCTATGCCTGTCTCTTTATGGGGTATGTGGAACATTCCTTGTTGCAGTCCTACTCCGGCCCCCTTCCACAACTCTTTCTCCGGTACATCGATGATTATTTCGGTGCTGCTTCATGCTCTCGTCAGGACTTGGAAAAATTTATTAATTTTGCTTCCAATCTCCACCCCTCCATCATTTTCACGTGGTCCATCTCTGACACTTCCCTTCCCTTCCTTGACCTCTCTGTCTCAATCTCTGGTGATAGACTGTCCACCAATATCCATTACAAACCCACCGACACCCACAGCTATCTCGACTACAGCTCCTCACACCCCACTTCCTGTAAGGACTCCATCCCATTCTCTCAGTTCCTTCGCCTCCGTCGCATCTGTTCCGATGATGCTACATTCAAAAACAGTTCCTCTGACATGTCCTCCTTCTTCCTTAACCGAGGTTTTCCACCCACGGTCGTTGACAGGGCCCTCAACCGTGTCCGGCCCATCTCCCGCGCATCCGCCCTCACTCCTTCTCCTCCCTCCCAGAAACATGATAGGGTCCCCCTTGTCCTCACTTATCACCCCACCAGCCTCCGCATTCAAAGGATCATCCTCCGCCATTTCCGCCAACTCCAGCATGATGCCACTACCAAACACATCTTCCCTTCACCCCCCTTATCGGCATTCCGTAGGGATCGCTCCCTCCGGGACACCCTGGTCCACTCCTCCATCACCCCCTACTCCTCAACCCCCTCCTATGGCACAACCCCTTGCCCACGCAAAAGATGCAACACCTGCCCCTTCACTTCCTCTCTCCTCACCGTCCAAGGACCCAAACACTCCTTTCAAGTGAAGCAGCATTTCACTTGCATTTCCCCCAACTTAGTCTACTGCATTCGTTGCTCCCAATGTGGTCTCCTCTACATTGGAGAGACCAAACGTAAACTGGGCGACCGCTTTGCAGAACACCTGCGGTCTGTCCGCAAGAATGACCCAAACCTCCCTGTCGCTTGCCATTTTAACACTCCACCCTGCTCTCTTGCCCACATGTCTGTCCTTGGCTTGCTGCATTGTTCCAGTGAAGCCCAACGCAAACTGGAGGAACAACACCTCATCTTCCGACTAGGGACTTTACAGCCTTCCGGACTGAATATTGAATTCAACAACTTTAGGTCGTGAGTCCCCTCCCCCATCCCCACCCCCTTTCTGTTTCCCCCTTCTCTTTTTTTTTTCCCAATAAATTATAAAGATTTTCCTTTTCCCACCTATTTCCATTATATAAAATAAAAAAAAAAAAACCCACTAGAGCTATACCTTGAGTGCCCTACCATCCATTCTTAATTAGCACATTCGTTTAGATAATATCACCAACTTTATCTTTAACACCTATGTGTTCTATTGTACTATTGTTGTTGACATCTTTTGATATTCTGCTTCTATCACTGCTTGTTTGTCGCTACAACCACACCAACCCCCTCCACCTCTCTGTCTCTCTATCTCTCCGCCCCCCACACACACACCTTAAACCAGCTTATATTTCAGCTCTTTCCTGGACTCGAACTCAAGTTCTGTCGAAGGGTCATGAGGACTCGAAACGTCAACTCTTTTCTTCTCCGCCGATGCTGCCAGACCTGCTGAGTTTTTCCAGGTAATTCTGTTTTTGTCTTCAGTACTATTGCCGGAATATTGTCAGGGCCATAGCCTTTGCAGTATCCAGTGCTTTCTGCCGTTTCTTGATATCATGTGGAATGAATTGAATTGGCTAAAGACTGGCATCTGTGATGCTGGGGATCTCTGGAGGAGGTCAAGATAGATCATCCACTTGGCACTTCTGGCTGAAGGTTGTAGCAAATGCTTCAGCTTTATCTTTTGCACTGATGTGTTGGGCTCCTCCATCATTGAGAGTGGGGATATTTGTGAAGCCTCCTCCAGTGAGCTGTTTAATTGTTCACCACCATTCATGACTGGATGTGGCAACACTGCAGAGCTTAGATCTGATCTGTTGGTTGTGAGACCGCTTAGCTTTGTCTATCACTTGCCACTTATGCTGTTTGGAATGCAAGTAGTCCTGTATAGTAGCTTCACCAGGGTGACACCTCATTTTTAGGTATGCCTGGTGCTGCTCCTGACATGCTCTCCTGCACTCTTCATTGAACCAAGGTTGATCCCCTGGCTTGATGGTGATGGTAGAGTGGGGGGTATGCTGGGCCACGAGGTTACAGATTGCGGCTGAGTACAATTCTGCTGCTGTTGATGGGCCTCATGGATGCATAGTCTTGAGCTGTTCAAAATCTATCCCATTTAGCACGATGGTGGTGTCACACGACACGATGGATGGTATCCTCAACGTGAAGGCGGGGCTTCATCTCCACAATGACTGTAGCTCAGATGCATTTCCAAGAGAGAGAGAGAGAGATTGGAACACCATGCCTAGGAGCAACATGCCACTCTGTAACGTGCTTAGGTGTAGTACTAATAAACAAGTGTTAAGCAGATACCAGATTATGACTGCAGTCTGTTTACTAACCAAGTACCATGCCTAGAGTCCAAGATTGAAGGACCATCTCAGAACATCCACCTCTCTCTGTTTCTTTACGAGACTCCTTAAAACCTACCTCTGCGACCAAGCTTTTGGTCACCTATCCTGATATCTCTTTATGTTTTCTGATAACACTCCCATGAAGTGCATTGGGATATTTTACTCTGTTAAAGGTCCTACGTAAATGAAAGTTGTTGTAAAATAGAGTCTTAATGTTAAATTTTGAAGCAAAAGGTCAGATACCAAAGCTTTTAAAGGCACATTACATTATTCCACTAATACACAACAGAAATGGCTAATTATAATTGCACTCACAGGAGATTCAATTTGAACCATTTTCCCTTTATGCAAGAAGAAACAGTAATGCTGTTATTGTCAATCCTTCTCATTTTTTGTTTCTTTATACTTTCATGGAATGTGGGTGTCACTGGCAAGGCCAGCATTTGTTGCCCACCCCTAATTGCCCTTGAACTGAGTGGCTCACTAAGCCATATCAGAGGGCAGTTAAGAGTCAACCACATGGCTGTGCGTCCGGGTTCACATGTAGTCCCCACAGGATAAGGACGGCAGATTTTCTTCCCTAAAGGACCTTATTATAAATTGGTCAACGATTTGATAAAGAAACAGAGCTATTTACTCATCTGCAGGCCTGTTGTAAACTGTTCACTAGTTGTTCACTGCTACAGCAACAAAAAGAAGCCTTTGATAACTTAGTAATACTAATTTTTGTTGGGTGCAGGGGTGTTGAAATTTTGTGGTGTTTATTTGTGAGGGATGTCAGTTCCAGCCCAAGGAATTTATGTCTGCATCTGGGATCAGCATCAAGAAACCCTGAGTTGTTTAGAACTCGTCACAGTTTAGCCTCCTCTGCTTTGCTCCAGTGTTATACCCTTCCAAGAAGGAAAAGAGCAGTTCGGACCAGTACTCTTATTTCCCAGTTTTTACTGGTGTTCCATTTTAAGATATACAAGCCTAGTTCAGACCAGTAGTCTTATTTCCCAGTTTTTACTGGTGTTCCATTTTAAGATATACAAGACCAGTTCAGACCAGTAGTCTTATTTCCCAGTTTTTAATGGTGTTCCATTTTGAGGTATACAACACCAATTTGGACTAGTATTCTTATTTGCTAGTTTTTACTGCTTTTTACCTTCTGGAATATCTTCCTTTCCAATTTTCTCCCCTCCTTCCTGGATTCATGTTGGCATTTGGTCCTAACAGACACCCCACTGAAGTTCCGTACTTAAACAGTGAGTGTCTCTGACCGGAATGGCTGATAGATTTACTGGGTAACAATGACCCCATGCCTTGTGACTCATTCAATCAACAACAGACACCTCGAACTGAGTTATGCTCTCCAGCATAACTAGGGAGTTCAGCTCGTTTCCAGATAAAGCAAAGAATGCCTGGGAGTGATTGTAGCTTATTATGTAATTCATGTCTTAAACCCTGAGATTAGAATACATGGGAACTGATGCTTGTCTGCTTGAGGCCTGAGGGTATTGATTTCCCAGATATGCAGACCAATATAGGCCAATGATGTTGGCTATTCAACCGGAGAGTTTTGGGGTGATTAAGGAAGCTATATTGCCGGAAGAGGTTTGAGGGTGTACAAGAAAAACAGGTTTATTAGTCATTATCTCATTGCTGCTTGTGGGAGCTTGCTGTGTGCAAATTGGTTACTGTATTTCCTACTTCATAACAGCGGCTACACTTCAAAAAATATTTAATTACCTACCTTTTTATATATTCTTTCATAGGATGTGGGCATCACTGCCTAGACCAGCATTTATTGCCCATCCTAATTGCCCTTGGTGAGCTGCCTTCTTGATCAACTGCAGTCCATGTGCTGTAGGTACACCCACAGTGCTGTTAGGGAGGGAGTTCCAGGATTTTGATCCAGTGACAGTGAAGGAACGGCGATATACTTCCAAGTCAGGATGGTGTGTGGCTTGGAGGGGAACTTGCAGGCAGAGGAGTTCCTATGTGTCTGTAGCCTTGATACTTCTAGCTGGTGGATATCGCGGATTTGGAAAATGTTGTCGAAGGAGGCTTGGTGAGTTGCTTTGGGATGTTTTGAAGTGCTGAACTGGCAATTTAATGTTACTCTTTCTTTTTTTCACTTTGGGAGGGATAGGCCATGGAAAATCACATAAAAGGATTTTTTTTTTAGTTTGAAGCATTAGGGGCCCAGGAACCTATACAGGTCAATAATGATGAGAGAGCGGGACATAGTGCAAAGGCGCAACATAGTTTTGGATGAACTGAAGTTTATGGAGGGTGGAGGATGGGAGGCTGGCCAAGAGAGTGTTGGAGAAATCGTGTTCATAGAAGTACAAAGAGGGCTTCAGTAGCAGATGGGCTGAGATAGCGGCAGAGGAAAGGGATGCTATGGAGCTAGAAATAAGCAGCCTTTTTGATAAAGAGAATATGGGGCCAGAGGCGAGGAAGCCAAGAAGCAGAAGCATTGATATGATTAACTAGTGCAGACTTATCAAAGCCATCATATGTTACCACTACGTTTAATTCTTCTCTCTCTTTAACAGAGGAAGTTGCAGATGTTAAAAAGACAGATTTGTTTTGGTGGCTTTCCTGATTGAGACTCGAGGTCAGAGTCAAAGGGGATATTTGCTTTGTTCATCTGCCAATCTAAGCCACTGGGTGATGCCTCAAATATCAGACAAGTCCTCTGGTGGATATTGAATGTCATCCTCTCAGTTGTTGAGTTTTAATGAACCCCTTGATTCTGCGGCTCAGACCAGCTGTTTGCTGGCCATTTTCAATTTGTGCCTGGTCTCCAATCCTCACAGCTCATTTACCCATCAACCTTTCGTTGGCTGCAGGCTGCACAAGGAAGATACAGAATACTGCCTGATACCAACCCCCGCACTCCCCACCTCCCACCTTTCCCTTTCCATTGCCTGAAGTAGAGATAACCAAACCTGCATTCTTCACTGAGAACCATTGGGTATTGATCAAAGCTGTGTTTGAAAATTTGCCGTCTATTCTTATTCCGTGACTTATTCCAATGAGCTAAATAACAAGAGCCTGGACGGGGTTTATTCAAGCCTTTTGTCAACCAACTAAACTAATCAGCGGGTCTTGCTTGTATCAGATGTTAGTCTTTAGATTTTCTGGCTCAACAAACTGCACCAGATGTCAGGAAATACAGAGATTTGTTAATATTAGCCCTCACCCAAAACTTTCCAACCATACATCGACTTCATGTAAACAAGCAAAATTAGCTCTGGGACTGTCCAACCATCTCATTCAATTAATTCGTTTCTTCATCAACAACCTTTCAAAACTAATTTAGAGGTTTTTCAGTCTGCCTAGACTGACACTTCCACTGTGGAGTGAATGCATGGATGGTTGGGTTATCAGGGGGAATGGAAGGAGGAGGTATGCTGGCTTCCGCATCCCTGATTATCTTCACCGGTGGCTTTGTTTTTAGCTGTCAAGGCTCTAAGCTTTCGACCTCTCTGCTTCTCTACCTTACTTTCCTCCTTTAAGTCAGTTCTTAAATTTTAGCTCTGTGACCGAGCCTCTTGCCACCTCTCCTAAAATCTCCTCATGTCGCTCAGTGTCAAATTATGTCTGATAATGCTGGTTACGATTGTGGGGTGTTAAAGGCACTATATAAATGCAAGTGGTTGTGTTTGTTGATGTTACATACATAATGCGCATCATAACTTACAAGCTGTGGATGTCATTTGGCCTATTCAAGGATTAGATCATCTGCTTTTTGATGATATTTCCTCCATCCAGAGTCTGATCGCCCTCTTCCAGCTTCTTTACCTGTTGGTAACTGCTGGGGTATAAATAATCCAAACATCATGAACATGGGGCAGGCTTGATGGTCCAGCTTGTCTTTTCCTGCCCGTCATTTTCATATGTTCACATATTTTATAACATGAAATCCAAAAGTGATTGGAAGATAGGAACAGGAGGAGGCCATTCAGCCTTTCTAGCCTGCTCTGCTGTTTAATTGGATCTTGACAGATACGCATCACTATTCCACGTACCCATCCTAGCTCCATGTTCCTTGAGAATTAGATCTAACAGTCTCAACCTTAAAAGTTGCTATTGTGGCAGTGTCTGTTGTGGGGTGCTGGTTACATCTCGATAGGTTTAACGAAGCCTTTGTGGTCTTTAGCAGGTTAATTGTAAGTCTTTATTAACTACTAGGTCTACTTACAAATATATAGTAAAGAGTACAAGCTATATGCTGTTTCCATGCTTAGGTCTGCATGTAGCTCTGTCCAACACCACACTGACCCCTACGTGCTGGTCATAAATTCTGTTACGTCTCTGTGTGGCGGTACTATATTCAGTCCGACATTAACCTTAAATGTGCCAGACTCTTATACTACATCTCCCCCCCCAGTTTTTATCCAATGTATTTTAAGTGATTATCATTTAACTTATATCTTACATTGTTATTGCTATCATACACTTACATTGCTATTACTACATTATCACTGCCCTATATCTCCCCCCTTCAAGTCCTTGAATTCAACAGGCCAGGCAGTCAGGATGCATTATAACCCTTCCATATCTCGTTCGCACTACTGTTGGAGGTGTGGTAGGCCCTGTCACTTCTGGTTCTTCCTGTAGGTTTGGTGGTTGTTCTGATCTGAGTATGTTCCTCGATATTTCTCCCTTGCATAGTGGGGATGGCTAGTCTATGGATGAGGAGGAGACTCCCCCTGTTTCTCCTGACTGTGCCCTCTGTGGTGCCAACCAGGTAGGAGCGACATTGGTCCTCATCCTTTCTAATGATGGTACCTTCTCCTTCAAGGTCTTTAATCCGACCTCCTGTAATTGTGGCAAGTGTCTGGTGCAGTACTTGCTGTTACAGGTGGAAACTTGCTTCTGCTTGTAAGACTGCTCCCTTGTTGAGATGTCCTGCTAATTCGTGGTTACCAAACTTAGTATGAGTTTTTCAGCAGGGTTGGAAGTTGTGTGCGGACTTTCCTGCCGATTAGGAGTTTGGATGGGGACAGGCCGCATTGTAAAGGGATGGACCTGTATATGAGCAGTGCTGTGGGGAAGTCTTCATTCTTTTTTAGGAGGGCTTTTACTATACAGACCCCTCTTTCAGCCTTCCCTTTGACTGTGGGTGTCTCAGAGAGTTGGTGCAGTAATGGAAGCCGGGTGTGGTGATGAATTTGTGAAGTGTGTGAGCGGTACTGTATTCAATCCAACATTAACCCTATATGTGCCAAACCCTTATATTAAAGCATTCACACTCTTTTTGGAGAAGAAATATCTAGATTTCTGCTACCCTTTGTGTGAAAAAGTGCTTCCTGCTTTCTCTCCAAAATGGCCTACATCTAGCTTTCTGCTAAGGTGAGTCTGTATCTCTTTGACAGCATAAAGCTTAATTGTTATAAAGGCACACAAGCTCAGGTCTTAACTGAATTGTCCTATAGTCAGATGCTGCACATAACAAATTTTATTGTGTAGACACTTCCATGGCCTCGTTGGCATCTGTTGTTCCATAAGTGGATCCGATATTCATTATGTTAGGCAGGAGAAAAGGTTGACCAGTTTCCATGTCTGCTATTCATCTCCTGGTAGGACAACTCAGAGGTCCTGGAGTGTGCTAACTCCTTGAGCATACACTCATTACTAAGCCAATGACATCTGTAAAGGCTCGGTCATGTTCATCAGATAGATGACGGCCATATTCCCAGTGGCCTTCTGCACGGTGAATTGGCCATGGGGTGGTGATCTCCTGGACATCCATATCACCACTGCAAGGACACCTGCAAGCGAGATACGAAGATGGCGGATATCAGCACAGATAACTGGGATACAGTCGCCGACAGCCGTGACCTCTGTTCCGAGGGGCATCGGAAGAAGCAAGGGGAGATGGCTGAGAAAACAGAGGCCAGGGGTCTTCTTGGCCCACTGAGTTCACCTGCAGCAAATGCAGCAGACATCAGAGTGGGACTCCTGTGGCAGACCAACAACATAAATGGCAAAAGGCCTGCTTTGTTACAGCCTAGTGGAGGGTAGATTTTGAGTAACCCAGGGGATTCTGGATGTATCGTCAGTGGAGAGAAGGGTAAAGGCTCTGGCAGCATTAAAGGAGTCTGATGTCATTCTGGAGTCTGATGACATTGATTTTAAGCCTCAAAGGTGACTAAAAGACATTAAATTAGGCGTTTTTGAATGCTTTGCTGAAAATAATTCCTGTATTCTTTGAATGAATAAATAAATAAATAATGCAGATACAGAAATAAAAATGAAGTTTGCATTCTTTCAGTTCCTGCCACTCTGTCTTAATAAGCTAGTTTATCTTTCTTTACCTTATTGCTTTCAACCAGAAAATCCTATCTGCACGTTTTGGGAGGGGGTGGGGAGGGGGCGGGGATGGGGTGGGCAGCGGGGGTGGGGGGGGTAGGGGGCGGGGATGGGGTGGGCAGCAGGGGCAGGGGGGGGTGGGGGGGCGCCTTTGTGATTGGTTGGTCTGGCTGTCAGTCAAACACAATTCCAGAATTTACCTCAGAAAGCATCTTTTTGTCTCGGGTGAAAGTCCTACATCATTTTATTTTTGAAAGTAAGAACCTGATAGCAACAAAATGCTGTTATCGAATGTTGCATTTTAGAATTCGATGGCCTCATATATGAAAGCCTTGATTAGATTCCTGCCAATAACTCATTCGCAGTTATCCCTTATTCCAAGCTTTTATTGATAAAACATTGCCCTTTTTTTTTGATGAGAGGAACTAAGTTAATCTTTTCCATATAATTGCTTTAATCCTTTGCTTACTTCAAGGTTTCCCCGAAGTGCTGACACAATAGTCCGAATGCTTGGGGGTTGACCTTTTTGCTTCTTATTTTAAACAGCTTATTCTTTTGTTGTGAGCCTGCGACATGTTGTTATTTTCCAATTTGAGGTGCAGTCTGTAGATATTATTGGGGTCAGAGGATCACATCTGTAGGATGGGACCAGGTGCCCCCATTCCTCTTGGGGACAACCCCCACCCCCCCAGGCCCATGTGTGTCTCTCTCAATGATACAGTCACTAGTGAGACAGAAGCCAATAGACTGCCCAGCACCTGAGCTCTTCACTGTTCTAACGCGAGTGAAGTGTGTTTGCGAATAATTAAACTACTGTATTTGCCAACGATTCAACCCCTTTAGCGTGCAAACAGCTTGTCTGAAAGCAACAACAGACGTCAAGTATACCATGTGTGTCACCTCAAGGTATCAACCCTCTTGCTGTCCTTATTAGTTTACATTTTCAAGAGGCAGTGGGGCTTTCTTAGCTTTAACACTCTCTACTGCAGGTATTAAGAACAGCAGCTAACGTCAAGTGTGTGGTTCTTTCACCATAGGCTGCAATTAGAAATAGGAGCAGCCAGTTCTACCTTGTTCTTGCATCACAGAGATCTGTGTTTCGATGGTTCCCTCAAGCTGTCACTGGACTTATTGGCTCCATTCCTGTCTGGCAAAGAAGAGCAGCAGGTGAACGTGTAAAATTCTGGAGACGAATACTGTGCTGATCACTTAGATTAAAAAAAAAGGACTTGACTTTATATAGCACCCGTTCTAATTTTAGTTCCAAAGTGCTTCACAGCCAATGAAGTACCACTGGTATGTCACCTCTGTTTTAATGTAAGAAATGTGGCAGCCAATTTGTGCACAGCAAGCTTCCACAGACAACAGTGTGATAAGAAGAAGGCCCGTTGTTCACCTTGTGCTGTTGTCTGAGGGACACTGAGGAGAGCTCCCTGGCCCATCTTTGAAATAGTCCCATGGGGCCTTTTATTTCCATTCCGACATAGCCTCAATTTAATGTCTCACCCAAAAGACAGCACCCCTGACAGTGCCACACTGGCAATGCCAGCCTGGCCTTATGTGCCGAAGTCTCTGGAATAGGCCTTGAAAGTCAGGCTTCAGACTTGAAGGCGAGAGTGTTCCCCACTAAACCCTCGACTGCAAATGCAAAGGCAAATCTCCTATAGAAAGGAAATTAAGGGTTGCAGTGTGTCCTTTCTTATGTTCAGTTTTCTCTTCTAATCCATGCCCTTTCCATGGCTGATGGACACCTACTGGTACCACACCCACTGGCCATTCGCCATATGTCAGATTGGGAACTGAGGGCAAAGTCTCTCCTTGGTGCATTTGTAGCGAATATTCTCCTCATTTATTTCAACGACCTAGGTGATTGCTGGCTTGCAAGTGGAAAACCCCAGCCTGAGCACTTTTCGCACAGGCCATCAAAGCTAGGTAAGATTTGTACTTGATTGACATTTGCAAATGGGCACCCTACCCCGCAACCAACCCGCCTCGCATCTCCCCCCCACCCCCCCACCCCGCCTCCCCCCCCCCCCGCCCCAAGCCGGAGCCTATAGATAACCACCAGGAATGCCGCAAGTCAGATTTGGTTCAGCTGTAACACTCCTCCCTCAGAACATGATCGATCTCATCTGCCTCTCCGGTAACTTGAGCACATAACGGGGAATAGTTTTCTTCAATAGAAACGAAAATCAGGGAAGATCAGGGTGGCTGACCCAACATTGTCCTAAGTCAAAATTACATTCAGTTTTGGCCAGCACTCTACTGCAGCCCCGAGGGACTGTCGTAATGTTGGTCGTGCAGCTTTTGGATGATGTGTTAAGCTAAGGATGTGCCTGCCCTCTCAAGTGGATGTAGAAGATCCTGCGGCGCTATTTGAAGAAGAGCAGGGTCAGTGCCTTGGCCCACACTTATCCCTCAATCAATCCAATAAAACAGCTTATCTCATTGTTTTCTTCATTGCCACTGGTGGATGCTTCTGTTAGCAACGTGGTCACCTCATGTTCCTGCATCACAGCAGTGGCAAAATGTCAAAAATACGTCACTGGACTTTGGGTGAAGTTGAGATTGAGAAAAATGCTTTGTAAACTGGAAATTCTTTCCGGCACGAGGGTCAGCACATCCCCACACTCAGCCTTTCTCTTTTCTTCATTTATTCTTTCATGGGATGTGGGCATTGCTGGCTGGGCCGTTTATTGCCCATCCCTAATCACCCTTCAGAAGGTGGTGGTGAGCCGCATTCTCAGCGCCAAACATGAACTAAAGGGACATAATAATCTGCTGAAAGTTTTTCCCTTAGAGGAGCATGAACATTTGATTTTACAATTCTCATCCTTGTTTTCCAACCCCTTCATGGCTTTACCCTTTCCTATTTCTAAAGCATCCCCCAAGCCCCAATAATCCCCCAAGATCACAAAAATGCAGGAAAAACTCAGCAGGTCTGACAACATCTGTGGAGAGAAAGACAGAGTTAACGTTTCGAGTCTGTATGACTCTTCTTCAGAGCTCTGAAGACCTGCTGAGTTTTTCCAGCATTTTCTTTGTTTCAGATTTCCAGCATCCGTAGTATTTTGCCTTAATCCCCCAAGATCTCTATGCTCCTCCGATTCTGATCCCTTCTGCTTCCTGAATTTTTATTGCTCCGCTGTTGGCAGCCTTGCCTTCGGTTGCCTGGGCCCTAAGCTCTGGAATGCCCTCCCTGAACCTCTCCATATCGCTATCGGTTTCTTCTCCTTTAAGAACTGACCTCTTTGCCCGAACCTTTGCCCGGCTGGCCTGATATCGCCTTATGTGATGCGGTGGCAAATTCCTTTTGATGATTGCTCCTGTGAAGCAACTTGGAATGTTTTATTACTTTAGAGACACTATATAAATGCAAGTTGTTGTTGCTTTTGTAGTAAAGAGGCTTTCAAGGCCATTTCACAGGGTCTGTGGCAGTCGTGAGGAATTGCATCAATAATCATGTCTGCATCCAACTGCATTAAACTTTATTTAGAGTGTGGTTCAAATTGGGTGCAACACTGCAACAATTCCAGGCTAAGCATGATAATCATGAGCATCGCCTTGAAACTGTGCAAGAACTTTATTCCTGGATCTGTGTGTGTAATTACTATGGGCTCATGTAAGTTGCTGATGAAGGGATGTTTTATTCTCTTTGGTAGTAGTCCCACTGAAAGATTTTTATAGAACTCTTTCAATTTTTGGAAGCTTGATCAAAATTGTCATATTCAAGGGCTAAAGTGCTGAGTCTAACCTTTAATTTTGATTGTCAGATTCATGGCATTCCCTGTCATTATTGAGAAGCTGTTTTTGATGGGTTGAGCTGAATCTCAGCTCTGGTCTTTGCTCTGTTAGTCCCAAGACTTCCCAGTGGAACGTGTAGCATGAAAACAAGCAAAGAAATTTAATTTGCCTAACTTAAAGATCATGGGTTAGAAATTTATCTCAGCCCAAAATAGGCAGTATTGCCTTGGCCGCCTGTTATATACAGGCCTGCCAATATTCAGTTCCATTGCAGTCAATGAAATTGTCAGCAACTGTCACATCCCTTGAAAGGATTTTTTAAAATAAATGTCAGGTGTTGTATATAACAGGTGGACAATATAGTACCACCCTTAACATGCCACTGCCTAAGATCAATTTCTATCACAAATTTCAACCTGTCTCTCTTCTTGAATTGTTCCTGACACTTTGACAAGCTTCTTAATGCTGTGCTGCCAGTAAATTATGAGGTCATGCTCCCTATGCCCAGCCCAAAGAAACAAAAACAGGACTTGTCACCAAATTTGCTGACAATACAAAGATGGTTAAGAAAGTAAGCTGTGAGGAGGACACAAAGGGATATAGATAGGTTAATTGAGTGGGCTAAAATTTGGCAGATGGAGTATTATGTGTGATACTGTGAGTTTGTCCACTTTGGTGGGAAATATAGAAAAGTAGAATAATATTTAAATGGAGAGAGACCGCAGAATGCTGCAGTACAGGAAGACCTGGGTGTCCTTGTATGTGGATCACAAAAGTTAACATGCAGGACAGGAAGTAGAAAGTGTTACAATCCCAGCTGATGTTAATACTGGACAAGATAAATCCCAGAGTGAACCCTGGCTTGGTAGATCCTAGCTTTTTTTTTTAGAAATTGTGGAGGAAAGTCACTGAACAAATTAGTCGGCTGATGGACATTTAATACAGGGAATAAAATATTTATTAAAACAAGAAAAATGAACTATATTACATCAGGCAAGAAAGTTGGGAAGTTCTTAATATTCAAGTGATTCAGTGATTCAAATTCACACTACAGTAAAGTTCATGAGGGTTACATTCTCACAAAAGGTGAAATAGTGAACAGGGAACATGCTTTTGAATAGGACTCAATTAGGTAGGTTCAAGTCATGTGAGGGCAGTACTGGTTTGGGCAATTATTCTCCAGCAAAATTGTGGTGCAGCACCTGTATAGGACAGACAGGGGGAACCTCTGAGCAATGCAATGGTGAAGATTTAAAATTGAATAGAGCCATTATTGCAGCTCTGGATTCAGCAATTCGGACATTTCCAGGTTAATCCCTTCATTCAGGCTGCACTTCGGCTGAAACCATTCCAGTCTCTGCTCTGTCATGACTGCCATCTCCCTGGTGAAAGAAGAGAAAGGGAGAAGAGACCGTGGATAAACAAACACTGCTCACACGATGGGCAATGCTGTGTACAAAGTACAAAATGCACATAAGTGAAAACGCGAACAAGAAAGTCACAAACGACGGGACTTTACTGTATTCCTTCATTTTTATTTATTTTTATTCATTCACAGGATGTGGGCTTCGCTGGCTGGGCCAGCATTTATTGCCCGTCCCTAATTGCTCTTGAGAAGGTGGTGGTGAGCTTCCTTATTGAACCATTGCAGTCCCTGTGGTGTAGGTACACTCACCGCTGTTAGGAAGGGAGTTCCAGGATTTTGACCCAGCGACAGTGGAGGAACGGCGATATATTTCCAAGTCAGGATGGTGAGTGACTTGGAGGGGAACTTCCAGGTGGTGGTGTTCCCATGTATCTGCTGTCCTTGTCCTTCTAGATGGTGGTGGTCGTGAATTTTGAAGATGCTATCTAAGGAGCCTTGGTGAATTCCTACAGTGCATCTTGTAGATGGTACGCACTGCTGCTACTGTGCGTCAGTGGTGGAGGGAGTAAATGTTTGTGGATGTGGTGCCAATCAAGCAGACTGCTTTGTCCTGGATGGTGTCAAGCTTCTTGAGTGTTGTGGGAGCTGTGCTCATCCAGGCAAGTGGGGAGTATTCCATCACACTCCTGACTTATGCCTTGTAGATGGTGGACAGGCTTTGGGGAGTCAGGAAGCAAGTTACCTGTCACACGATTCCTAGCCCAGCAATATCTTTACATGTGCATAAACCAGTGAGGAGTTATGACTAGCTCGATACAAGGGCTTCTTGCTTTGGACTGGCAGAGTGGCGCAAGGTTTTCTTCCAATGAATTCCTGAGCATTCATGACCTTGTCACCCAACTTGTACCTCTCCTTGAGACACCCAAAAACTGCACTCTAAACTCACTGTTTCTTCAACTGCAGAGCAAACAAATGTGCTCTTAAACACAGCTCCAGTGGCACCTCTGCTAAACTGATCACTTCACTGAGTCCTATAACTGATTATTCAGTTAACTACTGTCCCAATAGCCTTGTAGCTTTTCTTCTCAGAGAGTTTAAAATCCCTGTCCTCTCTCTCTAACACACACTGAACACTGCACAATAAATGACAGGTTTGACCAAAGCAGATTTCATTGATTTCTTAACCCACCCAGACATTTGTCACACTGTGAGCCAACCAATTTCACTGAACCTTCACGCTTCTCACACATTTGAAGATCTCACCTTGGAAATCTTTCCAAAAGTCCCTCCCGCTCAAGCAATTTCAACAATGGCCTACCTCAAGGGCTTCAATCTTGCCTTCCGAGATTCTTTCCCCCTGGATCTCCGAGTACACTCAAGTATCAGCTTCCAAGCACAATTTCAGATCTTTGGCTGTGCCAAGCAGAACACCACTGCTCCAAAGAAGTATCTTTGCCCCAATAGTCCGCAGCACGGAGTCACTAACCTTCGGCTGCCTTCTTGGATCTTAAGGGCTTCTCTCAAGCCCACTTTGCTTCAAGTCCCCAAACAGCCTGTCGTATGGAGAAACCCCAATGCTCTGACCCACTCCACTTCACTGATTTTCAAGTTGCTGTAAATTTTGTTATTTAACTATAAATCGTATACTCTATAAAATCGAAGTGTAATGTAAAAATAAAAATGGTATGTGTAATATTAAAAAGGGACTAAGTTACACCAGCAAACTCACTGCAGCTTCCTTTAACTTGGAGCCTATTTCCCTGCTCCTTTCCTTTAGCTTAATTTAACAGGACCTACTTCTGATCCCTGTCTTTGTCCCCTTACCTGGGACTTCTTTCTGTGGCCTCATCCTGTCCCCCTCCCTGGGACACCTATTTGGTAATGGCACCCCGGTTCAGGTCATCTGACCTGCTTTTTTGCACTATTCCTCTCCTTTCTTCTGCGCAGGGCCGGTCCTTGGCCTGAAGAACGTACAAAAGAACGAACTGCGCATGCGGGGCCAGCTCCCAGCCAGCGCGGGCGCAAAAGGCCTGAGGCTCATCGGGAACTGGAGTTCCTGACCTCTGACTTCAGATGAAGGTGTGTACTTGAGTTTCGTTGCCGAAGGCAAATGAAATATTGTCGCAAGGTGTTTGGCGTATAAAAGTAGGAAGTTTTGCTACAATTGTATAGGGCGTTGGTGAGACCACAAATAGCGTACTGTGTACAGTTTTGGTCTCCTTATTTAAGGAGGGAAATATTTATACTGCAGGCAGTTCAGAGAAGGTTTGCCACTAGGTTGATTCCTGGGATGAAAGGATTGTCATATGAGAAAAGACTGAGAAGTTTGGGCCTCTACTCATTGGGAGTTCAGAAAAATGAGAGGCAATCTTATTGAAACATATAAAATTCAGGGGGTTTGGCAGGGTAGATGCTGAAAGGATGTTTTCCCTTGTGGGGGAATCTAGAAATAAGGGCCACACTTTCAAAATAAGAGGTCGCCCATTTAGGACAAAGGTGAAGAGGAATTTCTTCTCTCAGAAAGTCATTAATCTTGGAACGCCACCACCTGGAAGTTCCCCTCCAAGTCACTCACCATCCTGACTTAGAAATATATCACCATTCCTTCACTGTCACTGGATCAAAATCCTGGAACTCCCTTCCTAACAGCACTGTGGGTGTACCAACACCACATAAACTGCAGCAGTTCAAGAAGGCAGCTCACCACCACCTTCTCAAGGGCAACTAGGGATTGTCAATAAATGTTTTTAAAAATCTTTGAAATTCTCTGCTCCAGAGAGCAGTGGAGACTTGGAAATTTAATTAACTGTAATGGACTTTGGGGTATCCTGAAGTCAAGAAAGTCGCTATATAAATGCAAGTCTTTCTTTATTTTTAGTAGCTGATTTCCCTTGGCATGGTCCTTGGTGGTCCACCATGTTCAGGGGATTGTTGAATCAGGTTTTGCTGGTGCAATTTAATCCCTTTTTAATATTATACAAACCATTTTTATTTTTACATAACATTTTGATTTTATAAAGTTTATGATTTATAGTTAAGTAGCAAAATTTACAGCAACTTGAAAATCAGTGAAGTGGAGTTGGTCAGAGCATTGGAGTTTCTCTATACTACAGGTTGAGGGTTGGGGACAGAAAACTGAGGTGCTATAGCATCAGCACTGGAAGGAGGGTGCAATTACAGTGTGACAAGTTTACATAGGCATTTTTCATCCTAAATGTGGATATGGGAATATGTTATAGATTGTGTTGATTTTAGCAGTTTTAAGTTCATATTACAAAAGTAGAACTAATTCCTGACTTATTATTGTAACATTGATGATTATGTCAGTGCCACAGATCCAGGGAGGCAGTCACGCAAACATTAGGAAAAGGAGTAGGCCGTTCAGCCCCTCAGTTTAAGGGTTGAGGCTCAACAGCACCAAAGAGTTTAATTTCTTCTGGCACATTGTTTGACACACTTGTGCAAAACTCCATTGTGACTATTTCAATACAGTTACAAATCCATTTGTTTTAAATGGATTGACAACTGATCAACTAGTGCACAGAAGAATTGTGGGTAAATGTATTAAGAAGGGTGCTACCAAAGAAAAGAAATGAAACTCCTTGACTATCATGAAGGCTATTGCCAAATTCCACCTCGGGAATGCAGCGTTCAGTTAATTCTTGGCTCAGTGTTTTCACCCGCTTTTGTTTACCAAAGCGTATGATTAAAACAGACAGCAGGGTGCAGATTGGCAGATCACCATGGCTGTCTCTATCTGCTTCCCATTCTGAGCCAAATGTTAAAACTTGCTGGGTTGATCGGTTGAAAGGTTACTGGGACTTGAGCATGCCCACAGCACTGGGAATGGCACTGTCAACCTGCTGCTGCTGGAAGGGTTTCTTTAAACCTGAGGCAGACTCACAGTTGTGCTTGCATTAGGCACACGCTGCTCACTTATTTTCTATTAATAAGGCTGACTGTGCGGACTCTCACTAAACATTCGGTCACATTGTTGTATTTGCGTGTGTTATCGGGGCCACAAATCAGGCAATCATTGATAGTAATATTGTCAGCTGTCTCTCAGTGGGAAGCACTTGGGGCTCTGAGTCAGAAGGTTGTGGGTTCAAGTCCCATTCCAGAGACTTGAGCACGAAAATCTAGGCTGGCACCCCATTGCAGAACTGAGTGTGTGTTGCACTGTCTGAGGTGTTATCTTTTGGATGCAACATAAAATTGGGGCTTTCTGCGTTCTTAGGCAGGGGTTAAAGATCCTACGGCACTATTTTGAAGGAAAGCGGGAAGGTTATCTTTGGGGCCCTGACCAATGTTTATCCCTCAATCAACATCACTAAAACAGATTAACTGGTCATCATCACATTGATATTTGTGGGCCCTTGCTGTGCACAAATTAACTGTCACATTTTCCACATTCCAACACTGTACAAGGGTACAACACTTCATTGGCTGTAATGCACTTTGGGAAGTGCCGAGGTCATCGTAGGCACTTTATAAATGCAATTTTCCTCTCTTCCAAACCGTCCAGTTTCAAAATTCTCATCTTTGTTTCCAATCCCTCCATGGCCTTACCCCTCTCTATCTCTGTAATCTGACCCAGCCCCATTATTCTCTGGCCTCATGAGCATTCCCGATTTTAATCACTCCACCATTGTTGGCTATGCTGCCTGGACCCTCCATTCTGGAATTCTTTCTCTAATCCTCTCTGCATCTCTACCTCCCTTTCCTCGTTTAAATCACCACATAAAAGTTACCTTTGGCCAAACTTCTGTTCATCTGCCCTAACATCCCTTTACGTGACTCAATGTCAAACTTTGCTTTATAATGCCCCTGTGGAGCACCGTGGGACATTGTATTCCATTGAAGTTGCTACATAAATATAAATTGTTCCTGTTGCTGTTTAGCATTGAGGAAAGGATGTTAACTCTTTCAAAATAACAACAGCAAATTTATAGTCCCAACATCACAAGTTTACAGAGAAGATGGTGCTTTAAGTCTTCTCAATTATCCCCCATAATTCCCTAACTTCTGGATAACGGAGACTCTGTGAGGGTGAAATCCGTCTTTAGCTGCAGCTGCAGTTGGCGTTTCGCTTTTCACTTTGCCTGATATCCTTTTCTGTCGATCAGACGGGCTATAAAACTGGGCTCGTGATTTGCAATCATCCATTTAGGAGTACCAATTTCTTCACCACCACCACCACCTTCCCCCCCCCCCCCCCAATACTCCAGCTAGCAGTTGTGCCCCAGGCCTGAGTGATTCCTTTCAGTCCCAACATTAATCAGGGGGCCCAGCCACAGACCTGAGTGCCTGAGGAGGTTTCCACTTACAACCTGCTGCCAACCGACTGCCTTTAAAACCAAAGCAAAGTCTGGCTGTTTCAACACAATCGCATCAATCAGCACTGGCGAAAATTAGCAGCTAAACTTTCCTAGTTGATCAGGGATAATTGGAGTATAAACAATGTACTGGATCTGAATTTGCAGCTTTCTTTTTGAAGTGCTAACTAAAAAGAAAAAGATGTGTGGGTTTTGACAAGTTTTGATATGCTGATGGCGTTAAAGGAATTAAACAAGAAGCAACAATTTCCATCTTTCATCACTTTTGAATATATATATACATATATATGTATATACAGAATTGAGCAGCACTGAAGGATAGCATTCTGCCAACATGCCTGTGCTAACCTTGTACAAAATCTATCTAATGGAGGGGTGCCCTAATTGAGGTCTTTGAAATGATGAAGGGGTTTGTTAGGTAGACACAGAGAAGATGTTTCCAATTGTTGGAAGTTCATAACTGCTGAATGTAAATATAAAATAGTTACAGATACACCTAATAAAAGATTCAGAGAACATCCTTTGTTGTGAGATGCTGTGTGTAATTCGGCAGGTCTCATGAAGAGTTTCTGAGTCTTGTATAGTTTAACAGTAAGTGTTTATTAACTACTCATAACGATGCACATCTAATCCAGTATAAGCTCTATGCTAGGAGTTGTCTCCATGCTTGCTTCAACACATGTCTCTGTCCAGTACAAGACTGCCCTCTAGACTCAGGTCATGTGTTCCTTTACATCACAATGTGGGCAGTACTGTACCCAGTCCCACGTTAACCCTTTCTATGCCAGACCCTTATACTACATTCTTTACCCAGAGAATCGTTAGAATAAGGAACTGACTGCCACATGGATAATTTGAGAGAAATAACATAGATACATTTAAGGGAAAGCTAAATAAATACAAGAGCGAGAAAGAAATAGAAGGGTGTGCTGATCAAGGTGGATGTGGTGAAGCTTATGTGAAGCATAGACCAGCATAGATCAGTTGGGCAGAATGGTCTGTTTCTGTGCTGCAAGTTCTTTGCAATACTATCCAATTCCCCTGCTCATTTCCCATGTCATTTTTGGATTTTTCGTTTTCAAATATTGACCCACCTCAATTTTAAAACTATCGTAAATTCTGCTTTTGTCATGTTTCGGATCAGGCATTCCATGTCCTAACAATCCGAACTGGGGGGAGCAATTCACCTAAGCTGTCCCTTCTAGTTCTTTGGAAATCAATTATCAACTTGACTTATTTCAGGAGGAAGAACATTTACTGGAACCTGGTCACTGGAAAAGTTTATTTGTACAAAATGCACTGGTTATCTCCTGACACACAGGCATGGCTGTAGTTCAATGATCTCACCAGGCCAAACACTAGGAGAAGCCACCAGATGCCCCCATTAATGTGATGTACTATGAATGGCACCATCTCCTGCACCATCGTATTGCCCTAAAGTGCTTTCATACCTTCGTAAGAATTGCATTACACAGTGGGGTGCTACAGACACAGCCCTAGCCTTCACCTGAAAGTTCCTTCACTCATATCCTCACCATGCATTCAACAACAACAACAACTTGCATTCCTATAGCACATTTAATGGAGTAAAACGTCCCAAAGTACTTCACAGGGACGGCATCAAACAAAATGTGATGTCAAGCCACAAGAGGTATTAGGACAGATGCCTAAATACTTGGTCAAAAAGGAAAGTTCTAAGGAGCGTCAAAGGGGGACAGAGAGGTGCAGAGGTTTAGGGGAGGAGCTCCAGAGTTTAGGAACTAGATAGCTGAAGGCACAGTGGAGCGATTAAAATCGGGAATGTGCAAGAGGTCAGATTGGAGGAATGCAGGGATCTCAAAGAGATGTGGGGCTGAAGCAGGTTAGAGTTAGGGAGGGGGCAAGGAAATAGAGGGATTTGAAAACAAGATTGAAGATGTTGAAATCCAGGCATTGGGGCACCAGGAACCAACGTGGGTCAGTAACCTCAGGGGCGATGGGTGACCGAGACTTGATGCGAGTTAGCAAATGGGCAGCAGGTTTTTAGATGAGCTCAAGTTGATGGACGGTGGAATATGGGAGGACGGCACTGGAATAGTCAAGTCTAGGGGCAGAATGGTCCCAGGTTTGCACTAAGTGCAGTAGCAGCCGGCTAAAACAACCTTTTACCCATCAGCTGCAATGGGGGCTTTTCATGCTGTATCGTCCCAAACCTGCCGCATTAATTATGCCACTTTCATGGTGGGCGGGAACTCATTCGCCTGCTACACCATCACCGCACCGCTTTATCACACCAGGCACCACATTCAAGTACAACAGTGCTTTTTTTTTCATTCATTCATTCAGGGATGTGGGCTTCGCTGGCTGGGCCAGCATTTATTGCCCATCCCTAGTTGCCCTTGAGAAGGTGGTGGTGAGCTGCCTTCTTGAACCGCTGCAGTCCCTGTGGTGTAGGTGTACCCACAGTGCTGTTAGGGACGGAATTCCAGGATTTTGAACCAGTGACAGTGAAGGAACAGCGATAAAGTTCCCAGTCAGGATGGTGGAGGGGAACTTCCAGGTGGGGGTGTTCCCATCTACCTGCTACCCTTGCCCTTCCAGGTGGTAGTGGTCGAGGATTCGGAAGGTGCTGTCTTAGGAGCCTTGGTGAATTCCTGCAGCGCATCTTGTAGATGGTACACACTGCTGCTACTGTGCCTTGTGGTGGAGGGAGTGACTGTTTGTGGATGTGGTACCAATCAAGCGGGCTGCTTTGTCCTGGATGGTGTCCAGCTTCTTGAGTGTTGTCGGAGCTGCATTCATCCAGGCAAGTGGAGAGTATTCCATCACACTCCTGACTTGTGCCTTGTAGGTGGTGGACAGGCTTTGGGGAGTCAAGAGGCGAGTTACTCATCACAGGATTCCTAGCCTCTGACCTGCTTGTATGGCGAGTCCAGTTCAGTTTCCGGTCAATGGTAACCCCCAGGATCTTGATAGTGGGATATTCAGTGACAATAATTCCATTGAACATCAAGGGGCAATGGTTGGATTCCCTTTTGTTGGAGATGGTCATTGCCTGACACTTGTGTGGCGTGAATGTTACTTGCCACTTGTCAGCCCAAGCCTGGATATTGTCCAGGTCTTGCTGCATTTGGACACGGACTGCTTCAGTATCTGAGGAGTCACGAATGGTGCTGAACATTGCGCAATCATCAGCGAACATCCCCACTTCTGACCTTATGATGGAAGGAAGGTCACTGATGAAGCAACTGAAGATGGTTGGGCCCAGGACACTACCTTGAGGAACTCCTGCAGTGATGTTCTGGAGCTGAGATGACTGACCTCCAACAACCACAACCATCTTCCTTTGTGCTAGGTATGACTCCAACCAGCAAAGAGTTTTCCCTCTGATTCCCATTGACTCCAGTTTGCTAGGGCCCCTTGATGCCACACTCGATCAAATGCTGCCTTGATGTCCATGTTTGAACCAAGGCTGTAATGAGGTCAGGAGCTGAGTGGCCCTGGTGGAACACAAACTGGGCATCAGTGAGTAGGTTATTGCTAAGCAAACCCCGCTCGCTCGTGCTGTTGATGACCCCTTCCACTACTTTACTGATGATCGAGAGTAGACTGATGGTACAGTAATTGGCCAGGTTGGATTTGTCCTGCTTTTTGTGTTAGGTCATACGTGGGCAATTTTTCACATAGCCGGGTAGATGCCAGGGTTGTAGCTTTACTGTAACAGCTTGGCAAGGGGTGCGGCAAGTTCTGGAGCACAAATCTTCTGTACTATTGCTTGAATATTGTCAGGGCCCATAGCCTTTGCAGTATCCAGTGCCTTCAGGCATTTCTTGAAATCGCGTGGCTGAATCAAATCGGCTGAAGACTCGCATCTGTGATGCTGGGGTCCTCCGGAGGAGGCCGAGATGGATCTACCACCTGGTATTTCTAGCTGAAGATTGTAGCAAATGCTTCAGCCTTATCTTTGCACTGATGTGTGGGTTCCCCCATCATTGAGGATGGGGATATTTGTGGAGCCTCCTCACCTGGTGAGTTGTTTAATTGTCCACCACCATTCACAACTGGATGTTGCAGGACTGCAGAGCTTAGATTTGATCCTTTGCTTGTGGGATCACTTAGCTCTGTCTATCGCTTGCTGCTTATGCTGTTTGGCACGCAAGTAGTCCTGTGTTATAGCTTCACCAGGTTGACACCTGATTTTTAGGTACGCCTGGTGCTGCTCCTGGCATACCCACTCTTCACTGAACCAGGGTTGATCCATTGGCTTGATGAGAATGGTAGGGTGGGGGATATGCTGAGCCATGAGATTACAGGTTGTGTTCGAGTACAATTCTGCTGCTGATGATGGTCCACAACACCTCATGGATGCCCAGTCTTGAGTTGCTAGTTTGGTTTGAAATCTATCCCATTTAGCACGGTGGTAGTGCCACACAGCACGATGGAGGGTATCCTCAATGTGAAGGCGGGACTTCGGCTGTACAACAACTGTGCGGTGGCCATTCCTACCGATACTGTCATGGTCCAATGCATCTGCGGCAGGCAGGTTGGTGAGGATGAGGTCAAGAATGTTTTTCCCTCTTGTTGGTTCCCTCACCACCTGCCACAGACCCAGTCTAGCAGCTATGTCATTTAGGACTCGGCCAGATTGGTCTGTAGTGATGCTACTGAGCCACTCTTGGTGATGGACATTGAAGCCCCCCACCTTCTGTGCCCTTGCCACCCTCAGTGCTTCCTCCAAGTGATGTTCAACATGGAGGAGCACTGATTCATCAGCTGAGAGAGGGTGGTACATGGTTAATCAGCAGGATGCTTCCTTGCCCATGTTTGACCTGATGCCATGAAGCTTTGCGGGATCCGGAGTCGATGTTGAGGACTCCCAGGGCAACTCCCTCCCAACTGTGTACCGCTGTGCCACCATCTCTGCTGGGTCTGTCCTGCCGGTGGGACAGGACATAACCAAGGATGGTGAGGGTAGTGTCTGGGACATTTTCTGTCAGATATGATTCCATGAGGATGACTGTCAGGCTGTTGCTTGACTGCACTATGAGGCAGCTCTCCCAATTTTGGCTCAAGCCCCCAGATGTTAATAAGGAGGACTATGCAGGGTTGACAAGGCTGAGTTTGCCGGTGTTGTTTCTGATGACTAGGTCGGTGCCAGTCGGATTCCTGTTTTGAGACTTTGTCATGGTTTGTTACAACTGATTGGCTTGCTAGGCTATTTCGGAGGGCATTGCTGGAGGCCTGGAGACACATATAGGCCAGACCAGGTAAGGATGGCAGATTTCCTTCCCTAAAGTGCATTGGTGAAACAGATGGGATTTTTTTTACAACATTCGACAATGGTTTCATGGTTATCATTAAACTTTTAATTCCAGATTTTTATTGAATTCAGATTCCATCAACTGCAGCGGTGGGATTTGGACTCGGGTCCCCAGAGCATTACTCAGTGTCTCTCGACTGCTACACCGGCAACAATATCACCAAGCCATCGCCTCCCTATACATCAGTTCAGCCCAGGACTGCAGCAAAGATGACATGGCCCCAAAAGACAAGAAGGCTGCAGTCGTCGAGCACCTTTTGCACACCATGGAGGCCCACTGTTATGTCCTCTACCCTTGCTCTGGCCACAGAAAGGGCAGCTACATTATCACTTGCAGTGGTGATCAGTGCCAATGTTGCACAGAAGAGGTCGGCCATCCAAATGCAGATAGAGGATGAATGATCTCATCTGTGCAGCCAGGGTATGGCAACCATCTCATCACTCTAAACTCACACACTCAGTCCCATCACACATTCACTGGCACCTCACTCACTGCCAGCTCAAGGGACATCACCACCCATTCTCACACAAATACCCTCATGAGTCCATCTGGCCTCATCTTCTCTGGAAGCTGCCTCCTCAGCCCTCACCATCTTGAGGCCACTTGCACAGATCAACATGTGCCCCCCACACACACCCTGGGATACCCCTGTTCCCCTGTACAGCTTTCATCCTGCAGCCCCTTCTCTTGCCTGAGGCCACAACTCCCCCTTTCCCAAACAAGACCTTTCCCTGCAGCCATTGAAAAGCTTCCCACATGTGGCTGGTCTGGTAGATAGAGACCTGCCTGTGACCCCCCCCTAAAAGTGATGTGGTGCTGTTTGTGAGGCCTGGCGCTGATGACTGCAAGCACTGATTGAAGCAAGGGAGGCAAACAAACCTTCAAGCCAAGCAAAGTGCAGCCCGCCAAGCGCACGCCTTATATATGTTTGTCATGAATGGGGAAAGAAGTGGCAGATGGAATACAATGTGGGGAAGTGTGAGGTCATGCACTTTGGTGGGAAGAATAGAGGCATAGACTATTTTCTAAATGGGGAGGGAATTCAGAAGTCTGGAGTGCAAAGGGACTTGGGAGTCCTAGTCCAGATTCTCTTAAGGTTAACTTGCAGGTTGAGTCAGTAGTTAGGAAGGCAAATACAATGTTGGCATTTATTTCAAGGGGACTAGAATATAAAAGCAGGGATGTGCTGCTGAGGCTTTATAAGGCTCTGGTCAGACCACATTTAGGATATTGTGAGCAATTTTGGGCCCCGTATCTCAGGAAGGATGTTCTGGCCCTGGAGAGGGTCCAGAGGAGGTTCACGAGAATGATCCCAGGAATGAAAGATTTAACATATGAGGAACATTTGAGGACTCTGGGTCTATACTCGATGGAGTTTAGAAGGATGAGGGGGGATTTGATTGAAACTTACAGAATACTGGAAGGCCTGGATAGAGTGGATGTGGGGAAGATGTTTCCATTAGTAGGAGAGACTAGGACCCGAGGGCACAGCCTCAGAGTAAAGGGAAGAACAGAGATGAGGCGAATCTTCTTTAGCCAGTGAGTGGTGAATATATGGAATTCATTGCCACAGAAGGCTGTGGAGGCCAGGTCATTGAGTGTATTTAAGACCGAGATAGATAGGTTCTTGATTGGTAAGGGGTTCAAAGGTTACGGGGAGAAGGCGGGAGAATGGGGTTGAGAAACTTACCATCCATGATTGAATGGTGGAGCAGTCTCGATGGGCCGAATAGCCTAATTTCTGCTCCTTTGTCTTATGATCAACGTGTTTTCCCAACAATGTGGGACGATTCAGCGGAGGGGGAAGAAGGTGCTCAATGGAAGGAAGCTAAATGAGTGTTAAGAAGAAAGCCAAAGATGGAATTCAAAAAGAAAATCTTACATTTATATCATAACTTTCATGATCTCAGGATGTCCCAAAGCGCTTTACAATGATAAAGTACTTTGAAGTGTAATCACTCTTGTAATGTAGGAAACAGTGCCAATTGGCAGGATCTTGCTGTACCATCGGGGGGTCTCACTTGCCAACGGGGGAACTGACGAGAGACCTGTGCTGCCTCTTTTCAGGAAGGCCCGTCTAACCACAAGCCAATCAGGCAGCGGCGAGGCAAGCGCCAGGCCTTCTCTGGAATCAAGACCCGAAGCACCACCTAGTGAGAGCTGCTGGCCAATCAGCAGTGGACTGAGGAGGCCGTGGACCCCTGGTGCCACAAGAAGGTTCCGCCTATTGGCTCTGTGTTTCCTACATTACAACAATGATTATACTTCCAATGCACTTCATTGGCTGTAAAGCACTTTGGGATACCCTGAGATCATGAAAGGAGTCCCAGGATCACAGAGGACCCAGGCTCCAGATAAAGTAAGTAAAGCGGGGGCTGAGTTTGTGCGTTTGGGGGTTATAGAGAGACCGGCAGGGGGGTCAGAAGCAAGCGGCTGGCTCTCGGGGGACTCCCCCTCTTCCTGATGTCCAATACCTTGATCAGGAACTGATTGCCTTTGACTTAGAGACACCCTCCATGTGACAAGCGGCCCACAAGGATTATCTGTCATGCACGTCACATGGCAACAGGCCCGCTTACATCTGGATAATTCCTAGTGCCAGTGCAATGAGGCCCTTAAGCCATCATTAATTAACCACTTATGGGTGGGAATGTTGATCATGGCTTTTCCTATCCAGAGCTTAATTCTGGTGGAGGCAGAGAGACGGCGGGACTTAGGTACATCGCCACCCCAACCAAATTAATGCTCTTCCCAGCTCCAAGCTTGAGCACCACCAATGAGAGCAGAAAATTCCACCCAAGTTGTGTGCAGCACACTCCCACAAACCACTGTATGGTAATGACCGGCTACTCTGCTTTTGGGAAGTGGATCGAAGGATAAATATTGGATAGGACACCAAGGACAATTTCTGTTTATCTTTAACATAACGGCATAGGATATTTTGCATCCACTTGAGAGAGTAAACAGGACCATAGTTTAACGTCTCATCCGAAAGACAGCACCTCTGACAGTGCAGCACTCCCTCAGCATTGTCCTAGAATGACAGCCTGGAAATTTGGGCTCAAGTCTCTGGAGTGGGGATATGAACCTACAACCTTATGGCTCAGAGTTGAGAGTGCCACCCATTGAGCCACAGCTGACACTCAATTCAGTTGATCTAGACCACAATGATCTCTTCTAAAATCTACTTAACTGTAGCTCATCTGGGCTGGTTCAGGAAATCTGTATAATGATGTATTTGCCCTCTCACAGTTTCACTGCAGGGAACCTAGGTAAACCAGAAAGAAGGAGTGCTTTATCTATCTAATCCAACTGCCAGCATCAAGGGGATTTTTTTTTTGGACAACCTCGTAAAACAGTAAGAAATTTGTGGCAATGCGTTTTGCATCTGTGAAGATTTCAACCATCATAAATCCACACTGTGACACACTGGTGCTGAATCAGCCAGTCTGCAGGCTAATGCACAATAAAGCAGAATGAAATGGGAAGCGTCTGTCAAGGAAGCCCCTGGTATGAATCATACAAATGAGCTTCCTTGCAATATGACACCCAGGTTAGCAAAAGGCTTTTCTTGCAAGTTAGAAGAGGTATTGTTAAGTGTGTCTATTCATAAAAAGGTGGGTTATCCCTCTGAGTTTAAAAGCACTATACAGAGGGCCAATCTGAAATCTTGTGTGATCTTTTCCATCAATCACTGGAATTCGAGTATTTTTTAAAAAGTTATCAGTCTCCAAGGGGATCATAGCTAGCATGAATTGATGATGATGCTCTTCATTTTAGGTCATTGATATATTTCCAATGTTAAAATCACCAAAAAGTGTAAATCTTCAATTTTAGATTTAAGAAATATCCAGATCCAGACTTTGAATTGAAATTCCAAATATCTTTTAAATCAAGAATTTGGATTCCTTCACTGTCTTGAAAATTCTCCAATTTATCATTGTTTCCTGATCCCCTACAAAAATAGGGACCACAGTAGGTGATCCAAATCATCTGAGATTTGATGGAGTGAATTAGGAAATACAATAGAATCGTGATGAGTCAAACCAAGGTGGCACAAATTTCCGCTAATGTCGAAGTTATCAACCATTATAACAAAAACTATAGAACAATGCCCGTGATTAGCCAAAATTCTGCAGTGATCGATCCGGGTTAGCCAAACTTTTGTTTGGCATCAGCAAAAAAAGCAATGCTGAGATCAGGGGTCATGTGACTGCACCGATCATTCAGAGCAGAGTGGTTGGACCTAAGTGCTCTCAAACTTCTCTGTAAAGCAACTTGCAAAGCGTTGAATGGCTGCCTATCCTGACTGGGAAGAAGCTTTGCTAATGTGGTTCAAGGTAGTTCGAGCAGAGAACATCCAAACCCTACAGGAATGGGGAGTCTCCATAGGGAAGGAGCTGGGACACCTTGAGTTTACCTGCAGCAACAGATGGTTAGACCAATTCAAGACAAGGTGCAACATTGTCTTCTGCACGGTATGTGGTCAGGGTGTGGTGGCTTCAGCACCAATGACAGGATGGCTCCAAAATGGTCTCTTCCACGTCTTGAATGAGCCTACACAAAGAGACATTTTTAACGCAGTGGGAACCGGACTGTTTTACTGTCTTCTGCCAGGCTGCTCTTTGATGTGTTACAATCCCAGTTGATGTTAATAAGTCAGATCCCAGAGTGAAATCTGGCTTGATAGATCCTAACTTTTTTTAGAAACCGTGGAGATAAGTTACTGAATAAATTCACAGGAGTCTGCTGATGAACTTTTAGCACAAGGAATAAAACATTTATTAAACAAGAAAAATGACTTATATTACACCAGACAAAAAGATTGGAAAGATCCTAATACAAACACAAGAAAATGATTCAAATGTTTGCGATTCCTTCACTCCAGCTCCCTCTTTATAGAAACATAAACATTCAGAAGAATAAAATAATTCACCATATCCATCTTATACTCTAATATCCAAGGTAAGCATGCAGTACATGTAAACCAATTGGCAAGCTGCAGACGAACACACCACAATCCAAAGTAAATGACAGATGTGACCTAAACAGATTCTATGGATTTCTCAACAACCCATCCAAACGCTTGTTACACCGTGAGCCAACCAGTCTCACTGAAACTCTGTCTCTCTCACGAGGGGTTCCAATCTCCATGTTTGAAGAACCCGCCTTGGAATTCTCTCCAAAAGTCACTCCCACTTGAACAGTGTCAACAAGACTCCACCTCCAGAGTTTCAATATCGCCTTCTGAGATTCATATCCTCTGGATCTCCACGAAGACTCAAGTTTCACCTTCCAAGCACACTTTCAGACCTTTGGCTGTACCAAGCAGCTCCAAAAGGGTACCTTTCTGCTTATGGCCCACAGCATGGAGTCACCAACCTTTGGCTGCCCTCTTGGATCTTCAAGGCTTCTCTTGAGCCCTCTGCGACTCAAACCTGTTTCTCACAGCTATCTCTCTTTAATTCGGAGCCTATTGCTCTGCTCCTTTTTCTTTAGCAGGATCTGTTTCTGATCTCTGTCCTTGCCCCTTACCTGGGGCATTCTTCTGGGATCTGTTTCTATCCCACTCCCTGGTTTGGGACCTTCTCTCTGTTCCCTCTGCCTGTGTCCTGCTCCCTGGGACCCTACTCTGCCATGGCACTTCTCTTCAGGTCACCGGACCTGGAGTCACACGTTATTTCACTTTCCTCCTTCTTACCCTCTAGCGCAAGTGCACAAGGCCGGTTCCAAAACACCAACGGCCCTTTCCTGGCCAGAGCGTGCACAGAAGTCCCGAGGCCCACTGAGAATGGTAGTTCCTAATTTAAGCTTAAGTTTTTTTTTCATTTTTGTTTGTTTCCTCGCAGATGTTTAAGGGACCCAAGCGTAATGGCGGAAAGCGGAGCAAGGAACACGCCACTGCCTTGGTCTGCGCCAACATAGATGGCAGTGAAAATCTGCCCCTTCTCGTGTTAGGGTAGCACAAGCAGCCATGACGCTTTGCGAAAGTCTAGACGCTATCCACACACGGTATGACGCAAATCAACCACCTGGAAGACCTCCCACATTTTTGAGACATCAAAGGAAGATTGCCATCATTGTAAATAACTGCCCTGCACCCACACAGCTCGCCATCGCTGTCCTGAAACCACGACAAGCTGATGTTCTTGCCTCCCAACATCAAGGCCCAGCTCCAGCAAACAGACCAGGGGGTGATCAGGAACTGGAAAACCTATTACCGACGCCAGCTGATCTCTCAGCTTATCGAGAATGTTATAGTTTACTGCAAGGGGAATTGAACACAAAAACAGGGAGGTTATGCTTCAGCACTAGTGAGACCAAATATGGAGCACCATGTACAGAATTGGTCTCCTTATTTAAGGATGAATGTAACTGTGTTGGAAGCAGTTCAGAGAAGGTTTACCAGACTAATACCTGGAATGGGTGGGTTGTCTTATGAGGAAAGGTTGGACAGGCTAGGCTTGTATCTGCTGGAGTTTAGAAGTATGAAGCAGCTTGATTGAAACATATAAGATCCTGAGGGATCTTGACAGGGTGGATGTGGAGAGGTTGTTTCCTCTTGTGGGAGAACCTAAAACTAGGGGTCACTCTTTAAAAATAAAGGGTCCCCCATTTGAAATAGAGATGAGGTGAAATGTTTTCTCTCAGGGGTCTGTGAGCCTTTGGAACTCACTTCCTGAAAAGGCAGTGAAAGCAGAGTCGTGGAATATTTTTAAGGCAGAGGTGGATAGATTCTTGATTATCAAGGGGGTGAAAGGTTATCGGTGGTAGGCGGGATGCAGATTTGAAGTTACTATAAGATCAGCCATGATCTTGTTAAATGGCAGAGCAGGCCCAAGAAGCCAAATGGCCTACTCCTCCTTGTTTGTAAGTTTGAAATCATTGATAAAAAGCAGGACTACAATCCCACTGTACTAGGGACCATACTGATGCTGAAAAAGGCGTGGAAGATGGAGAAGGAAGCCACAGTCGCAGACTGCTTCAACCATGCTGGATTCAAATAGGTTACAGCTGCACAAGACAATGAGAACAAGGAGGGACAGGGTGGTGCCAACCAACCTGATGACAGGGCATCTTTCGCTCACTTGCAGGAGGCCGGTATGGAGGTTCTTGGCAGAGGCAAATATGGAAACTTACACGGAGGTGAACAATGTCATACAGTGCACAACGGAACTGACAGATAACACCATCCTAAAAAATCCCAATAAATGCCCACCTGTTCACCTGGCTGTTTCCACTGCCGATGTCATGAAGGATACGGAGATGCTCCGGGGTTTTGGCACTGCAGAACAAAAACATCCAAAAACATGTTTGACTGCATTGATGATGAGACTGCACACACCAGAAAACAGCACACTAAGCAGAAAAAATCAGAGCTTTTCCGGCACTAAATCCAGGCCTTTTTCAAAGCCAACACAACGTAAACTATGAGCAGATGGAATAAGGATTTTTTTTTTTACTCTTTTACTGTCTGTTTCTTTTTATTTTGCATTTGAATCTGAAAACCAGAAAGTATCACATTGAAATGTTTTGTGGGCATATTGGGTTTCACAGAGATGCATTCATGTGGCAAATTGGGCCTTCTCAGCTATCAAGAAGCTCTGCTTAACCCAAATTTCAAAGCAGCTCTCCTGGGATTTGACTCATCAAGACTTCACTGTCTTTGAATAAATTTGAATCTGTCCTTGTTTGGCTCTACTCTAATTCAGAGATCATTCAGTGGTGAAAGCTTGCCCCTTAGCTAGGCTGGGGCATGCCACAAAAGGTTGAGAAAGGTGAGATCCAGGAAATTATAGCAAAAATACAGTCATTGCTGGAAATCTGAAATAAAAACAGCAAGTGCTGGAAATACTCAGCAGGTTCGGCAGCATCTGCGGAGAGAGAAACAGAGTTAATGTTTCAAGTCAAGGACCTCTCTTTGACTTGAAATGTTAACTCTTTTTCTCTATGCACAGATGCTGCCAACTTGCTCAGTGATTCCGGCATTTTCTATTTTTATTCCAGGAAATTATAGACCTGTTGGTCCAACATTTGCAATGGAAAGTTATTGGAATCAGTAATTAAGGCAAAGGTGACTGAACATTCAGCGGAAGCCAACAAGACTGAACTGAGAGAGCGAGCATGGATTTGTAACAGATAGGTGATATCTAACAAAAGTAATTGAATATTTTGAGGAAACAACTAAGGTAATAGACAAGGGAAACTCCACTGATGTAGTTTATATGGACTTCCAAAAAGTACACTTTTCAATATGGTTCCACATAAGAGGCTGTCAGCTAAAATTAAAATTCATAGAATTAAAAGCAGATTATTGGCTTTGTTATGACATAGGTGAGGCAGTAGAAGGTAGAGAGTATAAATAATAGGCATGTACTCAAATTGGAAATGACTAGTGGTATCATACAATGATCTGTGTTGGGGCCTCAACTATTCACGATATTTATTAATGACTTAGATAACACATATTCAAGTTTCCCTTTGATACAAATATAGGTGCCATAGTAAGTACTGTAAATGGAAGCGAAAAAATTACAGTGACATTCAGAGCTTGGGGCTGTATTTTCGTGGAGTCAGGGAGACTCCCCGGAATTTTAAAATGGCAGGTGGGACCCAATTCCAGGAATCCCGACCCCATTCCTGGTGCCACCAATTTCGTCAGTGTCGGATAAGGATGCAAGGTGGTGTGAGTCGTAAGCCCACACCCTGCACTCCCAACCTCACCGGTTCGATAGCGGGCATAGGCGTCTTCCAGACTCTCACAATTTTCATGGAGTCGGGCCAGCTTTTCAGGAGTCATGGTTCATGACCCATCACAGGTGGCATGGCCCATAGCCTGGATGAGGGAACCTTTTGAAAGGTAAGCTCAAATGGTCTTACTCATGCCAACATATGCCCCTCCACCCACCCGCAATAGCCTTTCACGCTCTTCATGAAATCTATGGCCCATTCACCCAGTCTGCCCTCTGTACAAAACCAATGAACCCTACTGTTAGAATGGCATGTGTGGGAAAGCTTAAAATAAGTCATTTATACATAGCTTCTATTAAAAAAAACTGTTGTTAACTACATAAAGCTGCAAATAGATCTAAGAGAAAGAGCTGTCAAGCAAACAATCTTTTCCCTCCTGTGAGGCTGCCTCAACAGATTAATGAAAGTCTGGGCTGTCAGCCAAGAATGCATAATGAGGCTTGAATGAGAGCCCAGATTTCCATTAGTCTGTAGAAACAGCTGCACCAAGGAAAAGCATTGCGTGATTGACAGCTTTTATGCTTAGCTCAATTTTTAAAATTGCTCAATGTTTACTGACACAAGAGAAAGAGGTTTGTTGTTTTTGCTGTTGGTATCTTAAAGGTCTGGATGGTTGGCACTTTTATGAGGCTTTAGTAAAAGTAGTTTTTTTAAAGAAAGTTATCAATGACTTTTTTAAAGCTTTTCCACACATGTCATTGTTACTATAGGGTTCATTGGCTCTGTGCAGAGCTTATACTGGCTGAATGGACATGGAGTGCCATAGGTCAGCATGGTGAGCATGGGGGCCATTGGGGTGGTGGAGGGGCATGAGATGACATGTATGGGGCATGAGGAATGTGTGGAGGAGTGAGGGGGTATGAGGGCTAGAGGGTCTAATGTTAAATAAAGCAAGCAGAATGAAGTCCCAGAGCACCAAAACCAGCATGCCTTGGCACTTGGCAGCTCCTGTGGCTGCCTCCAAACTATTTCCTGGGGTGGTGGGCCTGACTCCTATGAACAAATGCCTCTCCACTTGCTGCCTCTGTGAGCGCTTTCTCCAGAGGTGGGCATGCTAAGCCGGGAAATTTCCCAACTCCTGCCTCTAGGATGAAAATGCAGCCCTAAATGAGGGGAAGAAAAGTGTCAGCTGCAGCTTGGTTGGTAACACCATAACCTCCTGAGTCAGTAGGTTGTGGGATCAAGTCCCATTTAATTACTAAGCGTAAAAGCCTAAGCAAACGCTCCAGTGTAATACAGAGGGAGAGCTGCACTGTCAGAGGTGCTGTCTTTCCAATGGGATGCTAAACCAAGACCGTGTCTGCCCCCTCAGGTAAAAGATCCCATGGCAGTATTTTTAAGAAGAGCAGGGGAGTTATCCTGGTGTGCTGACCAATATTTAACCCACAACCAACATCACCAAAACAGACTAGCTGATAGTTATCACTTGCTCTTTGTAGGGTTTGCCGAAAACCTCCTTGCAATATTTCCTAAATTACAACAGGAGACAACTTCTTTAATTGGTATTATGGGTTTGCACTCTGGAAATAAGTCGGAAATAACCCCCATTGGATCAAACCTACTCCATTTTCAAATGGAAGAAACTGCACTTACTTATAAATTATGATGTCACATGCACTCTGCCCGAAGGTGGCTTCTTAGCTCATTGCCAGCTGATGCTTCATCCTGAACCATGCTCTTGGCAGTACGTGTCAGTGCTGGCCTGCCATTGCCTTCTACTCTCAGGGGCAGGGTGAGGGGGCAGGTTCCAAGTCTACCTCAGCCAGAATAGAAATCGAGCCCACGCTGTTGGCGTTATCTTAAACCGTGTGCTAGCCACCTCGCCGACGTAACTCAACCAACCTCAAAAATTTAGGATAACCTTTTAAAATAAATAATTTGTTCAGAAGGGTGATATTTCTTGGAGGGAATGGAAACTTAGTAACATTTTTGGAGAGCAGCGGAGCTTTGCAAGTGCTCAAATGTACAGTCTTCAGAATGCACTTATTTTCATTTCTTGATATTTGGGGTTTCTGTGCTTGTTTTATTACCCACTGATCAAGGAGGCAGTGTAGGCTCCATCAGAGATGTCATGGCTAAAACCCTGAAGGATTAGAAACTCCATCTCAGTTTGAACTGATGCACCTGCTGCTGATGTTATCAGTTAAGTCCATCTGCACCAGTTGAATATTTGATAAGTGAATATTTAAAGCTAAACAGGGACCACGGCTTTCCTTTAAAAAGCACAAAAACGCTCACTGCGTAGATTAGAGCGGAACATTTTCCTTGCTGTGTCGAAATTAATGGCATGAGGTTGCACTGTGATATTAGTGAAATGTGATAACACCTTTGTTGACAGTATACAAAAGAATTGGATAGGAATGCATTAATGTGTCAATCATTACTGTTGCAAAGTCACAGGTCCCATCATACTGACTCAATACTGAAGAACTCTATCCACGACCCAAGGTTACTGCAGTCACTTATAGAACACTTAAGTGACCTCATTTGAAATAAGCTGACTCAGAAAAATTCACCCATCGACCCAAGCCTTTTGGTATCTTGATCTCAATACCAGCCTAGACACAGGGCTGTCAGGGAAACTTAGTGGAATCTTTCTAAATGTTATCCATTAACTGCAACCACCAGAGCCTCCTGAATGTCTGGAGAAAAACTGAAACATTTGTAATAGAATGTTCTCTGGTGCACAGGCTGCAAGGTTATTAGATGCAAAACTGAAGTTGGCCAGTGCTACCATAAAGACATAAGAAATAGGAGCAAGAGAATGCCAGTCGGCCTTTTCAACCCACTCTGTCATTTAATAAGATCATGACTGATCTTCTACCTCTGTTAACGTTTTCGCACACCACCCCCCTATTGATTAATTCCCTTAGGATCCAAAAATCTGTCAGCGTCTCTCTTGAACATACTCAACAACTGAACGTCCACAGCCCTCCAGGGTAGAGAATTCCAAAGGTTCACCTCTGAGTGAAGAAATTTCTCCTCATCTCAGTGTCAATTGGCCTCGTTCTGCAACTTTGTCCCTTAGTTCTAGATTTCCCAGCCAAGGTGAACATCCTGCAGCATCTACCCTGTCAAGCCTCACAAGGATTTTACATACCTCAATGAGATCACCTCTCATTCTTCTAACTTCTGTGGAATATAGGGCTAGTTAAGGAGATAGACTGTTGTTCACTAATGTCTCATTAAGGCCGGGGAGAGGAAGGTGCACAAACACTTTGGCCAGTGATCAAGGTGGAGGGGGTGGGGCTGGGCTCAAGCAATGCCTCTTGCAACCTAGCAGCAGAAGAAAGAGGGGAATAAATTTAAAATGAATGTGGCCAATGGTGCTGGGGAACAGAAATCTCTGAAACACAGGAAGTCTGAGTGTTTGATGAACTGATCACAGGGATAATTGACTCCGGGGCTGGATGTATAAATGCATGTTGAAATTGGGACATAATGGAAAACTATGCCATTGTCGGGGTGCATGCGGGTGATGGGGGAGGGGGTGAATGCAACTGCTGACCGTGCTTGACCAGGAGGGCCACAGAAAGTCACCCAACACACCCACCACATGATTCGTAATGGCGATTCATATCCTGAACTGTAAATGCTTTCAGATATATTAATCCATAACTCACATTACAGTGCTGCAATTATATGTTTAACCTGGACCACACAAAAACAACTTTGTTCTCAACTGTTGACGAAGCAGAAGCTTTTTCTTTTTGCCATTTGCATGTCCTCTTCTCCACAGGTCAAAGATTTACCTTTCCTTAGTATTCCTATTTGGGGTATTAATGGAATGGTAGAGTTTGGGAAATTGGGCAGTAATTCTCACTGGATTTATGCCTTGCCCTTGACATCAAGGCTGCATTTGACTGAGTGTGGCATCAAGGAGCCCTAGCAAAACTGGAGTGAATGGCAATCAGGGGGGAAGCTCTCCGCTGCTTGGAGTCATACCTAGCACAAAGGAAGATAGTTGTGGTTGTTGTTGGTCAATCGTCTCAGCTCCACGACATCACTGCAGGAGTTCCGCTGGGTAGTGTCCTAGGCCCAACCATCTTCAACTGCTTCAGCAATGACCTTCCTTCCATCCGAAGACCAGAAGTAGGGATGTTCGCTGATGATTGCACTATGTTCAGCACCATTTGCAACTCCTCAGAAACTAAAACAGTCCATGTCCAAATGCAGCAAGACCTGGACAATATCCAGGCTTGAGCTGATAAGTGGCAAGTAACATTCATGCCACACAAGTGTCAGGCAATGACCATCTCCAACAAGAGAGAATCTAACCATCACCACTTGACATTCAAAGGTATTACCATCATTGAATCCCCCACTATCAACATCCTGAGGGTTACCATTGACCAGAAATGGAACTGGGCTAGCCATATAAATACTGTGGGTGCAAGAGCAGGTCAGAGTCTAGGAATTCTGTGATGAGTAACTCATCTCCTGACTCCCCAAAACCTGTCCACCATCTACAAAGCACAAGTCAGGAGTGTGATGGAATACTCCCCATTTGCCTGGATGAGTGCAGCTCCCACAGCACTCAAGAAACTTGACACCATCCAGAACATAGCAGCCCACTTGATTGGCACCACATCCACAAACATTCACTCCCTCCACCACCGACACACAATGGCAGTAGTGTGTACCGTCTAAAAGATGCACTGCAAAAATTCACCAAGGCTCCTTAGACAGCACCTTCCTAAGCCAGGCTAATGCCATCTAGAAGGGCAAGGGCAGCAGCTCGATGGGAACACCACCATCTGGAAGTTCCTCTCCAAGCCATTCACCATCCTAACTTGGGAATATATCGCCATTCCTTCACTGTCACTGGGTCAAAATCCTGGAACTCCCTTCCTAATAGCACTGTGGGTGTACCTACACCACATGGACTGCAGCATTTCAAGAAGGCAGCTCACCACCACCTTCTCAAGGGCAACTAGAGATGGGCAATAAATGCTGGTCCAGCCAGCGAAGCCCAGATTCCATGAATTATTTTTTTTAAAACTCCAAATGACCCCAAAAGGTTAAAAGCTTAAAACAGATAATAATTATGTCCATAAAAAGTAGGAAGAAAACAGCCCACAGCTGTTTTCCATTAAGATCCACCTCATTGATAGCACTTTCCTTAAGCCCATTAAAAAAGTGTTCACATAATTAACAATGCAATCCTGATCAAAAAATTGAGAAATTGTGAGGTAGATGTAATTTCGTAATTAATAGTGGTTTGGTAACAGAACTTGACCATTTCTGAAAAAAGAGACATGTTGGAGCTTTTCATCTTGCACTCATCAGGACACTCTACAAGAATACCAATATAAGGGAAAAAACAACATTTTATATTGTATGTGAAGAGGGTGTTGATTGGTTGGCAAGTGGTCTCTGATTGGTAGAGGCGTTGCCATGGAGAATGTACCAGTGATGGTGACTAACTGCTCCTGTTTCAGCTAAACAAAATAAGTGACAGCCATTCGCTGACTCATTCCTCAGGGCAATGCCTTGACCAATCAAACAATCAGGTTTAAATTTCAAACAATGCTTGGCAGTTAATTGTCAGTCACTGTCACTGGTGCATTCTCTATGGCAATGCCGCTACCAATCAGAATCCACTTGTTAACCAATCAGCAGTGTCTTCACATTCAGTATAAGTTGTTGTTTTACCCTTATATTGGTACTCTTGCGAAGTGTCCTGATGAGTGCAAGATGAAAAGCTTTGACATGTCTCTTTTTTCAGAAATTTAATTAGTAGTAATAAATTTTGGATATCTAATTGGGCTCACAGGTTGTTGCAAGATTTTATTTGAGCTTGCAAAGACAATTGGATTTCATAAATATCATTTGCCGTCTGCACAGCTTGGTTGTACGCATGGGGCATGGTATCCATGGTAGAATATCTCATGTGCTGCACCTTTAAAGGATTGCTCCTTGCAGTTAAAGCAAAACTGCATTTTGGAATTTTCCACAGTTACCCAGGGCTAGCAGTTGGGATTGACAGTAAGGAGGGATTGGAGCTTTGAGAATTCAATTCAGCAGATCTTACATCTTACTCCACGAGCTGCTCTAAAGGAGAATTGCCCACTTCGTAGCTAAGAGGCATCTTCTGCTAAGGACCAATGTTAAAGATGCCTGGATGGAGGTGGCCAATGGAGTAATATAATATCTCACATGCCCAAGCAGCGATGAGGGCAGATTGCCATGGGGCTGCTGCATGTTCCCCTTATTTGCAAAAGGTTTGCCCCCTGTTGACCTGAAACTGCTGCCCAGGGGGGAGGGGGCTCATGCAGGGAGGGGGGGAGGTCTCCCCGGAGTCCCCGGGCTCAGATGTGGCGGGGTGGGGGGGGGGGGGGGTGTGCAGAGATGTTGGACTTCTCCGGGATTCACGGTGACTCTTACAACGTGTGGCACTCCTGCCCTGCTCCTTTTTCGCACTCTTGCAGCTAAGCAAACTGTGTAGACTTGCGGAGACCCCTCCCCCGCCCCATTCATTGCTCATTTAACTCATCAACATGAGGCATCAGGGCGATGAAGAACACAATAAGTTCCAGACATGGGTTCAAATCTCACCACAGCAGCTGATGGAATTTAAATTCAGTTAGTACAATTTGGAATGGAAAGCTGGTCTCGGTAATGGTGACCACAAATCTATCATTGGCTTTCACAAAAAACACATCTGGTTCACTAATGTCCTTTAGGGAAGGAAATCTGCCACCACTACCTGGTCTGGCCTGCATGTGACTCCAGACCCACTGCAATGCGGTTGACTCTTAACTGCCCTTTGAAATGTCCTAGCAAGCAAATCAGTTCAAGGGCAATTAAGGATGGGCAACAAATGCTGGCCTCACCAGCGATGCCCACATCCCGTGAAAGAATTTTTTAAAAAATCACCCCTTTCTTTTTTTGGTTGAGACATTGTGGCATCTTAAAGGGAACATCCTCCTGAAAATAAGTGACCTGCAAACAATTTTCTTCTGAACTGATCTAAAGAGGCCGGAAAACAGGAGGAGCACCAGAGCCCATGACCTCTCTCACGGACCCTGCGTCTCACGCGCCCGCAGTTTTAAACTGAAAGGTAAGGAGACAAAGATCTAGCAGACAGGACAAGCTGTGAGATGCCCCACCCCAGCAAATTCTGGTCCAAGGTTTCACTGCAAAATTCACTGCCAGCCAACTATAACGTTATTTAATTCGGCAACAGTAAACCAGGAAGGGGCATTTTTAATGAGCAATTTTGAGCTATGCAGATTGCTCTGATACACCAGTGTTGAAGAAGACTGTGGGGGCTCAAAATTAGGTTGAAAATAAAAACACACCTCCCACTCCACAGTTACCATTAAATTATAGGCCTCCTTTTATTTTTAACTTTCATGGGGTTATATGTTGGTTTATTTTCAGCACCTGTCTCTTATTCTCCCAGCTTCACAGTGGGAGCTATGAATCAGGACAATGAAAGGGAGCTGGGACTGAATTAACTATCGAGAGGGTTACAGTGCCTGTAATAATTTAAAGATGAAGCTGAGTGTTACATCAGGTTGCCAACTCTCCAGGATTGCTCTGGAGTCTCCAGGAATTAAAGATTCATGTCCTGGACTCTGCTGTGCACAACATTCAGAAGAAGATTCACTGGGACACTAAAAAGAAACAGTTTTCCTTCAACAGTCTTATTTATTATTGCTGAAAAGAGAGACATCTTCTCAAAGCTTTTCATCTTGCACTCATCAGGACAAATGCAAGAATGCCAAATTTCAAATCATCACATTTTATACCACAGGAGAATAGAGTGCTGATTCTATGGCAAAGTGATTAGCAAGGTGATAGCTATGGGGAACAATAGATTTCCCAAACTTCCTGGTAATTTAGAAATGCACAAGGCTTGAACATATTCCTTACGTTTGCAGAGAATGGATCCCTGCACATGAATGTATATCACTTCGAGCAAGCATAAATGAACCACATTGCAAGCTCGATTGATTATCTTAAATTGGTTTTTAGCCTAGCTGCTGGCACACTCAGGATTACTCAGCAGGTGATGTCAAGTCGTACGATCACATCTAACAGTAGACATTTTGTTTTGGGGTTTGCTAACGCAGGCAGGTTGAGTACAGTCTGTACTCTGCCTGTCATGAACAACCAAGGAAACACGCTGATCATCAGTCAAACTCATGGGGCAGAATTTCCTGCCTGTCGGGCAGGCCGGTAGGGAGCGGGCATGGGTGGGCGTGGAGCTGATCGCCACTGGCAATTGGCTGCATGCCGCCATTTTATATGGGCGAGCCAATTAAGGCCCGCCCAGTGTGACGCACAGCCGGCAGCACTCAGTGCTGCCTGTGCAGGTTGGGGGAGGAGGGTGAGTTGGGGCCTGCACTCTTTTGCACATGCGTGTGAAAGAGCACAGAAATCTCCCTGAGGCACAGAGCTGCCTCAGGGAGTTTAAGTTCATATTGAAAGTGTTAAATAAAGAAATATTTAAATTGTTTAGACATGAGTTGGGACATGTTTATGAATTGTGAAAAGAATTTTTATTTATTTAATAAAATCTTCAGGAATTACGCAAAGGCCACTTAGGCTCTTCACCTGCCCGCCAACCTTAAGCTTGGACGAGCTGAGTTGATAATTACTTTGATTGCTTTTTTTAATGGCCTCAATAGGCCTTTGACAATTCGGCATGCGCACAGCCACTTCCGGTGCGCTTCCACTGAACAAAACATCTGAATGATGCACGGTGATGTCAGGAACTATGCCCGACGTCGCCACTCATAATTTTACACGTTGGCGTGCTGGTCCCGCCCCCACATGCCGATGTGAAAATTCTGGCCATAATGTGGCTTATTTATGCTTGCTAGAAGCAACATGCATCCATATGCAAGGAGCCATTCTCGATCAACAAAAGGAATATCCTCAAGCCTTATGCCTTTTTGAATAATCCAGGAGCTTGGGGAGCCTATAGTTCCTCTTGCTTTCCCCATGGCATCACTTTGGCCAATCTGAGTAGACTTGCAAACCAATGAGCACCCTTTTCTCCTGTAGTATAAATTGTTGTGATTGTTTGAAATTTGGCATTCTTGCATTTGTCTTATTGAGTGCAAGATGAAAATCTTCGACAACAAGTTTCTCTTTTCAACAATATTCAAGTTTAATTTATTAGTTGCTAAAGTATCAGAGATTGGGGGAAAAGGGCAATTTCACTGAGGGAGCAGTTGTTGACAAGGGGCCATGTGATGAAACTTCCAGGAATATATCCAACCATAGTTGGCAACCAAATGACTACAATAATAACTTTCATTGAAATATTGAATACCAAATCAAATTCACTGGCTTGTAAGGAAGTACTGGAGCGCAGGTATACGCTCAGCCTCATTTCAAAGAGAAGTAGTTTCAGCTGTGTGCTGATGGGAAAAGTGACAGTAAAACTCTCGTGTTGGGTCCAACGCAGATCATACTAATAACAAGTGGGCCAGGAATTTCCAGTCCCACTGTGTTGGGACCCAGTGCGGGGGGGATGCAGCGGGCAAGCCAAAAATCCATTGACTTTCGGCAGGACCGCTAGACCCTACTGGAGGGCAGGGCCTGAGAATCCTGGCCATGGTGTGAGATCCCATCCACTCCACAAGTTGTCTTGTAGTTGTATAGCTACTATCATGTTGTCAGCCAGATGTTATGGAGGTTTCTAAAACTTAATAGGTAATATTTTAACATTAGGCGAGGACACTCCTGCCCACACTCTCCAAGAATAAAAATCTGACCATAACCACTGGTCCCATTTGTTCAGTCAGCACTTATTGGCAAGTCATTTTCACCTCCTCTAGACCCATCTTTTGCTTCTTTTATTGCCCTATTACCACTTCCTTTTGCCTTGCATCATCACCTCTTTTGTCATCTCTCTGGCCTGCCATTCATTCAGATTTTCCCTTTTGTTCTTTCCTCTTCTCCTCCTCTCTCCACCCCAGCCACCCCCGTCCCCAACTCGAACACTTTCCCTTGCGCTGCTCTTGTTTAAAATCTGCTACTCTCTAAGCTTTTCCCGTTCTAACGAAAAGCCACTGACCTGAAATGTTAACTCTCTTTTTTTTAAATTCATTCACAGGATGTGGGCTTCATTGGCTGGGCCAGCATTTATTGCCCATGACTAGTTGCCCTTGGGAAAGTGGTGGTGAGCTGCCTTCTTGAACCACTGCAGTCCATGTGGTGTAGGTACACCCACTGTGCTGTTGGGAAGGGAGTTCCAGGATTTTGACCCAGCGGCAGTGTAGGAACGGCGATATATTTCTAAGTCAGAATGGTGAGTGACTTGGAGGGGAAATTCCAGGTGGCGGTGTTCCCTTCTATCTGCTGCCCTTGTCCTTCTAGGTGGCATTGGTCGTGAGTTTGGAAGGTGCTGTCTAAGGAGCCTTGGTGAATTCCTGCAGTGCATCTTGTAGACAATACACACTGCTGCTACTGTGCTTCAGTGGTGGAGGGAGTGAATGTTTGTGGATGTGGTGCCAATCAAGTGGGCTGCTATGTTCTGGATGGTGTCAAATTTCTTGAGTGTTGTGGGAGCTGCACTCATCCAGACAAATAGGGAGTATTCCATCACACTCCTGACTTGTGCTTTGTAGATGGTGGACAAGCTTTGGGAGTCAGGAGGTGAGTCACTCATTGCGCGATTCCTAGACTCTGACCTGCTCTTATAGCCACAGTATTTATATGGCTAGGATTTCTGGTCAATGGTAACTCCCAGGGTGTTGATTGTGAGGGATTCAGTGATGGTAATGCCATTGAATGTCAAGGATCAATGGTTAGATTCTCTTTTGCTGGAGATGGTCATTGCCTGGCACTTGTGTGGCACGAATGTTACTTGCCACTTGTCAACCCAAGCCTGGATATGGACTACTTCAGTAGCTGAGGAGTCACAAATGGTGCTGAACATTGTGTAATCATCAGCGAACATCCCCACTTCCGACCTAATGATAGAAGGAAGGTCATAAACGAAGCAGCTGAAAATTGTTGGGCTGAGGACACTACCTGAGGTACTCCAGCTATGATGTCCTGGAGCTGAGATGACTGACCTCCAACAACCACAACTATCTTCCTTTGTGCTAGATATGACTCCAACCAGTGGAGAGTTTTCCCCTGATTCCCATTGACTCTAGTTTTGCTAGGGCTCTTTGATGCCACACTCGGTCAAATGCAGCCTTGATGTCAAGGGCAGTCACTCTCACCTCATCTTGGGAGTTCAGCTCTTTTGTCCACGTTTGAACCAAGGCTGTAATGAGGTCAGGAGCTGAGTGGCCCTGGTGGAACACAATCTGTGCATCAGTGAGCAGGTTATTGCTAAGCAAGTGCCACTTGATAGCACTGCTGATGACCCCTTCCATTACTTTACTGAAGACCGAGAGTAGACTGATGGGGTGATATTTGGCCGGGTTGGATTTGTCCTGCTTTGTGTGTACAGGACATATCTGAGCAATTTTTCACATTGCTGGGTTGATGCCAGTGTTGTAGCTGTACTGGAACAGCTTAGCTAAGGGGGTAGCAAGTTCTAGAGCTCAAGTCTTCAGTACTATTGTCAGGGTCCTTAGCCTTTGCAGTATCCAGTGCCTTCAGCCGTTTCTTGATATCGTGTGGAGTGAATCGAGTTGGCTGAAGACTAGCATCTGTGATGCTGGGGCCCTCCAGAAGAGGCCGAGGTGGATCATCCACTTGGCACTTCTGGCTGAAGATTGTAGCAAATGCTTTATCTTTTGCACTGATGTTCTGGGCTCCTCCATCATTGAGGATGGAGATATTTGTGAAGCCGCCTGCTGCAGTGAATTGTTTAATTGTCCGTCACCATTCACGACTGGATGTGGCAGGACTGCAGCGCTTAGATCTGATCCGTCGGTTGTGGGATCGCTTAGCTCTGTCTATCACTTGTTGCTTATGCTCTTTGGCATGCAAGTTTGGCCCAAATGCTGCCTGGCTTACTAAGTGTTTCTAGCACTTTCTGTTTTTATTTGACATAAAAATCCAGCTGTTGGATGAGTGGGCCATGAAGAGAGTTCAAAGCAGATAACAGCAGATCTCTGTTCCATATGACTCTTCTTCTGAGTCTCTGAAGAAGAGTCATACGGACTCGAAACATTCACTCTGTTTCTCACTCCACAGATGAGGTCTTCGAATATTTTCCGTTTTTATTTCAGATTTCCAGCATCCGCAGTATCTTGCTTTTATTATGATGGCAGATTTCTGTTGTCCTGTTCACCCCACTTCTATGCTCGCTGACCTACATTGACTTCCACAATCGCCTCCATTTTAAAATTCTCATCCTCATATTAAAATCTCCCCATGGCCTTACCAACCCCCTCTCTATCAAGCGTTACCACCCAAGGTGAATCCCTGCATTCCTCCAACTTTGCCAATTTTTCTACAATTGTGGCTACAATTCAAACGTACTTCATTGGCTTTAAACCACTTTGGGGTGTCATGAGATCATGAAAGGCGCTTTAGAAATGCAAATCTTTCTTTTCTTTTCTGGCCCATCTGATTTTAATCACTCCATCATTGGCAGACGTGCTTCAGCCGTAAACTCTGGAATTACCTCCCTAAACCTCTTGATGGGACTTTGGTGAAATTGTTAGCCTTTCTACCTCTCTCTCTTATTCCTTAAGATGCACTTTAAAACCTAACCTCTTTGACTGGGCTCACGGGCACCTGTCTGAATGTTTCTTTATGTGTCTCAGTGTCTGAGCTTCTGTGAAATGCCAAGGGGCACTTTTACTGTGTTAAGGTGCTATATAAATGAAGGCAGTTGTCACTCCATTGCAATGCCAGCAGGACGGTTGTGAAGCAATATCCATCCTTGTTAAACATACAAGGCAGCTGGCAGAGAATTGATGGCTGCCAGTCTAATTGCAGTGTCAATTGCTTTTACATTTTCATAACTGCCTATGACTACAAGCAAAAAAGCTTGTAGTCATAGGCAGTTATGAAAATGTAAAAGGGCCTCTTCAGGCAGTGTTCAAATGCAAGTGAGTAGCTCCGGCAGACATCAGAATTTTCCCATATGTGCAACGTGCGGTTAGGATTCTAAATTCCACACTCCAAGTGGATTTTCCAGGAGCTCAGCCATGCTGCGCTGGCGCAGTTATACAGTCCCAACAGCCTGGACATTCTTGCCATAAGGCTGCGCTCTGATGCTCAACAGCCAAGTCCAGTTAAGGGAACTTTAAAGGTGAGCAGGTGGGTCACTTAAAGGGAATCAAGCCCATTTCCCTTTGCTGCCTATGGTCTGTTTGCACGCACTTCTGTATGATTACCCTGATCCCTTTCCTTGTTGTCTCCCCCACCCCTCGCACCTCCTCCCCAACCCCCAACCCTGCCCCCACACCCCCCCCCCACCCCCCATCCCCCACACACATACACACAGCTGTTGAGGACAGCAATCCATTGTCCCGGTTGCAGTGAAGTGTAAAATTGGGGTATTGAGCGAATTCACTCCAGAGACCTGTCATCCTTTACCGAGAACAGATAGGTCTTGACAGTCACAGTGTTAAAATTAACTGCTGTGATAGGACATGACTATTATGCTGTTCATCAAAAATATAAAAAAAAAATCGCAATGAACATCATGCCAAGCGTGTCAGGAAACCACCACTTGCCATTTATTATGAGTTGGTAGAATGGGCTGATAGACAGAACTACCCAAGACACAAAGAGATAAAAGCTTCAGGACGCTTCAGTTCAATATCGGTGGAATTGTTAGCTCTGTATACAGCTGATGCCATCTCATTTCATTTCCATAGAGGGAGAAAGAGAAAAGTCAACAAATGCCTCTTTCCCTTTGATAGTCTAGAGGGATCCAAATAGGAAGATATACACATCAATTGCTGAATTTGGCATCTAAATGCGGCACTCTACCCTACACAGAAACTGTTCCTTTATTGTCCTTGTCACTAGAAAGTTATCCAAGTTGTTACTCTCAATTGCCCACAGGTTATATTGTTGCACAGGATGCTTTCCTCTGGGGCCCAGGGTATGTATTTCTGATGGGAAGGGTTTGGAAACAAGCTGATGGGCAAGGTGATTGGGCCGGGAATTTCCTCCGCCGGTGGAAATCGACGGATGTGTGTCGGAAGCCCCGTTTATGCACAGGATTTACGCCGCGCTGCCGGTGAGGCTGTGGGAACGGCTCGGGTGAAATTCCCAGCAACTGTTTTCAGCCTGATTCCAGGAAAATGGATAAATCCGGAATTTGCCGGGACAGCACATCCCAATTAGTTAGACTTCTCCGTTGTCGCAAGCTGCTGGAAATGTGAGGCGATATGGGAAGTTCGTGAACGGCGGGATCAACAATCTATTTCCTTAACCAATGAGATTGAAGGATCGAGAATCAATAGAACAATGGAAAATGAAAGAGGGTGAGTTGGAGATGAATTAGGGAAAAATTGAGAAGTAGAGAGGGAATGAAAGATCACATGAGAGAAAAAAAGTGGAAAGGAAAATATTTAAAATGTAAAAACTCATCAAGAATAAATTACTAGCTGTAGGAAGGAGACTGTGGTTTTAATTGTTCCTTTTTCTGGGCCGGAGAGGTTGAGTGGAATGGCAGGAACATAAATCTCAAAATTGAAAGGGTCCTTACGCTGTTAAATGCTAGCCACTAAGTTTCTGCGGCAAGTTTCATTGGCAATGAATGCATGAACACAGCAATTCTTGCAACTTACAGAGAGGTTGATGAAAAACACGCATTTCCACAAAGCTAGCAGCAGAAGGGCACAAATTTCCCAGCAATCTGTGGAACTTTGCAACTGACGGAGCAGCTCGTCATCAACAGAAAATGGCACAAAATGTAATTGATGGGCCTTGTCCAGATCGGTTAGAGATCAGGCAAATTTTTTTTTAAACTGTAATTCCTTAAATATTGCTGAAAAGAGAGGCATGCAGCCGAAGCTTTTCATCTTGCACTCATCAGGACAAACACAAGAATGCCAAATTTCAAACAATCACAATAAATTATACTACCTGAGGAAAGGGTACTGATTGGTTAGCAGAGCAATAGTCAAGTTCTACACTATCAAGTAACTGTTTGTGATTCCTTCAGTAAAGTAGAATGTATTTTCTGTATCTCCCATGGAAAAATTAGATGTCGCTTGCTCTTAACAGATTTCTCACGCTTTTATTTAGGCGTAACACAGTAACCTGCTTGGCCTGGATTTTCTGTTGGAGATGGGAACAGGAGCTGAAAAGCTTTGAAAACAGCATTCCCAGATGGCGTGTCAGTGCCCTGATGCCGCCAGGAGTTTTGGTAATTTTCAAAGCGAGGACGAGGTGGTGGAGTTGGGAAACCACTCACCCCCAATTAATGGCCTGTTAAGTTCCTTGAGGGAGCTTGTTAATGGGCCAGGGAGGACCAGAAAGTGATTTTCAAATCAAGAATCACCAAACCCAAACAGTCTGGTGCACATTAGTGCACACTGTTGGGTTCAATGTGGAGAGCAGTTAAGTTTTTTTTTGATGATGAGAGATTTTTGGCATGAGGGGATTTTGTTCTGGATCAGGCACAATACCTTTTAGTTAACCATTTGACCATTTTTCTGCACAGTGAGGCTTCTGGCTCTCCGAGGTGCTGCTTCCTCTCTCCTGCAAGGCAACATCAGGCCCTAGCATGGCTGCAGTTAGCCTTTTCAGGTCATGCTCGGCAGGCAGCTCCTACCTCTTGGTAATGGTAAGCACCAGTCATTGGACGCCAAGCTCACTGCCAGCCTAACTGGGTCATGTATATTTGAAGATTGTGCTGCATGAGCTACGCAGAAGTGGCCCTGGGTCAGGACCGGGAAATCATTGAGCAATCAAGTTCCTGACCCCGGGTTGAAAATCAAGGCCCTCAATTGTGATGGACACACCACTTGCAGCATTTTTCATATATGAATTATAGATTGAGATTTTCAGGTAAAGGGCCATGCTAGACAATCAAGGTTAGAAAGAGAAGATGTGGTATATCAATAAATAGTGGTTAAGTAACACAAAGATTACATTAAAAATATTAGAAATTGTAGGACTAAGGGAAGTAGAAAACCCTTAAAAATTAAAAGTTACAAATAATACCGGTATAGTTCTCGATATTCAAATACCTGAGAGATTCAGACAAGGAAGAGTTAAAAAGGTCTCCTAGTCTGTCCCAAAGGCCCAGTGCATGAATGCGCGTTGGATATGGCATAAAACACACTAAGCTGAAAGATCCCAGGCTTGTTCCTGTGAGGGAGTGGTGCAGTGTCAGAGGCGCTGTCTTCCAGATAGAATATTAAACCAAGGCCCTGTCCACTCTCTCAGGTGATTGGACATTATCCCATGGCCTGTTCTGAGGAAGAGCGGAGACGTTATCCCTGGTGACCTGGCCAATATTTATCCCTCAAGCAACATCAGAGAAGATAAATTATCTGGTCGTTATCACATTTTTGTTTGTGGGATCTTGCTATATGCAAATTGGCTGTCAAGCTTCCTATATTACAACAGTGACTGTACTTCAAAAGCATTTCATTGGCTGTAAAGCGCTTTGTGGTGGTCTACGATCATGAAATACAAGTGTCTTTTTAAATGGCCTCCTCTCAGGTACTGATCTTATCACTTTCAAAACCATTGTCGTCACCCTGCTTCTCATAAAACCCACCCTTGACTGACATATGTTTGAAAATTACCACCTTCCTTTGCTTCCCAAAATCCTTGAAAACATTATTATAAAGCAAAATACCTCAAATGCTGGAAATCTGAAATAAAAACAGAAAGTGCCGGAAATACTCAGCAGGCCTAGCAGCAACTGTGAAGAGAGAAATAGAGTTAATGTTTTTGAGTTGAATTTTACTCTTCTTCAGAAGTGAGTTTTAGGACTTCAATTCTGAAAAAGCATCATATTTGGCTTGTTGCGGACAGAAGGAGGGTCCGTTCAAGCAGCACTAATTTCTCCTCTTACCACCTATCTGTAAAGAGAAAGGTATCTTGATTTGTTTCCCTTTTTAAGAAGTGGTGGCTTGTTTCCCAATCCCTCAGTTTTTGTGTGATCCAATTCCTACTAATAACCCCACAGCAAATCCAAGGTAAGATGAACTCAAAAGATTAGTTTATTGCACAAATTCCAAAACCGTGAAAAGGAGGGTCCACAATGTCCCCCTCCACACATGTACAGTAAAGAGAGGGATAGAGAAAAGAAAGTTTTACAGTACAGAGACCACAGAGAAAATAAATTTTGGCTCACCTGAGTTCCAAAGTCCAGAATCAAATACCCATGAGGAATTCCTTCATGGAGGTCGGTGGGCTAGAACAGGTGGTGTAAAATTCATTTTTCCGGTGGTATTGACTTCACAAGGTGAAATAGGCACACGGAGATGAATCAGTTTTGTAGGCGATGGTACAGAACTTTCAGCAGAGGGTGGGTGGATGGGTTAGTGGTCTAGCCTGACCAGGGTTCCTCCTGTGTGGCCTGCTGATCAGATGTTAAAGCAGCAGGCAGGCTTGCAGCTCAGGGAGGCAATATTAACATGTTCAAGAAGCCAGTCTTAGGCCATGTGGCCTTACCTCTCCACAAGGTCTTCAACGAAGGATGTTTATCCAGTGTCTGGAATTCAGCTTGGTCTCCAGGACTGCTAACATCCCCGCCATTATGGGTTAAACGGAATGTTTGATAGGCCATTGTCTGAGTAGACTCGCTGACTCTGCTGGCTGCACTATCAAATGCAAATGGCCTTTGTCTAGCTCCCTTTGAAGTTGGGCTGCGTAGCCCCCAGGCACCTGTTAGTAGCTTCTCAGAAATAAGAAGGCGTGACATTCTGGACACTGCAACATGGCTTCTTTTTTTCTGGTGAGTCACAGACAATAACTCACAGGCATAGGGTCAGCCATCTTAATGTTCTATGTTCAGCAAACAGTCCAGTTTAAAATTAAGAAATAGTAATAAGGATATATTTTTATAAACATATACAGTGTTAGATTCTGTTCTGTCACAGACTCAAAACATTAACTCTGTTTCTCTTTCCCTTGATGATGTGAGTCCTACTATTTCTAGCACTTTCTGTTTTTATCTTTGAGCACATTGTTGTCTCTCCAGTAGCTCTCAATTTGAAGCCTTTCACTCAAGCATCCCTTCCACCCGAGTGAATGTTTATCCAGTATCTGGAATTCAGCTTGGTCTCCAGGACTGCTAACATCCCCGCCATTATGGGTTAAACAGAATGTTTGACAGGCCATTGTCTGAGTAGCCTTGCTGACTCTGCTGTCTATCAACTGTGCTTTGTGCTCTCCTCAAGCTCTCTGCAGCCTTTGAATCGATTGACTAGTCTATCCACTGCATCTGCACCATTGTCCAGGCAGGGGTCATGTTACCCTGACCTTTTTTTAATTTGTTCAGGGATGCGGGTGTCGCTGGCTAGGTCAGCATGTGCCCATCCCTAATTGCGGGGTGGTGGTGAGCTGTCTTCTTGAACCACTGCAGTACCTGTGGTATAGGCACACCCACAGTGCTGCTAGGGAGGGAGTTCCGGGATTTTGATCCAGCGACAGCGAAGGAACGGCGATATATTTCCAAGTCAGGGTGGACTGTGACATGGAGGGGTATTTGCAGGTGGTGTTGTTCCCATTTATCTGCTGCCCTTGACCTTCCAGATGGTAGTGGTCGTTGGTTTGGAAGATGCTGTTGAAAGAACCTTGGTGAGTTGCAGTGCATCTTGTGTATGGTGCACACTGCTTCTACTGTGCGTCGGTGGTGGAGGCAGTGAATGGTTATTGTTGGTAGGCTGGGTGCCGATCCAGCAGGCTGCTTGTTCCTGGATGGTGTTGAGCTTCTTGAGTGTTGTGGGAGCTCCACTCATCCAAGCAAGTGGAGAGTATTCCATCACACTCCTGACTTGTGCTTTGTAGATGATGGATATGCTTTGGGGAGTCAGGAGGTGAGTTACTTTCTGCCAAATTCCCAGCCTCTGACCTGCTCTTGTAGCCACAGTATTTATATGGATGGCCCAGTTCAGTTTCTGGTCATTGGTAACCCCCAGGTTGTTGAGGGATTCAGTGATGGTAATGCCATTGAATGTCAAGGGGAGATGTTGAAAGTTGTTGAATGTGGTCACTGCCTGACACTTGTGTGGCTCAAATATTACTTGCCATTTATCTGCCCAAGCCTGGATGTTGTCCAGGCCTTGCTGCATTTGGACATGGGCTGCTCTCCTTGTGGGAGAATCTAGAACAAGGGGTCACTGTCTAAAAATAAGGAGTTGCCCATTTCAGACAGACATGAGGCAAAATTATTTCTCTCAAACGGTTGTGACACTTCGGAATTCTTTTCCTCAAAAGGTGTTTGAGGCAGAGTCTTTGAATATCTTTAAGGCAGAAGTTAGATGGATTTTTGATAATCAAGGCAGTGAAAAGTTATCGGGGATAGGCAGGAATGTGAAGTTGACGTTAAAATTAGATCAGCCATGACCTTATTGAATGACGGAGCAGGGTCAAGGGGCTGAGTGGCCTACTCCTGCTCCTAATTCATATGTTCATATGTATATTTAGTATCTGAGGAGTCACGAATGGTGCTGAACATTGTACAACCATCCGCAAACATCCCCACTTCTGACTTTATGATGGAGGGAAGGTCATTGATGAAGCAGCTGAAGATGGTTGGGCCTAGGACACTAACCTGAGGAACTCCAGCAGCGATGTCCTGAGACTGAGATGATTGACCCCCAACAACGAGAACCATCTTCCTTTGTGCTAGGTATGACACCAAACAGCAGAGAGCTTTCCCCTTGATTCCCATTGACTCGTTTTGTTAGGGTTTCTTGGTGCCACAATTGGTCAAATGCTGCCTTGATGTCAAGGGCAGTCACTCTCACCTCACCTCTGGAGTTCATGATTCGACCAAGCATTACAACTGTAGCCAATGTTATTTGCTGAGGAAGCCAAACCCCAGAGGGAAACTTACTTATCATAATTTTTTTTTGTATTTAGAAAACAAGGGGAAACTACTGATCCCAGAAGCATAGAATCCCAGTAACTCTTTTAGGATTTTAAAATTAGAAGATTTATTAACAAGAAGAAACAATCTTAAGCACACAAGATTAACATTACACAGCTAAAACAGTCTTACAAAACATTCCCCCCAAAAATCCTATTTGGTCAGAATGCACAAGAAAAGCACTTGGCTTTTGGGAGCACAAGCTCCCTTGTAGATTTTTAACCATAAAAATCCAGTAATATTACCCAAGGCAAAAACTGTCATCAATTTAGTAAAGATTTACCATATGACTTCTTGCTTTCTTCTACTCTGCTGTGGAAATCCAAGAAAGTTCAGAAAACAATCTGCTTTCTGGAAATTCTGGACAGTTCTGGAAATTCACAATTTTCACACCTTCTCCCAGCACAGATCTGGTGTCAGGGCATCGACCCCACACAGCCTCACAACTCAATTTAAACGCGTTTCCTTAAATATCTTTTCTTCCCTTTCATCTTAGATTCCATTACCCTAAGCACGTCTTTGAAATCAACTTTTCCAAAATATAAAAATCTTTCAAATAAAATTTAATAACCTTCCCTTATCCACTTATGAAACCTTTGGATGTTGTAATTGTCCTTCTCACTTCTAAAATCTCCTTTGAAATTCAACAGCTGAAAAGTGAAGTGCCTACTGAACTCATAAAGCAAATTTTATCCAACCTACTTACTTGCAAATTCAACCTCACCAACCTCTCATCACAAATGCATGAACCTAACACCTTTACCTTTCATCTCTCAGTTCCCATAGACAAGCTGTCTTTACTAACCTTCGCCCAAATTTAATTAATCATGGAAACACCCATATAGCCTCCTTTACAGAGTGCTACCATATTCTCAACAATATTTTTAAAAACAGCATTCATCTTCACACCAAGACTGTAATGAAGTCAAGAGCTGAGTGGCCCTGGCAGAACCCAAACTGAGCGTCAGTGCACATGTTCAATTGGTCCAGACATAATCATAATACCTCCAGCAATGGCTTCTTTTCCAATCCCCATGCCACTACTACATGAATCCCACAAGGATCTATCCCTGGTCCCCTCCACTTCCTCACCTACATGCCAACCTATGATGACTATCCACAAATATGGGGTTAGTTTGCACATGTATGCTGATAATCCTTTCTCTACCTCTCCACTACCTCTTTTCAGCTATGACTGCCTCTGTATTGCCAGACTGCTTGTTCGCCATCCAGTCTTGGCTGGTAGCAACTCCATCAATTGGACGTTGAGAGACCTGAAGCAATCATCTTCAGGCCCCACCACATATGCTGTCCCCTTGTCATAGATATTATAACCCCCTCTCTGGCCAGTGTCTCAGGTTGAGTCAGACTGTTTGTGACACCAGCATCTTATCCAACCCCAAGCTGGGGGTCTAACTACATATCAACTCTATCCCAAAGACCTCTTCCTTCACTTCCATAACACTGCCCATCTTCAGGCCTTCTTCAGCCTGTCTGCTGCTGAAGTCACTGTGCATGCCCCTGTCACCTCCAAACTTGTCAGGCAGCTATTCAGTGAAAACAGTCCACACTCAGCAGGCAGTCATGAATGATGATTATTTCAACATTATTAAAGACATTACATAAATTGTCTTTTTTTTCTACACTGGTTTAGTTTTGATGTCAATATAATAAAAGCAAAATACTGCGTATGCTGGAAATCTGAAACAAAAACAAAAATAGCTGGAAAAACTCAGCAGGTCCGACAGCGTCTGCGGAGAGGAACACAGTTAGCGTTTTGAGTCAGTATGACTCTTCATCAGAACCCTGATGAAGAGTCATATGGACTCGAAACATTAACTGTGTTCCTCTCTACCGATGCTGTCTGACCTGCTGAGTTTTTCCAGCTATTTTTGTTTGTGTTAGTTTTGATGGCAACTGGTTTACTACAGTTCGACTCAGTGTCTATAGACCTGGAGTCAGAATATTCAGCTGGAACATCCCTACTGGTTAGAAGTGAGTGTATCTAGATGTTGACTGAGAACAGGATTGGCTTGGCTTGGATTCTCTTGGTTTGCCTGTGATACCCCATCAGTGCAAGAACCCGCTCACTGATCTTTGCTGTTTAACCTCAGGTATGGTCACCCGGGGAAAGGGAACGGAGAACGGTCAGAGTCCATCGTCTGCCGAGCAAAAACCAGCTTCTTTAGGGGATGAGGGAGAAGAATTATCGGGGAGGAAAGAACAGGCTGCTTTCAGCTGATCTACCCCATTACTTCTAAGAAAAGGCCATCAACCTGAAACGTCAACTCTGTTTTTCTCTCTTTAAAGATGCTGCCAGACCTGCTGAGTGTTTCTAGCATTTTCTGTTCATCTTACTTAACTTTTTAGGCTTTCTTTATATTATGCAGGCGTGATTTCCATTAACGAGGTCTGCCAGTCGAGCAGACTGGGTCTCAGGCTCTCCTCAACACACTGAATCACTTCAGTATCGGAGTGATTGAATTTCACCTCTGTACCATGCAAAGAATGTCAAGCATATGCAGAATGTCACTCAATGAACAGCGAAGCAATGTAGATGAAAATTTATAGGCCAGACCCGTCCAGCAGGCATTTATACTCAAATCTAAATGGAAGTTTTGAAGCCTCTGAAAGGGTTGAAGCCATAACCTTGGAGTAAATTACCCCAAAGCTTAATTTTGATGCATGCTCTTTATTGCCAAGCATGCCAGGAATTCATAAGCAAGGTTAGAGGCCACTATCAGCCTCTTCTCATTGTCAAAAAGTGGCTGCAGTCATGTCGCAAAATGCTTGAATAATGCATTTCACGAATCTTGATACTCAGGACAGATTTGATTCTAATGAAGATTTCTCCTCATCATACTCTACCGGAAAATAAGTAATATGGTTTATAAATTGGGCATTTTCTGTTGAACGTAACAGAGAAAATCTTACTCATTTGACTCTAAAATATGTTTCTTCTTGTTCCTTTGCCTTTAAAGGGGTTTCATTTGAACCGATCTGCATATAATTCTGAATGTTTTAAATGAAGCTATTAATATAGTTACTGAGTGACTCTTAAGGGCTGGCATGAGGGAGAAAATCAGGTGGAGTGTAGATCAGGCTGTCGACTCACTGTTGCCTATTTAGTGTTACTATCCTTGAGCAAGTTCTTCTGCACATGCGATTCAAGGGATGGAGACACTAATTCACACACTCTGGCTGCTACTTTTTCACTAAAGCGTTAACCTTTATGAACCAAAAAGTCCAATAGCAACTTTAATATAATAGATAAAGGAATGTTTTAAAAAATAAAGGAGAGCCCTGCATTTGTTGACCACAGGATGTCCCAAAGCTTCTTACAGCCTACGAAGCATATCACTGTTATAATGCCAGTAACACAGAAGATAATTTGTGCACAGCAATCTTCCACAAACAACAATGTGATAACGGCCAGGTAATCTGTTTTTGTGATGTTGATTGAGACAGTAACGTCTTTACTTCCACTCAGCTGATCGCAATACAAGTCATGAATTAAAATGTCATCCACCCAAATGCCCTTCAGCTTCTTTAATGAGTGCAAGGAAAAAATATAATTTTCAACAAGCGCTTAAAGATTCGGTGGCTATATCTAAAACTGGCTTCACTCTTTTACCAAGATGTCCTCCTGCACTAACCACGGGCTAAACTTGGTATGTTCTTCTTTTCTTCGACATAAACATGCCAATCATACATAAGGACTGGTGAAACAGTGGGTTCTTTATATGAAGATAAGACTATGTATATAGATAATGCTCACTGCAAGACTGTGAGGGACATGTCTCACCTCGATCACTGGTGCTTGCCGGCTGACTGCAAGTCATGGGACTAATACATCATAGCCTGTCAAGGCGGTAATGATTGACAGCAGTTTAAAATACGCATCCTTAAAGGTATATGCGCATCATATCACAACAAAACCAATTTAGCAGCTTAAGACTCCATTTTGACCACCATAGAGGCGCTTTAGCACCTAAAATAACTGGGCAAAATTACCACCTATGATTCCACCAGCTCACATACGACCTGAAAGAAAACTGTAGCTCAGATGGTTTGACTTTTGTTTCTGTTCCAGGAAGTTGCAGGTTCAAGTCACACTCCAAGGGCTTGAGCAGAAAAATCTAGGCTGACTCATCAGTGGAGTACCGAGTGAGTGCTGCACTGTCAGAGTAGATGTTAACTAAGGTCTCGTCTGCCCTCCAGCTGAACAGTAAAGATCCCGTGGCACTATTTTGAAGAAGGGCAGAGGAGTTATATCCCAAGTGTCAACATCATTAAAATAACAAATTGTCTGGAAATACTACGTTGCTATTTGTGGGATCTGTGTGCACAACTGACTGCCACATTTCCTGCATCACAACCACCTTCAAAAGTACTTCATTGGCTGTAAAGCACTTTGGCACTTCCATAGGTCATAAAAAGCGCTACATAAATGCAAGTCTTTCCTCCTTCACGGATGATAATCAATTCTTCTTCTCATTCTGTTTTCCACAGGCTGACTAACTGGGACACGATACATTCTGCTTCTGCAAACTTCCCGGAATGGAAAGAATGAAACGTGTCGGACTACAGTGAGTTAAGTCTCGGAGCAGATGGAGGAGCTGTCCTTCTCACAGAGCGTTCCTTGTGGCAGGGACAGAACTTGTGGAAGGCGACAGGATTGCCAGGTGGTGCCAGCACCTCCCAGCCAGCTGGATGGGACTGGCCATCTGACAGCGCAGGGATCTCGGCAGGTCTGACTTTTTGCCGGCAATGTTCTGCATTACAATCAATGAATCCCAGGCAAAACTGGATTATTCGTTTGCGCCACTGCTCCCAATATCCTTTATCAGCGGCAACTGTTAAAGTGACGTCACCTCATTTGAGGGAGTTATGAAATGAGAGAGAGAGGGTGCCAAAGTAGAACCAGAAGAGGCATGGGACCTTGCTGATGGTGATGATGTCAGGCACAAAGGAGGCGATGACATATTCACAACTCAGGGATGTGCGTGAGCACAAGTCAGTGATTGGCAAGAACAATACAGTGAAATCTTTCCTTTCAATAATTTCATTACGAACAGTTTCATGGATGAAAGATTGGAGTTCCCTTTCTGTACTGTTGGGAGGAATTATCACAGTAGTTTTACTCCGAGTGTTGAAAGACAATATTAATAATGGAGATTCCATAAATAACAGCGAACATTTTAGTTAAAAAAACATTTCAAGATTATTCTTATCTAAGCGCAAAGAGAGAAGTTGCATTTATGTAGCACCTTTCATGACCTCATGATGCCCCAAAGTGTCTCACAGACAATAAACTACTTTTGAAGAGTGGCCACTGTTGCATCATACAGCAGCCAATTTTCACACAGCAAGATCCCATAAACTGCTAATGATTTACATGACCAGATAATCCATTTTTAAGTGATTTCTTTTGCTATCAGGGTTACACTGGCCAAACCACTGAGAAAATTCTCTTACGCAAAAGCAAAATATGCAGCTGCTGGAAATCTGAAATAAAAGCAGAAAATGCTGAAAATTCTCTGTAGGTCTGGCAGCATCTGTGGTGAGAGTGCTGTAAATGCTGGAAAATGTCCTTGCTTTTCTTTGAATGGTGACATGGGATGCCTTACATCCACCGAGAGAGCGGATGGGGGTCTCAGTTTAATGTCTCATCTGAAAGACAGCACCTCCGACAGTGCAGCACTCCTTCAGCTCTATGCAGACATCAGCCCAGATTGTTAATAGGAAATTTTTACGGAGTTTTCCCATTTCATCCATCATAATTTCGACAGAATCCCAAGAAAATTCCCACTGAATGTGTTGAAGTCTCCGAGGGGGAGAAGTGGGGGCTTGAACTCACAGCCCCCTGATTCTGAGGCAAATGCACTATCACTGAGTCACTGCCAACGCTCAAAGCTCTAGTTGCCACTGTTTTTAAAATGACAAATCTAAGATAACTGCAGCACAGCCCCATTAGGGGAAGTGTATCCAGTCCCTTTATACTTGCTAGAGTTTAGAAGGATAAGAGGAGATCGAATTGAGGTATATAAGATGCTAAAGGGGATAGACAAAGTAGACGTGGAGCAGATGCTACCCTTCTGAGGCATTCTAGAACGAGAGGCCATAGTTTTAGGCTAAGGGGTGGTAGATTTAAATCAGAGATGAGGAGGAATTACTTTTCTCAAAGGGTCGTGAATCTGTGGAGTTCACTACCTCAGAGTGCAGTGGATGCCGGGACGCTGGATAAATTTAAGGAGGAGATAGACAGATTTTTAATTAGTAACGGGTTGAAAGATTATGGGGAGAGGGCGGGAACTTGGAGTTGAGGCCGAAATGAGATCAGCCATGATCGTATTGAATGGTGGGGCAGGCTCGAGGGGCTGAATTGCCTACTCCTTACGTTCTTATGCACACCAATCCTGAGGCCTCTCCATCCATCGCTAGATTTAAAAGCTTCCAAATTGGAATAAAGTATTCATGCGCTTTGACTTGCTATTAGTGACAGCAACAAAAAGCAACAACAACTTACATTTATATAGGCCTGGATTTTCCAACCTTTGCCGTGGTGGGACCCGCCGCGGAGGATGCCGGTGGCCCAGCCAGAGGTCCATTGACTTTCGGCAGGACTGGATGATCCCGTCAGTGGGCAGGGCTGGAAAACCCCCACGCACGGAACCTTTCACATAGTAAATCATCCCAAGGTGCCTGGCTTGGAACTGGAGATCGATCTCCAGCCATCAGCTGTGAGCAAACCCAGGAGAACTATCGTTCAGGCGTTCAAGAAAATTACGTGCCTTTTAAAAATTTTCTCCGAACAATTTTGCTTGTCAGTCACCGAATAAAATTTGACCCTGAGCCGCATAAAGAGGTATCAGGATGTGTGACCGAATTCTCAGGGATAGGTTTTTAACAGCAGCTGAAGGGGAACAGAAAGATGTAGGGGAGGCAGAGACGTATAGAGAGGGGATTCCAGAGTTTAATGCCTAGGCAGCTGAAGGCACGGCCACCAACGCTGCGGGGGGGGGGGTGGGGGGGTGATTAAATTGGGGGTGTCGTGAGGCCAGAACTGGAAGAGTGCTGAGATATTGGAAGATTGGAAGAGCTGGAGGAGGTGACAGAGATAGGGAGGGTGAGGTCAGGAAAAGATGAAAATGTCAAAATCGAACATTTCTGGACGGGGGCCGAACACACACTAAAACAGCATAGGCCTGAATATAGCATAGGCGCGCACCTGACATGCCAGAACATAATATGACGCATACATCCCGACATCATTGCGCATTCGCGCAATATTTCACTCAGAGGACGTGTGCCAGAGTCGGGTGCGCATCCACCGATAACTGAAAGATCTATTAAGGCCATTACAGACTTAATTAACTTGAATTTCACGCTGCCACACCACAGCACCCCCCCCCCCCCCAAGCCTAACGGTAGATGGGCAGGCGAAAAGGCCAAGCGGCCTTTACATTTTTTCGGAAACCTCATCCACAAGCGAGATAAGGTTCCCTAAAGCATTTACAAATTGAATAAAAGCTTTCTTTTGAAATTGAAAACACGTCCCATCTCACGTGACACAGTCACACGGGCGACATGTTTCAATGAATTTTTATTGTATTTATTAACTTTTTCAGAAAGCGCTTCAATCTCCCTGAGGCACGGAGCTGCCTCAGGTAGACTGAAGCACTCTTTCGCGAGCTGTGCGCCAGTCCCGCTCTCCCTCTCTCCCCCCCCCCACACTGCCGGCACAGATAGCACTCTGTGCTCCCGCTCACGATCCACGCCTTAATTGGCCCGCCCGCATGAAATCGCGGTGTGGAGCCGATCGCGGACAGCGGTCAGCTCTCCAATTGCTCCCGCCAAGCCCGAACGATGCAGGAAAAATTCAGGCCATAGTTGTGTGGGATTGGACAATTTGGAGGCTGGGATTAATGTCAGTGTAGTGTATTGAGAAATGCATTGTGCATTTTGTCCACTTAAAGCTACCATACACATATACCAGCAGAGGGAGCCAAGAACGAGAATAAAGGAATCCATGCTTTCACAGCAAATGCAGCTCACTGAATCTTACTGATTCTCCCCAAGAACTTCACAGCCAGGAGCAGACTCCCCGGAACGTTCCACTTAAACGATGCTGTGTTGACATGAAGAGAAACCTTGTTCAATATGACAGGTGGTATATTAAGGATTGATATTTCAAACTAACCACAGGAATTAGAATAGTGGAAGTTTTCTAGTCTGTTCAGCTCTTCCTGTCACTAATCAACCCTCTATCCCTCTCTTACACCAAACGCATATCATTCTTCTCACTGTTGAACTAGGAAACCATCCAATTGCCTTCTCATTATGTCAATGTTTATGAAGCAGCCTGTTACATAAATTAACAACTTTAATAATGAAGAGTTTAGTCTTCGCTCACGTACGGCTAGTGTAATTTAAATAATACATTTCCGTAAATTTCATAACAGCATTCGTAGGGTTTGAGCCAAGAGCCCTCCGAATTTTTAAAGCTAACTTCCTGTCCCATATGGTAATCCAGCATCTGTGCCATCAATGCCTTGTCGTTTAAGACTGTCTGAAGAGGAAAATAGTATGAACAAAGGTGGGAAGGGGAGACAATTTGCTCACATTTCTGATGCCCGTCCAAAACTGATGTGCGATTTCATAGGTGCCAGTGCACCACCCCACCCCTTCCCCCACCAATAATTCCCAACCGTGCATATTCAAGTGGGGGGTTGGGGGGTGGGGAATGGCATGGGAGGGATGGAATGGGGGTGGGGTTGGCCTAGGGGATGGCATGGAAAGGGCCAGCATGGGAGGGCAAAATTGGGATGTGGAATGCGGTGAAGATGGGATGGTGTGCATGCGATGAAACAGGGGATGGGGTGGTAAAGGAAGAAGGGTGAGATGGGCAATTGGATGGGGATGATTTATGAGGGATAGTATGGGGAGGGTGGAATGGCATGGGATGGGAATTTAAAAGAAGTACTGATGCAATATAATACTAATTTCACCACAAATGTTTTGTGGGTCTCTGTTTGCACTCACCTAATCATCTACACTTTTTAACCAGGAAAACTAGGTAGTAATCCAATGAAATTGGATTGGGGTCATCCAGCTCATTATGGAGTGAAACAGGGTCTTTGTGCTCAACTGTACAGTAACTTGTACAGCAATTGAGCCGTGAATAGTCTCAGTGTAGTTATTGTAAGAGGAGAAATGCCATGGGCCATATGTTTGCTTTAAAGGTACTCCTCCATTTCTATGTCAAAATTATAGTTTTTTTTTTGGTTTTTGTACAAGTTCATTTATTTCAACTATCATGGACAGGCATGAGACTGTTTCAACTTGAAGAAACTTTCCACACATCAGTTTGCAGAAGGATGGCCAGCAAGGGTCTTGGCTGTGGGCAGACCGAAGCCTCTGGCGGGTGGCTATAGAGAGGAGGGAAGTGGTAGCAGAGCGGACAAACAGTTACAAAAGACCCAGGCAGGCCACCTGGACAGTGCCTCTGAGTCTGATAAGTAATGAGGAGAGGAAGATTTCCTTGGCGTCAGGGAGACAAGGTAATCAGGGTCACGTGATCACAGGAAAATTGCATTAGGAGCGCCACCAGCTGAACTCTGTTACCCAACTGATTCGAGATCGAAGTTGAGCTTTCGATGGTATCCTGCTGGACCTAGAGCATCGGCCGTGAATATCCATTGTGAATAGTCCGGTTCTCTAAGTTAAAACTTTTCCAGTCATTTTTATAAAGATTTGATGGCAGTGGAATAAATGACCCCTGTTTTACAATCTTTGTGTGGTCCATGTGCTTGAATCTTGCGTAACATAGAAACTTCGGGCACACCAATTTTTGGACCCACCCCGGGGTGCAGGCTGTATGCCCCACACCTGACTGCTGAGGTCTGAGATGCTCCTGATGTGGGCCTCAAACTTCATTATGGTGGAGCCTGTGCAGCCGTTTAAGAAGGCAGTTCACCACCATCTTCTCAAGGGCAATTAGAGATGGGCAATAAATGCTGGCCCAGCCAGCAACACCCACATCCCATGAAAGAATAAAAAAATACATGTGGCTCATGGCTAAGGTATGGTTCCAAATGTGAATCAGGGTCATGGTCCCATATCCCTAATTCTGTTCCCAATAATCTATAAGGCCTCTGCCTTGATCATACTCAATGACTAATCCACAGCTCTCTGGGCTACAAGATGCCTAAGCTTCACAATGCTTTGAGTGAAAATATTTCTCCTCACCTCAGTTCCACTTGGCGGACCCCTTATTCTGAGACTACGGCCCCCTGGTCTAGATTTCCCAACCAGGAGAAGCTTTTTCCTAACATCTATGCTGTCAAGCTCCTGATGAACTTTGTGGGCTGAATTTTGGGGGGTGAAGTTCGCGCATGCACAGGGGTGCGCGCAGTAAAAGCCCACCCCCACCCCCCCCGGGGCACAGAGCTGCCTCGGAGAGCTGAAGATTTTTAACCCACAAAAACAATATATTAAAAATAATGAAAGCGTGTCCCCTCATCTGACTCTGTCACATGAGCCGGGACGTGTTAAACTCAAGCGTTAAAAAAGTATAACATTTTTTTAAAAATCACCGGTCGGAACCCCATCCCGCTCGCGGGTGAGGTTTCGCCAAAAATGCGAAGGCCGCTTGGCCTTTTCACTCGCTGGACGGCCAGCGAAAAATTTGAGTCCATTGGGTCCTTAAGGGCCTTGACAGGCCGATTAATTAACAGTGGGCGTGGCTCCGACTCTCGCCGCGTGGACGCTTGTTCCAACGCCATCGCACGTCATTTGACACTCGTTCGGGTCAGATGTGCACCCACCCGATGAGCGAAAAATTCTCCCCCCGCACCCCCCCAGTTTGAATCAGATCACCTCTGACTCTTCTAAATCCCAGGAAACATAGGGTCTCGTCTGAAAGGCAGTGGAGGTGAGCATTGCTCGGGGTCCCAGTGAGGTCGTACCTGAATTCCAGCAGAACCCACGGAGGATCCCCCATTTCGGAATAAACCTCTGTCCAGCTACTGACTTGGGTACCCACGTCAGGTGTGCAGGTCTCAGGGTAAGGACACCCAAAGCTGGGAGTTTCAATGCCCCTGGCCTACAGAGTGCAGAGTACTCAAGCCCAAGGTTAGCCCTCCTCAGTGCAAGTGGACCTCCTGAAGATGAAGAGACCTTTTAGCTTTACCAAAAGAAAATGCAGTGCTCTTACAAAGGCCCCTCATTTTTGTTTCTCATAGGGAGAGCACAGCATATCCATTCATATCTAGTCATTTGCACCTCATTAAGTGGCCACTTCCTTCAGGTAGATACCCCTGAAGACTAAAGGCCCATCCTTCACTGTCATGAGTGTCAGTGGAACCAACAGCCGGCATCAGGCCGGGCGTCTCAGACGATGCAGCACTAACCCAGAACTGCACTGAGCTGTCACCCAGCCCCTGGAACTGGGTTTTGTGACTCATATCCTAGTCCAACACCAGGCCCCACCTCACTCATCAGCCCTGCCTCAATAAACTGTATTGGTTCCGAGTCACCCAACGCCTCAAGTTTTCATCCTTGCTTTCTCTTCCTTCCTTTCTCTCTCTACCTCTGCAACCTCATCCAGCCCTAAAACTATCCCCAGGTCATTACATTGCTCTGACTCTGGTCTTCTGCATCTCCTCTGGGATTCTATCCCTATCACCTCTGCCTCTTCACTTCCTCCTTTTCCTTTCAGATTCTCTTTAGAACCCTTTTGTTCATCTCCCCTAACAGCTTTCTTTCACTGTGTTAATTTTTCTCCCTTATGTCACTCTGAAGGACCTTAATTTGTTGATTTGCAACTTTAAAGACATAATATAAATATATGTTGCTGTTATTATTGAACCCATAAAGTTAGCCTTTTAATTCAGAGGTTCGAGTAGTATTAACTGAGCCAAATTGACTCTGACGTGAATTTTCACTCCCGGGTCAGGAACAGGGTTGGGAGAATTCCCAGCTCCATGAACCTAACTCCTGAAAAACATCCCTGGAAGTTCCAATTTTCATTCTGGGGGTGGAGTGTAATGGGAGTTGCGCCCTCTGACACTGGAATCAGTTCGATGGCATTACAGGGGCTGCCAGGCATGGAGGCGGACTGGGTGAAAGGCTGGCCTCACTGCTCCAGAACTGTGTCCCAACTGCAAAAACACAGTAACATAAAAATCAGCCCTCTAGCCCTCACCCCCTAAATACTCCCATGCCCCATCCATGCCGCCTCATCACCCCCACCCACCCCCAATGGCCTCTCATGACCTCCACGCAAACCTATTCCTCCACCCACCCCTATGGCCTTTTATAGCTCATGTGCTAACCTATGCACCTCCACTGGCCTCCATGGCCCTTCATACTCTCCATTCAACCTATGCCACTCTACCCACCCCTCATAGTCTTTATACCCTCCATGCCAACCCCAACCACCCCCATGGCCCTTTATAGCCCATATGCTAACTTAGAGTCAACTAATATCAACCCATGCCCTTCCACCCACCATCATTTGCCCTTACACCCTCCATGCCAACTCACCCAGTATGCAACATGGGCAGACCTCAGGACCCATGCTGAAAGGAAATAAAATAAAGTTCTGAATGTCGCTTAATGAATTCCTTATTTAAAAATACATTGTTAAAAGCCCATTCACTACATTTAAATTCCTTCAATCACTTAACCCCTTATTAAAACAAGCATTTGTCTTCACAGCCCCATATCAAAGACTTTATAAGCAGTTGGAGCTGCCAATCAAACTGTGAACTGAGAGGCACCCCACTGTGATAATAATAGGTTGTGAAATCAGTCATGCAGCACACACCTTAGAATGGTAGCCCTCAAGCTGATGACAACAAACAGAGTTAAATAGCAGGAACGTTATTTTTTTTAACTGCAGGCTGCTTTTTTTCAAAATTTAAAAGCCAGGAGATTTAATTCCCTTGATGGCTTGACAGCTCCCTTGACAATTCCATTGACAGCTTGGCAGTTCTAATGATTTTGACAATTCCCTTGACAGCTTGACAGTTCTAATGATTTTGACAATTCCAATGAGTTTATCCACTTTTTATGCATGTCTATGTCTACTTATAACAATCCCAAAGGCCACTTGACCTCTTCCAAAGGACACTTTACCTTTCCCAAAGGGCACCTTGCCTTTCCCAAAGATGTCCCTGGACCTATCCAAAAGGGTACCCAACCTGTTGGTAGTTCTAAAATCAGTAATTTTAGTGTGGCTTGACCATTTTGTAGTCTGATTCAATACATTATTGAACATAGTCCACTAACAGGGTAAAGAAGCCATTATGAATTAATCCAGGGGGCATTTTAAAATCTAACAAATTTATAATATGAAGCATTATTGGAAACCAGCCAGTGGACAACTAGTGAGCCTCAGTTGTGAGACAGTTGAAGAATAAGTAACTAGGTGTATTGGTAAAGGCTGTAATAGAAAGTGTGTAATGTTTTATGTTTCATAATTAACACTTGATTTTAAATATACTAATTTAATATTGTGAGAATTGTAAAATGATGGTTCTCAGTCCAGCCTGGAGGGATAAGGTGTGCTAAGCTGAAGCCCCCATGACCTTGGGGAATTACAATAAATGGGTAAAGATTGAGGCATTATTCAATTATGAAACATTTTGAGTAGCCTGATTGTATTACTATATGGGAAAGATGTTCATAGGTGTCAGGAACCAATTATAAATCAGCACAGTTAAGTTAACCAATCATTGTTTGACAGTTAGGCAAACTCGAGATAAGAAAATGTGAACTAGGAGTATAAACATGAAGGTTTCGGGAAGCCATTTTGTTAGCATGTTATCCACGTACTGAGCGATCAGAGGGCTATCATCACTCTACGCCTTTGGCCTGATTACCCGAGGAAGCTGTGAGAAGTTTGTTTAGTTGTAAAGTTAAGCTTTTTCCTTTTGCTGTTAATTGAAACTTTGGCCAGGATTTTCTGGCCCTATCGCGTGGGAGATTCAACGGCTCAGCCAAAAGCCCATTGACTCTCGGCATGACCGGGCAGGCGGAGCTGGAAAATCCCACCCCTTTGTCTTCTATTTTATTTTACTTTTTAGCTTTCTACCTTTTAATAAATCATTTGAATTTACCATCTGAATTGTTCAGCCTTGCCTGATGGTGAAGTCGAGTTTGGACCAAATGATTTATTGGATCATTCACAATTTGGGATTTATGGAAAACGAGGTGAACTCCATAAATCAAATTCAACATACCTCTCCAAAGAGTTCCGCTGACCTTAGACTCTCTCCTGATTGGTCTAAAGTGCACGAGTCGTGTTTTGGGCATCCCACGAGTGATAATTGGATCTGACTGAAGGCAGTTGCACTTTAACTTGTGCAGCTGCCTCCATGAATCAAACTACACCTCGCCTCCGCTCCCCTTCCCCCAGTGAAAATGGCAGATGTTGGCTTCGGGGGTGGGACTTCTGGAATCAGGCCTCCGGTGCCATTTTGGAAAAGCCAGAGGCCCTCTCCGGTGTGGTAAAAATTCAGGCCCCTGTTGGAAAATACACTAGGGAGGTACAATGTACTGCATTGGAAATACATTTCTCTCGCTGTTCTCCCTTAATCAATTTATGATATGAAGCACATGAATGAATGAGGGAAAAAAATCATATTTACACTAAATAATATCAGTGATTTATTAGCCACTGGGTTTACAACATGTAGCATTTTTTTTTTTTTGTTAGATTCGATTTCCAATACCTTGCAGTTGCAGTTAAAAGAGTCATCCATTTGGAGAGTGTGAAAGCCAGTCCAATATATTCAAAGGGCCAGGATCTGTTTTGGCTGTGACAGATACGATGCTAATTCTACCCAGAGCCAGGTATCTATTTGTCCATGGTGTGATCACCATCCTTGCTTCTGTTCCTGTACAATTCAGTTGGTGTTGCGATGTATTTTTCTCTTAGCGCAATCATATGGACACACGCACCACTCTTGGCCAGCTTGTCATTAAGTCTCCCCACCTCTATGCTGGGAACCCACCCAGCAAGCTGGGAATCTTTATCCAACCCAGAGGCTAACAACCGTCCATCACTGGTTGGTAGGAGACCTGGCCACTCTTGGTGTAGGCCGTGACTCTGATGGTAACACCCTGAGGTGAAAGTTTCTGTTCAAGCCCCACTGCAGGGCTTGTAACCAAAAATTTCCATTGACGCTTCAGTTGGAAGTGCGGTTTTTTCTGATTAGCTGTTAAACTGAGGCCCCATCTCCCTTCTAAGGAGGATGCCAAAGATCCTATGGCCACCATTTCGAAGAAGTGCTGGGGAGTTCTCCCTGGTATCCTGGCCATCCCTCAATCAACATAAAACCAGAATTACCTGGAAAAACTCAGCAGGTCTGGCAGCATCGGCGGAGAAGAAAAGAGTTGACGTTTCAACCTCAATCAACATCACAGAAACAGACTATCTGGCCATTACCACATCGCTATTTGTGGGAGCTTGCTGTGCATAATTTGGGTGCCACATTTCCTACATTACAAAGCTTCTCACTTCATTGGCTGTAAAGTGCTTTGAGATGGTTGTGAAAAGCACTATGTAAAGACGAGTCTTTCTTTCTTTCTCCCATCTCCTGTTCCTACTTGACACTGAGGCCAATCTCCCTAACTTCCCTCCCTTCCCCTCCAACCACCCTGCATGACTCCCACCAAGCCTTCCCCCCACCCCACCCCACCCCGCCACCTTTCAGTCTATAGCTTACAGAGGTAGACCCCAGTTTGAGATACATGAGGCAGTCAGCATTCCTCTTTAAACTTCAGAGAGCAGCATCATTGACTTTCAAGAACTCCAGCCTGAGTAAATTAAAGCTAGACTCAGCTATAAATGCGTATTGATTTGCCAAGCAGTTTACAATTCTCCCAGGCCTACAAGAGTACTCCTGCCCCACATCAATAACCATAACAAGGTTACTGTTTTCCAGTTTATTCACTGGATACCAGTCCAACTGTTGCATTCATGGTGCCTTTAAAGATATGTGGATTTACGTTCTGTGAGAAGATCGCTGTGAGAAAAAACCTTCCCTACAGCTTATCAAGTTGAGGAATGACAAAGCAGGAGGTTGAATGAAGCACTACATGCTTTACTGCACAGTCAGCGTTAATTCCTCCCTTCAACCAAGGAACAAGTCAAATACAAAGGCTGACTCTCTTTGCATACAAGATACTTCCAGAAGGCCACAGACTGTTGACCCTAACTGCACAAAGTCGCTTAGGTCAACCAATTCAAACAGAGTCAACAAAGGAAAAATAAAGCTTTCTAAACCGGCCCCACTTCTGCATAATTTTTCAACTTTCTGTTGCTAAATGGACCCAAATTTGGATACCGACCAAATCTGGAACAACCTGACTCATGCATCTCGCACAAGGTGGGGGTTTTAACAACCAGCACCTGCCCCCAAGAAAAGCTTGTGGTTTGTCTGCCAGCCGGTTGCTATGATACTATTGCACTTGCCAAACACAGGGGCAGCCATTTTGGCCGGGATTCTCCGCCCGGCAAATTCCCACCCGCAGTCAATGGGCCTTTGGCTGGTCCGTCAAATTTCATGTCCCACCTCCAATGATTCCTGCCGCAGACGGGACCAGAAAATCCGGGCCTTTGTGTCATCAAATTCTGGAACAATGAGCTTTCAGGATATTAGTCTTACTAAATTAAATCTGCTCCGTAAAGAGGACAACTGGTATGGTGTCGACAGGATGATGGAGGCTTCAGCGTGGGGCTAACAGTGGCTGGGAGACAAACACTAACAATGGGGTTTAAAGGCAGTTCCTAGGTTGGACTCCTCAGCTTTACGATGAATTAAGTTCCTTCTCAGCTCAGTGGTATATGACACCGGCCTGTCCCTCACCACAGGAAGCCCTGCGCCCCCTTCCATTATGTGGTCTGCAGTCAGATTCGCTGACCTGACTCCGGAGTTATACCGCAAGACGTGAATCCAAAAATAATTGGTACATTTCGCAAACCTGATGGCGGAACCTGTCAGTATAATAACGAACAGCAGCCGCCACAACATTTAAGCTACCTCACTGGGGTCCATGAAGCAATACTGATTCATATGGGAGAAATTTTAACTTAATTTTCCCATTGGAAATATGAAGGGATTGGGTGGTTTTACCCTGACTGGAAACAATATTGAATGGGTGAAAAATCAAAATTCCTCCTGAACCCTTGGGGATTCCCGTCTGGTTAAAATTAGGTTAAAATTGACCCCTATATATATTTACAGTGTTACAGCCATCTAGAGGTTAGGGTAGATATTGCACCAACTATGATTTCACTATGCATTCATAAACATTCTGGGCAATTGTAAGGGTAAGCCACCTTATATTTCCGTTCAGTTGGAATATAAAAAAATAAAATTACAAAAGGTTTGGAAATCAGGAAAAGAAACAAAACATCTCCAGTTCTGTAAGCGTCTGTGGGAGGGAGAAATGAACAGGTTAACATTCAGCTACAGATTCCAAAATACAACCTCAAAATGTCGTGTTTCCCTGGCACTCCGGATTCAGATTTCAGTTTGAGATTCCATTTGGCCTGTGATAAAGTTGGTAAACGATCCACCACCCCTGTACCCCTTACCAGCCAGCCTGCAGAGGGCACTGGGTTCATTGACCAACTGACTGACCACAGACAGCACCAAGTGCTGACAAACTCCTTCCAAGTACCACAGATGACTGAAGAATGGCTGCATTGTTCTCTCTGCTTTGACCTTTCTATTAAGCATCTTTATAGTCTTTCCTGTTTCATCAATGCTAATAGCCCTTGTTCCTCTTCAATTTCCTCTCTTGTTGTCATGAGCATCCTAATATTCTGCCCTACCTGCTTTTCTTCCTCCTTGCATCCTCACTGCATCAAAAGCAAGAGCCAGCACTCTTTCCCTGTCACTATTATATGGCTTCAAAACTTCTTCCCTCCATTACAAAGTCTACAACCTTTTCAAACCCCAAGCCTAATATCACTTTCCTGATCTATTGCATTTTCTCATCTACCCTTTACAATCTTGGTGAACAGCTGGAGGCCATTCAGCCCACTGCATCTGTGCCTGTGCTTGCCCTTCAACTGAAACTGTCATCCATGTCATCCCTTTCTCCAATTTCAAGACTGTGGCTAATTATCTGTTACCTGACTTTCTCACACTGATAGCTCATTTGTAAAGTGGCCATTATTTGACGTATGATATAACTTTACAGTTTTGTTGGGCAAGACAGAGAAGTAACAAATGTTTAATGGCTCCGCCCTCTCTAAAAATGTTTATTTTCATTCTCCTCATTTTAGTTTATTTTTCTCCCCTCAGTGATTATTTTTCAGTTAAAAATGTGAGCAGGGAAACTCCTCACTGGTTCCCCCCAAAATGTGTGGTGTATGCCCTCTGTGACTTCCTCCAACCTTTCATTAGACCACTTGACCTTCATTCACAGCTTCCTCCTGTGCAGCCATGTCCCTTGAAAAAGAAAGGGAAAGAAACTTGCATTTATATTGTGCCTTTCAACACCTCAGCCCAGCCCAAAGTACTTTGCAGTCAATGAAACCAATGCGATAATGTAGGAAACGTGCCAGCCAATTTGCGCACAGCAAGGTCCCCAAAACAGCAATGGTAATAGCCAGATGATCAGGCTTTTAGTGATATTGGCTGAGGAACAGCAGTTGGCCAGGATACCAGGGAGAACTTGCCGCACTTCTTTGAAATAGCGCCTGCAGGATTATCTTTCACTCCGCCTGAGAGGGCAAAAAAAGGCCTCAGTTGAACGTCTGCTCTGAAAGATGGCACCTCCGACAGTAGAGCAATAGTATCATTCTTTAATCCCACTTGAGAGCGTTCCATTTCACTTTTCCCTTCATGTTATTCTTGGAGCAGTTAAGCAATAAAAAAAAAGAGAATTTGGGAAGTGTTTGAAGAGCGTTCAAGGTGTCAAATGTTAGCAGGGCAGCTGGTACTGAATTATGAATCACATTTTAGAATGGGAGGCAGCATAATGATAAATTACAAGGTGATAGGACCAGGCATATGTTTGTTGCCATTATTTCCTGCACAGATAGTTCACAGGATTGTCAAGCTGGGAGGCAGTAAACAGAACAGGACCATTTATCCTGGGACTGCTCCGAGACACCAGCTAGTGGCTAAATCAAGAACTGACAGAGGTCAAGGATCAGGTTTAACATCGCAAGGTTGGTACCTCTCATGGAGGGTGAAGGTGAGATGGGGGGAAACTATGTTTGAAGGCTGAGGAAGTCTAGATAGAAAATAGATCTAAAACACAATAGGTTCAAGGAAAATAAGTGTTCTGCAGGATAGAAAATATCTTTTTCCCAGCCATTATGGATTTTTATATTACATTTTCTTCCCTCTTCTGCTCATGCCATATTGCAAAGGTTAAAAGGAAATCCTGATGATCTGAAATAAGTGTTGGAAAGCCTGATAAAGACAATATAACTTCATGTTCCAGAGATAACCCTTCATCGAACAATAGCATGCAGTACCAAAGGCAGACTCAAAACATTAACAGAACAAAGATACCTCAAACAGCATTAAACAATGATGTGCACTCAGGAGGTTTGAGTGTAGAAGTGGCTCGGGGTACGGGTACCTATATCAGAAAATCGCTGGTCCTCTGGCTCACTGGGGGTGACTTTTTTTTATTCATTCATGGGTGTGGGCTTAACTGGCTTGACCAGCATTTATTGCCCCTCTCTAATTGCCCTTGAGAAGGTGGTGGTGAGCTGCCTTCTTGCATGCGGTGCAGGTACACCCACAGTGCTGTTAGGAAGTTCCAGGATTTCCAGGATTTTGACCCAATGACAGTGAAGGAACGGCGATATATTCCCAAGTCGGGTGGTGAGTGGTTTGGAGGGGAACTTCCAGGTGGTGGTGTTCCCATGTGTCTGCTGCCCTTGTCCTTCTCAATGGTAGTGATCATGAGTTTGGAAGGTGATGTCTAAGGAGCCCTGGTGAGTTCCTGCAGTGCATCTTGTAGATGGTATACATTGCTTTTAGTGTGTGTCAGTGGTGGAGGGAGTGAATGTTTGTGGATGTGGAGCCAATCAAATGAGCTGCTTTGTCATAAATAGTGTCGAGTTTCTTGAGTGCCGTGGGAGCTGCACTCATCCGGGTAAATGGGGAGTATTCCATCACACTCCTGACTTGTGCCTTGTAGATGGTAGACAGGCTGTGGGGAGTCAAGAGGTGAGTTACTTGCCGCAGGATTCCTAGCCTCTGACCTTTGACATTGGCCAATAGCATAAATTAGGAGATAGGAATTCAGCCACCAGTTATACATCTGTCCCTATGTTCAGGAGAGGTGTATAGCTGGCACATGATTGATATTGTCCAAATTAGGCTACCAGCCGTGGGAAAAATGGCACTCAGTGAGTCATTAACAATCTGAAGTGGATAGAATGTCTGATCCCCTGGTTTGTAGCTTTCGCCTCATCCTCCAGCTTCAATGGGAGGACTGTCAAACAAAGGCTAGTGTCCTTCTTGAAGCCCAACTCCACAAGCATTCAGACAAATCTTCTACAAAATCAACTTCGATGGACTGTCCCCTGTGTTCAGAGGCCCAAAAACCATCTCCCGCATCAGGTTCTGTTCACTCAACTCTCAAATGGCCAACATTCCAGGGGAGGGCAAAGAAAATGCTTCAAAGACACTCTGAGAGTCTCCTTGAAGCATGCAGCATTGACATTAATGAATGGGAGGAGCTTGCTACCAAATCATTAAAAATGGCAACAGCTTGCCCATCAGCTGCATCACACTTTGAGTCCAAACACCTTAGTGATGAGGCAGAGCGATGGCAGAGAAGGAAAGAAAAGGAAGCAAATCCTGCACTCTGGACTCCACCACCCCACATACCCCGTGTACCCACACCCTGCCCCATGTTCCCAAAGACCTGCAGGTGTAGAATCGGCCTGTTCAGTCACATGAAACATAGAAAATAGGAGCAGGAGTAGGTCATTCAGCCCTTCGAGCCTGCCCCCCCATTCAGTATGATCATGGTTGATCCTCTATCTCAATGCCATGCTCCCACTCAGTGACTTGGCCTCCACAGGCTTCCGTGGTAGAGAATCCCACAGGTTCACCACCCTCTGAGTGAAGATGTTTCTCCTCATCTCAGTCCTAAATGGTCTACCCCATATCCTGAGACTGTGACCCCTTGTTCTAGATACCCCCCACCCCACCCCCCACAGCCAGAGGAAACATCATCCCTGCATCCAGTCTGTCCATCCCTGTCAGAATTTTAAACATTTCAATGCGATCCCCCCTCATTCTTCTAAGCTCCAGTGAATACAGGCCTAGTCGGCCCAATCTCTCCTCACACGACAATCCTGCCATCCCAGGAATGAAGACCCATGGCAGAAACTCGCAGCCCTGATAGACGTCATCCTCGAAGTGAGGGACAGTCGACGATGCTTTTACCAGCTACGGGGCTCCAGCTGTTCTCAGTCCCTTTTTTGTTACATTTGAGAAAAATTGCCCTGCGTCCCCTGCGCTCCTGCTCTTAATCCAGTTTGACGCGTGGCCGAGAAATAAGGACTGGATCGAGTTCGGACGTGCAACCTGCCACTGCTCAGGTTAAGAGCTCAGCCATTTAGGACTGAAATGAGGAGAAATCTCTTCCTTTGCGTTCTCCACCCCGGGAGGCTGGGGATGCCCATCTGTTGAGCATATTTGCGATTGAGGCTGATACATTTTTGGACGCTAAGGGATATGGGGGTAGTGCAGGACAGCAGAGTTGAATTGAATCATTCATGATTTGATTGAGTGGCAGAACAGGCTCAAAGGGCTGAATGGCCTGTTCCTGCTTCTATTTCTTATGTTCATTGTCAGGGTTACTCATGAATAGTGGCTGCTGGGCAAAGTACTGGAGGGGGTGGGGGGGGGGGAGAGAAAAAAATGGGGAAGAGCAACTGGCAAGAAAAGAGAAACACGCACTGAAATAAGTTCTTTACTGAGTATTGAGGTATTTTTGATCAGCAGAACTGGCCTATGTTGAAATCCCTCATTCAGAAGAGTGTAGGAGCCCTCTGTTGGTCATCTCTGCAACTGCATCACCAGGATACTGTGGGAGCAATTTTAGTCCAAACTGAGAGGGACAGTACAATGGGGGAAAAGTTACCTTGAATTAATGCTTAAACATTCACTCCCTCCTCCACCATCAGCGCATCATGGCTGCAGTCTGCACCATCTACAAGATGCACTGCAGCCACTCACCAAGGATCCTTCGACAGCACCTTCCAAGCCCATGAACCTCTACCATCCAGAACAACAAGACGCAGAGGAACACCGCCACCTGCAAACATTTTCTGTACTTTGAGTAGAGGTTCCTTGCTTATATTTATTACAGCTATACATTTCACTAATTCCTACATACACCCTCTCCTTAAAAGTGAACGCATTGGAGAGAGCGCAGAAGAGGTTTACGAGAATGGTTCCTGGGATGAGACACTTCAGTTATGAGGAAAGAATGGAGAAGTTGGGAGTGTTTTCCTTGGAGAGGGGAAGGCTGAGAGGAAACTTGATAGAGGTTTTCAAAATCGTGAGGGTTCTGAACAGAGTAGATAGGGAGAAACTGTTCCCGCTCGTAAACAGATCGAGAACCAGAGGGCAGAGTTTTAAAGAGTTTCGCAAAAGAAGCAAATGTGAGGTGAGAAAAAACTTTTTCACACAGCGAGTAGTTAGGGTTTGGAATGCACTGCCTGGAAGTGTGGTGGAGGCAGGTTCAATTGAGACATTCAAGGCATTGGATGATTATTTAAATACGAACAATGTGCAGGGTTATGAGGAAAAGGCAGGAGATTGGCACTAAATTAAAATGCTCAGTGAGCCGGTGCAGACACAATGGGCTGAATGGCCGCCTTCTGCACTGTAACAAGTGCATCAATTAGATTCCAACAGGCGATTTCCCCATAAAAACCTGAACGTTTTGCATTCTGGAAGCTTACTATCCCACTCTATGGTTGCCAACCCTCCTGGATTGCCCTGGACTGTCTAGAAACTCCAGAAAATCTAGAAACTGGATTGGCCTGGAATCTCCAGGGTTCTGTGCTTCACCTGTTTTAGTTGTGTTGGTGTCACAGAGTAGCAACAGCATTCTGCCAACATTCTTTTAAGAATGTGGCTAATAATGTAACAATGACCAGGCAACCTTTTTTTTTGGGATGTTGACTGAGGGATAGATAAGGGCCAGGGCACTTGGAAGAACTCCCCGGCTCTTCTTCGAAACAGTGCTAAGGGATCTTTTACACCAACCTGGGCGAGCAGATGGGACCTTGGTTTAACATCTCAACCGAAGGACGGCACCTCTGACAGTGCAGCACTCCCTCAAGTGTCAAGTGGCAGTCCCTCAAGTGGAGTGCCGGCCTTGATATCTTTTTTTTGTACTCGAGCCCTGGAGTGGGGACTGGGACACAAAACCTTGTCTTTCAGGGATAAGAGTGCAACCAACTGAACCACAGCTGACACTCTGAGCAGCTTAGGTGAAAACTCATCGGAGTGTTAACCGAAATGAAGTGTTCTCTGAATGTATTTTTGTTGTAGAGATATTGGAAATGGGGTAAAAAGACTGTTTGACTGGGCTGGCCTGTTTGAAGGTGGAAAAAGATGTAACAAAATCTCCAGAAATATACCCGACCAAAGTGGGCAACCCCACGTAGATGGCCGGCAAAGTTAATTAATCAATGAATGGGCCACCCCTTTTCTTCCTTAATCTTGGCCCATTAGTTTCGGAAACTTTTCTTCCAATGGAACACTTTGAATGACCTGGAGAAACTGTCGGAGCTTGTGGTTCAAACTTGTGTTGAAGTAAAATAACAAAAAAGCAGCTCAGTTGTTGACCAGGCAACAACTTCATGGTATGATGGAATGATACGATGCACAACTTGGCCCATTGTGCCCTTGCCTGTATTGAGGGAAATGCACAGGAACAAGGGAATAACAACAACAACTTGCATTTATAAAGCGCCTGTAATGTAAGAAAATGGTCCAATGTGCTTCACAGGGACATAATAAAGCAAAAATAAGACACCAAGCCAGATAAGGAGGTATTAGAGCAATTGATCAAAAGCTCAGTCAAAGACGTAGCTTTTAAGGGAAACCTTAAAGAAGGTAAGTGTGGCAGAGAGATGGAGAGGGAATTCCAGAGCTTGGGGCCCAGGTTAAATTCAGAGATGCTCAAGAGGCCAGAATTAGTGGAGCGCAGATATCTCAGAGGTTTGAGGAGGTAATGACGAGGAGGAGAGAGGCCACGGAGGGATTTGGAAACAGGGATGAGAAGTTTAAAAGCGAGGTGTTGCTTAACCAGGAGCCAATGTAGGGCAGTGATCACAGGGATGATGGACAAATGGAATTTATCCAAGTTAGGGGATGAGCAGCAGAGCTTTGGTCAACTGCAGAGGGTGTGAATGCGAGAGACCAGGCAGGGGTGTGTTGGAATAGTCAAGTCTAGAGGTTGTAAAGGCATGATTGAGGCCCTCAGCAGTAGATGAGCTGAGGCAGGGGTGAAGTCGGTGACGTTATGGAGGTGGATACAGGCAGCCGGGTGTTGGAAACTCTTCTCAGGGTCTGGATAGGTAATTAAGTGAAGGGAATTTTTTTTCCCATCAGCTCCTAAAGGAGTGGTCATTTGCCATTAGGTAGGGCAGACCAGACTGACTGGAACACCATCACAACATCCCAAATCAGTGTCCAAGTGCCTCATAAGCATCTGCCCCTGACCTCACCCAACATCAGCCACCCTCTCGGTGACAAAGCACTCAAATGCCAATGACGGCTTAAACCACACGAAACGGTGGAAGAAAAATTAAAATCTTTCCATCTTGTTTTGCTACTTAAGGCTCGCGGTAAATACTCATTGGGCTGAATTTTGCGCATGCCCGGCCCGATCGGGTGTAAAAATCACGCAAGGAGGCGTGGGGCGAGCATGCCGGCCTCACTGGGCACTCGCCCGATATTTCACTCACAGGCGTACAGGAAAATCAGAAGCCCGCCGGCCCGCCGACAATTAAAAGGGCAATTAAGCCCATTAACGGCCCAATAGTCTCTGATTATTTTTTTTTTTGGTGGCCCGTCCAACCTTCCGCTTGACGGACGGGCTATTCAGCCAAGGTGGGCTTTCCATTTTTCATCCGACCTCATCCGAGGGCGGGGTGAGATTTCCGGTGTGAATTTTAAGCAGTCCAAGCGCGGGGGCAGCTTTTTTTTTTTTTTCCTAACCGGGTGTGTTTTCGGGTGCCCGAGGGTGGTGGGCGGACGTTCTTTTCCTGGTGTTTAGAACTTGGTTTCAGTGATTTTCAGCTCTGCAGCTCCGTCCGCCTTCAGGGAGCTTCCTCTGGCAGCGCTCGCTCCTGCCCCCGCGGTGACATCATCACCCACCCTCTTCCCGCCCCGCCCCCGCCCCCATCCCACCCCCGCCCCGCCCCGCCCCGCCCCCATCCCACCCCCGCGCTGAGTTTTTCAGCGCGAGTTTCAGCAGTTAACGATCAGGAGGCCCATCGCAGCCGGAAGTCCACAGCGCGTGCACTGAAGCGACGTTCAAAAAGAGTGAACACCGCGACTCCCACACTCTGGACGGAACTCTAAGCCTCCGTCGTGGTGGTGGTGGTGGTGGGGGGGGGGGGGTGGGGGTGGGGGGGGAGGGGGGGGGGTGGGGGTGGGGGGGAGGGGGGGGGGTGGGGGGGAGGGGGGGGAGGGGGGGGGGTGGGGGTGGGGGGGAGGGGGGGGTGGAGGTGGGGGGGAGGGGGGGGGTGGAGGGGGGGGGGGAGGGGGGGGGGGTGGGGGGGGAGGGGGGGGGTGGAGGGGGGGGGGGAGGGGGGGGGTTGGGGGTTGGGGGGGGGGTTGGGGGGGGGTGAGGGGGGGTTGGGGGTTGGGGTGAGGGGGGGTTGGGGGGATGGGGTGAGGGGGGGTTGGGGGGATGGGGGGGGTTGGGGGGGGGTTGGGGTGAGGGGGGGTTGGGGGGATGGGGGGGGTTGGGGGGGGGTTGGGGTGAGGGGGGTTGGGGGGATGGGGGGGGTTGGGGGTGGGGGTGGGGGGGGTTGGGGGATGGGGGTTGGGGGATGAGGGTGGGGGAGGAGGGGGGATGGGGGGGGGGGGGGGAGGAGGGGGGATGGGGGGGGGGGGGGGGGGAGGAGGGGGGATGGGGGGGGGGGGGGGGGAGGAGGGGGGATGGGGGGGGGGGGGGGGAGGAGGGGGGATGGGGGGGGGGGGCGAGGCCATAAAATGCTCCATCGGCTTCGGCGGGCGTGGAAGATCCAGCCGGCCGGCCGGCCGGAGGGGCCATAAAATTCCGCCTCCATCTCTCCTACGCGCAAAGCTTGGCTGCAGCTGCTGTCAATTCAATTCCCGGAACCCAAGCCTCAGGCCAAACCTTCAGCTGAACCCTTCAGCATCTTGAGAGAAGCGCTGAGGTGTCCGGGTGAAAGCTCTCACACGTCAGCCGTTCTAACGGTAAACAACCAGTTTTGTTGGGCAGGTTACGTTTGTTTTGAATGGATTACATCAGGTTCTGCCTTGTAAACGTTATCTTGGACTGCGTACAGGCATTTAAACAAGCAACAGTCCAAATCCCATATCAGCACCTCCTCTTTTCTACCAAACACCCGTCCAGCCTATTCTTAAATGTTAACATGACCTCCGCCACTGTCAGCAAACCTGAGAGTGTATTACTTGCCCTCACAACCCTCCGTAGAAAAAAAATTCCTGTTGCTCTCTGCCCTAAATCGCCTGCATTTAATCTTACCTTTACGTACTTTTACCAGACCGGTCAACTATTGGAAACAGTCTGTTTCTATCTATCCTGCTCAGCGAGCAGTTATGTGTTGGCATTCAGCAGAGGAAAGGGGGGAGAAAACCCCAAGATTCTAGCCGAAGGTTACTACAAAGCAAAATCTATTTTTTCTGTGATCGGTGAATGAAATTATGAAACGATTCTTTAAGGCAGTTTGTGCGTTGACACAAAGACATCCCGAGAACACTCAATCAGTGTGAAATAAAAACAAACAAAACAAAAAAAAAAAAAGATGCTGGAAATACTCGGCAGGCCTGGCAGCATCTGTGGAGAGAGAAACAGAGTCAACGTTTCAAGTCAATGACCTTTCATCAGCACTAACAGCCCGAATCGGATTTCTTTTTCTGTTCCTTCATCGCCGTGGCCTCTTTTCTTTCTTCATGCTTTTTTTTTGAGGTTGGGTGGGGGTTTGGGGGTTTGGGGTTTGGGGGTTGGGTGGGTGGAGTGGTGGGGGGGGGGGGGGGGAGGGGGAAGAGTTAGAAGGGGCAATTCATGTTGCAGCTGTCCCCGGCCTTGAAAATGTCATACACGTTTACGAGCGGGAACATGGTCAAGGCGCCACACATGGATCCCAGCTGCACTGCTGCTCCACACCACACGAGGGCGCTGTGACTCTTATCGCGAAAAATCACTCCAATCATGACCTTGACGTATGACAAGGTCCCGGAAAACAAAATCCACGAAAGGACCTGCATGATTAGGGAAAAAAAACAGGTGGACATACAAACGAACCAGTCAGTTCAATGAAACGATCGCAGTATTAATTCACTCAACAACGCAAACGTCGTAGAAAAGACTTACATTTATAAGGTGCCTTTCATGGCCCCAGGATTTCCCAAAGCACTTCCCAGCCACTTAAGTAGATTGGAAATGTAGCCGCCATTGTAATGTGGGAAATGCAGGGGACAATTTGCACACAGCAAGCTCCCAGAAACTGCAGTACAATAGTGAGCGGGTAACCTGTTTTTGGCGATGCCAGCATGAGCACCCTGTGGTTCCACAGCCATTGAAATTGCCATGGAATTTAGCATCTGGTCTGGGATTGGCCCCAGGTCATTCTTTGCCTTCGTCTCCCTTCCTCAAGCAGTTTCTCAAGTGAGCACTCGAGTGAGTGCTGGGACAGCAGCAGCTAGAATTCTAAGTCCAAAGGTTCTCTGGTGACACCAGTTTCCCAATGTCCGTTGTCACACAGCTCCTTAATCGCCACAGGTTTACATCTTGCACACTCCACCAGCAGACCCAATAAGCAAGGTGGGAAATGCTTGGACTTTTTTTTTATTCATTCATGGGATGTGGGCTTCATTGGCTGGGCCAGCATTTATTGCCCATCCCTAGTTGCCCTGGAGAAGGTGGTGGTGAGCTGCCTTCTTGAACAGCTGCAGTCCATGTGCTGTTAGGAAGGGTTTTGACCCAGCGACAGCGAAGGAACAGTGATATATTTCTAAATCAGGATGGTGAGTGACTTGGAGGGGAACTTACAGGTGGTGGTGTTCCCATCTGTCTGCTGCCCTTGTCCTTCTAGATGGTAGTGGTCATGGTTTGGAAGGTACTATCTAAGGAGCCTTGGTGAGTTCCTGCAGTGCATCTTGTAGATGGTACACACTGCTGCTCCTGTGCATCAGTAGTGGAGGGAGTGAATGTTTGTGGATGCTTTGCCAGTCAAGTGGGCTACTTTGTCCTGGATGGTGTCAAGCTTCTTGAGTGTTGTGGGAACTGCACTCATCCCGGCAAGTGGAGAGTATTCCATCACACTCCTGACTTGTGCCTTGTAGATGGTGGACAGGCTTTGGGGAGACAGGAGGTGAGTTACTCATCACAGGATTCCTAGCCTCTGACCTGCTCTTGTAGCCACAGTATTTATAAGGCTGGTCCAGTTCCATTTCTGGTCAATGGTAACCTCCAAGATGTTGATAGTGGGGTTTCAGTGATGGTAATGCCATTGAACGTCAAGGATCGATGGTTAGATTCTCTCTTGTTGGAAATGGCCATTGCCTGGCACTTGTGTGGTGCGAATGTTACTTGCCACTTTTCAATCCAAGCCTGGATATTGTCCAGGTCTTGCTGCATTTGGACATGGACTGCTTCAGTATCTGAGGAGTCGTGAATGGTGCTGAACATTGTGCAATCATCAGTGAAAATCCCCATTTCTGATATTATGTTGGAAGGAAGGTCACTGATGGAGCAGCTGAAGATGGTTGGGCCTAGGACACCACCCTGAGGAACTCCTGCAGTGATGTCCTGGAGCTGAGATGACTGACCTCCAACAACCACAACCATCTTCCTTTGTGCTAGGTATGACTCCAACCAGTGGAGAGTTTTCCTCCTGATTCCCATTGACTCCAGTTTTTCTAGGGCTCCTTGATGCCAAACTTGGTCAAATGCTGCCTTGATGTCAAGGGCAGTCACTCTCACCTCACCTCTGGAGCTCGGCTCTTTTGTCCATGTTTGAACCAAGGCTGTAATGAGGTCAGGAGCTGAGTGGCCCTGGCAAAACCCAAACTGGGCGTCAGTGAGCAGGTTATTGCTGAGATGGTGCTGCTTGATGTCACTGTTGACGACCCCTTCCATTAGTTTACTGATGATTGAGAGTAGATTGATGGGTTGGTAATAGGCTGGGGTGGATTTGTCCTGCTTTGTGTGTACAGGACATACCTGGGCAATTTTCCACATAGCCGGGTAGATGCCAGTGTTGCAGCTGTACTGGAAAACTAGGGGCGCGGCAAGTTCTGGAGCCCAAGTCTTCAGTACTATTGCCAGAATATCGTCAGGGCCCAGAGCCTTTGCAGTGTCCAGTGCCTTCAGCCATTACTTGATATCATGTGGAGTGAACCAAACAGACTGAAGACTGGCATCTGTGATGCTGGGGACCTCTGGAGGAGGCCCAGATAGATCATCCACTTGGCACTTCTGCTGTGAATGCTTCGGCCTTATCTTTTGCACTGATTTGTGCCCCCCACCCCCCCCCCCCCCCCCACCCCACCCCAACCATCGAGGATGGGGATATTTGTGCAGCCTCCTCCTCCAGTGAGTTGTTTAATTGTCCACCACCATTCACGACTGGATGTGGCAGGACTGCAGAGCTTAGATCTGATCTGTTGGTTGTAGGATCACTTAGCTCTGTTTATCACTTGCTGCTTATGCTGTTTGGCTTGCAAGTAGTCCTGTATTGTGGCTTCACCAGGTTGAAACCACATTTTATGCCTGGTGCTGCTCCTGGCATGCCCTCCTGCACTCTTCATTGAACCAGGGTTGATCCCCTGGCTTGATGGTAAAGGTAGAATGGGGGATATGCCGGGCCATGAGGTTACAGATTATGCTTGAATACAATTCTGCTGCTGCTGATGGCCCACAGTGCCTCATGGATGCCCAGTCTGACATTGTTAGATCTGTTTGAAATCTATCCCATTTAACATGGTGGTAATAAAATAAAAGAGGGTATCCTCAATGTGAAAACAGGTTACTTCATCTCCATAACAACTGTGCAGTGGTCACTGCTACCAACACTGGCATGGACAGATGCATCTGCAGCAGGCAGGTTGGTGAGGATGAGGTCAAGTATGTTTTTCCCTCACCACCTGCTGCAGACCCAGTCTAGCAGCTATGTCATTTAGGGTTCAGCTGGTAGAGGTGCTACAGAGCCACTCTTTGTGATGAACCTTGAAGTCCCCCAACCAGAGTACATTCTGCACTCTTGCCACCCTCAGTCCTTCCTCCAAGGAGTATTCAACATGGTGGGGAGCACTGATTCTATCAGCTGAGGGAGGGCAGTACATGGTAATCAGCAGGAGGTTTCCTTGTCCATGTTTGACCTAATGCCATGAGACATCCAGAGTCAATATTGAGAACTCTCAGGGCAACTCCCCCCTGACTGTATGGAACTGTGCTGCTGGGACAGGACATACCCAGGGATGGTGATGATGCTATGTGGGACACTATCTGATTCCAGGAGGATGACTACGTCAGGCTGTTGTTTGACTGGTCTGTTAGACAGCTCTCACAATTTTGGCACGAGCAAGGACTTTGGGTCAACAGGACTGAGATTGCTGTCGTTGTTTCTGGTGCCTAGGTCAATGCTGGGTAGTCTGTCTGGTTTCATTCTTTTTTTAAGGTTTGATAGGGGCAGCCATTTCAGACGGCATCTAAAGAGTCAACCACACCATTTCTGTGGGGTCTGAAGTCACATGTCAACCAGACCAGGTAAGGATGTCAGATTTCCTTCCTTAAAGGGGCATTAGTGAACCAGGTGGGTTTTTAACAACAATGGTCATCATTAGACTCTTAATTCCAGATTTTTATTGAATTCTAATTCCACCATTTGCTATGGCAGGATTTGAACCCACATCCCCAGAGGATTACCCTGGGTCTCTATATTACCAGTCAAGCGACAATACAGTCAAGTGCCATCGCCTCCCCCATCAAAATGAGGAACCATTTCAGGTGTTGGAGTCAGATCAGGTTGTAGATTCCAAGTCCCACTCTAGAGACTTGAGTGCAAAATCTATGCTGACGCTCCTGCGCAGTGCTGAAGGGCAGCTGCACTGTCAGAGGTGCTGTCTTTTGGATGGGGCCCATCTGCCCTGTCCATCGCTGCAACAAAAGCATTACATAGAGTGAAGCATCAGAAAGGGGAGGGAAGTGCAGCATCAAATTGGAAAATGTGAAGGGAATTGCTTGTTGGAACAAATTCCGCTCGTATAAAAAAATTGAATATCATGAAATCAATCTGTACGTAACCTAGAATCATGAAAATTATGATTATATAATTAGTATTTTATGGCCAGAAGTAATAACTCTTTAAACCACAAAAGTGCTGATGTATAAATGTATTAAATGAAGTCTAATTGGAATAATGTTTTTAGATTGAACAATTGATGCCCCAGGGGAGCAGGCAAGTTCTCAGCTTCAGCCTCTGTTGATTTAAAAGCCTATTAATCTTGGAAGGCTGGCGTTGTAGCATCAAATGATATTTTAAAATAAAAGGTAAAGAGAACAGTATTCTCCTCGGGCCTCCTTTTACAGAATCATTCACTGGTGCAGCGTGGGAGAAGGCCATTCAGCCCACTGTGCCCCTGCTGGTCCTTCGAAAGAGCTGCCTGATTAGTCCCATTTCCACTGCTCTTTCCCCATTGCCCCGCAACTTTTCAATTAATTTCAGTCCAATTAGCCAACCCCTCAAGTATTGATCTAACTTCCTTTCGGAGGTTATGATTGAATTTACTTCCACCACCCTCTCAGGCAGCGCATTCCAAATTAAACGTTGCTGAGTAAAACCAGCACCTCATCTGCCCCTCTGCTCCTTTTTGAAAATTACCTTCAATTGCCATCCCCTTCCACAGGAAATAGTTTCTCTTCATTCAATCTATCAAAAGCCTTCGTGATTGTGAACAACTCTATTAAATCTCTCCTTAGTCTTCGCTGTTCTAGGAAGACTTGTGTGCATTGCAGCTCCCTTCCACCTTAGAACATAGGATCAGACAAAGGCCATTCGGCTCGAGTCTGTTCCACCGTTCAATGAGATCATGGCTGACCTGTGCCCTAATTCACCCGACTCCATATCTTTAATAGCCTTGACCAACAAAAATCTATCTTAAGAGCTACTATCCACTGCCTCTTAAAGCAGAATGTTGCATACTGCACCACCCTTTGTGTGAAGAAGTGTTTCTTAACTTCACTCCTAAACTCCTAAAAAGCCTGGCTCTGATTTTAAGGATATGCCTCCTTGTCCTATAGTCCCCACCAGTTGGAAACATTTCTCTCTACTTATCCTATCAATTCCTTTCAAAGTTCTAATATCTCCAATCAATTGGGATTGGCGGGATTGCTCTATAGAGAATTGGCATGGTGACCTGAATGGCCTCTTTCTTTGCTGTCCAAATCCTCCAAATCATCGCTAATCTTCTATATTCCAGGAACACAACACTAGTTTAGGTAGTCTCTCCTGATAATCCAACCCTTGGAGCCCTCCTATCATTCTCGTAGATCTTCACTACACTCCTTCCAAGGCCACAAGGTTCACAATGCTCCAGATGTGGTTGAAGAAGGGCTTTCTACAGTTGTAGTGAAACCTCCCCCTCCCCATTTATATCCTAACCCTCTAGTTAAAAAGACTAACATTTCATTGTCCTTTTAGATTCATTTTTTGTGCCTGATTGCTACATTTTAGTGATCTGTGTACGTATGTCCATAGATCTCTTTGGATCTCCACTGTTCCCAGCTATTCACCATTGACAAAATACTCAGATCTATCCTGTTTTGGGCCAAAAATGGATGACCCCACCTGAGCTGAACTGCATCGGCCACAGTTTATTCCCATTCACTTAATCAATCATTGTCTCTTTGTAATTTTATGCTTCCATTTACGTTACTTATCATCCCATTTACCTTTATGTCATTGGAGAGCTTGCACTTTGTGGCTCTCTATTGCATTATAAGTCTATCAACAAATATAATAAATATTTGAGGCCCCAGCACAGATCCTTCCGAAACTCCTTGTGGGACAGCTCCTTCTAATTCCAGTACATATCCATTATCTCCAATTCTCCATCTTCTAAAGGCTCACCTGCTAACCAGGCCAATAATTTGCTTTCAATTCTTTGAGCTTTAATTTTAGCTAATAGTCTTTTATGTGGAGCCATATCAAATGCCTCTGGAGTTCCATATAAACTATAACCCGGACAATCCTCTGTCTACCACTTTAGTTAACTCCTCAAAAGAATCAATCATGTCCATTAGGCATGATCTACCCTTTACCCTACCCTACCCCAGGAGCTCCAGTGCTTGATTCATCATTTCTTTCCCTGGATTGTCAGGTATGTTATGCTCTTCCTCTGCTTAAACGTTCACACATGGTAACTGTTCAGCAAGATGGCCATTTCTTTATTTCCATCTGCAATATTAGCCACATCTGTTTTCAAGGACCCACATCACATTTGACTATTTTTTTCCTTGTGTTATAATTCTGAAAACTTCGTGTACACCTCAATATCCCTCACAAGCTTCTTTTCATATTCTATTTTTTAACTAATGCTTTCGTGGAATGTGGGCATGCTAGCTAGGTAAGTATTTGTTGCCTATCCCTAATTAACTAACTCAGCGTTGAATATAGTCAATGACCCAGCCTCCAACGCTGGCCGGGGGAACTGAATTCCAGTCACTAACAACCCTCTGAGAGTACATATTCCTCCTCATCTCCATTTTCAATGGGACACCCCTTATTTTCAAACTGTGTCCCCTAGCTCTAGATTCCCCCAAGACAGTAACACCATCTCAGCATCTACCCTGTCAAACCCCTTCAGAATCTAATATGTTTCAATAGGATCACCTCTCATTCTTCTAAACTCCAATGAGTATAGGCCCAATTTGCTCATTCTTTCCTCATAAGACAAACTGCTCACCCCAGCAATCAGCTTAGTGAATCTCCTCTTAATTGCTTCCAGCGCAAGTATGTCCCTCCTTAAGTAAGGCGACCAAAACAGTTCACAGTGTTCTAGGTGTGAAACATAGAAAAATAGAAAAGTAGAAGCAGGAGTAGGTCATTCAGCCCTTCAAGCCTGCTCCACCAGTCAATATGATCATGGCTGGTCCTCTATCTCAACACCATACTCCTGCTCTTTCCCCTTACCCCTTGATGCCTTTAGAGTCTATAGGTTTTGACCAATGCCCCAGAATTGTAGTAAGACTTTTCTACTTTTATACTCCATCCACATTGCAATAAAGGCCAACGTTCTGCTTGCCTTCTAATTACTTGCTGCACCTGCATGCTGATCTTTTGTGATTCATGAAAAAAGATATGCAGGTCCCTCTGTCCCTCTGCAGAATTCTGTAGACTTTCTCCATTTAAAAAATATTCTGCTTTTTTATTCTTCCCAACAAAGTGGACAACTTCATACTTTCCCATCGGCCAACTGTTTGACCACTCACTTAACCTATCTATATCCCCTTGCAGACCCTTTCTATGGAACTATTCACAGGGACACACACAAAATCTCTCAATTTCCCACGTCCATCCCTGGGTGATCAATAATTTTCCACAATCTATTATCAAAAAAGGGCACCTCGAACAGTGCAGCGCTCCCTCAGCAATGCACTGGAGTGTCAGCCTAGGTTTTTCACTCCAGGGAGTTGTCCACATAATCCAATGCTGAGGGAATTCTGCACTGTAGCAGGCGCAGTCTTTCAGATGAGATGCTAAACACTGCCCTCTCAGGTGGATGTAAAAGATCTGATGGCACCATTTTAGAGGGCGTACGAACATATGAATTAGGAGCAGGAGTAGGCCACTCAGCCCTTCAAGCCTGCTCCGCCATTCAATAAGATCATGGCTGATCTGATTGTGGCTTCAACTCCACATTACTCCCAGTAACCTTTCACCCCCTTGCTAATTAAGGACCTATCTGTCTCTGCCTTAAAAAGACCCTGCTTCCAGCACATTTTGAAGAAGAGAATTCCAAAGATTCACAAAGATCTGAGACACAAAGGTTTCTCCTCATCTCTGTCCTAACTGGGTGACCCCTTATTTTTAAACTATGGCCCCTAGTACTAGATTCTGCCACAGGGAAGTTCTTGCCAGTGTCCTAGTCAATATTTATCCCTCAACCAACATTATATCCCTGTTTGTGGGACGAGGCTTTGTGCAAATTGGCTGCCTCTTTTCCTACATTGAAACACATCAAGAAGTCCTTCGTTGGCTATACAGTGCTTAGGGATGTTCTGAGGTCTTGAAAGAGGCTATATAAATGCAAGTTCATTCTTTTTGTTAAAAGCCAAAAAATTCAGTCGCTGGAAATCCAAAACAAAAACAAAAATACCTGGAAAAACTCAGCAGGTCCGGCAGCATCTGCGGAGAGGGACATAGTTAACGTTTCGAGTCCGAATGACCCTTCAACAGAACTAAGTAAAAATAGAATAGAGGTGAAATATAAGCTGGTTTAAGGGGGGGTGGGACAAGTAGAGCTGGATAGAGGGCCAGTGATAGGTGGAGATAACCAAAAGATGTCACAAAAAAAAGGACAAAGAGGTGTTGAAGGTGGTGATATTATCTAAGGAATGTGCTAATTAAGGGTAGAAAGCAGGACAAGCAAGGTGCAGATAGCCCTAGTGGGAGTGGGGTGGGGTGAAGGAATCAAAAAAGGCTTAAAAGTAGAGATAAAACAATGGATGGAAATACATTTAAAAATAATGGAAATAGGTGGGAAAAGAAAAATCTATATAAATTATTGGAAAAGAGGGGGGATCAGAAAGGGGGTGGGGATGGAGGAGAGAGTTCATGATCTAAAATTGTTGAACTCAATATTCAGTCCGGAAGGCTGTAAAGTGCCTAGTCGGAAGGTGCTGTTCCTCCAGTTTGCATTGAGCTTCATTGGAACAATGCAGCAGGCCAAGGACGGACATGTGGGCATGAAAGCAGGGTGGAGTGTTAAAATGGCAAGCGACAGGGAGGTCTGGGTAATGCTTGAGGATAGACCGAAGGTGTTCTGCAAAGTGGTCATCCAGTCTGCATTTGGTCTCTCCAATGTAGAGGAAACTGCATTGGGAGCAACGAATGCAGTAGACTAAATTGAGGGAAGTGCAAGTGAAATGCTGCTTCACTTGAAAGGAGTGTTGGGCCCTTGGATGGTGAGGAGAGGGGAAGTGAAGGGGCAGGTGTTGCACCTTCTGCGGTAGCATGGGAAGGTGCCGTGAGAGAGGGTTGAGGTGTAGGGGGTGATGGAGGAGTGGACCAAGGTGTCCCTGTGGAATGCCGCTGGGGGGGTGAAGGGAAGATATGTTTGGTGGTGGCATCATGCTGGAGTTGGCGGAGGATGATCCTTTGAATGTGGAGGCTGGTGGGGTGATAAGTGAGGACAAGGGGGACCCTATCATGTTTCTGGGAGGGAGAGGAAGGTGTGAGGGCGGATGCGCGGGATATGGGCCGGACACGGTTGAGGACCCTGTCAACCACCATGGGTGGAAAACCTCGCTTAAGGAAGAAGGAAGACATGTCAGAGGAACTGCTTTTGCAAGTGGCATCATCAGAACAGATGCGACGGAGGCGAAGGAACTGAAAGAATGGGATGGAGTCCTTACATTCATTCTTTTTGTTCTTACTGGAGCTGGAGCCACATTTGACCACGGCCCTGAAAGAATCAAATGCGTTTACAGTTCTTGAATAGTAGGATGACAATGTTAATTGTACTGACTGGACTCATTATGTTAGCGCGTTGATTCACCAGAGAGATTCAAAAGCAATTGATTCACAACTTAAACAGAGGTCAAATCTCACGACCTACAGCCTACAGGAACCTAGCAAACAATGGGGGGGGGGTGGTGGGGGGGTGGGTTCATGTTTCTCAAAACTGCCTTACAAAGCACAGGCCAGGAAATTAGGAATGAGTAGGAGAGAACAGGAATGCAGAGGGGTATTCACCGTAATGAAAGACTCTGAAAAATTGGCTAGCAAGAGGCAGCAATTAAAGGATTTGGAACAGCTGAAATAATCTGCTTAAAGCCACCACAGGGCTTAATTTAATGATCCCAAATTGAGAACCGGCGGGGAACCAACCTCACTACCCTGGGGGAGCACTGACCAAATTAGGTGCCTTTCTAACTTGCCCGCATTAGGCCTTCCCCAGGATTTAGCACCCTGGCAGCGCAAATCCTGCCCGCCAAGAGCTGATGCCAAGCAGAGGCCACCAGCTCTCCAGTGTCAGCAATGCCACCAGGAGCAGTGGCTGCTGCTGTTAATGCTGCAGGGACGTCCCCAGGGGTCGTCTCTGGTGCCCTGGACCCAGGTGGGTGAGGGCGGATTGCGGGCCCCAGGGAGGGGGTTGTGGGATTGGGGGGTGGAGGCGTCAGAGGCAAGGGCAGCGGGACGGCTTTTAGCAGCGCCTCACCACAACCACCCCCCACCCCCACCACCCTTCCCCATGCCAGGCCCCTCAGTCGAGCACAGAGTGCCTGACAATAGGAGGGGATGGGCGGTCTTCAGGAAGCCAGGGAAAGTCATGCAAATCCCATTTAGTTCCTGATCAAGCCACCACTAAAATTCTGACTCAGACATAGTGGGTGTCAATTGGCTCAATTGAACGAGTTTCCCGCATAGGCCCATTCCTGCCTCCAACCTAATGGCAGGAGGTTTCCCCGCCAACGGGAGACTGAGGTACAGCCTCTCCCGCGATTAAGTGCCATGTCCCCCACCATGACAGGTTGGGTTAAATTCTGCCTTCTGGAAAATGGTTCATGGCTTTTTATGAATCCCCCGGAAGTGTGAGAAAATATCACACATTCAGTCACAAACCTCCACTGCTCCGACTGAATATCTAAAATTTATTTCGCCAATCAGCAGGAAGGCAGCTTTGCAAAGGGAGGGTAAATGAAACAGCCACAACTAGTCCCAAATGTTAAGACTGAACAAGGGCAAGGCCATTGTGCAGGGCAGCAGAAATATAACTAGAGAAAAAAATGTCAAGACTAGCAATTAAAAACAGCAGAAACGCATCAATCCTCTGGCCCACCTCAGCATTCAGCAACAGAGCACACAATTCATTGCTTAAACCATTCAATGCTTGGAAATTCCTTACTAAAATTACTCATGATACCAGTCTAAAGTACCACCTGGGCAGTCTATTCTAAACATTCCCCACCTTCTGTGTTGAATAGTTATTTCCAAACTGTTTATTCCCCTGTATCCCTCTGTGTACAGTATTTTTATCTTCATTATTTATTCATTCTTGGTAAGTGGGTATTGTTGGCAAGGCAAGCTTTTGTTGCCCATTCCAAATCACTATTGAGAAGGTGGAAGTGAGCCACCTTTCAGAACCTCTGCAATCTGTCCTGTCTATTCACTATCCTTCTACGTGCTGTTGCTGGATCTGGTCTGTCCATTCATTATCCCTCTCCCGAGCTTCACCTCATGACCTCTGTTTTAGAATCGTAGAAAGTTTACAGCACAGAAAGAGGCCACACATCGTGGCTGCACCGGCCAAAAAAGTAACAAGCCACCCCCAACCTGATCCCACTTTCCAGCATTTGGTCCATATCCCGGCAGGTTATGGCACCTGAGGTGAATATCCAGGCACTTTTAAATGAGTTGAGGGTTTCTGCCTCTACTCCCCTTTCGGCCAGTGAGTTCCAGGCCCTTACAACCATCCAGGTGAAAAAAACTTTCCACATCACCCCTCTAATCCTCCTATTAATCAGTTTAAATCTATGTCCTCCCTGCTAAAGTAAATAGGCCCTTCCCATCCACTCTATCCAGGCCCCTCACAATTTTGCATATCTTGGGGATGTCAAGCAGTCTTTGATGTCAGGCAAGACCTTGTCAGCCTTGGAGACATGATACACAGTTTCCCAGGATGCACCTTGCCAATACACTTGTGTATCTTCAATTCCTCAGTAAGATTTCTCGCAGTCTTTTGCACGGTAAACAAACTCCACTTCTGTAGCGCTTGCCCATAGCTCAGGTGCCTGATATCAGTTTATCAGTCCGCAAACCATTTGCTGCACTGTGCCCAGTGACCCTAATGTAGTTCCTGTAATTTGGCAACTTGGTCCTCAAACCGTGCCAAAGTATACAAGGAAATTCTGACGGTGTAGTCACCAGAGGAGAAAGCCAGTGTCAATAACTCCACACCTCTGCAGGTTGACAATTACTGAGCTACATGTCAAATTCCTCACTCCATCATTTTAACAAAGCTTACTTTAAATGTGCAACCCAAATAGGCACATCACAGCAATAACAAGTTTTATTGAACTGAATACTCTTGAGAGGATTTGTCTATGGTATACCTCAGAGAAGCCGCTACTGCCTTAATTAGTATTGATTTTTTTTATCAATAATGAAGTAGACTCCTGGCAGAAATAAATTCACAACATTGCTCATAGAAGCCTCCAACATGGTCAAGGGGGAAATGGAACTGCATTTGGGACATCACTGGGTGCCTGAATTGGAAAGTGTTCCGTTTTCTGTAGTAGAAGGATCTGGTACATTAAGGGTTAACCTGGGACTGAGTGCAGCTAGGTAGCGACATGTAAGGACATGTCAGGGAGTCCACTCCATAGCTGCGCTCTCTACTGTAAAAACTTCTTGGTAACTTCTATAAGACTGCTAGTGACAATCTAGCAAACCATAGTGGCAGCAAGGGATAAAAACTCCAATTCCTCTCTACAATGCTGAAGAACTCAAGAAAAGGACATCTGCAATGATTTCTGCACTGAAACAACCTAACTCCAGAACCAAGATGCTGAGAAAACTCACTAGAGAAGCTCCAGAGACACAAGAGCCTGGCAGCAGAAAAAAAGGTAGAAGATAAACTCAAGCAGGAGACTCCATTGAATCCCTGTGGAAGCTCAACTTCAACAAAGCAGAGCCAGCCCCCCCACCAGCCTGCAGGGTGAGGTAACAACCTTGTAATGTTCCTGGAAAACCAGTCCTGTGCATCTTTTCTCAAATTCAATGAGGCAGAAACACCATTGTGCAGTTCAGCCGCCAGCCACACTCCGACTTGGCGTCCTACCGACATGGCGTCTAAGTCCCGAACAAATAAAAAAGAATATGGAGGAAATTTTTCTTTAGAAAAAAAGGTCAAGTATCTCGCAAATCTTGGTCCCTCCCCACCAGTGAAAATTCTGCCCTCCCGACTCATTCCTGGCCCACAGCAAGCCATCGTGGAGCACAAACCCCATCAGCAGCCCTCTGACCCTGCAGCCATTTTGGGGTTCTCTTTCCTCTTTGGAGCCCCACCGCCATTTTAAAATTTGCGTCAAAACACGCCAAGCATGGGAACCCCCCTTTGTCTCTGAGGAGACCAGCGCTGCCATGTTGGAACTCCTGGGGAGCTGAAGCAAGCTCCATCGGTTAAAAAAACAGAAAAAAACTTCTTAAACAAACAACAGCCTGAGTTAAGTAATCACACCAGCCTCTTGCCTCTGCTACAAAACTCCCCAGACCGCCATTTTAAGACAGCTCCTGGAGGTGCAGAGCTTTGAGGATACCAGCAGCCATTTGAAAAAGGAAGACCTGCATAGGCATTCTTAAAAGGGTAACAAGCTTTAAAACAGAAACGTCAAGAAACAAATGGTAAATGGCCATGGATTGGAAATGTAAACTTCCATTTTGGCTAAGGGAACGGCAAAACCAAGCCCAAGATTGGGGGTCCCGGAGCAGCCAATTTCTAAATTAATGGAGAGCATCAGGTCTCAGTAAGAAATCAGGAGAAGTCCTGGTGAACGCTTTGTGTACTCCTCTGACAAATTTGCTGACCAGGTAATCCTGATGTAGTCCATCAATGAGGCCCCAATCACCTCTAATGGAATATTATCAGCCTTTCACAGATAATTTAACCTTAAAGCTGAGGAGAGTGCAGAGCTTGAAAAGAAATATAGAAGACCCCCTCAGCAAAACGGCGAAAAGACAAAAGACAGTGCTGGAACACACCAGACGAGGACTTCACCGAGACACATCACTGGCCAGAACCCCAGCTAATTTACCTTTATGGGAAGCCGGAGGCCCATAATGATAAACATACTCATTAATACACAGCTCAAGAAAATGAGTTGAACAAGAAAGTAGCCAATTGAAGGAGCAGCTAGTTCTCCTTCAGGGTCAGATTCAAACTCAGTCCATTACCCTTTGGCAATATGACAAAACACGGAATACCTTCAGCAGCAGAATGGCAGAACAGCAGAACAAATTCAATGAGAAAAAAGGACTCAAGACGAACTGCTTGAACTTAGCAATGAAAAGGAAAGCCTGCGGGAAAAATCTTTTTCACGCAGCGAGTAGTTAGCCTCTGGAATGCACTGCCTGGAAGTGTGGTGGAGGCAGGTTCAATTGAGGCATTCAAGACGGCATCGGATGATTATCTAAATAGAAACAATGTGCAGGGTTACGGGGAAAAGGCAGGAGGTTGGCAGCAGTTAAAATGCTCAGAGAGCTGGTGAAGAAATGATGGGCTGAATGTCCTCCTTCTACAGTGTAACAGTTCTGTGATTCTGTAAAGGGTCTTCACAAGCTATAAGGATCTCTGAGGTCTGAGCTTGTCCCTTTGGAACTTTACAAAGTGAAGCAAAATGAATTTCCTGCCACTCTGAATGAACTGACGACCCAGGTTTCACAGAAGACCCAAGTATATTCATTATTCCAGGAAGAGGCCAAAAGGTACAGGAATGAGACTGTAGTCTTGAAGGAAACAGTTGCACTTCTGGAAGGAACCCTGGGACAAAATTACATTCACAAAGACATATACGAAGAGATGAAGATCAAGAACATAGAATGACAAGCGAAGGTTGAAATTCTCACTAAACAGCCTGTCTTGCAAAACCAATTGACAGAAGAGCAATTACAGAATGTGACCTTGAAAGCTCGCATGGAGGAATTATACTCCACCAAGGAATGATCTTTCTGTAGAGAAAACACTTCATGGGGAAGAAACCAACCCTCAGTCGTTAGCCAACCAAAACAGCATTCAAGTGTTGATTTCAAGTGTAACCTCTCTTCTTTTTTCCTGGAGCAAACTGTCTCTTCTCCTTTTCAGGTCCTTGATCTGAACCAAGGGTCAGAACAGCCCAGAACGCAGGAAGTTACCACAAGTGGTGGTTACACCAGAGCCAGAATGACTTCCAGAAGAGCCTCAGCCTCCACAGGCGACCACGATCCAGTTGGTGGAGATGCCAACCACTGCACAAATCCAAAGCCCTCCAGCCAGCGTGCCAGAACCTCAGTATCTGCTGGAACGAGGTAGCAGCCTCACACAACAAACACAACTCCACACAGGTGAACTAGCTCCCCACTCTTCTCCTACCCACAGGGCAGCTGTCCTTCAATGGCAGAGAGCTTCCAGAAAAGGACAAAGAAGAAACGATACCAACAACCTGATGGATACCAGTTTCGTCCACACTGAAAGAAACAATCACCACACACAGAACCAAACCACAGCCGCAGCAACCCGACTGACCAGGAGTGGTGCAACACCACCAATGGGAAAAGTGCACAAAGCCATGCCTGCACCCGGCTCTAACCAACAATCCCCCACCAGGATCAACAACCCTGAGATCCTACCACTCTCCTGACCAGACAGCAAATGGCACATGGCAGGGGTACAAAACCTCCAGACCGCCTCAAACCCTGATTTCATCTTGAAGGGTGAATATGGGATAGTTTGAATTCTAATAATGCATGCTGTTGATGTTGCAATGTTAATCACTAAGTAGTTTAGAGTTAGAGTAGTTACAATTGCAGCACTACAGTTAAGTATACAAGCCTTATGACAATACAAGACATGAACCAAACTGTAAATAATTATTGTTAGTCTATATCCAGGGGATAAAGACTTGGAGCGGGGGAGGTGTAGTAAAAGGATCTGGTACATTAAGGGTTAACCTGGGACTGAGTACAGTATCGCCCAGTGATGCAAGAAGGCACCTGATCTAGAGTTTAGGTTAGCAGTGTAGAGCTAGACAGTAACATGTAAAGACATGCCATGGAGTCCTCTCCATAACTGTTCTCTCTACTGTAAATATGGATATTGTTCAGTAATGTTAATAAAGACTTCTGGGTAACTTCTACAAGACTGCTGCTTCATGAGGCAGAAACTGCACCCCCCCCCCACCCAGGTCGGGGAGTTGTGTGGGGGGGTGGGTGGGGGCCGGCACGAACCTGATCAGCGCCCTCGATCGGGGCTGCGCCGCCATTTTATGTGGGCAGACCAATTAAGGCCCGCCCATTGTGACGCACACCCAGAAGAGCGCTCCATGTGCGGATGGGTGGCGGGGGGTGGGGGGGGGATTCCCTGAGTGATCCCCATGAGCGCAAAAGAGCGCAGAGATCTCCCCGAGGCACAGAGATGCCTCAGGGAGATTTGTTTCAGTCTTAAACTTTTAAATAAAGGATTTTTAAAAAACCTTTAAAACATGTCCCCTCACGTGACACTATCACATGAGCTGGGACACATCAAAGAATAAATGTATAAATTTTTTATCAGATTTTAAAACCCTTCATGGAACCTCATCCCGTCCGTAGATGGGGCTTCATGATAAATACGAAGGCCGCCTGGGCTCTTTGCCTGCCGCCACCCTTAAGGTCGGACGGGCAGCTCATCAAATTGAGTGAATTAGTTTTTAACAGGACTTAATAGGCCTTCGACAGTTCAGCAGGCGTGCAGCCGACTCAGCTGTGCGCTCGCTGAACTGACAATCTAAATGACGTGCGGTGATGTCAGGACATTTTACGCGTTGGCGAGCAGGCCCCATCCCCCCTCCCCCCCCACCACTCGCCAACGGGAAAATCCTGCCCGTAGTGTCTGAGCTGTACACACTGTACACACCACGGGTGATGACAACCCAGCCAAACATTTTCCAACACTGGTATCCTTCACCTTGATCAACAGAAACTTCACAAAACACATGCAAAACAATCCATTGAACAAAGGGCACATTAATGGTGTCAAGACTTTGTAGATTTTAGAAGGTAACTCTGATGTTGAGAATCCCTCTTTAATGTTCACACACTCCCCGACATTCCATTTCCTGACAATGCTTATTCTCCCTTCTTATTCCATACTCACAATCAGGAACGCTCCAGCTTCCGAATGTTGCAGTAAAGGACAGGGGCTCAAGGCAGCCATTGCCATGTTATAGGCACCAAACACTGTGCCAACCAAAGACAGGGATCCCAGCAACACCAAGGACCTGAAAAATAGAGGGGCAGGGAGTAAAAACATCAGCTTGAAGCTTGGCCACTTCTCATTGCAACAATTCTCAATGAGCTGTTGCTTCAAAGTTAGTTATCACACCAGAGAACCTAGTTTTTTATTATTATTCTTTCATGGGATATGAGCATCGCTGGCAACACCAGAATTTGCTGCCCATTCCTAATTGCCCCAGGAGATGGCAGTGAGAAACCTTCTTGAGCTACTGCAGTAGATCTGCTGTGGCACATTTACAGTGTTGTTAAAGTGCACACTCACAGAGGGGAGACTTCAGCCTGAGTGAGACAGAGACCGAGTGAGTACATTTGGGAATTTGGTTCAAAGTGGGAGATCCCCTTACCCGCCTCACTTGCAGTCACACCCTCCTGTCCCTGACCACTGACCAAATCAGAAGATTCCATTCTAAGGGGTGTGGCTGCCTCCTGGAATAAAGTGTCCAGGTAACTTTCCCTCTCCTTGATGTGCCGCAGTGTCTGCAGCTCAGCCTCCAGCTCAATAAGGGGAAAGAGGTGCTTTACATAAGGTTTACTGCAAGGAGTAAAGTGTGCCGAGTGGGCAGTTTGGTGAAGGGTGGGGAGGAGGTGGGTTTTTCCCTTCTACTCTTTTTCAGCCTCCAGTATTTGATTTCCACTTTGGTGCAGCAGAAGGAGCAGGTAAACAAGTAACTGGTGTTATTAGTTTTATCAGTATTGTAAGTGCTGTATGTTTTATCAATATTGTAAAGTTTACTGGCAGTGCCAAAACCTATTGGGAAGTGTTATCTTTATTAATTATAATTTATTAGCAATTAATTAATTAACACATATTGGAGAAAGCAGGGCAAGTGATGTGCTGTGACTACAGGATGTGGGAGCTTCTGGATTCCAGTGTGATCCAGGGCAAACACACCTGCAGTAAGTGTTTGTGGCTGCAGGAACATTGGTTCCAAGTTATTGAGCTGGAGGCTGAGCTGCAGACACTGCGGCACATCAAGGAGAGGGAAAGTTACCTGGACACTTTATTCCAGGAGGCAGTCACACCCCTTAGGATGGAGTCTTCTGATTTGGTCAGTGGTCAGGGACAGGAGGGTGTGACTGCTAGTGAGGCAGGTAAGGGGACCCAGAGGGTAGGAATGCAGGAGCCTCAGCCCTTGCAATTGTCCAACAGGTTTGAGGGTTTTTCAGCTTGCTTGGATAAGAGTGGGGGCTTCAGGGTGGATGAGCTAACTGGCCATGGCACCATGGTACAGGAAGCCATTCAAGATGGGGGCGTTACAAGGAATGTAGTGGTAGTAGGGGACAGTATAGTCAGAGGGATTGACACTGTTCTCCGCAGCAAAGAGCGTGAGTCCAGATGGCTGTGTTGCCTGCCCGGTGTTCAGGACCTCAGTTCAAGGCTGGAGAGGAACTTGGAGTGGGAGTGGGACGACCCAGTCATTGTGGTCTCCATTGGTACCAATGACATGGGCATGACAAAGGGGAAGGTTCATAGTCAGTATGGGAAGCTTGGCACCAAATTAAGAAGCAGAACCTCAAAGGTCATAATCTCTGGATAATTACCTGACCCACGTGCAAATTGGCATAGGACAAATCAGTTTAGGGAGATGAATGCGTGTCTCAAAGCCTGGAGTTGGAGAAGTGGGTTCTGGTTAGTGAGGCACTGGCACCAGTATTGGGGAAAGTGGGATCTGTACCATTGGGACGGTCTACACCTGAACCATGCTGGGGCTGGTGATCTTGTGAGCCACATAACTAGGGAAGTAGAGAGGGTTTTAAAGTAAATAGTGGGGCAAAGAGATCAAATTTGGGAAGATGTGGTAAATCAAAGAGTAGAGAAAAGATAAAAGTGAAAGGTATTATTACAGAAAATGAAAAACAGACCATGGTAGGGAGGTATAGAGAGAACAAATCTAACAGTAAATCAACAAATGAGACTAAAGGTTATAAAATAATAAAAGGATAAAACTAAAGGCGCTGTACCTGAATGCATGAAGCATTCGAAACAAAACAGCTGAATTGAACGTGCACATAGAAATAAATAAATACAATTTGATAGCCATTACAGAGACATGGCTGCAGGAGGACATGGATTGGGACCTGAATATTAAAGGGTATAGGACATTTAGGGAGGACAGGGAGTGAGGAAAAGGTGGACGAGTGGCTCTGTTAGTTAATGATGCATGATAGCACAAAAGAGAGGAATGACCTAAGTTCAGGAAACCAGGATGTGGAAACAGTTTGCGTAGAGATGAGAAATGACAAAGGCAAGAAGTCACTTATGAGAGTCATGTACAGGCCCCTTAATAGTAACCAAATGGTAGAATGGAGCATAAAGGAAGAAATAATGGGAGCTTGTCAGAAAGGCACGGCTATGATCATGGGAGATTCTGGAAAAGTCAGATGGGCAGAAGTAGCCGAGATGAGTACATTGAATGTTTCAGGGATAGTTTCTTAGAACAGCATGTTCTGGAGCCAACCAGAGAGCAGGCTATACTAGACCTGGTATTGCACAACGAGATGGGATTAATTAATGATCTGATAGTGAAGACACCCCAAGGTAGCAGCAATCATAATATGATTGAATTTTATATTCAGTTTGAGGGAGAGAGGAGTGGGTCCCAAGACTATGATTTTAAACTTAAATAAGGGCAATTATGAGGGCATGAAAGCAGAGCTGGCTAAAGTGAATTGGCAACTTAGGTTAAGGGATAGGTCAATAGAGATGCAGGGGCAAATATTTAAGAGGATATTTCAGAATACACAGAATAGATACATTCTAATGAGTAAGAAAAAGTTCAAGGGACAGATACACTGTCTGTGGTTAACTAGAAAGGTTAAAGATAGTATAAAACTTAAAGAAAAAGTATATAATTATGCAAAAATAGGTAAAAGGCCAGAAGATTGGACAGAATATAATGAACAGCAAAGGATGACTAAAAGATTAATAAGGTGAGGAAAATCAGATTAGTGGAGAAAACTAGCCAGAAATATAAAAACAGATAGTAAGAGTCATCATAAATATTTTAAAAAGAACCGAGTTAACAAAGTGAGTGTTGGTCCTATACAAAGTGAGTCTGGAGAATTAATAATGGAAAAGAAGGAAATGGCAAATGAATTGAGCAGGTATTTTGCATTAGTCTTCACTATAGTGGGTATAAGTAACATCACAGAAGCAACTATAAATCAGCAAATAGAAGGGAGGGAGGAACTCAGGAAAATTACAATCGCCAGAGAAGTGGTACTGAGTAAATTAAAAACAAAAACAGAATTACCTGGAAAAACTCAGCAGGTCTGGCAGCATCGGCGGAGAAGAAAAGAGTTGACGTTTCGAGTCCTCGTCAACTCTTTTCTTCTCTGCCGATGCTGCCAAACCTGCTGAGTTTTTCCAGGTAATTCTGTTTTTGTTTTGGATTTCCAGCATCAGCAGTTTTTTTGTTTTTGTACTGAGTAAATTGTTGGAGCTGAGGGCTGACAAGTGCCTGGGTCCTGATGGACTTCATCCTAGGGTCTTACAAGAAGTGGCTAATGAGATAGCTGATGTGTTGGTTTTAATTTTCCAAAACTGCCTAGATTCGGGAAAGGTTCCATCAGAGTGGGAGATAGCAAATGCAACTCCATTATTCAAAAAGGGACGGAGACAGAAAGCGGTAAACTACAGGCCAGTTAGCTTAACATCTGTCATAGGTAAAACGTTAGAAGCTATTATTAAAGAAGCTATAGCAGGGCACTTGGATAAGTTCAAGTTAATCAGGCAGAGTCAACATGGTTTTATGAAAGGGAAATCATGTTTAGCCAACTTATTGGAGTTCTTTGAGGAAATAACATGTGCTGTAGATTAAGGGGGATGTACTGCACTTAGATTTCCAGAAGGCATTTGACAAAGTGCCACATCAAAGGTTATTGCGGGAAATAAAACCTCATGGTATGGAGGTAACATACAGGCATGGATAGAAAATTGGCTGGCTAACAAGAAGCAGAGAAGAGGCATAATTTTTCACATTGTTAAGATGTAATGAGTGGTGTGCCACAGGGATCAGTGCTGGGGCCTCGACTGTTTACAATTTATATAAATGACTTGGATGAAGAGATTGAAGGTATGGTTGCCAAATTTGCTGATGACAAAGACAGGTAGGAAAGTAAATTGTGAAGAGGACATAAGGAGGTTACAAAAAAGTATAGCCAGGTTAAGTGAGTTGTCAAAAATCTGGCAAATGGAGCATAACGTGGGAAAATGTGAAATTGTCCATTTTGGCAGGAGGAATAAAAGAGAGGCATATTATCTAAATGGTGAGAGATTGCAGAGCTCTGAGGTGCAGAGAGATCTGGGTGCCCTAGTACATGAATCACAAAAGGCTAGAATGCAAGTACAGCAAGTAATTAGGAACGCAATAGAATGTTATCATTTATTGCGAGGGGAATTGAATACAAAAGTAGGGAGGTTATGCTTCAGCCATTCAAAGCACTAGTGAGACCACATCTGGAGTACTGTTTACAGTATTGGTCACCATGTTTAAGGAAGGATATAAATGCTTTGGAAGCAGTTCAGAGGCTTACCAGACTAATACTTGGAATGGGTGGGTTGTCTTATGAGGAAAGGTTGGACAGACTAGGCTTGTATCTGCTGGAGTTTAGAAGCATATAAGATCCTGAAGGGATTTGACAGGGTGGATGTGGAGAGCATGTTTCCTCTTGTGGGAGAATCTAGAACCAGGGGTCACTGTTTAAAAATGAGGGATCGCCCATTTAAAACAGAGATGAGGCAAAAAATTTTCTCTGAGGGTTGGGAGTCTTTGGAACTCTCTTCCTGAAAAGGTGGTGGAAGCAGAGTCTTTGAATATTATTTTTTAATAAGCACTTAGATTTGGAAGAGAAAGAGAAAGAAAAATAGAAGCAGGAGGAAGAAGAAAAAGGAAAGAGAGAAAAAAAACCCCTCCCCAATCCCCAAAAAATAAATAATAATAAAATCAACAAAAATCGTAGGCCAGATATAATTTCACCTGATATAACACATACAACCTAATTAGTGTCAGTTATATGAAAGTAGAGAGCTGTAGTTCCTCAAAGTAATCTAAGAAAGGTTGCCAAGCCACATAAAATCCGTCAATGGAGTCTCTTAGAGTGTACTTTATTTTCTCAAGTTTAAGATTCTGCAAAGATCATGTATCCAATTGGTAAAAGAAGGCAGGGCAGACTGTTTCCAATTTAATAGAATAATCAGTCTAGCCAATAATGTTGAAAAGGCAAGTGCATCAGTCTAAATTTTTGTAAGAGGGGTGCCGGTTGGCTCCAATCCAAAGAGCGCTGTAATAGGAGAGGGTTCAATATTACTGCTGAAAATATGAGAGTGAGCTAAACATTTTTGTCTAAAACAAAGCCAACTTAGGACACAGCCAGTACATATGAATTAGAGAGGCTGGGGCAATATGAGATTTATCAAAGGCTGGATCAAAATTTAGATAAATCTAAGATAATTTCAGCTTGGATAGATGGATACGATGTAAGATTTTAAACTGCAGCAGCCCCTGCCTTGCACATACAGATGAGGAATGTACACGAGTGAGAATCGGCTTCCAGTTATCTTCTGATAAATCTTGAGTTAAAATCTTGCTCCCAGAGAGTTTTTAAGGTAGTAAGCGAAAGGCAGTATAGTTAAAAAAATTAAAGAATACAATTTGGAAATGAACCCCCGAGCATAAGAATTTAATTCTAACATGACGGGCAGGATTTTTCACTTAGCGTAAGATGACGCGCGATGGCATCGGGCATGCGTCCCGAAGGCATCGCGCAGTCCTACCATATTTCGTTTGGTGGGTGGGCGCCGGAGTCGGCTGCGTGCCCACCAATATGTAAATGGCTTATTAAGGCCATTAAAGGAGTAATTGACGTAATTGTTAACACTGCCCGTCCAACCTTACGGTCGGCGGGGCAGGCGAAAAGGCCAAGCAGCCTTCACGTTTTTTTAGGAAACCTCATCCACGAGCGGGATAAGGTTTCCTAAAGCTTTTATTAAATAAACAAAATTTATTGTTGATAAGCATGACTCATATCAAGCTTCGTGTAGGTAGTTCCGCCTGCCAGTTTAGCGTACCAGTCTTCAATTTTTGGTATGGTGTGTCGGTACAACTTAACCACTTTATTGACTGTTAATTTGTAATCACCACAAATTTGAACGCTTCAGTCATGTTTGAGAACAGGTACAGCTGGTGCCGCCCATTTTGAAAACTGCACTTTTTTTTTATTCATTCACAGGATGTGGGTGTCACTGGCTGGGCCAGCATTTATTGCCCATCCCTATGTGCCCCTGAGAAGGTGGTGGTGAGCTGCCTTCTTGAACCGCTGCAGTCCATGTGGTGTAGGTACACCCACAGTGCTGTTAGGAAGGGAGTTCCAGGATTTTGGCCCAGCGACAGTGAAGGAACGGTGATATATTTCCAAGTCAGGATGGTGAGTGACTTGGAGGGGAACACCCAGGTGGTGGTGTTCCCATGAATCTGCTGCCCTTGTCCTTCTAGATGATAGTGGTCATGGGTTTCGAAGGTGCAGTTGAAGGAGCCTTGGTGAATTCCTGCAGTGCATCTTGTAGATGGTACATACTGCTACTACTGTGCGTCAGTGGTGGAGGGAGTGAATGTTTGTGCATGTGGTTTTATCTCTCCCAGTTTTCCTAATCTGTCCAGTTCAGCATCTACCATTTCCCGCATTGCATAAGTCTTGCCTTCATGAATCTTGGTGTTGCCTCCGGATCTACATGAATTTTTGCTTGTGGCCCCTCAATCTTTCCAAGCTCATCCTTGAAGACTGAGGCATATTTTTGTAGTTGCTCTGATAGCTCATTAGTTCTGAGTTGGAAGATTTCAGTCCATTCCAATGCAACTTCTTTCAACCAGTTTCACCCATGGACAGTAGGGCTGGGATTTTCTGGCCCTGTTGCGGGTGGGACCCGCTGCAGGTGAGGCAGTGCCTCAGCCAGAAGTCCATTGACTTGCGGCGGGACTGGAAGATCCCACTGGCAGGCAGGTACAGAAAAATCCCGTCCTAGATCCTTCGCCTGCTATCACCATCAAGGGTAATCTCACTGAGTGTATTGTGACTTCACATATGCCCTTGACTTGTATGTCTTCTCCCATGTAAGTTTTCAAGATGGCATCAGTTTCTTCCAAATTTAGCTAACTTTCCCCATGATTCAGGTGTTTACAAGTATGCCCATTTATCACTGTAGTGACTGTTCCAGTATCCACCTCAATTCTGATAGGCCTCTCATTCACTCTCATAGGTAGGTTGTGTTCTTCCTACCTTTAAATTATATAACAAGTAAATAGCTGAACCTATTTCTTTAGGCTTTTCAACGCTGTTAATCTCATTGGATTTTTGCTTTTGTCTGACAGTCTGCCTGATTCTATCTTTACAATGCCTCATGAAGTGTCCATATCGATGACAGAAGAAACATTCAATCTTTTTAAACTGTGATTCATTACAAGGTTGTCTGCTTCCACCTCTGTTACCAGTATGCCATGTTTTTGCTGCTAAATTATCTCTTTTAATTTGTCTGCTAGTAAGACCATAAGAACATAAGACATAGAAGCGGAAATTAGGCCATTCAGCCCATTGAGTCTGCTCCGCCATTCAATCATGGCTGATAATTTTCTCAACCCCATTCTCCCGCCTTCTCCTCGTAACCTTTGATCCCCTTACCAATCAAGAACCTATCTATCTCGGTCTTAAATACACTCAATGACCTGGCCTCCACAGCCTTCGGCGGCAATGAATTCCATAGATTCACCACTCTCTGGCTAAAGAAGTTTCTCCTCATCTCTGTTCTAAAAGCAGTAGCGGCTGCTTCCCACTTCTGAGTAAAGCTTTGCACTTTGGCACTCTTTTTGGCTGAGGCTCACGCGCAACATGGAGGATGGTGCGGTGCCATTTTGCGCTCTCTGTATGGCTTTTGGGCCTGGCACTGCACCTTCCATTGCCAGAATAATTTCGAATGTCTTCTGAAAATCTAAATTTGTTTCGGACAGTAATCCCTTCTGAACTGCATCTTCATTTATACCGCACACCAAACGATCTCTAAGCATATCATCGACAGATGTACCAAACTCACAATATTCTGTTAATTGTTTCAGACTTGCCACATAACAAGCAACTATCTCCCCCCGCGGCTCTATTCCGTGAGTTAAATTTGAACCGTTGCATCATCACCGACGGCTTGGGCTGGTAATGGTTCTTTACGAGGTTCACTAAGTCAACAAAACTTTTCGAGGCTGGGGCACTGGGCACCAACAAATTTCTAATTAATCCATATGTCTTACTCCCACATGTGGATAACAGGGTCACGTGCTTCTTCTCCTCCCCCGCGATGTCATTCGCCTGGAAGAAGTACACGAGACATTCAACATAGTGAGACCAGTCGTCCAAGGCTGGATCAAAAGGTCCAACTCTTCCAAATTGCAGCATGCTCTGAGGGGATTGCTTCGACGATCAGGAAGGAAATTTTTCTTTACTTTACAATTACCATGCGAGATACAGCCCGAGTTGGGTTCTTCTGACTTCCTTCATTCTTTTTTGCATTTTTTAATACCTTGTCCTTTCGTGTCTTTTCTTGCTTTTTACCCTCGTTGCCAGTTTGTTGGATCCAGTGCCCTGGCTGGTTGGGACTGGGTTGCACTCTTGTTTCAGGGTGACCGAGTTGGCACCAAGACAGTGAAGATCGTAAACCATTCTTAGAAAAAACACAATCTGTTTATTTACAAAAGGAACTCAGCAGCTACACCCCTGTGCTTACACCTCAAAACTCTGTCTTTAATCTTCAAACTCTAACTCAAGACTACTGACTGCAGATGTAGCCCGCGCTACTCTGCTATTAGGTATCAAGATCATGTGATCTTACATTACAACATTTGTCTTAAAGTTACATTACACACCAGATTACTACACCAACCCAACCCTTCCACATTCGAAAGTGGTCAGTGTATGTAGGTGAGTTTCCTCCAGGAATGGCAATGCCTACCTTCAAATGATGTCAATGAGAGAGAACTTTATTTCTTTTAACTGGGTGATTTAGACCTTTCACATTCCAGGTGATAAAATGGATTGGACAGTCACCCTGTGAGGCCTTAATATTAGTCGACATTATGATAATAAAAGCGCATCAAAACAAATGGCCCCCGTAGGTTAACCATTGCTAACGAAGGATTAAATATTTTTGATCCAGAGCTTATCCACCTAAAGAATGTTAAAAACTGACTAAAAGGAAAGTATTTATGTATATTTGGAAAAGAATGAGGAAAAGAGAAACAAGAAGATAGAGGAAAAGGGAGAAGAAACAAAAGAAAGGGAAGAAGGAAAGAAAAGTTTACATCACCTCCCCAAACGAGGTGAATGCTCCCCCTCACAGCTAGTGTACTATTCATATCTGTCCTACCAATGTGTCTTAAAAAGACAGCCCATATTAAAGCAACATACAATCAAATATCGCAAACAAAAGTATTGTAAAGCTCAGCATATGCTAAACAAGGTGCAGAATCTGTCTGAAGCAGCAGTTTTGTAATAGAGTACTCAACAAGAGAGGGAGAATATAAAGAGAGATTCAACTCTCAAAGAATTCAATTGCACACGTGGTACAAGGTAAAAAATAAACACCCAAAGGGTTTATGTAAAACTTCCTGCTATTAGTGCAGTTTGGACGTAAGGTACAAAGAGATCGGTATAACCAACAAAACTTATTGTGTAACAGAATCATCACACATAGTTACCTAATTAAGCATTGAGTACTGTTTTCTCCTGGGTGAAGTCACGATCTGACTTATTAAGAGAAGGTACAACTGTATCCTTGAAAAAGGTGAAGCTTCTTGTGGCTTGTTGAGAATCTTATTCACTCTATTGAAAGTCACACGCAGGCGAGCAGGGGGAGACAGCCATATTTAAGTCCGGCTTCATGAAGTTGGGCATCGACAAATTTATATTCTCCATGATGCTGGGCTGGATCCATGCTAAGGTCAGGGTAGATGAATATTTTGCTTCCACGAAAGTATAGTTGACCCTTTTCTCTAGATGGACATGTAATTTGCTCCTTCACTCTGTAGTGATGCAGTCTTAGTACTATTGGCCTTAGGGGCTTGCCATGCTGTGACCACAACATCAAACAGCGATGGGCTCAATCCACTACCAGCGGTGAATCGAAACTCTCCTTGCCAAAAACCTCCAAAAGAAGTGCCTCAGTAAAAGTTGTAGGGTTTCCCTGTTCTGTACCTTTGGGCACTGAGAGAGTCCTTACATTTTGTCTTCTGTTGTGATTGCCCAGGTCGTCCACCTCCATTAACAATTTAGTATTTTGGGCTTTCAGCTGGGTGCATCAGGTCTCCAGGGCCACAATTCTGTCGCTCGAGTCCGTAGCTGATTTCTCAACATCCCCGCAGCCTTTGATTGAGGGAGGTGACAGAGGCTTGTAGAGTAGCAACACAGGCTTGTACAATAGCAACAGAGGAACACAGTTCTAAACGGAGTCCAGCAAATTAAGCGAGAATATTGCTCTGTAAGTCAGCAAGTGTGCCGACAGAATTCAATTCAGCATGGGAAACTGCCATGTTGTTATTAGCTGTAGTATCGGACACCACAGTCGATAAAGCACCAGGGCCCAGTTTCATTCTGATTGCGTTTGTCTCTGGGTTTAGATACTTCGAATGTATGTTGAGTAGCGGAGCAAACCCCAAAACACTGACAGTCAAAAAGCTGAACCATTCAACCCAACATCAGCAACTTCCACAGGGATAAACCACAGAAATCATGGGAGCCGTCTTCAGCCACCTCTTACTCCATTCCCATCACATGACCCAACACTCCTCCTACTGACCTCTCGGTCAGGTGCCTTGGCATCTTTTGCATCCGGGAAAGACTCTTGAGAGTCATGTGCAGTGTAACACATTATACTGATTCACTATGAGCCCTGTCTTTGAATATTTTTAAGGCCAAGGTGGATAAATTCTTGGTAAGCAAGGGGGTGATAGGTTATTGGGGGCAGGCAGGGAGCTGATTTGAGGTTACTGCAGATCAGCCATGATCTTATTAAATGGCAGAGCAGGCTTGAGGGGCCGAATGGCCAACTCCTGCTCCTTGTTTGTTCGTATGTTCGTACTCAGATAACAAACCAGAACTTTCTTTATAACCTTTAATAACCTTTCAATGGACATGAGAGAGACAAGTTATAAGTTAGAATGAATGACACATTTTTATATCCTAAATATGTTGCTTTATAATGATTGTGTCTGACCACAGACACAATCCATTGGGTAGGGCTTTAGCGCCCCTCCCCTGAGAGCAGGCTGGGAGGGGGAATGGCTCGTACCAGTGGCGAGGGAGGCATTGGGCAGCCTGCCCACTCATGGACCAATTGAGGCCTTTAAGTGGCCAATTAATGGCTATACATGGCATAGCTGCCAAGTGAAACCTAGCGGCCTTGTTGGGGGCTCCAGGTGGATGTCCCACCTGTCCAACAGACCCCATGGTTGTACCCACCCCCACGTGTTCCCCCAACTTGCCCCCCCGGATCAGTGTTACGGTCATTCCTGTAAGGGAACCTTATGCCCCTTATAATCTAGAGTGTTTTTTTACAGCCCAATATTTTGTTAAACATCAGTATGACCCTGGGATCATATCACAAGCAACTTATTGTGTATATAGGTATCAAAATCTCACATATGTCCCTAGATGCACTGCCTTGTCATTTTGGAAGGACTGAAAAATAAATTGTGAGACAAGGACAATTGTAAGCCGACCAATTGTTAAATATTCCAGGTTACAAGGTGCTCAGAAAAGATAGGAAAGGGAAAAAAGGAGGAGGGGTGGTATTTTTGGTTAAGGAGAGTATTGCAGCACTGGAGAAAGAGGAAGTGTCAGAGGATTCAAAGACAGAGTCGATTTAGCTAAAACTAAGGAATAAGAAGGATGCAATTATATTTCTCGGTGTAATATATAGACCACCAGCTAGTGGGAAGGATATAGAGGAACAAAGCTGCAAGGAAATTACAGAGAGGAGTAAACATCATAGAGTAATTATAATGGGGGACTTTAATTACCCGTATATAGACTGGGATATTGCTAGTGTAAGGGGCAGTGAGGGACAAGCGTTCCTAGGTTTTTTCAGGAGGATTTCCTACAGCAATTTGTGTCCAGTCCAGCAAGAAAGGAGGCACTGCTAGACCTGGTTCTTGGGAATAAGGTGGGCCAATTAGATCAAGTGACAGTGAGGGAAACATTTAGGGGACAGTGATCATTGTCTCATAAGGTTTAGGATTACAGTGGAAATCTAGATTGACATTGGTCAATCTAGAGTAAGAATAATCACAGGCACAGAGCGGACTTCAATGGGTCAAGGACGGAGCTGGGCCAGATAGACTGGAACCAAAGGTTGGCGGGAAAATCAGTAGCTGAACAATGGACCACCTTCAAAGAGGAGATGGTTTGGTTACAGTCAAGGTATGTTTCCTCAAAAGGGAAGGGTAGAACAAACAAGTCCAGAGCTCTCTGGATGACAAAGGAGATAGAAATTAAGTTAGAGAAGAAAATTTGTGCTTGCGACAGGTGTCAGGGAGCAAATACAATTGAGAACCAAGCTGAATACAGAAGGTTCAGAAGGGATGTGTAAAAGCAAATATGAGGAGCAAAGAGGGATTATGAAAAAAGACTGGCAGTTAAGATAAAAGGAAATCCCAAAGTATCCTATAAGCACATCATTACTAAAAGGGTGGTAAAAGGAGGAGTAGGGCCGATTAGGGAGATAAAAGGGGATTTACACATTGAGGCATCAGGCACGGCTGAGGTGTTAAATGAATACTTTGCATCTGTCTTTACCTACGAGGTAGATGCTGCCCAGGCCATGGTGACAGAGGAGGAAACTCAGTCACTAGAAGGGTTTAAAATTGATAAGGAGGAGGCATTGGATAAACTGTTGGTATTTAAAGTTGATAAGGCACCAGGACCGGATGAGATGTATCCAAGATTATTGAAGAAAGTGAGAGTGGAAATTGCAGAGGCACTGGCAATAATCTTTCATTGTTCCCTGGATTCAGGGGAGGTGCCAGAGGACTGGAGAATTGCAAACATTACGCCCTTGTTCAAAAAAGGTAATAAAGATCTGCCCCTGCAATTACAGACCAGTCAGTTTAACTTTGGTAGTGGGAAAAATTCAAGAAACAATTATTCAGTGTGGAATTAATAGTTACATGGAAAAATGTGGATTGATTTGGAAGAGTCAGCAAGGATTTGTTAAAGGAAAATTGTATCTAACTAACTTGCTGGAGTTTTTTGAAGCAGTAACAGAAATGGTTGCTAAGGGTAAGGCCGTTGATGTATATGGACTTCCAAAGGCGTTTGATACAGTGCCATACAACAGACTTGTGAGGAAAGTTATAGGTCATGGAATAAAAGGAACAGTAGCAACATGGATACAAAATTGGCTGAGGGATAGGAAACAGAGAGTGATGGGTATTTTTCAGGCTGGAAGAATGTTTGTAGTGGAGTTCCCCAGGGACCCTTGCTTTTCCTGATATATATAAATGATTTAGATCTTGGTGTGCAGGGGACAATTTCAAAGTTTGCGGATGACACAAAACTTGGGAGAATTATAAACTGTGAGGAGGACAGTGTAGAACTTCAAAAGGACATTGATACATTGGTGGAGTGGGCAGATAGGTGGCAGATGAAGTTCAATGTGGAGAAGTGTGAGGTGATACACTTTGGTACAAAGAACATGGAGACACGGTATAAAATAAAGGATTCTATTCTAAAGGGTGGGCAGGAGCAGAGAGACCTGGGTGTATATGTACATTAGTCATTAAGAGTGGCTGGACAGGTAGAAAGAGCAGTTTCTAAAGCATACAATATTCTAGGCTTCATTAATAGGGGCATAGAGTACAAGAACAGGGAGGTTATGATGAACTTATATAGGACACTGGTTAGACTTCAACTGTGCACATTTCTGGGCGCCACGCTATAGGAAAGATATGAATGCATTGGAGAGAGTGCAGAAGAGGCTTACGAGAATGGTTCCAGGGATGAGACACTTCAGTCCTGAGGAAATACTGGAGAAGTTGAGACTGTTTTCCTTGGAGAGGAGGAGGCTAAGAGGAAACTTGATAGAAGTTTTCAAAATCATGAGAGGTCTGGACAGAGTAGACAGGGAAAAACTGCTCCTGCTCCTAAATGGATCACGAACTGTTTTAAATTGTTTTGCAAACAAAGCAAATGCGAGGTGAGAAAAAACTTTTTCACACAGCGAGTAGTTAGGGTTTGGAATGCACTGTCTGGAAGTGTGGTGGAGGCAGGTTCGATTGAGGCATTCAAGAGGGAATTGGATGATTATTTAAATCAAAACAACGTGTAGAGTTACGGGGAAAAGGCAGGAGAAGTTAAAATGCTCAGAGAGCCGGCACAGACACGATGGGCTGAATGGTCTCTTTCTACACCGTAAAAATTCTGAGATTCTGTGATTTTTCCACGTAAAGTATTTGAATCAATAAAATATTGTTTTGTAGTGAGATGCATGTGTTTCCTTGTGTTCCTTATGTGGAGTAAAAATCATATACAATGTCTCTACTTTCCAGCCAGAACCTACTTCCAAACTAGTTGTCCCTAGACTAGTTGGATTGACATACCATATTAATCCACGTTCAAACCTCAAACCAGACTCTCAGTGCCTCAGAGCTCCCCTCTCCAGAGGCGGAGAGAGAGAGAGAGAAAGAGATGGAAAAGAAAAGACAAGAGAAAGAATAAAGGACTGAGAGGGAAAGGGAGAGAGCTAGAGAAAAAGACAGAAAAAAAAGAGACATATACTGTGAGGGTTGGCACACTGAGCGACCAATTAAAGTTATCACCCTGATCAAAAAACCATCCGTTGGCATGTTAGCTCCAGGCGCCTGCTTATGGCTTCTTTTGACTGTCCCATATCCCTTAAGGGATGCCTTTTCCTGCTTATTTCTGGGATAGTCTGTGGGAAACTGAGCCAGGGAGTCTCCAGGGTGAGTTTGAGTGATTCGAGTGGGACTGTAAGTGAGTGGGTTGACCAGCAGAGAGGTGATAATGTTGGGACTCAACAAGATAAGTTGTAAGTTTTAGTTGATTTTTAAAACCCTCCTCCTTTTGCCTGATTGTGATGCTTGGACATTTTTTTCCTGATTTTAAAAACTTCATTTCTCAAGGTTCGGTCTTAACATTCCCCCCATCCCTCGCCCCCACCACCCACTCTCACAGTCACTAGTAAATCCCCCAATCCTCACCTGGTTCCATGGTCAACGTGTCCCTTGTTTTATTTCACAAGAGTTGGTCCCCTTGGCTTGGGGCATGATGACGTTCTATAAAAGACACCCCTTATGTTGCCTTGTCCACTGGAGAAACCGTACAGTGCATATCCTTTATAACACATTTCTCATTAGAACATTTTTTTGGCATAGCTCCAAAGAAAGTTCCATAGACAGCGTCTATTGCAAGTTCCAAACTGATACTAGTCAGTACAGATAAACATACACACGCCCTGCAGACAATCCATTCACCACAATGTTTACTCAGCTCCCTTGGTGATCTCACCCATCAACCAGATCACCTGAGAGTTTCAGAGAGAAATTTTCCAGAATATTTCTTTCCCCTATTGGACCTGAGTTTTTTTTTCCTCTGTTGCTTTTATACTTTCAACAGAGGTGGGGGCGGGGGTTGGGTGGTAGGAGAGTGAAATAAAGCTGAAGGGTGGCCTAATAGGAGTCTTTACAATTGTGAAAGAATACAGTAGGATAGGTGCAAGTAAAATATTTCCTTTGTAGGAAGAGTCCAATCTAGGAAACATAAATATGGAGCAGCCTTGATGCCCATCAGTCTCGTCTGCTGACATTCCAGCCCCCTCTATGAAAATATTGTAGCCTATGCCTATCTGGCAGTTACCAACTCTCCGCAATCAGAACTGGACAATTCATGTTTACAACCGCTGTCTGATCCATTCACATAATAGCTTTGCCAGCTTTTTCCGGCCCCTCCGACATAATTGATTCTTTCCATACGTTTGTGAACCTTGCACCTGTGCAGTAACAGTGAACAGCTTTGCTGGCAGCAAGCGGCATGAATGGATGCCAACAGAAGTTTGTTCAGAAGTCTGAATGAGGAGGGAGGGAAACAATTCTATTAACATGGGGGGTGGGTGGGAGTGGGGTGGAGGGGGGGTAGTGGTGGGGGTGGGGTTATGTCTTAAGGAACCATGGAAAATGTGAGGGCACCACCATAAAATCATCCCCAAGTACCCTGTTGAGGTAATACTCCATCGAGCTGGACTCTGTGCTACTATAATGCCACTGTGAAGTGCTTTGGGATGTTTTATGTCATATGTTACAGACAGGAGGGCGTTTAATTGAAACAGAGACAGAAAATGCTGGAAAAATTCAGCAGGCCTAACAGCATCAGTGAAGAGAAAGACAGAGGGGAGAATCTTCTCCCCGTCGTGTGGGCTGGGCGGGAGCAGTCACGGGCGGGCACGCAGCCAATTGCAGCCCGCGATCGGCTGCACGCCGCCATTTTACGCGGGCGGGCACCTGGCAGTGCTTAGCCCTCCCTGTGCGGGCGGGAGGACGGGAGAGAGTCGGGGCCTGTGCTTTTCCGCGCACGCGCCTGAAAGAGCGCAGAAATCTCCCTGATGCAGCTCCGTGCCTCAGGGAGATTAATCTGATTGTGTAAACTTGGGGCTGAATTTTTCCCCCGTTGGGGGGGATTGTATGGGGGTGGGCAGGAGCCAATTAAGGTCCACCCAGCAGGATGCACACCCGGAAGCGCTGAGCGCTCCCTATGTGGGTTGTGGGGGGGTTGTGGGGGGGGGGGGTGTTCTCTGAGTGGGGGCCTGTGCTCTTTCACTCATGTGCGCAAAAGAGTGCAGAAATCTCCCTGAGGCACCTCCATGCCTCAGGGAGATTAGTTTAAGTCTTGAAAAATGTAATAAAGGTGAAAAAAAAAATTTTAAGGACATGTCCTCTCGTGTGAAACTGTCACATGAGCTGGGACATGTCCGTTAATTTTATTAAAATTTTTTATTGAAGTTATAAAGCCTTCATGAACCCTCATCCCACCGGTGGATGAGGTTCCATGGAAAATGTGAAGGCCGCCCGGGGTCTTCGCCTGCGCCCACGCCAACCTTCAGGTTGGACGGGCAGCCCTTATAAGTGCCTCAATTAGTTTATTAATGGCCTTAATAGGCCTTTGACAGTCCGGCGGGCACACAGCCAACTCCGGTGCGCACCCAACGAACTGAAGATCAGAATGATGCCTGCCCCCACCCGCCGACCAGAAGATTCAGGCCAGCGTTAACAGTTCGAGTCCTTGTGACTCTTCTTCAGAGCTAAGAGGACTCGAAACGTTAACTCTGTCTTTCTCCCAACAGATGCTGTTAGGCCTGCTGTGTTTTTCCAGCATTTTCTGTCTCTGTTTCAGATCTCCAGCATCCGCCGTATTTTGCTTTAATTTTCATTTAAACAGGCCCTGATTTCTCACCACCATCCGTAAACAGAAAGGTGTTTTCTCCCTTTATAAGTGGCACATATTTTTCCCAACCCTTCATGTTTTGGAGTGATCCAATCCTCTATGAAGAACCCCATATCAACTAGAGATAAGGTAAGTAAGGGGGATAGTTTATTTCACACACACACACACACACACACACACATAAACACAACACAAGAAGGGATTTTGCAATGTCTGCCCCTTTTTGTTCATACAGCAAAAGAGGGATAAGGGAGAGAAAGTCATTCAGGGCAAAGCCCATGATGAGAATAAGATTTATGGTTTCACATGAGTCCAAAGTCCAGAATCAAGAAGTCCAATGGTGTACTCCTTCAGGAGTTAGCAGGTTGAAACTGTTGCAGGGTGATCCGCTTCTCCAGAAGCGATGACTTCCACGATGGAAGAAGACACATAGAGATGAACTGGTTTTCTAGGCTCAAGTGCAGAAGTTCAAAACAAAAATAAAAATAAAAATACCTGGAAAAACTCAGCAGGTCTGGCAGCATCTGCGGAGAGGAACACAGTTAACGTTTCGAGTCCGAATGACCCTTCAACAGAATTAAGTAAAAATAGAAGAGAGGGGAAATATAGGATGGCTTAATGGGGGGTGGGACAAGTAGAGCTGGATAGAGGGCCAGTGATAGGTGGAGATAACCAAAAGATGTCACAGACAAAAGGACAAAGAGGTGTTGAAGGTGGTGATATTATCTAAGGAATGTGCTAATTAAGGGTAGAAAGCAGGACAAGCAAGGTACAGATAGCCCTAGGCGGGGTGGGGTGAAGGAATTGAAAAAGGCTAAAAGGTACAGATAAAACAATGGCTGGAAATACATTTAAAAATAAAGGGAATAGGTGGGAAAAGATGTCATAGACAAAAGGACAAAGAGGTGTTGATGGTGGTGATATTATCTAAGGAATGTGCTAATAAGTGACATTAAGGGTAGAAAGCAGGATGAGCAAGGTACAGATAACCCTCGTGGGGTGGGGTGGGGGGAAGGGATCAAAATAGGCTAAAAGGTAGAGATAAAACAATGGATGGAAATGCATTTAAAAATAATGGAAATAGGTGGGAAAAGAAAAATCTATATAAATTATTGGAAAAAAAGGGGGGGATCGGAAAGGGGGTGGGGATGGAGGAGAGAGTTCATGATCTAAAATTGTTGAACTCAATATTCAGCCGGAAGGCTGTAAAGTGCCTAGTCGGAAGATGAGGTGCTGTTCCTTCAGTTTGCGTTGAGCTTCACTGGAACATTGCAGCAGGCCAAGGACGGACATGTGGGCATGAGAGCAGGGTGGAGTGTTGAAATGGCAAGCGAAAGGGAGGTCTGGGTAATGCTTGTGGACAGACCGAAGGTGTTCTGCAAAGCGGTTACCCAGTCTGCGTTTGATCTCTCCAATGTAGAGGAAACCGCATTGGGAGCAGTGAATGCAGTAGACTAAATTGAGGGAAGTGCAAGTGAAATGCTGCTTCACTTGAAAGGAATGTTTGGGCCCTTGGATGGTGAGGAGAAGGGAAGTAAAGGGGCAGGTGTTGCACGTTCTGTGGCTGCATGGGAAGGTGCCGTGGGAGGGGGTTGAGGAGTAGGGGGTGATGGAGGAGTGGACCAGGGTGTCCCGGAGGGAGCGATCCCTACGGAATACCGATAAGGGGGGTGAAGGGAAGATGTGTTTGGTGGTGGCATCATGCTGGAGTTGGCGGAAATGGCGGAGGATGATCCTTTGAATCCGGAGGGTGGTGGGGTGAAAAATGAGGACAAGAGGGACCCTATCATGTGAGGAAGGTGTGAGGGCGAATGTGTGGGAGGTGGGCTAGACATGGTTGAGGGCCCTGTCAACCACCATGGGTGGAAAACCTCAGTTAAGGAAGAAGGAGGACATGTCAGAGGAACTGTTTTTGAAAGTGGCATCATTGGAACAGTTGCAACGGAGGCGAAGGAACTGAGAGAATGGGATGGAGTCCTTACAGGAAGCGGGATGTGAGGAGCTGTAGTCGAGGTAGCTGTGGGAGTTGATAGGCTTGTAATGGATATTGGTGGACAGTCTATCACCAGAAATTGAGACAGAGAGGTCAAGGAAGGGAAGGGAAGTGTCAGAGATGGACCATGTGAAAATGATGGAGGGGTGGAGATTGGAAGCAAAATTAATAAATTTTTCCAGGTCCAGATGAGAGCATGAAGCAGCACTGAAGTAATCATCGATGTACCGGAGAAAGAGTTGTGGGAGGGGGCCGGAGTAGGACTGGAATAAAGAATGTTCCACCTACCCCATAAAGAGACAGGTATAGCTGGGGCCCATGCCCCACAGCCACACCTTTTATTTGGAGGAAGTGAGAGGAGTTAAAGGAGAAATTGTTCAGTGTGAGAACAAGTTCAGCCAGACAGAGGAGAGTAGTGGTGGATGGGGATTGTTCAGGCCTCTGTTGGAGGAAGAAGCTAAGGGCCTTCAGACCATCCTGGTGGGGGATGGAGGTGTAGAGGGATTGGACGTCCATGGTGAAAAGGAAGCGGTTGGGGCCAGGGATGTGGAAATTGTTGATATGATGTAGGGTGTCAGAGGAATCACGGATGTAGGTGGGAAGGGACTGGACAAGGGAACAGAGAATGGAGTCAAGATAGCAAGAAATGAGTTCCGTGGGGCAGGAACAAGCTGACACGATCGGTCTGCCAGGGCAGTCCTGATTGTGGATTTTGTGTAGGAGGTAGAAGCGGGCCATCTGAGGTTGGGCGACTATCAGGTTGGAAGCTGTGGATGGAAGATCTCCAGAGGAGATGAGGTCAGTAATAGTCCTGGAAACAATGGTTTGGTGTTCAGTGGTGGGGTCATGGTCCAGGGAGAGGTAGGATGAAGTGTCTGCGAGGTAGAGGTCACTGCGCCAGACAACAACAGCACCATCCCAGCTGGATGGGGGCGTGGCCAATCGCCACCAGCGATCAGCTGCGCACCGCCATTTTACATAGGTGACCAATTAAGGCCCAACCAGCATGACGTGCACCCGGAAGCTTCAGCGCTCCCAGTGCTGGCAGGGGGAAGAAGGGGGAGTCGGGGCCTACGCAGGTTTGATGACAATGTCAGGGTTGGACCTGAGAGAACGGAGTCCAGCAAGTTCCGAGAGACACAGGTTAGATTGCGTGAGAGGAGCAGAGAAATTGAGACAACTAATGTCACGCCGACAGTTCTCAATGAAAAGATCAAGAGAAAGTAAGAATCCAGAGGGAGGGGTCCAGGTGGAGGGAGAATATTGGAGGTGGGTGAAAGGATCCATTGAATGGGGAGAGGACTCCTGCCCAAAGAAGTGAGCACGGAGACGATGGCGGTGGAAGAAGAGTTCAGCATCATGCCAAGCCCGAAATTCTTTGAGACGAGGGCATAAGGGTATGAAACTAAGTCCTTTGCTGAGCACTGAACGTTCAGCATCAGAGAGGGGAAGGTCAGGGGGTATGGTGAATACAGAAGTTCAGATGTTCCAGTAGTGCAAAGTGTAGACGAAGTCCAGGTAATTTAAAACCTGAACAGACATCTGGTTCCATCGCTGCTTTGTTGTGCAGTCAATGTCAGACAGAGACTGGAGTCCTGTTTTTCTTCTGAGGTTAAACACTGATGGAAGTTAAACCCAAAAGCTGGTTAATTAAAGCAATTTAACCAGCTCAAGTCTCAGTCATGTGGCAGGGTGGTTTTGGGTCAAGCTAACAAGGCCCCTTGTTAAAACCCCCATTGTGTTTTGAGCAGGTAGCTGTAGAACATTGGAGATGAGGAGTCACAAATAACTTTGCCTTGGTCCAAAGCTGGCTGATGCAGACATCTCACCTACGATCCTTTATGTCGGCTTGTCTGGAGTGTTTATACAATGCAAGGACTATCTGTCTAGGGCAGACAGAGACTGGTGTCCTGGGGGAAATGTTCTCCCCGTGGTGCCAGCTGGGTGGGGGCGTGGCCAATCGCCACCAGCGATCGGCTGCGTGCCGCCATTTTACATAGGTGACCAATTAAGGCCCACCCAGCGTGACGTGCATCCGGAAGCACTCAGCGCTCCCAGTGCTGGCGGGGGGAAAAAGGGGGAGTCGGGGCCTACGCTCTTTAGCTCGGGCATGTTTATGTATTTCAATAAAAATTTTTATTTAATTTGTAAAGCCTTCATGAAACCTCATCCCGCCCGTGGATGAGGTTTCATGAGGAATGCGAAGGCCGCCTGGGCTCCTCACTTGCCCGCCAACCTTAAGGTTGGACGGGCAGCCCTGTTAATGTTTTCAATTGGTTTTTAAATGGCCTTAACAGGCCTCTGACAGTCCGGCGGGCGTGCTGCTGACTCCGGTACACGCCCACCGAACGGAAGAACGGAATGACACGCATTGACATCGGGACGCACGCTCGATGTTACCGTGCATCATTTTACACTTCAGCGTGCGGGGCTCGCTCCCCCACCCCCACACACACTGACATTAAAATTCTCACCATTGTGTTTTGAGCAGGTAACTGTAGTACCATTAGCACAACATTGGAGATGAGGAGTCACAAATAGCTTTGCCTTTGTCCAAAGCTGGCTGGTGGAGATGCCTCACCTGCTATCCTCTGCGTTGGCTTGGCTGGAATGATTATACAATGCAAGGAGTATTACACTGTTAGTCTTTGTCAATTTTTTTTAAAACTGCTCAGAAACTTCTAGGCCTACCGACATGTGGTCAGCGGCGGCCATTTTATCAGTTCAGCCATTTGTCCATTTAAAAAAGAAGAATTTAAGCAAGAGAATATGGAAGAGAAACAAATTTATTTTAGTTTTTTTTCCTTCTTCATGTTGTCTTGGCAGGGCACCTAGAAACATAGAATGGTTACAATGCCATTCAAACCATCATGTCTGTGCCAGTGTTCTGCAAGAGCAACTCAGCTAGTCCCACTACCCTGCCTTTTCCCCATAGCTCTGCATTTTCTCTTGTTTCAATCCAATTCCCTTTTGAAAGCCATGACTGAATCTGCTTCCACCACACTCTTGGGCAATGCCTCCCAGGTCCTAACTTCTTGCTGCATAAAAGCTTTTTTGCCAATGTTACCTTAGATTAGGCCTCAGATTGGTGAGAATGAGAACAGTCTCTCACTATCTACTCTGTCTAGACCGCTCATGATTTACAAACACAAGTTATCGTTGTGGTTGCTGATTAAACCTTTTATCTGTTTCGCCTCGGGTAATGGAATTTGCCAAGAAAGCTTGTAATTGTTTACAGTGTACAAGCATTTAAAGGGTCCAAGGTGGAGATAAGGCAAGAGAAGCTGAGATAGAATTAGAAGTTAAAATGCTAGTACAATGAGCTGCCTCAGAGAGATCAGTTTGATATGTTAAGATTTAAATAAAGGAAGAAAACATTTTTTAAGACATGTCCCCGAATGTGGCAGTGTCACTTGAGCTGGGACGTGTCATTGGATGTTTTTGAAAGATTCTACTGAAGTTTAAAAACCCTCATGAAACCTCATCCCGCCCACAGCTGAGGTTTCATGATAAGTGCGAAGGCCGCCTGGGCTCTTTGCCTGCCCCACCCCCCACCACCGCCCCACCCCCCCCCCACCCCCCCCTCCCCCCCACCCACCCCGCCAACATTAAGGTTGGAAGGGCAGCTCCGTTAATTATTTGAATTGGAATTCAAATGGCCTTAATAGGCCTTTGACAGTTCAGTGGGCGCGCGGCCAACTCTGAGGTGTAACCAACTCCGGTGCGCATCCGCTGAACTAAAATTCTAAATGACGTGCGGTGACATCGTGACACACACCCAACATCACCACGCATCATTTTACTCATCGGCGAGCAGGTCCCGCCCCCACTTGCCGAACTGAAGATTCTGCCCATAGAGTACAAGAGCAGGGAGGTTATGCTGGAACCGCATAAAACGCTGGTTAGGCCACAAGTGGAGTACTGCGTGCAGTTCTGGTCACCACATTATAGGAAGGATATGATTGCACTGGAGAGGGTGCAGAGGAGATTTACCAGGATGCTGCCTGGGCTGGAAGGTCTGAGCTATGAGGAAAGATTGGATAGGCCGGGGTTGGTTTCCTTGGAGCAACGCAGGTTGAGAGGGGACCTGATGGAGGTGTATAAGATTATGAGGGGCATAGATAGGGTGGATAGGAAGGCACTTTTTCCATTAGTAGAAGAGTCAATAACCAGGGGGCATAGATTAAAGGTAAGAGGTAGAAGGCTAAGAGGGGAGTTGAGGAGAAATCTTTTCACGCAGAGGGTGGTGGGAGTCTGGAATTCACTGCCTAAAAGGGTGGTTGAGTCAGAAACTTTTGTAACATTTAAAAAGTATTTAGATATTCACTTGTGTTGCCATAGCCGCCAGGGCTATGGGCCAAGCACTGGAAAATGGGATTCGTGTCATCAGATCTTTGCTGACCAGCGTGGATGCAATGGGCCGAATGGCCTCCTTCTGTGCTGTAGACATCTATGGGCCCCTGTGATTATGAGAATGATTGCAAAGGTAAGCAAGAGAGCTGACAGGCAGCACCCAGGAAGCTCTCCCTACAAACCTGAAATGCCCATTTGCACAGCTTCCGATTTCAACCAATTTTGGACATTTGAGAACATTGTGCTGCAAAACAATTAAACACTTCAATCTTCGATAAATCCTGAACTGCTGGCCACGCATTGCTGCTTTCAAAACATATTGATAAATGAGAGTTTGTTTTGTTCTCTGTTTGAATTCAAAGTGAGTCTTTATTCCTCATTTAAAGTAGCTTTTTAAAAAAATATATATTTGGAGTTGGAAAAAAATCGAAATCTGGAACCAAACTTGCTAAGTGCCCATCGTGCCAGTTCTGATGCTGTTGACTTGGTGCTTGTCTTTGATACCTAATGGAATAAGGGAAGCAGATGGCTGCTACCCAGTGATGTTCGACAAATCCAAGGAGCCTATCTTTCACAAGTTCTTGCAGTGCATCGTTTTCTGTGTGCTTTTTCCAATTTAAGAATGCACAGATGTAGTTTGCAGCAGGTGTATAGGCTTATGCCAACACAGTAAAAAGTTCACACACTGTGCCATGATTTCGCAAGATATTTTTGTCCTCCTGTCTAGAGCTAAGACATCCACATTGACAGTGATGAGGCCTCCACATGTCGCAATTCTCATTCATTACTCATAAGTGCATAGGTTCTCTGAGTCATAAATCAAAGAATAAAATGAATGCACCTTTGGAGATATTCCACAAACCTAGTGCCCTTGGTTGCTACCAAGGTTACCATGATGCATAGTTGGCAACTGTGCGCATTATATCAAGCTTGAGAATCTTGTCATTTTTTTCTTTACCCGCTCATGGAATGTAGGTGTTGCTGGCAAGGCCAGCATTTGTTGCTCATCTCCTTTTATCTTTGAGAAGGTGGTGTTGAACCACCGTTCTTGAATGGCTGCGTCCATGTATTGTCTATCTCTGGTTCTGTTTCAACTCATCTGTTTCTGAAAGCCACATCCATAATTTTCTTACCTCCAGGCTCAGCCATTCCAATGCTCTCCTGGTCAGCCTCCCTTTTTCCACCCTGGATAAACTTCAGCTCTACTGCACTCCACCAAAACTCTAGCATATGTACCCTGACTCATACCAAGTCCCATTCACCCATCGCCCATGTGCTTGCTAACCTACATTGGTCTCTGGTCTACACATACCTCCATTTTAAAATTCTCAACTCACCACAATGCCTCCCCCTATCACTATAACTTCCTCCAATCCTACAGCCCCCCAAGATCTCCACTTTCCTCCAACTCTGGCTCCGAGGCACCCCAATATCCTTCATGCTATCATTAATGCCCATGCCTTCAATCATCTAGTCCCAAGCTCCACTTAACCCATCCCCATACCTCTCACTTCTTTTTAGATTGCTTTTAAAACATCTCTCTTTCATCTTAATGTCACCTTGTTTGGCTTGGATTCAATTTTTGCTGAGTTGTGCCCCTTTGACTTGCCTTGGGAAGCTTTTGCACATTAGAAGCAAATTGTTGTTGAAAAATTGGCTTATTTGGCCATAGTTTAAGTTATGTTTAAATTGCCTAACAATGCATTGTGCCTCATCTTTTTGCGCATCTATAATATTTCAATGCACACGCTGAAGAGGGAGTTAACTTCGTTGCTGACTTACATTTAAAAAACAATTTAATAATCAAATGAAGAGGAAATTTGTGACTGTAAACTTGTCTTTAAACCAAAATGTAAATTGAATATTTTTTTGAAAGGAAAACAAAAAGAATGCACCTAATCTGAGAAAAGCCAGGAATGTGGAGGAATACATTCCACTTGCCTGGATGAGTGTGTTTCCAGTAACACTTGAGAAGCTCGATACCATCCAGGACAAAACAACCTGCTTGATCAGCACCTCATCCACCAGCTTAAACATTCACTCCCTCCACCACTGAAGCATAGTCAGGGCAGTTTGTACCATCTAAAGCAGCAGCTCACCAAGGCTCCTCCCACAGCAACTTCCAATCTCACGAGTTAGTAAGTTTGTCCTCCTTACTAACATCTGGGGGCTTGTGCCAAAATTGGGAGAGCTGTCTCACAGACTAGTTAAGCAGCAGCCTGACATAGTCATCCTCACGGAATCATACCTTAAAGATAATGTCCCAGACACCACCATCACCATCCCTGGGTACATCATGTCCCACCAGCAGGACGGCCCCAGCAGAGGTGGCAGCACAGTGGTACACAGTCGGCAGGGAATTGTCCTGGGAGTCCTCAACATCAGCTCCGGATCCCATGAAGTCTCATGGCATCAGGTCAAACATGGACAAGGAAATCATGAACCATCCCCCCTCAGCTGATGAATCAGTGCTCGTCCATGTTGAACACCACTTGGAGGAAGTACTGAGGGTGGCAAGGGCACAGAATGTACAATGGGTGGGGGACTTCAACGACCAACACCAAGTATGACTCAGTAGCACCACTACTGACCAAGCTGCTAGACTGGGTCTGCAGCATTTGGTGAGGGAACCAAATAAGAGGAAAAACAAACTTGACCTCATCCTCACCAACCTGCCTGCCGCAGATGCATCTGTCCATGACAGTACCGGTAGGAGTGACCACCGAACAGTCCTTGTGGAGACAAAGTCCCACCTTCACATTGAGGATACCCTCTATCATGTTGTGTGGCACTACCACCATGCTAAATGGGATAGATTTAGAACAGATCTAGCAACTCAAGGCTGGGCTTGCATGAGGTGCTGTGGGCCATCAGCAGCAGCAGAATTGTACTCGAACACAATCTGTAGCCCATGGTCCGACATATCTCCCACTCCACCATCACCATCAATCCAGGGGATCAACCCAGGTTCAATGAAGGGTGCAGGAGAGCATGCCAGGAGCAGCATCAGTTATACCTAAAAATGAGGTGTCTACATGGTGAAGTAATAACACAGGACTACTTGCGTGCCAAACAGCAGCAAGTGATAGACAGAGCTAAGCGATCCCAAAATCAATGGATCAGATCTAAGCTCTGCCACATCCAGTCGTGAATGCTGGTGGACAATTAAACAACTCACTGATGGGGGAGTCTAGCAGATCAGTGCAAAAGGTAAGGCTGAAGAATTTGCTACAATCTTCAACCAGAAGTGCTGAGTGGGTGATTCATCTCAGCCTCCTCCGGAGGTCCCCAGCATCACAGATGCCAGTCTGCTTCCAATTCAATTCACTCCACCTGATATAGAGAAACGGCTGAAGGCATGGGATAGGGCAAAGGCTATGAGCTCTGACAATATTCCAGCAACAGTGCTGAAGTCTTGCGCTCCAGAAATTGCCACCCCCCTAGCCAAGCTGTTCCAGTACAGCTACAACACTGGCATCTACCCGACTATGTGGAAAATTGCCCAGGTATGTTCTGTACACAAAAAGCAGGACAAATCCAACCTGGCCAATTACAGCCCCATCAGTCTACTCTCCATCATCAGTAAAGTAATGGAAGGGATCATCAACAGTGCTATCCAGCGGCACTTGCTTAGCAATAATTTGTGCAATGACACTCAGTTCGGGGTCCACCAGGATCACTCAGCTCCTGACCTCATTACAACCTTGGTTCAAACATGGACAAAAGAGCTGAACTCCAGAGGTGAGGTGAGAGTGACTGCCCTTAACATCAAGGCCACATTTGACTGTGTGGCATCAAGGAGCCCTAGCAAAACTGGAGTTAATGGGAATCAGGGAAAACTCTCTGCTGGTTGGATTCATACCTAGCACAAAGGAAGGTGGTTGTGGTTGTTGGAGGTCAATCAACTCAGCTCCAGGACATCACTGCAGGAGTTCCTCAGGGTAGTGCCTTCGACCCAACCATCTTCAATTGCTTCATCAATGACCTTTCTTCCATCCTAAGGTCAGAAGTGGGGATGTTCGCTGATGATTGCACAATGTTCAGCACCATTCGCGACCCCTCAGGTACTGAAGCAGTCCATGTCCAAATGCAGCAAGACCTGGACAATATGCAGGCTTGGGCTGACAAGTGGCAAGTAACATTCGCGCCATACACGTGGCAGGCAATGACCATCTCTAACAAGAGAGAATCTAACCATCACCCCTTGACATTCAATGGCATTACCACCACTCTAGCCCCTCAATCAACATCCTGGGAGTTACCATTGACCAGAAAATAAACTGGACTAGTATTTTAAATACTGTGGCTACAAGTGCAGGTCCGAGGCTAGGAATCCTGCAACCGGTAACTCACCTCCTGACTCCTCAAAACCTGTCCACCATCTACAAGGCACAAGTCAGGAGTGTGATGGAATACTCCTCACTTGCCTGGATGAGTGCTACTCCCACAACACTCAAGAAGATTGACACCATCCAGGACAAAGCAGCCCACTTGATTGGCATTACATCCACAAACATTCACTCCCTCCACCACCGACGCACAGTAGCAGCAGTGTGTACCATCTACAAGCTGCACTTCAGGAATTCACTAAGGTTCCTTGGACAGCACCTTCCAAACTCATGGCCACTACCATCTAGAAGGTCAAGGGCAGTAGATATATCACTGTTCATTTACTGTCACTGGCTCAAGGTCCTGGGACTCCCTTCCTAACAGCACTGTGGGTGAACCTACACCACATGGGCTGCAGCAGTTCAAGAAGGCAGCTCAAGACCACCTTCTGAAAGGCAACTAGGGATGGCCAATAAATTCTGGTCCAGCCAGCAAAGCCCACATCCCGTGAATGAATTAAAAAAAGCCTTTACCACCTAGAAGGACAAGGGCAGCAGATGCATGGGAACACAAGCATCTGCAAGTTCCTTCCAAGCCAGTCACCATCCTGACTTGGAAATATATCACTGTTCTTTCACTGTCGCTGGGTCAAAACCCTGGAAATCTCTCCCTAACAACACTGTGGGTGCACCTAAACCATGTGGGCTGTAGCAGTTCAAGAAGACAGTTCATCACCATCTCAAGGACAACTAGGGATGGACAATAAATGCTAATCTAGCCAGTAATACCCACAACACATAGAAGAATGAAAACAATCCCAGATCTAGTCTCCAAAAAGGGAAATGCTGGTTACTGGTCAGTAAAAGGCAGAAAAAAAGACCAAAGACATCTATTCCAGAAATAATGAACCAAATTGTCAAATAATGGAAAATTTGAGCTGAATGCCAGTGAATGATTGTGTGTTTGTGATTGCAACACTTTCCTATGTTTACACCCAGTTCACCTTATAAGATTGTCATGTCATACCGGTCAGCTATAGGGTAAAATTCATATCACTCTGCCCTGCAATGGTTCTTAATATGGTCTGCAGTGCTTAGAATGGGCACTTTGGTGTTAGCATGTGTCCATAATACAAATAGGTAGTAAAATCAAAGAGTAACGTAATCTGACAGGAAACCTCCATGTAGCAACTGCCAGTTAGAACCATAGAAAAGTTACAGCACAGAAGGAGGCCATTCGGCCCATCTTGTCCATGCCAGCCCGAGGACACAGAGGTGCCCTTTCTAATCCCGCCTCCCTGCACCCGACCCATAGCCCTGCAGCTTACAGCACCTTAGGTGCAGATCCTGGTACTTTTTAAAAGAGTTTAGAGTTTCTGCCTCTACCACCAACTTGGGCAGCGAATTTCAGACGCCCACTACCCTCTGCGTAATAAAGTTCTTCCTCATGTTGCCCCTACACCTTCTGCTACTTATCTTGAATCTATGTCCCCTGGTTCTAGAATTCTCCACCAAGGGAAACAATTTCATCCTGTCCACTCTATCTATTCCCCTCATAATTTTGTACACCTCAATCAAGTCACCTCTCAGCCTTCTTTGTTTCAAGGAAAATAACGCCAACCGATCCAATCTCTCCTCGTAGCTACACTTCTCTAACCCTGGCAACATTCTTGTAAACCTCCTCTGCACTCTCTCCAGAGCTATTACGTCCTTCCTGCAATGTGGTGACCAGAACTGCACACAATACTCCAGTTGTGGCCTCACCAGTTGTTAGCAGTTACGCCCAGAATTTCATCATTGAGTTAACTGTGCTTTAGCCAGGTGTGAACAGCTGTTTGGAAGGCGTTGGAAGACCCTTTAATGCGGAGGGCTTTTTATAATTGGTAAGTACAGGGCAAATACTTATTGAACCATCCAAAATAGTCGGCCTGCTTAATATAGTATAAGTGGTGCCTTTAATTGTGATCGATTCCTGTCGTAATGGAAAAGGGCCAGAGCCATTTACCAGAGATGGGCATCTGTCTGTGTTAAAAGTGGATGGTGTAATTGGTGCAGACTACATTTTCAATGTACATTTTTTTTTTGCTCACCGCCTAGACAGATCTCTTTTCTCATGTAAGATTGTTGATGAAGCGCTGATGCCCGTACCTTTGCCTTCTTGATCAATATTTTATCTTTAAAGGAGAGCTAAAACCAAATGATGTGTTCACGAGCAGAGGGACTTGTTTTTTTGCCAGCTGAATTCAGCTCAGAAACCCGAAGCATCCAATTTAGATTTCCTTTAAAAAAAAACAGCTGTTTTGCTGCTTTCTGTTCAAAATATTTTAGGGTGTAAGATTCCTGTTGCAGACACTTTGTGATGTGCGGAGCTGTCTGGTTCATTTTGCCATCTGTTTTATCAGCAATTAACTTTATTAAATAGAAAAGCTTCTTTATGGGCAACCTATTATAAACAGAGCCTCAGTATAGTTCAAAATGCATTGGAAAAAGTGCCAAAAATCTAAATTGCTGTCAGGTCTTACTCGAAAATGCATTCTGTACCACCAAAGTTAATATCCCTTTCAAACATTTGTAAAACCACCACTACAAAAACTGCACTTTTGGGCAGTTCAGTGTTTTTCCCGGGATACAGCTATAGCTTAAATCATGGCAATTGGAATTTAACTTGTTCAGCCCACGAGGTATTTTTCAGTTGTACAGTGAGTTTCGCCCATAAGTTGTCAGCTTTTGGGGCCAGTGTCAGCTTTTTCTTTTGAGCATTTCCGAGTGCTGCAGTTATGAAAGCCCAATGACATGGTTACACCTGAGTTCAGTGACTGCATCTTTCATTCAGTAATAGCTACGCAGGTTATACTGCACTAGCCCAGTTTAGGTGATTATCAAAGTGTCTGTGTATTCAAAAGTTTGCGGACAATTATGACATGATAGATGCACCGCACAATGATGGAGGTGCAACAGTGACATTTCATGCTTTAGGGACCATGCTTTATGTTTGCCTATCATTTTGCTAATTTTAATTTTTAATAGCATTTCACAATACCCATTCGAAAAGGTTGGATGTCCATGTCAAAAGACAGGATTAGCTCTCCACTTCTACACTATTAGCACCATGATTCAAACCCAACCAAGCAATGAAACATCTCATCCTAATGACTGAAATGAGCTTGGGGCAGATATAAATTAGGAGCAGGAGTAGGCCATTCAGCCCCTCAAGGCTGTTCTACCATTCAATAAGATTGTGGCTAATCTGATTGCGGCCTCAGCTCTACCTTCGTTCCTCCCCACTATAACCTTTGACTCCCTTGTCAGTCAAGAATCTATCTAATTCAGCCTTAAAAATATTCATTGACTCTGCCTCCACCCCTCTGAGGAAGAGAGTTCCACACTCACAGATTCATGCCGGTCGCTAGCCAGTACCAGTGAACAGCACATAAGAGCTTGCAATTCAGCACAAATTCAACTTAAATGGCCATTCACTGTCAGAGACACCATTAGAAAGCAAAAGCCTGGTGTGCTGTGCTGTGCATTTGTTGGTAAAAGTAAATTTAACTTCAACACAGCAGGAGTAGGCCCATGAGTAGGCCCCATGAGTCTGTTACACCATTCTATTAGATCATGGCTGACTTTTACCTCAAGCCCATTTGCTTGCCTTTATTACATATCCTTGATCCTTCCCTATTGCAAATCTATTGATCCAAATCTTTAGATTTTCAACTGACATAGGATTTTAGGGAATGCATTCTAGGTTTCTATTACTCATTGTATGAAGAAATACTTACTGATTTTCACCCTCAAATAGTCCTGCTCTAATTTTAAGATTGTACTCTCTTGTTCTGAAATTCCCCACCATCAGAAAAAGGTTTATAACTCTTTCTGAGAGAAAAAGATTTATATATCTCCCCTTGCAAATCAACAATGCCAGCTGTATTTATTTAATGTCATTAATGTACTTAAGCATCCCAAGGTGCTTCACATGAGTGTTAATCAAACAAGAATTGACACTGAGCTACATAAGGAGATACTACAGCACATGACCATAAACTTTGTCAAAGAGGTAGGTTTTAAGGAGTGTCTCAAAGAAGGAAAGAGGTAGAAAAGCAGAGAGGTTTATAGCGGGAATGAACTTAGGGTCTAAGCGGCTGAGGGCCAACGGTTGAGTGTTCAAAATTGGGAATGCTCAAGAGGCCAGAATTGGTGGAGTGTTGATATCTTAAGAGTATTGTAGGACTGGATGAGATTACAGAAACAGGGACAGACAAGGCCATGGAGGGATTTGAAAACAAGGACGGGAATTTTAAAATTGAGACATTGCTAGACCAGAAGCCACTGTAGGTCAGTGAGCACAGGACTGATGGTTAAATGGGTCTTGGTGCGAGTTAGGACACAGGATAGTCCCAAATTTATAGAGGGTGCAAAATAAGAGGCCATCCCAGAGAGTGTTGGAATAGTCAAGTCCAGTGTCATGAGGAAATATTAATGTATGTAATGTTATTGGAAATTATTTTAAATTAGACTTGAAATAGAGTTTATGTCTGTGAGTGTGTCTGTCTATGTCTTAATTGGATTAAAGCCAGATAGCCTGGGTGCTTTAATATATAGTAGTTTTGAGATATTAAATGCTAAATTAATAAATGTTTAATTTAATTTATATAAAAACCACCGGTGGTTTTATTCCTGAATTCAGAGCTGTATCTCAAACATACCAATTGAAAATATTAGTTATGACAGTTGTTTGAAGTTTCCCTCCGGGATTTTAAATAACTCAGCCTTTACAAACTGCTGTGTCTTAACACCTAGAGGTAACAAAGGCATGAATGAGGATAGCAGCAGATGAGCTGAGGCAGGAGTGGAGTCAGGTGATGTTACAAAGGTGGAACTAGAACATCTTAGTGATGGTGTGGATCATGTCAGAATTCTTTTTGGGATCAAATATGACCAGATATCTGACCAAAACTGATAAGAAATTAAACATCTTTCTGCTTTGATTCTTCAGAAGAAGGTCAACACCATCCAAAATAAAGCAGCCCACTTGATCAGCACCCTATCTACCACCTTAAATGTTCATTCTCTCTACCACTGGTCCACAATGGCAGCCGTGTGTCCCAACTTGCCACGGTTCCTTTGACAGAACCTTCCAAACCCAGGATCTCTACCGCCTAGAAGGACAAGGGTGAACATACGGGAACACCATCACTTGTAAGTTCCCCCCGCCAATCATAAATCATCCTGACATGAAACTATATCATCATTCCTTCATTGTCGCTAGTTCGAAATCTTGGAACTCCTGGAGCACTGTGGGTGTACCTACACTAGATGAACTGCAACGATTCTAGAAGGTGGTTCACTACCACCTTCTCAAGCACAACTAGGGATGGGCCACAAATGGTGGCCTCGCCAGTGACACTCACCCCCCCCATCAAAAAATAAATAAAAAACGCAGATCTGGCATCTTCAAAGGCCCAGCAATACCAGAACCATCATATTACATGGAATATTTGATTAGATTTGTCTATTGCTGCTAATTAATTCCCCAGTCATATTCCCAAGCAGACATTCATTGATCCATAAAACACACCACACAGCGCCCTCAGGACTCAGCAACAGCATTTCTCTCAGAATAACAGGTCTATTATTAAACTTCCCGCAAAGCAGGACCATTTATTCTGATTAAAATGTACCTTTTGCTTGCAGGCAAATTTCATTGCTTTATTTTTCTGGATGATGTAATAGATTATCTGATAAAAATCTAAAACCCAAGCCCAGTGAATGCACTATACCATATGGTTGGAGGAGGCCATTCAGCCCCTCAAAACTGTTCAGTTCAGTTAGATAATGGCTGACCTAGACTTCAACTCTATTTGCCCTCTCTAGCTCCATATCTCTTGATACCCTTATTCTGATATCTGTCTTGAAAACTACAATTGCTCCACCAGCCATTGATTTTTGGGGTCTTGACAGGGTGGATGTGGAGAGGATGTTTCCTCTTGTGGGAGGATCAAGAACAAGAGGTCACTATTTAAAATAAGGGGTCACCCATTTAAAACAGAGAAGAGGTGAATTTTTTTCACTCAGAGGGTTGTGAGTCTTTGGATCTCTCTTCCTGAAAAGGCAGTGGAAGCAGAGTCTTTGAATATTTTTAAGGCAGAGGTTCTTGGTAATCAAGGGGCTGATAGGTTATTGGGGGTAGGTGGGATGCAGATTTTAGGTTACTATCAGATCAGCCATGATCTTATTAAATGATGGAGCACGCTCAAGGTACTGAATGGCTTACTTCTGCTCCTTGTTTGTAAAAGAATTCTGGATTTCTACTACGCTTTGCGAGAAAATATTGCTTCATGATTTCCCTCCTAAATGATCTAGTTCTAATTTTAAGATTATGTGCCCTCTCTCAGAATCCCCCCTCAGATTCACTAAATTCCTTCAAGGGAGAGCTGGACCTGTTCCTGTCCTCAGCCAAAAAGACTCAGTGCATCGAGGAAGTACCAGGGGCCACAGTGATCTCCGAGTCAAGTTTTGATTCCCTGGGGTGGTCACTGAAGAACTTGCCAGCTCTTTCTGCCAAATCACCTTGGGTGTTTATCTGATTTGTTTTTCCCGCTTTCAGAAGATTGCATGTTGTTTTGTGGGATGGGAATGGGATACATATTGTGATGTACTAGGTACCACCATTGTGTGGGACAGGCTGGCTTGGAGTTTTTCCCTATCCATCATTATTTACATGTTTGTGTGTATGTAACCTGTCCACGTAATTTCAACCCTCAAGCCCATATAACAAGGGAGAGAAGATGAGTGAAAAATAAAAATGGAGAAAAAGATAACACAAAATTTGGCTCAATTCTATCAACTCCAAACTCATGCTATGCTTAAGTGGTGAAACGTTGCTTCATTGCAATGTAAATAGGAGCCTCATTTTTCACTGCACATAGAATTACTTACATTGGGCTGGATTTTATGCCCCCCACCCCCCCCCCCCCCCCCCCCCGCCCCCCACCACCACCTTCCCACCCACCCCAGATTCATTCAGATTATACAGTGGGTGGGTGAGGTGCCCTCTAGCCAGCCCTCCCTTAGGCCTACTGAGGCCCTTAACTGCTCAATTAGGGGAAGGCAGATGAGAGTGGGCAGGCTGTTTTTCACCAACCCCACCCCCCTCCAACCCATCCCTCCCTAGGGTGCCTGATCCCTCCCCACCCAAAAATCCTGGACTTACCTTAGAATGGTGTCCATGTTACCATCTTTCTCTGTGGACTGGGCTCAGACTGTCCCAGTACTAAATTGATTGAAATTGTGTCTGTTTTCTGCCAGAAAGATGGATGCAATGTATATGGAGATATAGGTGGCTTCCCTTTCTTTTCTCACCAATTCAATTCCCAATGCTTTGCCTGCCTAAACCTGACTGCACATCCACCCAATTACTATGCATTGCATCCATTTTTCTGGCAGTAGACAGACACAATTCAAATCAGGTTAGTACTGGGACAGTCTGAGCCCAATCTGCAGAGGTGTGAGTCCTAATAATAAATGTGTGGGGGTCATCTTGTTGTGAGAGAGAGCAGTGAGATCGGATTTGACTTACTCCTAGCAAACAGTAAGAACAGATGTGATGGGCCAAATAGCTCCCTTCCATGCTAGAAAGTTTTACAATTCTACAGGTGTCATTGGGTTGCCTTTGTCTACGGCATTGCACCTCACTGCTGGTTGGTATCTTCCCTAGGAGTGTAAGAAACACAGGTGTAAGCCATGAGAATTGCTATTCTTGTTGAGCTATTTATCCTATAAATCATTTGGAAAATTACCAAAATTTGAACCCATGAGGATTTCTTTCCAGGAATTGCTAGGCATTGGCTCCTAGATGGAGTCATTTCCCAGCAAGTTGGTTCCAAACTGTACCAAGGCAGTAGATGTCACATTGCAGTTCATGTTTTGTTCTAACTCAGTTCAGCTGCAATTTAGAAGACATTAGAATGGATCCACTACAACAATCTCCCAATCTCCAAATTCCATTACATTCTGCATAGCCTACCTGTTGGGTAAAAACAAAGCAATAATGCAGGCGACAGGATTAGCCATGGAACTCAGAGCGGCAGACAGGTGGTAAGCAACGCTTCCATAGGGTAAGCATGAATAAGTCTGCACTGATGGTAGAAAACCATTGGTCAATGAATTCACCCAGGCAACCAGAAAATAAATGAAGAAAAGCTGGTGCTTGGAGTACTTAATGAATGTACTGGTTGCCACATTTTGTGTTTCAGCTGTGAACATAGCTTTATCCATTGCCTTTGTAGGACTATTGAGGCTGAAGCTTTGTGGATCTGTTGGTCGCTCGGAGGTGTATTTATTCAGTTCTAATTCAGTGGTTGAGGCGTGCACCATTTGGTTAGACACTTGCTCTTCATTAAGCTCCGTGTGTGGTAAACATGGAATCCGTGTGAGGAGAAAAAAAGCCACCAAGCAGAAAACCATCATAACTGTGAGGAAAGCTAAGAATGCTTCTGTAGAGAAGTTGGCAGGAGAGTAATGAGTTTCAATCTGGTAAATACTTGCCCCCTCTGTGAAATTATCAATGGTCACATTAACTGGTTTTGAAACATTCACACACTTGATCATCCCAACACCCTGGCCTAATGCCACAAGACCAGGGATAAAGCCACTCAGGCCCTCTCCAATGAAATAGGTAGTCATGTACTTTGTTGGGAGTCTCATCATGAAAGGCAGAAAGGTCACAGATGATGTACAGTCTACTAGTGACAAAAAGAAGGCCAGTATAAGAAACACTGTACTGTGAGGTGTACCTTCCAGTAGCGTGGTTTTCTTCCAGAAGAATACCATCAGTAAGCTGGCCATGATCCCGATGCTGATAATAATGTAGATGGCAACAATCTCTTTCATCTTCCCTGGTGCAAACTTGTGCATGAGAGTGACAAACAGAGGTCCCACATTGGCCAGTTGAATGATGACAGTGAGGTAAGAGGGCAAGTCCCAGCCTTCAGGCAACACGTTCACAATAAGTGGAAGCTCCACCCATAGACCATTGATGGCAACCCATGAGCCTGTGCCAAATATACAGGCCAGTGCGTGGATGGCGAGGGTCATGGTGCTGTGGTACAGGCCCGTCTGATGGACGGTGTTCATTTACATTAGACAGTACAAGGCTGATTGGAGCTATGAGTCGTCTCCTGAAATACAAAGCAACAATATAATAATCTTGTGATTATTAAATAAAGCACTACAAAATCAGAGTGAGATTCGTATTTGTATTCTTTGCTTATTGAGTGCATCCAGGGTAAAAAGGTACTATATTCTCAAGGTCCAGAACTCAACCTCTCACATTATATCAAGAATAACAACAACACCAACAACAACTTGTACTTATAGGAATGTAGGAGCATAGGAGCAGGAGTAGGCCATTCGGCCCTTCGAGTCTGCTCCGCCATTCAATAAGATCATGGCTGGTTGTGTTCTCAACTCCACCTTCTTATCTGTCAACCCATAACCCATGACTCTCTGTCTAACTCCGCCTTGAATATATTCAATGACCGAGCTCCACTGCTCTCTGGGGAAGAGAATTCCACAGACTAATGACCCTCTGAGAGAAAAAAATTCTCCTCATCGCTGTCTTAAATGAGAGACCTCTTATTCTTAAACCGTGTCCCCTAGTCTCCCCTACAAGCGGAAACATCCTCCTGGTATTTACCTTGTCAAGTCCCCTCGAGATCTTCTATGTTTCAATAAGATCATCTCTCATTCTTCTAAACCCCAATGGACATTGGTCTAACCTGCTCAATCTTTCTTCATAGAATGAGTCCTTCATCCCAGGAATGAGTAGATTGATCCTTCTCTGAACTGCTTCTAATGCAATTATATCTTTTTTCAAATAAGGAGAACAAAATTGTATATAGTATTCTGGATAAAATCAAAAAACTGCAGATGCTGGAATCCAAAATAAAAATAAAAATACCTGGAAAAACTCAGCAGGTCTGGCAGCATCTGCGGAGAGGAACACAGTTAACGTTTTGAGTCCATAAGACTCTTCAACAGAACTAAGGAAAAATAGAAGAGAGGTGAAATATAAGCTGGTTTAAGGGGGAGTAGGACAAGTAGAGCTGGATAGAGGGCCAGTGATAGGTGGAGATAACCAAAAGATGTCATAGACAAAAGGACAAAGAGGTGTTGACAGTGGTGATATTATCTAAGGAATGTACTAATAGGTGACATTAAGGGTAGAAAGCAGGATGAGCAAGGTACAGATAACCCTAGTGGGGTGGGGTGTCCTCTTAACCCCACTAGGGCTATCTGTACCTTGCTAGTCCTGCTTTCTACCCTTAATGTCACCTATTAGCACATTCCTTAGATAATATCACCACCATCAACACCCCTTTGTCCTTTTGTCTATCTCCACCTATCACTGGCCCTCTATCCAGCTCTACTTGTCCCACTCCCCCTTAAACCAGCTTATATTTCACCTCCCTTCTATTTTTCCTTAGTTCTGTTGAAGAGTCATACAGACTTGAAACATTAACTGTGTTCCTCTCCACAGATGCTGTCAGACCTGCTGAGTTTTTCCAGGTATTTTTATTTTTGTTATAGTATTCTGGATGTGGTCTCACTAATGCCCTGTACAGCTGCAGTGAAACTTCCTGGCTTTTATATTCCATTGCCCTTGCAATAATGCCAACATTCCATTTGCTTTCCTAATCGCTTGCTGTATCTGCATCCTAATTTTTTGTGATTCATGTACCAGGACACCCAGATCCCTCAGTACCATCAAGTTTCGCAATCTCTCTCCATTTAAATAGTATACTGTTTTTCCATTCTTCCTACCAAAGTGCACAAGTTCACATTTTCCCACATTTTACCCCATCTGCCAAATTTTTGCCCAGTCACTTAGCATGTTTATATCCTTTTGCAGACTCTCTGCATCCTCTTGACAACTTACTTTCCTACCACTCTTGGTGTCATTGGTAAATTTAGCTATCATTCATACAGTCCCTTCATCCAAATCATTGATGTAGATTGTATATAGTTGAGGCCCCAGCCCTGATCCCTGTGGCCCTCAAATAGTTACAGCTTGCCAATGTGAAAAAAACCATTTATCCATTCTCTCTACTTCCCGTTATTTAACCAATCCTTTATCCGTGCTAATACGTTAATCCCTAAACCATGTTCTCTTATCTTTTGCCGTAAGCTTTGATGTGGCACCTTAAGAAATGCCTTTTGGAAACCCAAATGCACCACATCTACATGTTCCCCTTTATCCACCTTGCTTGTTACTTCCTCAAACAACTAATAAATTAGTTGAACACAATTTTCCTTTCATAAAACCTTGTTGGCTCTATCTGATCACATTATGATTTTCTAAGTATCCTCCTATATCTTCTTAATAATAGATTATAGCAATTTCCCTATGACAGATGTTAGGCTAACTGGCCTGTAGTTTCCTGCTTTCTGTCTCCCTCCTTTCTTGAATAAAGACATTTCATTAGCTATTTTCCAACCCCCTGGAACCCTTACAGAATCTAAAGAATTTTGGAATATCTTGACCAATGCACCCACTGTCTCTGCAGCCACTTTTTTAAGACACTAGGATGCAGGCCATCTGGCCTTGGGGACTTGTCAGCCTTTAGGTCTAATAGTTTTTCCAGCACCTTTTTCCTAGTGATGGTGATTGTTTTAAGTTCCCCACCACCCCCAACACCCCAAGTCACCTTTTGAATTTCAAGTATCTTTAGGAAGTTTTCTAAGGCTTCCGCAGTGAAGGCAGACACAAAATATCTGTTCAACACCTCCACCATTTCCTTGTTTCCATTACCTATTTCCAAACTCACTCTCTAGAGGACCAACACTAGTTTTAGTTACTCTTTTCCTATTTGAATATGTGTAAAAGCTCTCACTATCTGTTCTTCTATTACTAGCCAGCTTTCTCTCATACTCAACTTTCTTCCTCTTTATAAATATTTTTAGTCATTCTTTGTTGGTTCTTAAAATCTGACTAAACTTCTGACCAAAACAAATCTTTACAGATTTGTACAGTATTTCTTTCACTTTGATACAATCCCTAAATTCTTTATTTAACCACAGATGATGCATCCTTCTCAAAGAGTCTTCCTTTCTTACTTGGATAAATCTTTGCTGAGAGTTATTAAGTATCTGCTTAATTGTCTGCCACAGCATTTCTACTATCCTACCTTTTAAACCAGTTTCGCAGTTCACTTTAGCTAGCTTTGTGTTTATACCCTGATGATTACCTTTATTTCAGTTTAAAACATCAGTCTTAGATCCGCATTTCACCCCTTCAGACTGAATATGAAATTCTAACACGTTATGACTGCTGTCACCTAAAGGTTCCTTTACCATGAGATTATTGATTAATCCTGTCTCATTGCTCATTGACAGGTCTAGAATAAACTGCTCCCTGGTTGGCCCTAGAACATACTGCTTTAAGAAATTGTCCTGCATACTCCATAAACTCACTTTCCAGGCTACATTTACCAATCTGATTCATCCAATCTACATGTAGATTAAAGTCTCCCATGATTATTGTGGTACTTTTCCAACATGCCCTATTTATTTCTTCCTGTATACTCTGTCCTGCGTGTAACTACTATTAGGGGCCTATAAAATACACCCACAAGTGACCTTTGACCTATCCTATTTCTTATCTCTACCTAAACTGATTTCATGTCTTACTTATTTGGGCTAAAGTCAGCTCTCACTCCTATACTAATGACATCCTTAACTAACATAAAAGATATGCCACTATCTTTTCCTAGCTTCCTATCTTTTCGAAATGTCAAATACCCTTCAATATTCAGCTCCTAGCCTTAGTCAACCTGCAACCACGTCTCTGTCAGGTTATAAGTATTTATTTCTGTGCTAACAATTCATCCATTTTGTTACGAATGCTGCACGCATTCAGTTACAGAGCCTTTAACTCTGTCTTTTTACTATTTTTGCAATCTCTAGTATCAACTGATGGTGCACTCTTAAATTTGTACTCTCTCTCTCTCTCTGTCTCCCTTCCTGCCTCACTCTGGTTATCTTTATACAAATCGCTACCTTCTCTAGTACCTCATTGATAAGCTTTGATTTACTACATCTCCACTCACGCAATCTCTTTCACCCACTATTTAGCTTAAAGCTCTCTCTACCATCTTAGTTATATAATTCGCCAGAACACTGGCCCCAGCACAGTTCAGGTGAAGCCCGTCCCAACAGTGCAGCTCCCATTTCCCCCAGTACTGGTGCCAGTGCCCCATAAATCAAAACCCACTTCTCCCACACCAGTCTCTGAGCCATGCATTCATCTCTTTAATCTTACTTACCCAGAGATTATTACCTTTGAGGTTCTGCTTTTTAATTTAGCCCCTAGCTGCTCACAATTCCTAAGCAGAACCCCTTTCCAAGTCCTATCAATGTCGTTGGTACCAGTATGGATCACAACAGCTAGATCCTCCCCCTCCCACTGCAAGGTTCTCTCCAGCCCAGAGCAGATGTCCCAAAACCTGGCACCAGGCAGGGAACACAGCTATATGGACTTTTATTCTCAGCTGCAGAGAACTGTGTCAACCCCCTGACTATATTGTCCCCTACTACCACTACATTCATATCAACTCACCCCCGACTTGAATGGCTTCCTGCACCATGGTGCCATGGTCAGTTCACTCAGCCGCCCTGCAGCTCCCACTTTCATTTCCACAGGATGCAAGAACCTCGAACCTATTGGGAAATTGCAAGGGCAGAGGCTCCTCCACTTCTGCCTTCATAAATCCCATACCTGCCTCACTTAAAGTCACACGCCCCTGTCCCTGACTCCTGACAAAAATAGGAAGACCCTAATTTAAGAGGTGTGACTGCCTCCTGGAACTAAGTGTCCAGGTGACTTTCCCCCTCCCTGATGCATCGTGGTGTCTGCAGCTCAGCCTCCAGTTCAATGACTCTGGGCTGAAGCTCCTCAAGGTGCTGACACTTGCTAAAGAAATGTTTGCCCTGGATCACTCTGGTGTCCAGGAGCTCCTACTTTCTGTAGTCACAACACATTGCTTGCCCTGCCATTGTTATTACTTTTTAATTTATTTATTATTTTCTTAACTGATTTGTAATTAATAAACCCTACTACTCCCAATCAGCTTTACTACTACTAATAAACCTTATCACTGCTAATAAAACCTTACAATTACTGCCAAATTACCCAAATTTTGAAAGATAGATAGATTCTGGGAGCCAATTTAGGTGAGTCAGCACAGGAACGATGGGTGAATGGGATTTGGTCTGAGTTAGAATTTTGGATGGCCTCAGATGTTTAAGGAGGGTAGAATGTAGATGGCCGGTCAGGGGACTGTTGAAATAGTTAAGTCTAATGGTAGCAAAAGCATGAATTAATGTTTCATCAGCAATTGAGATTAGGTGGAGTCCGGTGATTTTATGGAGGTGGAAATTGGCAATCTTAGTGACAGCCTGGATATGTAGTCACAAACTCATCTCAGGGTCAAACATGATACCAAGACTAGGAACAGACTGCTTCATTAATTTAAATCTCATTCCCTATTACCCCTTTACCCGTCCATCTCCATTAGCTTCCCATTACACCACTCCCTCCCCCATCTTTGATTAATCATCCTCTTCCAAATTTACAGATTGCTCCTTGACCTTGTTCCATTTTACAGAGATTAGCAAAAGAACGAGGGACAACATGTGGCTTCAGTTTTTTTTACCCTGCAAGTTGTGATGATCTGAAATACACCATCTAAAATGGTAATGGAAGCAGATTCAAAAGTAACTTCCAACAGGAAATTAGATCAAGGTAAAATTTGCTGAACTATGATGAAAGATCAGGGGAGTGGGACTGACTGAAGAACTCTTTCAGTCAAGAGTTAACACAAGCATGATGGGATGAATGGCCTCCTTCGGTGCTGTTTCATTCCACAATTCTGTGGGTCTCGTGGTGCAACCCTTCTGTCTTCCTGCTCAAACTCTGCACTCTTCCGGTGTTAGCCTACTGCGTAGTCCTTCCTTTCTCCACTTTAGCACTGTTAGCACATCCACCGCCCTTCCTGCACTCCGGTACTCACTTTCGAAATCCCTCTGCCTTGCTGCACCTCTCTCCTGGTTGTTCTCCTGCAGAAATTTCCTTCAAATCTACCTCCTCAACCACACCTGAAGGTTGGAGGGGCAGTGGAGGGGTTGGGGGTGATGGAGGGCTGTAACTCCTCTCAGTCAATGAAAACGTGATGATGGCATTTAAATCAACTTATCCACTGGCTTCTCACCTTAATCCAGCAAAGATTAATTATGAGCTGCAAGTGACAATGACACCCACCCTAAATGGACAAAGGTAAGCTTTACATTTTTAAGGTCCTATTTTTCCCAGGACAGAACAGGAGAGGCTCCTCTGGACTTCACAAGGAGTCTCTACTGCTTCGGGTTTCCCCCCAGCCGCTCCCTCCCTTACCCATAAACAGATCTGGACTTCGACCCTAAATTAGTGCGGGGGTCCCTAAATGAGTCCTTGGTGACCACCTGAGATCCCACTGCCACCGGTCAGCCTGCAGGTACTGAGTCTGAACTTCCTCATTAAAATGAGGTGTAGGAGCTAGAACTTCGCTGAAATACACGCAAGCTTGCCACTCTCCCTTGATGTCACCCTCCCCCTCCCTTATGTGTTGATCCAACCATTTGTCAAAATCAACCCCTGCTTCAGTCTGCGCTCCTGTCCCTCCTTTCACCTCTTGCAACGTGACCAACCCCTTTCAGACATGTTAAAGGTGCTGTGTTAAGTTGTTCATCCATTTTACTGGCTCCAACTCTCACTTTTGGAAACATTCCAAGGTCAATGGCAATCAAGAATATCTGCTCCATTATCATGCTGAGCAGATGAATGATTAACAAGGACTCTGTAGGAGTTTTTCAAGTGCATTTGTTTTGTGTACAAGTTGAGAAAGAGGAGAAACCACAAAGGGCCTACCTATCTTAACATTCATAGGAACCATTTCCAAAGTTTATTTCTCCTTTAATGGCACATTTCTGAAAAAAATACTTATATTTTTGCTGAAGGGCCGATGTCCTTTACAGAAACATAGGAACAGGAGCAGGTCATTCAGTCCCTCAAGCCTGTTCCATCATTCAATGAGATTATGGTTGACCTGTTGACAATGAGGTATATCTCCATGGCAACAGTTACTCGACTGTGCCTGGCTAAGTAGACACTAATCATGTCAGCAGGATATTTGATGAAGGAGTGGCGTGGGGCCAACACAGTCAACTCAACCCTGTCCTCTTTCGACTTCACCTGCTTGGACTTTCCAACAGGTCATTGAATATATTCAAGGCTGAGTTAGATTCTTGATGGACGAGGAGGTCAAGGGTTATGGGAGCAAGACAAGAAAATAGAGTTGAGGCCACAATCAGAGCAGCCATGATCTTATTGAATGGTGGAGCAGGCTCAAAGGGCCGAAGGGACTAATCAAGCTCCTAAATCCCTATGTTCTTGTGATAGGAATCGGAAGCAAGAAACCTGGCTGACATTTGCCTCTATTTTGCTGAGGGGCAGTAAAGCTCATTGTGGAGGAGCTACAGCCATCATGACAGAATCCTCGACTCAAGGGACTGAACTAGAGGCCTTCCTGCTTTGACAAATAGCAGGGGCTAGGATTTTACAGTGCCCTGGGGTGCATAAAATCGGGTGGACGTTTGGGGGGGGGTGGCCTGCGTGTCACCTTCCCACCACCATTAGCACTTCACCAGCAGTAAGGAAGTTGGCAAACAGCCCACCCACCTCCAGGCCAAATGAGGCCCTTAAGTGGATGATTACACCCCATAAAATGCCGGTCTGATGGTGGTATTTTGATAAGAGCATAGGTACAAGAGGAGGCCATTCAGCCCCTCAACCCTGGTGGACCATTCAATTAGATCATGACTGGCTGGCATCTCAACTCTCTCAGCTTGCCTTGGTTCCATATCACAGTTTTGAAATTTTCAGTTGAGTCCCAGCCTGAACAATCTTTCTGGGGAGAGAGTTCCAGAATTCCATGACTCTTTCTGTGAAGAATTGCTTCCTGACATCACCCTGAATGGCCTAATCCTAATTTTAAGGTTATGTCCGCTTGTTCTGTGCGGGGAGGCAGTGGTGCAGAGGCTTGTCACTGGACTAGTAATCCAGAGACCTAGGGTAATGCTCTGGTGACCCGGGTTCAAACCCACCACGGCAGATGGTGGAATTTGAATTCAATAAAAACCTGTAATTAAAAGTCCAATGATCTAATAATGTCTCACTCCCATAGTCATATGGAATCATACCTTATAGATAATGTCCCAGACACCACCATACCCACAACTATACAGTCAGGAGGGAGTTGCCCTGGGAGTCCTCAACATAGACTCCAGACTGATGTCTCAAGGCACCAGGTCAAACATGGACAAGGAAACCTCCTGCTGATGACCATATACCGCCCTCCCTCAGCTGATGAATCAGTGCTCCTCCGTGTTGAACACCACTTGGAGGAAACACCAAGGGTGGCAAGGGTGCAGAATGTACTCTGGGTGGGAGACTTCAATGTCCATCACCAAGATTGGCTTGTTAGCACCTCTACTGACCGTCCTAAAGGATATAGCTGCTAGACTGGTTCTGCAGCAGGTGGTGAAGGAACTAACAAGAGGGAAAAACATACTTGACCTCATCCTCACCAATGTGCCTGCTGCAGGTGCATCTGTCCATGACAGCATTGGTAGGAGTAACCACCGCATTGTCCCTGTGGAGACAAGGTCCCATCTTCACGTTAAGGATACCTCCATCATGTTGTGTGGCACTAGCACTGTGCTAAGTGGGATAGATTTTGAACAGATCTAGAAACTCAAGACTAGGAATCCATGAGGCGCTGAGGGCCATCAGCAGCAGCAGAATTGTACTGTAACACAATCTGTAACCTCATGGCCTGACATATCCCCCACTCTACTATTACCATCAAGCCAGGGGATCAACCCTGGCTCAGTGAAGAGTGCAGGAGAGCATGCCAGGAGCAGCATCAGGCATACCTAAAAATGAGGTGTCAACCTGGCGAAGCTACAGCTCAGGACTATTTTCATGCCAAACAGCATAAGCAGCAAGCGATAGATAGGGCTAATTGACTCCACAACCAACGGATCAGATCTAAGTTCTGCAGTCCTGTTACATCCAGTCGTGAATGATGGTGGACAATTAAACAACTCACTGGAGAAGGAGGCTCCACAAATATCCCCATCCTCAATGATGGAAGAGCCCAGCACAGGAGTAAAAGATAAGGCTGAAGCACTTGCTACAATCTTTAGCCAGAAGTGCCGAGTGGATGATGCAGTTCGACCTCCTTCAAAGGTCCCCAGCATCACAGATGTCAGTCTTCAGCCAATTCGATTCTTGCTATGTGATAACAAGAATCAGCTGAAGGCACTGGATACTGCAAAGGCTGATAATGTTCTGGCAATAATACCTCTGCTCTACAACTTCCCATGCCTTTAGCCAAGCTGTTCCAGTACAGCTACAACACTGGCATCTACCCGGCTATGTGGAAAATTGCCCAGGTATGTCCTGTACACAAAAAACAGGACAAATCCAACCCAGCCAATTACTGCCCCATAAGCCTGCTCTCAATTACTGTCAAAGTGATGCAAGGGGTCGTCAACAATTCTATCAAGTGGCACATTCTTGGCAATAACCAGTTTGGGTTCCGCCAGGATCACTCAGCTCCTGACCTCATTACAGCCATGGTTCAAACATGGACAAAAGAGCTGAACTCCAGAGATGAGGTGAGAGTGACTGCCCTTGATATCGCGGAAGCATTTGGCCGAGTGTGGCATCAAGGAGCCCTAGCAAAACTGGAGTCAGTGGGAATCGGGGGAAAACTCTCCACTGGTTGGAGTCATACCTAGCACAAAGGAAGATGGTTGTGGTCGTTGGAGGTCAATCATCTCAGCTCCAGGACAGCACTGCAGGAGTTCCTCAGGGTAGTGTCCTAGGCCCAACCATCTTCAGCTGCTTCATCAATGAACTTCCTTCATCATAAGGTCAGAAATGGGGATGTTCGCTGATGATTGCAGGATGTTCAGAACCATTCGCGACTCCTCAGATACCGAAGCAGCAGTCCATGTCCAAATACAGCAAGACCTGGACAATATTCAGGCTTGGGCTGACAAGTTGCAAGTAACATTCGTGCCACACAAGTGCCAGGCAATGACCATCTCCAACAAGAGAGAATCCAATCATTGCCCCTTGACATTCAATGGCATTACCATCACTGAACACCCCATTATCAACATCCTGGGGGGTTACCATTGACCAGAAAATGAACTGGACTGGTCATATAAATACTGTGGCTACAAGAGCAGGTCAGATGGCAGAAATCCTGAATTGAGTAATTCACCTCCTGAATCCCAAGAGCCTGCCCTCCATCTACAAGGCAGAAGTCAGGAGTGTGATGGAATACTACCCACTTGCCTGGATGAGTGCAGCTCCAACAATATTCAAGAATCTCAACACCGTCCGGGACAAAGCAGCCCACTTGATTGGCACCACATCCACAAACATTCACTCCCTCCACCACCGACGGACAGTGGCAGCAGTGTATACCATCTACAAGATGCGCTGCAGGAACTGAACAAGGCTCCTTAGACAGAAGGACAAGGGCAGCAGATAGATGGGAACACCACCAACTGGAAGCTCCCCTCCAAGCCACTCACCACCCTGACTTGGAAATATATCGTCATTCCTTCACTGTCGCTGGATCAAAATCCTGGAACTCCCTCCCTAACAGCACTGTGAGTGTAAACACCCCACAGGGACTGCAGCGGTTCAAGAAGGGAGCTCACCATCACCTTCTCAAGGGCAATAAATGCTGACCTTGCCAGTGCTGCCACATCCCATCAATGAATTAAAAAAAAACTCCCCACCAAAGGAAACAGGTTTTCTCTTCTACCCAACCAAGTCCATTAATTATTTTAAACACCTTTATTATATCACCCCTTAATCTTCTATACCCAAGGAAACTGCTGTAGTCTGGCTTTATTCTGGTGAATCTGTGCTGCATCCCCAAGGTGCATCACCAAGGCCAATATATCCTTCCTGTGGTTCAGTGCCCAGGACTAATTGAATAAACAGAGCTTTCAGCCTCTAAACCTAGAAGTGACAAATATAGGATAAGTACTAATAAATTTAAAACAAAAACAAAAATACCTGGAAAAACTCAGCAGGTCTGGCAGCATCTGCGGAGAGGGACACAGTTAACGTTTCGAGTCCGTATGTCTCTTCAACAGAACTAAGTAAGAATAGAAAAGAGGTGAACTATAGGTTGGTTTAAGGGAGGGGGGTGGTGGGACAAGAAGAGCTGGATAGAGGACCAGTGATAGGTGGAGATAACCAAAAGATGTCACAGACAAAAGGACAAAGAGGTGTTGAAGGTGGTGATATTATCTAAAGGAATGTGCTAATTAAGGGTAGAAAGCAGGACTAGGCACTTTACAGCCTTCCAGACTGAATATTGAGTTCAACAATTTTAGATCATGAACTCTCTCCTCCATCCCCACTCCCTTTACGAATTTTCCCCCTCCTTTTTGTTTTTTCCAATAATTTATATAGATTTTTCTTTTCCCACCTACTTCCATTATTTTTAAGTATATTTCCATCCATTGTTCTATCTCCTTACCTTGTAGCCTATTTCGATCCCTTACCACCCACCGCCCCCCCCCCCCCCATACCCCACTAGGGCTATCTGTACCTTGCTCGTCCTGCTTTCTACCCTTAATTAGCACATTCCTTAGATAGTATCACCACCTTCAACACCTCTTTGTCCTTTTGTCTGTGACATCTTTTGGTTATCTCCATCTATCACTGGCCCCACCCACCACCACCCCGCCCCCCCAACCCCCTCACCCCCCCACCCTTAAACCAACTTATATTTCACCTCTTTTCTAGTTTTACTTAGTTCTGTTGAAGGGTCATTCGGACTCGAAACATTAACTTTGTTCTTCTCCGCCGATGCTGCCAGACCTGCTGAGTTTTTCCAGGTATTTTTGTTTTTGTTCTGGATTTCCAGCATCCGCAGTTTTTTGCTTTTACTAATAAATTTAATTCAATAGTGAATCAAGAAGAAACTTCTTTTGCCAGAACGTGGAACTCGCTATACAATGCGGAGAGCTTGAGGTGAATCGGTGGCATGGTGATATTGTCACTGGACTAGTATTCCAGCAACCCAGGATAATGCTCAGAGGATGGGTTGAAATCCCAACATGGCAGATGGCGAAATTTGAATTCAATAGAAAAATCTGGAATGAAGTCTGGTGGTCACCATGAAACCATTGCTGATTATGGTAAAACCCACCTGTTTCGCTAATGCCCTTTAAGGGAAGGAAATCTGCTGGTCTGACCTACATGTGACTCCAGACCCACAGCAATGTGGTTGACTCTTAAATGCCCTCTGAACAAACACCAGTTAGGGATGAGCAATATAGGGATGCTGGCCCAGCAAGAAAAGCATAGATGCATTTAAAGATATGCATCTGAGCGAGAAAGGAACAGAAGGATCTGCTGATAGGGTTTGGTGAAGAGGGGTGGGAGGAGGCTGGCATGAATCTGTTGGGTTGAATGGCCTGTGTCAATGCTGTAGGCTCAATATCGACAGATATACACAGAGGAGAACATCCACCTCATCAAGCAAGAAAGTGTCATATCTGGCTGCATTAGAACCATCCACTCCATTGCCATTTTCCTGTTGTTTCCCTGTACTATAAGGTTCCTTACAAAACGTTTTCCTAACTCCCTCTTATATATTTAGATCCTTTGTTTGTTTTTTAAAAAATGCCATAAAGCTTTTAGTTAAACAAAAAGTTAGTCTTTAAAGAAAAAGATTGTGTATGACACTGCTGCTTTCAAACAATCCTATCTTTGCACCTTCTATCCCTTCATTTCAGATGGAGGAAAATACCCCTTCAGCATCTTTCACATTAATGACCTGATTCCCTAAGTGCAAAACATAGGTTTTGAGTTTAATCAGTCTACCATTGGCAACTGTGCCTTCAGATGCCGAGATCAAAAGCTCTGAAATTCCCTCCCTAAGTCTCTCCACCTCTCTACTTCTCTACCCCTCTTTCCTCCTCCACCACTCTCCCTAAACCCATCTTTTTGATCAAACTTTTGGTCATCTGTCTTCTTGCCTCCTTATGTTCTCAGTGTCAAATTTTGTTTGACAGCGCTAAGTGCCTTGTGATGGTTTACTATGTTAAAGGTGCTATACAAATGCAAGTTTTTGCTGTTGAAAGACTTGGCTGCACATTATGCAGCTCGAAAAGTATCTGAAGGTGGTCAGATTGAGGAAAGGCTTTAAGTTACTTTTCTTTCTCCCACGTGACAAACAAACATAAAACAGTATCCAGAAAATGTAGAAAAAGAGCCCAAAACAATCAGAGTTCTTTACCTAAAGAGAAAAAAGATGAGAGAGCTTCTTACCTGCAGAAAGAAATGGGCAAATTCCTGTAATCTGGAGTCTAACCCCAATGGGACTGTACACTCCTTAGATGTCAGAACTCAAGGGCACAACTCCAAAGCACAACCCCCATGTCAGCTTTAACCAATAACCTGCCCCTGCCATCACTTTGTACTCTGGCTACATTCCAAGCCATTCTTACCCAATAAGATTAAGGTGTGTTTTATGAGTTTGAGCACCAAAGAATGAATCGTTTTAATCTTCGTGCCTCACTTTCACACGTTAAAAAACTTCTTTATGAATTAACTTCATTTAAATTTTTTAAAAAATAACTATGACTAAAAGTTGCTTGGTCACACAGTGAGACCAGTCCAACATGCACCCAGATCACACTAATGCTTTTAAAGTTCAAGATAATTCTTGTTCTAAAAGAATGTGGGTCATCTAATAATTTTAATCAGGCAAGTAAAGTACAGGATAGTCAGAATTTAAGGTTTAAAGCATTTGAATTATTAGATATTTTGAATTAAGCAACTTTCAATTGAGCGTTGGATGTATCCTCTTGAAGAGTTTACAATTGAAACAGCAGTGCCCTCCAGTGATCACATAGATCATTACAATGTAATTAACTAGAGGCCTGGAGAAGCACCTTGTGCCTTCACAAGATCCTCCAAATCCAGCGACAAGAAAGGCAGTCCAACAGCAGAGTCCTCTCCCATGCCAACATGCCCAACATCAAGGTGCTAATCCCTCAAAACCAGCTCTGCTGGACAGGACATGAACAACATATAAAAGCAAAAATCTGCGGATGCTGGAAATCCAAAACAAAAACAAAAATACCTGGAAAAACTCAGCAGGTCTGACAGCATCTGCGGAGAGGAACACAGTTAACGTTTCGAGCCCGTATGACTCTTCAACAGAACTAAGGAAAATAGAAAAGAGGTGAAATATAAGCTGGTTTAAGGGGGGGTGGGACAGGTAGAGCTGGATAGAGGGCCAGCGATAGGTGGAGATAACCAAAAGATGTCATAGACAAAAGGACAAAGGTGCTTCCAATTTCGACCCCTCCATCATTTTCACTTGATCCATCTCTGACACTTCGCTTCCCTTCCTTGACCTCTCTGTCTCAATTTCTGGTGATAGACTGTCCACCAATATTCATTACAAGTCTACCGACTCCCACAGCTACCTCGACTACAGCTCCTCACACCACTTTGAGGACATCACTGTCCTCCTGCGAGTCTCCTGGCATGACTGAATTCTGACTGGACCAGTTGCTTTGGGAATCTGGTATCAGGCATATGATTGACATGAACAAAAATAAAAATACCTGGAAAGATGCAGCAGGTCGGACAGCATCTGCGGAGAGGAACACAGTTAATGTTTCGAGTCCGTATGACTCTTCAACCAGAACTAAGGAAAAATAGAAAAGAGGTGAAATATAAGCTGGTTTAAGGGAGGGTGGGACAAGTAGAGCTGGATACAGGGCCAGCGATAGGTGGAGAGAGCCAAAAGATGTCATAGACAAAAGGACAAAGAGGTGTTGAAGGTGGTGATATTATCTAAGGAATGTGCTAATAGGTGACATTAAGGATAGAAAGCAGGACGAGCAAGGTACAGATAGCCCTAAACAAAAACAGAAATACCTGGAAAAACTCAGCAGGTCTGGCAGCATCGGCGGAGAAGAATAAAGTTGATGTTTCGAGTCCTCATGATGCTTCAACAGAAATAAGTAAAAATAGGAGAGGGGTGAAATATAAGCCCGTATAAGGTGGAGGGGTGGGGGGAGAAGTGGGGGGTGCGGGTAGTGGTTGTAGAGATATGCAAGCAGTGATAGGAGCAGATAACCAAAAGATGTCACAGACAAAAGAACAAAGAGGTGTTGAAGGTGGTGATATTATTTAAAAGAATGTGCTAATTAAGAATGGATAGCAGGACACGCAAGATACAGATAGCTCTAGTGGGGTGGGGTGAAATAAGACTAAAAGGGCATAAAAGGTATAGATTTAAAAATAATTGGGAAAAGAAAAATCTATATAAATTATTGGAAAAAACAAAAGGAAGGGGGAAGAAACAGAAAGGGGATGGGGATGGAGGAGGGAGTTCAAGATCTAAAGTTGTTGAACTCAATATTCAGTCCGGAAGGCTGTAAAGTGCCTAGTCGGAAGATGAGGTGCTGTTTCTCAAGTTTGCGTTGAGCTTCACTGGAACAATGCAGCAAGTCAAGGACAGACATGTGGGCAAGAGAGCAGGGTGTAGTGTTAAAATGGCAAGCGACAGGGAGATCTGGGTAATGCTTGCGGACAGACCGAAGGTGTTCTGCAAAGCAGTCATCCAGTTTACGTTTGGTCTCTCCAATGTAGAGGATACCACATTGGGAGCAACGAATGCAGTAGACTAAGTTGGGGGAAATGCAAGTGAAATGCTGCTTCACTTGAAAGGAGTGTTTGGGCCCTTGGATAGTAAGGAGAGAGGAAGTGAAGGGGCAGGTGTTGCATCTTTTGCGTGGGCATGGGGAGGTGCTATAGGTGGGGGTTGAGGAGTAAGGGGTGATGGAGGAGTGGACCAGGGTGTCACGGAGGGAACGATCCCTACAGAATGCCGCCGGGGGGGTGAAAGGAAGATGTGTCTGGTGGTGGCATCATGCTGGAGTTGGTAGAAATGGCAGAGGATGATTCTTTGAATGCAGAGGCTGGTGGGGTGATAGGTGAGGACAAGGGGGACCCTAGCATGTTTCTGGGAGGGAGGAGAACGCGTGAGGGCAGATGTGCAGGAGATGGGCCAGACACAGTTGAGGGCCCGGTCAACTACAGTGGGTAGAAAACCTCAGTTAAGGAAGAAGGAGGACATTTCAGAGGAACTGGTTTTAAAGTAGCATCATCAGAACAGATGTGACAGAGGCGAAGGAACTGAGAGAATGGGATGGTGTCCTTACAGGAAGCGGGGTGTGAGGAGCTGTAGTCGAGGTAGCTGTGGGAGTCGGTAGGCCTGTAATGAATATTGGTGGACAGTCTATCATCAGAAATTGAGACAGAGAGGTCAAGGAAGGGAAGGGAAGTGTCAGAGATGGACCATGTGAAAATGATGGAGGGGTGGAGATTGGAAGCACAATTAATAAATTTTTCCAGGTCCTGACGAGAGCATGAAGCAGCACCGAAGCAATCATCGATGTACCGGACAAAGAGTTGTGGGAGGGGGCCGGAGTAGGACTGGAACAAGGAATGTTCCACATACCCCATAAAGAGACAGGCATAACTGGGGCCCATGCGGGTACCCATAGCCACACCTTTTACTTGCAGGAAGTGAGAGGAGTTTAAGGAGGAATTGTTCAGTGTGAGAACAAATTCAGCCAGACGGAGGAGAGTAGTGGTGGATGGGGATTTTTCAGGCCTCTGTTCAAGGAAGAAGCGGAGTGCCCTCAGACCATCCTGGTGGGGGATGGAGGTATAGAGGGATTGGACGTCCATGGTGAAAAGGAGGCGGTTAGGGCCAGGGAACTGGAAATTATTGATGTGACGTCAGGTGTCAGAGGTATCACGGATGTAGGTGGGAAGGACTGGACAAGGGGAGAGGGAAGGGAGTCAAGATAGCAAGAAATGAGTTCCGTGGGGCAGGAACAGGCTGACACGATCGGTCTGCCGGGACAGTCCTGTTTGTGGATTTTGGGTAGGAGGTTGGGTGACTATCAGGTTGGAAGCTGTGGTAGGAAGATCTCCAGAGGAGATAAGGTCAGTGACAGACCTGGAAACAATGGCTTGATGTTCAGTGGTGGGGACATGGTCCAGGGAGAGGTAGGAGGAAGTGTCCACGAGTTGACGCTCAGCCTCCGTGAGGTAGAGGTCAGTGCGCCAGACAACAACAGCACCACCCTTGTCAGCGGGTTTGATGACAATGTCAGGGTTGGCCCTGAGAAAACGGAATGCAGTAAGTTCAGAGAGACACAGCTTAGAATGGGTGAGAGGAGCAGAGAAATTGAGATGACTAATGTCACGCCGACAGTTACAGATAGCCCTGGTGGGGGTGGGTGGGGGGAAGGGATCGAAAAAGTCTAAAAGGTAGAGATAAAACAATGGATAGAAATACATTTAAAAATAATGGAAATAGGTGGGGAATGAAAAATCTATATAAATTATTGGAAAAAAGGGGGATCAGAAAGGGGGTGGGGATGGAGGAAAGAGTTCATGATCTAAAATTTTTGAACTCAATATTCAGCCGGAAAGCTGTAAAGTGCCTAATCGGAAGATGAGGTATTGTTCCTCCAGTTTGTGTTGAGCTTCACTGGAACAATGCAGCAGGCCAAGGACAGACATGTGGGCATGAGAGCAGGGTAGAGTGTTGAAATGGCAAGCAACAGGGAGGTCAAGGTCATGCTTGCGGACAGAACGAAGGTGTTCCGCAAAGGGGTCACCCAGTCTGCGTTTGGTCTCTCCAATGTAGAGGAAACCGTATTGCGAGCAGCGCATGCAGTAGACTAAATTGAGGGAAGTGCAAGTGAAATGCAGCTTCACTTGAAAGGAGTGTTTGGGCCTTGGACGGTGAGGAGAGGGGAAGTAAAGGGGCAGGTGTTGTACCTTCTGCGGTTGCATGGGAAGGTGGCGTGGGAGGGGCTTGAGGGGTAGGGGGTGAAGGAGGAGTGGACCAGGGTGTCCCGGAGGGAACGATCCCTGCGGAATGCCGCCGGGGGGTGGTGAAGGGAAGATGTGTTTGGTGGTGGCATCATGCTGGAGTTGGCGGAAATGGCGGAGAATGATCCTTTGAATGTAGGGGCTGGTGGGGTGATAAGTGAAGACAAGGGGGAACCCTATGATGTTTCTGGGAGGGAGAGGAAGGGGTGAGGGCAGATGCCTGGGAGATAGGCCGGACACGGTTGAGGGCCCTGTCCACCACCGTGGGTGGAAAACATCGGTTAAGGAAAAAGGAAGACATGTCAGAGGAACTGTTTTTGAAAGTGGCATCATCAGAACAGATGAGATGGAGGCGAAGGAACTAATAGAATGGGATGGAGTCCTTACAGGAAGCAGGGTGTAAGGAGCTGTAGTCAATGGTCTGAGGGCTCTCAGCTTCTTCCTCGTACAGAGGCCCAGACAATCCCCATCCGCCACTACTCTCCTCCGTCTGGCTGAACTTGTTCTCTCACTGAACAATTTCTCCTTAAACTCCTCTCACTTCCTCCAAATAAAAGGTGTGGCTATGGGTACTCGCATGGGCCCCAGCTATGCCTGTCTCTTTATGGGGTATGTGGAACATTCCTTGTTCCAGTCCTAGTCCGGCCCCCTCCCACAACTCTTTGTCCGGTACATCGATGATTACTTCAGTGCTGCTTCACGCTCTCGTCGGGACCTGGAAAAATTTATTAATTTTGCTTCCAATTTCCACCCCTCCATTATTTTCACATGGTCCATCTCTGACACTTCCCTTCCCTTCCTTGACCTCTCTGTCTCAATCTCTGGTGATAGTCTGTCCACCAATATCCATTACAAGCCTACCAACTCCCACAGCTACCTCGACTACAGCTCCTCATACCCCGCTTCCTGTAAGGACTCCATCTCATTCCTTCAGTTCCTTCACCTCCGTCGCATCTGTTCTGTTGATGCCACTTGCAAAAACAGTTCCTCTGACATGTCTTCCTTCTTCCTTAACCGAGGTTTTCCAGCCACGGTGGTTCACAGGGCCCTCAACGATGTCCGGCCCATTTCCCGCGCATCCACCCTCCCACCTTCCTCTCCCTCCTAGAAACATGAAAGGGTCCCCCTTGTCCTCACTTATCACCCCACCAGCCTCTACATTCAAAGGATCATCCTCTGCCATTTCCACCAACTCCAGCATGATGCCAACACCAAACATATCTTCCCTTCGCCCCCCCCCGGCGGCATTCTGTAGGGATCGTTCCCTCCGGGACACCCTGGTCCACTCCTCCATCACGCCCTACATCTCAACCCCCTCCCACACCACCTTCCCATGCAACCGCAAAAGGTACAACACCTGCCCCTTTACTTCCCCTCTCCTCACCGTACAAGGGCCCAAACACTCCTTTCAAGTGAAGCAGCATTTCACTTGCACTTCCCTCAATTTAGTCTACTGCATGCGCTGCTCACAATGCGGTTTCCTCTACATTGGGGAGACCAAACGCAGACTGGGTGACCCCTTTGCAGAACACCTTTGGTCTGTCCGCAAGCATTACCCAGACCTCCCTGTCACTTGCCATTTCAACACTCCACCCTGCTCTCATGCCCACATGTCCGTCCTTGGCCTGCTGCAATGTTCCAGTGAAGCTCAACACAAACTGGAGGAACAGCACCTCATCTTCCGACTAGGCACTTTACAGCCTTCTGGACTGAATATTGAGTTCAAAAATTTTAGATCATGAACTCTCTCCTCCATCCCCACCCCCTTTCCAATCCCCCTTTTTTCTAATAACTTATATTTTTCTTTTCCCACCTATTCCATTATTTTTAAATGTATTTCTATCTGTTGTTTTATCTCTACCTTTTAGCCTATTTCGATCCCTTCCCCACACCCCACCCCACTTGGGCTATCTGTACCTTGCTTGTCCTGCTTTCTACCCTTAATGTCACCTATTAGCACATTCCTTAGATAATATCACCACTGTCAACACCTCTTTGTCCTTTTGTCTATGACATCGTTTGGCTCTCTCCACCTATCACTGGCCCTCTATCCAGCTCTACTTGTCCCACCACCCCCCCCTTAAACCAGCTTATATTTCACCTCTTTTCTATTTTTCCTTTGTTCTGTTGAAGAGTCATATGAACTCGAAACGTTAACTGTGTCCCTCTTCGCAGATGCTGCCAGACCTGCTGAGTTTTTCCAAATATTTTTATTTTTGTTCATGTCAATCATATGCCTGACACCAGATTCAGTCAGAATTCAGTCATGGTAGGAGGACAGTGACGCCCTCAAAGCATCCCTGAAGAGGTCAAACATCCCCACCGACTGGCTTGTGACCAACCAAAATGAAGAAGGCTCATTTGGGAAGCCACCAAACACATCGCGAGACTTTGTCGGGAACATTCAGAGGTGAAGTCAAGGCAGCAGAGGGAGCGAACAAGTTCCAAACAACCTATCTATCCAACTCTTCAAGCACTCTACCACACATGGGACAGTCTGCAAATCCCACATTGGACTTAACAGCCAGCTAGGAACCTTTTGAACTGGAGTGGAAGCAGGTCATCACTGATCCTGAGGGACTACCTAAGAAGAAGAAGAAGAATTAGCCAGATCAGGTCAATTAAAGGACATTCCCAAAAGAAAGCTTTTCATGGACTCTGGATGCCTCACAGCCAATGAAATGAGGCACGGTCATTCTTGTAACATAGGAAACAAAGCATCCAATTTACACAGTGCAATCCCCCACAAACAGCAATGTGATAATGACTAGATAATCTGTTTATGTGATGTTGGTTGATGGATAAAAATCAGCCATGACACAAAAACCAAGTTCCTGCTCTTCTTCAAAGTAGCTCTTGAAAATTTGAAAAAAAAACTTCACCTGCTCCCTTCCATTGATGACAGGCACTCTGCTTTAAAATGGAAATGGGATACCATTCTGTCCTGTCAGTTTCAGGCAATAAAACTGGAAGATAAAGGCAAAATGCTGCAGATGCTGGAAATCTGAATCAAAAACAAAAAATGCTGGAAAAACTCAGCAGGTCTGACAGCATCTCTGGAGAGAAAGACAGAGTTAACGTTTCCAGTCCATATGACTCTTCTTCAGAGCATAAAAGAGAATAAAACTGGAAGCTTTTATTATGATGCTTATAGCCATTATGAATGCTTGCCTGGATTTCAAAAGCTAATTATGGCTTCAGCTCAGCAGGTGATCTATCTGTCCAAGAACAACTGGAACTTTTAGGTGGCTGCAATATCAGCATATCCCTTTGCTGTATTTTCTTGTTTATTTAAAAACCCTAATAGGCATTTAAAGGATTACTTTTTTCACTGGAGTAGGATTTTTTTTTTTACTTTCCAGCATTTGACCAAGATTGGCATCAAGGAGCCCTAGCAAAACAGGAGTCAAAGGGAATCAGCAGGAAAAAAATCTCCACTGTCTGGAGTCATACTTAGCACAAGGGAAGATGGTTGTGGTTGTTGAAGGTCAATCATCTCGGTTCCAGGACATCACTGCAGGAGTTCCTCAGGGTAGTGTCCTAGGCCCAACCATCTTCACTTACTTCATTAATGACCTCCCTTCCATCATAGTGTCAGAAGTGGGGGTGTTCACTGATGATTGCACAGTGTTACAATGTTCAGCACCATTCACAACTCCTCAGATACTAAAACAGTCCATGTCTAAATGCAGCAAGACCTTGACAATATCCAGGGTTGGGCTGACAAGTGCCAAGTAACATTCATGGCACAAAAGTGCCAGGCAATGACAAGAGAGAATCTAACCCTGATGACATTCAATACCCACTATCAACATCCTGGAGGTTACCATTGACCAGAAACTGAACTGGACTAGCCATATAAATTCTGTGGCTACAAGACCAGGCCAGGTGCTAGGAATTCTGTGTTGAGTAACTCACCTCCTGACTCCCCAAAGCCTGTCCACCAACTACAAGGCACAAGTCAGGAGTGTGATGGAATACTCTCCACTTGCCTGAATGAATGCAGCTCCAATAACACTCAAGTAGTTCAACACCACCCAGGACAAAGCAGCCCACTTGATTGGCACCACATCCCCAAAATTTCACTCCCTCCGCCACTGATGTACAGTGGCAGCAGTGTGTGCCATCTACAAGATGCACTGCAGCAACTCACCAAGGCTCCTTAAGCAGCACCTTCCAAACCCACATCCGCTACCAGCTAGAAGGACAAGGCCGGCAGACACATGGAACACCACCCCTGGAAGTTCCCCTCCAAGCCACTCACCATCCTGACTTGGAAATATATTGTTGTTTCTTCACTGTCACTGGTTCAAAAGCCTGGAACTCCCTCCCTAACAGCACTGTGGGTGTACCTACACCACAAGGACTGCAGAGGTTCAAGAAGGTAGCTCACCACCACCTTCTCAAGGACAATTAGGAATGGGCAATAAATGCTGGCCCAGCCAGTAATACCCACATCCCATGAATGAATTTTTTAAACACTGGTAGCGTATTTGAATTCAGTGTTTTATTAGATGGTTAGAGATTTAATGTTTTTCCAATGTTTTAAAATAATTCCCATTGCTAGGGCATGGATTTCTAGGATTGTACACAGTGTATTCTAGATGAGTGGCTATGAGGATACATCAGGACGGTATGGAGGTTGCATGGGCGATTTGAGATGGCATAGGCGATTTGGTTGGGGGGTGAGGGGATGAGGCGCGAGACTTAGGGGAACTTTGAACATTGTTGGGAGACTTCTAACAGGCCTTTTAACCAGCCCATCTCCACACTCACACCCCTCACACGCTCCAACACAGCTAGCAAAATGCAATGTGAACCCGGTCCCTGTGTGAAAAGGTGAAAATTGCAGGTGAAATCACACGTGGGTCAGGTGTGCATTTCGGAAGTTGCAAAAGTGAGCAGGTCGGGTTTTCCCGAGCCCACTGCAAAATCCAGCTCTTGAGGTCGAATGTGGCAGCATAAATTGAGTTAAATCATACGAGTATCATTTCTGTTCTGCTTGTGTTGGCAAGGTGAATACTGGCAGCTTATTCAGCTGTACCTCAGACAAGCTAAGCAGCTTGTCAGCCATCAGCCACTTACACACCCAGTAGAGATCAATGAGACAGAGGAATGTGAGCTGATTTTCACTCTCCCTTGCTCACATGTACAGAAGTTAATCTCCCTGCTTCAGTTGAAGCTTGGGCTGCCATCAGCTTACAGGTTGGAACGTGAACCATTGACCTTCTGATATGGAGGAGCAGTGTCCATATACTGTAGCTCATTTTCATGACAGGGGGATAGGAAGAACTCAAATACATCCTTAACCATCCAATACTTACATTTACAATGAAATCTCCTGGAGCAAATTGGACATCCAAAGGTGTCGATGGGATAGCTGCAGCGACTTGATGATTCAGCTCATTGGCCTCTTCCCAAAAGAGACAAACAGGTTGTGACAGTTTGTCCTAAAGCTGCTTTTATACAGAAATGCACTCAGTTTACAATAAAACACCCATCATAATTTGATAGCGAAAGATAAACACTGCAATCATCACATTATAAAGGTTTTCATGGTTATTGCAGAATATAAAAGCTCATGGTGCAGAGGGTAACATATTGGCATGGATAGAAGATTGGCTAGCTAACAGGAAACAGAGAGTAGGCATAAATGGCTCATTTTCTGTTTGGCCGGATGCAGTGAGTGGTTTGCCACAGGGATCAGTGCTGGGGCCTCAGATTTCTACAATTTATATAAATGACTTGGATGAAGGGACCAAAGGTATGGTTGCTAACTTCGATGATGAAACAAAGATAGTTAGGAAAGTAAGCTGTGAGGAGGACATAAGGAGGCTGCAAGGGGATATAGATAGGTTACTTGATTGGGCAAAGCTCTGGCAAGTAGAGTATAATGTGGGAAAATGTGAAATTGGCTATTTTGGCAGTAAGAATAAAAAAGAAGCATATTATCTAATTGATAAGAGATTTCAGAGCTCTGAGATGCGGAGCGATCTGGGTAAAAACAAAACCAGAAATACCTGGAAAAGCTCAGCAGGTCTGGCAGCATTGGTGGAGAAGAACACAGTTGACGTTTCGAGTCTTCATGACCCTTCAACAGAACTAAGTAAAATAGGAAAGGGGTGAAAGGTGGGGGGTGGGGGTGTTGGGACAAGAAGAGCTAAAGGGCCAGTGATGGGTGGAGATAAACAAAAGATGTCACAGACAAAAGGACAAAGAGGTGTTGAAGGTGGTGATATTATATGATCTGGGTATCCTGGTGCATGAATCGCAAAAGGTTAGTAAGCAGGTACAGCAAGTAATTAGGAAAGTGAATAGAATGTTACTGCTTATTGTGAGGGGAATTGAATACAAAAGTAAAGAGGTTATGCTTCAGTTATACAGGGCACTAGTGAGATCACATCTGGAGGACTGTGTACAGTATTGGTCTCCTTATTAGAGGAAAGATGTAAATGCAGGGTGTCCCAGAGGGAATGATCCCTGCGGAAAGCCACCAGGGGGGGTGAAGGGAAGATGTGTTTGGTGGTGGCATCATGCTGGAGTTGGCAGAAATGAAGGAGGATGATCCTTTGAATGCGGAGGCTGGTGGGGTGATAAGTGAGGACAATGGGACCCTATCATGTTTCTGGGAGGGAGAGGAAGGTGTGAGGGTGGATGCACGGGAGATGGGCCGGACACAATTGAGGGCCCTGTCAACCACCGTGGGTGGAAAACCTCGGTTAAAGAAGAGGGAAGACATGTCAGAGGAACCGTTTTGGAAAGTGGCATAATCAGAACAGATGCGACGGAGGCGAAGGAACTGAGAGAATGGGATGGAGTCCTTACAGGAAGCGGGGTGTGAGGAGCTGTAGTCGAGGTAGCTGTGGGAGTCGGTAGGCTTGTAATGGATATTGGTGGACAGTCTATCATCAGAAATTGAGACAGAGAGGTCAAGGAAGGGAAGGGAAGTGTCAGAGATGGACCACGTGAAAATGGTGGAGGCGTGGAAATTGGAAGCAAAATTAATAATTTTTTCCAGATCCAGACGAGAGCATGAAGCAGCACCGAAGTAATCATCGATGTACCAGAGAAAGAGTTGTGGGAGAGGCTGGTATAGGACTGGAACCAGGAATGTTCCACATACCCCATAAAGAGACAGGCATAGCTGGGGCCCATGTGGATACCCATAGCCACACCTTTTATTTGGAGGAAGTCTTGAAACAGGGGGCTCAGTCTCCAAATAAGGAGCAGGTCACTTGGGGCTGAGATGAGGAGGAATTTTTTCACTCAGAGGGTGGTAAATATTTAGAATTCTTTACCCCAGAAGAACGTGGGTGCTCAGTCATTAAGTATGTTCAAGACTGGGATCAATAGATTTCTACACATTAAAAAAATCAAGGGATACAGAGATAATGCAGGAAAATTGTGTTGAAGTAGAAGGTCAGTCATGATCTCATTGAATGGTGGAGCGGGTTCAAAGGGCTAAATGGCCTATGCCTGCTCCTATTTCTTCTGTTCTTATGACAGGGTGGATGCTGGGAAGATATTTCTCCTTGTGGGGAAGTCTAAAACTAAGGGGCACAGTTTAAAAATAAGGGTCTCCCATTAAAAAACAAAGATGAGGAGAAATACTTTCCCTCAGAGGGTCATTAGACTTTGGAACTCTATTCTACAGAGAGCAGCAGAGGTTGGGTCATTGAATATATTCAAGGCTGAGTTAGATTTTTCATCAATGAGGGAGTCAAGGGTTAGGGGAGATTATCAGGAAAGTGGCGCTCAGGCCACAATCAGATCAGCCATGATCTTATTGAATGACGGAACAGGCTTGAGGGGCCAAATGGCCTACTTCTGCTCCTTTTTCTTGTGATCTAATGATATTCTCTCTAACCAGAAGGACAGGAATTACCACAATTAAATAAAGTGGTCAATTAAAGCTAGAATTCAAATAGAGAAACACAATGTTTACTTATGTGGAACAATGCAACCAATAAAGCCCTCCCAGGTGAATGATTAATACCAGACTCCTGGGATACTTATTATAAACAATTCCTCATTAGCAGTAACTCATTCTCCTGCGAAAGCATCTGCCCTTAATTCAGGGATTGTGAATATCACTTAATAGATTCAGACTGCCAGGGAGTAAAGAAATCAGTTTAACCTTGTCAATGTATCTTGGCAAGCTGTCAACTTTGAGAACAAAGTATTAAAAGTGGAACACTTCAGGATTTGCAATGAGATGGACCTCTGAGTCATTCTAACTGCCATCAATAAAATCAGAGCAATTATCATCAACCACAACTATAAGAGTTACAGACAACCCCAAAATGTTTTTAAACCATTTTCCTGATATACCCACTATATATAGAAACAGTAAAACAGCTTGGACCAATCATTCTAAAATCTCATATCAGGATTCATATGGCTCACATTCTAGTCTGTGGTGTCAGCTCATCATGATCTTGAAACCACTCACAGTATCTATTATTTATCTCTCTCTTTGTACATATGTATCTGTACCCACAATTAGATCACAGCAAACTGATGTGATAACCCAACCTAGAAGGACAAGTTAGCAGATGTATGGGAACACCATCACCTCCAAGTCACACATCAACATGACCTGGACATATATCACCTACCTAACAGCACTCTGGGAGTACTTTCAACACATGAATGCAGTGGTTCAAGAGCGAGGTCAACACCACCTTTTGAAAAGCAAATACAGCCCATCCTGCCAACTACATCCTCTGAATAAATCTTAATAAAATTAAATTTGCTTTGAGGTTGTAGGTCACTAATTCTGGCCCACAATTCCTTATGCTGTAAGTTTCTATGATGTGCCATGTCTTCCGAGCGGCTCCAAGAGGCAGGTAGACAAAAAGGAAATAATTGAGAGCGTCATATTGAGTTAATGGAGGTCTGCTCAGGTGTTGTAATAGGTTTTAGTGCATCTGTGCTAAGCGAAAAATCAGCCAGGGCTTTCAAAAAAGTCTAATATGACTCTCCATTCATCTCACAATATATGTTACCTTATCTAGTATTAAAACATGCTTCTTTTTGCTAACTCCACAAACTTGAGCAATCTTGAGGAAGTGTGCAAAGTCAAAGTTATTCTGGATTCCTAACCTAATATCAGTGGTGGGAAAATTATTTAAAACCCAACAGGTACAAAATAGGCGTTTTAATCTGGAAAGAGACAAGTTAATCAAGGCGAGCCAGCACGGATTTGTATAAGGCAAATCATGACTTGATTGACTGATCTGATCTGGTAACCGAGGAGGTTGATCAGTGGATGTTGTATATATTGTTGCAAGTGGGAAGTTTATATAATTATTATGTTTTAGGACTATATCTTTTAGTTTGTAAGATTACCATGGTTTGGGACTGTATCTTTAAATGTAGGTTAACTGAATGGAGTCGTGTGACCTGTGCTGGAGTCTATCTTTCTGTAAACCTGGGTGGTTTAATTGATCAAAGGGAGAGCAAGATTGTTCTATTGAAATGGAGGTGCCGGATGATTACAAGGCAATGAAAGCTGTTTCTAGGTCAACAATAAAAAGACCCAAGATTCCTAAGACCAGAAAGGTGTAATCAATATCAGGTTGTAAATAGTTGTAGCTGAACATGTCACATTCCTGAGGTGAAAGGTAGTGGTGATCAGAGATACCCGATTAACATTTCTACTTGTGTACAAAGTTAATGCGTTTCATATTGCTATGGAGAAGGGGTTAGAGGGAGTGTAGTAATTGTAAGTAAAACCTTTCATCCTGTTATGAGGATCATGTGACTGTACAGAAGAACCAGCCCTAAACGTGGGTAATCTTAGGGATGGATATTTCTAGCCTTGGTCTTGGTACAAGCATGTAGCTGCATCAAAAGCCCTGTAAATAAAGTTTCTGTTTTTAACAAGAAACTTGTCTGGTACCCCAAGTTTATTACAGGGAGCCATTTTGAGAACAGGTTACAGTACAGGCTTCCTTATATACCCAGAAATATCACAGAGAGGGGGCAGTTGCAGTTTTGGCCTTGGGTGATCTGCAGCCGACTGGGAGGGGGAGAGCCTGGCAAAAGGCCAGGCCTGTACATGAAGATGAAAATGCTGACTCTATCATTCACCACAGGGAATGCGGCTGGGAGCTCACACGGTTTGAAAATCACATACGTGAGGAGTTAATACAAGGGCTTGTCTAGCTGGGGCTAGAGGGAGAATCTCCAGGAAAACTCTTACTGTGGAATTTAGTATTGCGAAAGCAAAAAAGAACAAAGTCAAACCCTTGGGAAACATTTTGGATTGGTCCCAGGAGAAATGAATTTCTACTGAATAGACCGAATAATGTAAAAAAATTAGGTTTCAGTTGTCAGTGAAGGTAAAAATGCGCAAATTCTGGTTGTTGTTTAAAGTTTAAGGTACCTATGAAAAGAATGTGGTGTTTAATAAATGGGGTTTTGTCTTTAGTCATTGATGAAGTTAAAATTCTTTTAAAACGAGAAATCTTGGTATGTCATCCCTTCAGCTAATGAATTTAAATTTCCCTTTAAATTATTATTGGTCTCAATGGAGATTGTAACAATAAGGGCCTTTGGGAGGCATTAAGGCTTATTGAGAAGACGGAAGCCTATGGAATTAAGGGGAAAATGCTGGGATGGCTACAAAATTAGCTCCATGACAGGAAGTAAAAGGTAGATGCATATTTTTTCAGACAGGAGAGTGTTCGCAGTGGTGTTCTCCAAGGGTCAGTTTGAGGTCCATTTTATCCTTTTCAAGTTTTATAAATGACCTGAGCCCTGGTGTAGAGAGCAGCATTACAAGGTTTGCAGATGACAAGAAACTTGACAAAGTAATAGACTGTGATGAGGATAGTTACAGGCTTGGTGAAATGAGCGGTGGTATGGTAAGTGGAGTACATTGCAGAGAAGGATGAAATGATGCACTTTGGGAGGATTGATATGGAAAGGCAGTGTACTGGAGAGATTGTGAAATGTGTAGATGAAAAGGGAGATTTTTGTGTTCACATGCACAAATCCTTAACAAGGTAGCAGTGCGATTTGATAAGTTGGTTAAAAATAGCGTATGGGTTTCTTATAAATCTGGGTTTATAAACAGGGAAATAGCATATAAAATCAAAGGAATCCTAATAGAGGTTTATAAATCTCCAGTTAGGAGTACTTCAGCTGAAGTACTCAGGAAAATTCTGGCCACAACGCTTTAAGAAAGATGTAAATGACTTAAAAGGATTACAGGGAAGGTTTACCAAGGTGTTACCAGGATGAGGAACTTCAGTTATGAGGAAAGGTTGAAAAAGTTGGGACAAATCCCACAGAGTGATGATACAAAATTTCCATCATTAAACTCAACCATAAGGGCTGAAGAGCATTTCAGTGGTGAGTAAAACAGAAAGCCCCACAAGTAACCCTGCAAAATTAAGGACACATGGAGACAGTTACTTGAATTTCAGTGTGTTGGTGCTGGAAGGGGGGATGTACCTCAGCCACATTGTCAAATTTGTTCACACTTCCCTCCAATGAATATTTGACACCCTCCACATTACAGAGACTTTAAACGATAAAACATTACATATATAAGGACAAACGATGTTTGGTTTTTTGAAGGAAATGTGAACAAACTGCTCGATACTAAAGCAAGAAGACAGCTCACCACCATCTTCTCAAGGGCAATTAGGGATGGGCAATAAATGCTGGCCCAGCCGGCGAAGCCCACATCCCGTGAACTAATTTTAAAAAACCCTACGACTGTTGATAAGAAATTTGCCACATGCTAAGCCATGTACAGAAAACTACTAAAACCCAAAAAAAAAGCCTCGTGTTGTTTGTGATGTTGATGATGTCGGGTGTCACTGCAATGATAAGGGAAAGGTTTGAAGGGCAGACAGCCAAGGAGCTGGAAAAAATATCAAATCAACAGATTGATTTTTTTTTTTGTTTATTTTTTTCACAGGATGCAGGCATCGCTGGCTAGGCCTACATTTATTGTCCATCCCTAATTGCCCTTGAGAAGGTTGTGCTGAGCCCCCTTCTCGATCCGTGTGGTGTAGGTACACCCACAGTGCTGTTAGGGAGGGAGTTCCAGGATTTTAACCCAGCGACAGTGAAGGAACGGCGATATATTTCCAAATCAGGATGACGAGTGACTTGGAGGGAACTTGTAGGTGATGGTGTTCCCATGCATCCAGAGTTTTGCAGTGTATTGATCGACTGCCTGACAATGTCTTTGCCATCGAACTGGATTATACCACAAATAATTCTAAACTCTCTCATTTACTCACGTTTGTTCAGTATGTGTGGAATATGGAAATAGAAGAAATGTTTTTAATTTGCAAAAAGCTCAAACCACGTCAGGTGATATTTTCAACGTGTTTATTGATTTAATGACTTCAGCAGTAATCAGTTGGACCAATCGGTGCTCTGAATGTTTGGGAGCCTGTCCACGAAAAAGCCAGCTGCACACCCCCCCCCTCCACCCCGCCATTTCACACTGTATGGGGTGTTTATTGACCCAGGGCGAGGCTTCTGGCCCAATCTGGGGAGGAAGTCCCACCTCAGAGACCTGCCAGCCAATTGTAGTTCCAGCAGCGCCGGATTCAAGTGGTGGTCGCTGCTGGGACTACAAAAAAGCCTCAGGTTGTTTGAGGAGTTGATACTGTCGGGTGTCACTGCAATGGTAAGGAAAAGGTTTGGAGGGCAGACAGCCAAGGAGCTGAAAAAGATATCAAATCAACAGATTGATTTCTTTTTTTGTTTATTGTTTTCACAGGATGCAGGCATCGCTGGCTAGGCCTACATTTATTGTCCATCCCTAATTGCCCTTGAGAAGGTTGTGCTGAGCCCCCTTCTCGATCCGTGTGGTGTAGGTACACCCACAGTGCTGTTAGGGAGGGAGTTCCTAACCCAAAAACGGAGGAGGTTATGGAAGCCGGACTGAAGGTAAGTCTGGGATATTGGCAGGGCCCAGCTGGCAGGAGTGAAGGAGGTGGGGCCGGGTTTGAGAGTCCTGTGGGGGTGGGATAAAGTGAAGGTATGACCTTAGGGGGAGGATACCTCTGATAGGAACAGGGACCCCCCCATTAAAGAACATCCCATCACTTCTTGCCCAACACCAGCGCAGCCAGCAAAAGCTGTTGGGTTACCTGCTTGGCCTAGGCCACCCCCACTGTGGGTAAAATAGCAGCAGGGATGGGATAGGGCACTTAAATGGCCATTAGTTGGCCACTTAAATGCCTCAATAGGCCCAAGGGCGAGCAGGCCACACGGCATCTTCGCTGCCCCCCATCAAATGGGAGATAGGTTGGGCAGACCACCCGAATGGTGCACTAGGAATACCTGCCAGAAAGCCTACATTCAATGTCAAGGAGCATGGGGGAATCCAGCTCCAACTTGGCACAGAAATTTGCGCAGAGTTTGAAGATCATCTTTTCCAACGTGGAACGGTGGCCAAATTCATCATCACACCTCTGGAACCAATCATGATGCAGCAGCCGATGGTCAATGTCTCAGCTTCTATTACATACTATCCCCTTGTACCTACTCCTCTAGCTAGAAAGGTCACTATGATTATTTTCAATTTTGCCTGTTCGCTTAAGGTATTTGTAATTTTATGCTTCTAGCCACACTGCTGCCCATCTTTGTATCATCAGTAAATTTGGAAATGTGACTTTCTATTTCATCATCCAGATCATTCAGAAATGAAGTGAGTAGTTGAGACTCCAAAACGGATCCTGGTGAGACACCATTAGCCACACCCTGCCAATTAGACTAATCAGGCCATTCACCCTCCAATGATCATTTCTGCCACTCAGCCGATGTCACAACCAGCTCATTAATTTGCCTTCAATTCCATTGGTTTCAACTTTAATTAAAATATAAGGGACTTTATCAAAGGCTTTCTCAAAGTCCATGACATCCATATACATTGTCTGTCCAATGCTTTAGTCACCTCTGTAAAAAAGTTCAGTCAGATTCATCAGGCTCCTTTCCAACTCCTTTCTGGCTCTCTCTGTTTATCTGAAAATTTCCAAGGCACTTAGTCACCTTATCCTTAATCACGGACTGAAGCAATTCCCTAAGAACAGGAGCTAGGCTGACTGGTCTATAATTCTTTGTTTTCCAGCAGTCACCTTTCTTAAACATCAAAGTGAAGTAGGCCATTTTTGAATCTGGAGCAAAGGAAAGGCATATGGAAGAGAGAGTAAGGGCATGTACAAGGATGATGAATTTATTTTCCCATGTTCCAAGATTTTATTTCTAAATTTAGATTGGAATGTAAATGTTCTGTTGGTTTTTATTTTTACACTGTCTAATGGTCAGCGACAGGTGAAATATGAGGAATGAGGGGCTGTTGGTGACTGGAGAATTGGGATGAAGCTATTGGTTTTACTCATGGATATTTTTGTTCATGTAGAGCCCTGGTAGCCATGGGCTTTCTAGGTTACAGTCTCCCTACCTCTTCCCCTTCCTAGTCTTCTTCCTTTCCCTCTTCCTTATCCTCCTCCTTGTGCTGCTGTTCCTCAGCTTCTCGCCTGACAGCTATTGACACAGGCTGTTCGCTCATGGTAATAAGTTTGGGCAACATACCACGACCAATCCTTGTACACACGCAGCCGTGTTCTGCGAGGTTCCTCCACACTGATGTTGACAACATACAGTACTTCAGGGCCAATGGGCTGCTCTGAAAGATTCCTTGTGGCTCCATGTCTCTCTTGTAGGCCTGCTCTGCACGTGTGCATTGGCTCTGGACAAGAGTCCTCAGCCATGTCATGAGTGGAGCCTTGTAGCCCTGTAGACACCCTTTGGTTTGCGGTGATGCTTGAAATGCAGCCGGCATGGGGCCCGTTGCAGAATGAATGCATCGTAACTGCTGACAGGATGCTGATATGACATGCGCGACATGATGTGGTCACATGCCAGCTGCATACTGAGGGAGTGGAATGCCTTTTGCTTTCGGTAGATGGCTGTGTTTACATGAGGCACGGGTTAATCAATGTGCATGCTGTCAGTAGCACCATGCAGCACGGGGAAGCCTACAATCTTTGTGCTCGTTCTGCCAGCTTATCTCTGTCAAGAGGGAATAATTTGAAGTTGTCTTTCTTTGCATAGAAAGCCTCAGTGGCCTCCCTTATAAAGCAGTGTATTACACACAGAGAGACATTGCTTATATCCCTAGGAGCAGTCTGAAAAAAGCTAGATGGGTAACAGCTGTAGACGGGGTTTTCTTTACAGCCATAGCCAATGCTCTGAGGTTGGAATTGTGAATGTAGCAGTTGGCAGAGAGATCAGTTACAACCCCGGTACCAAAGAGCTGAAGCCTCAAGGATTGGCCATTGCAGACGTCAGGTAGAAGAATTTCTCCCCAAACATCCAGATATGGCCTCCTGCTTAGAGCCCTTATTCCCCTCCTCCTGATCCTCCCTCTTCCAGAAACCTTTTCTGCTCAGTGTGGCCTCTGCTCAAATCATCCTCAATGCCAAAACCTATCAAAAACCCATGGTAACCAGACCTGGAAGCAACTGGTTTATGCACAAGCCTTCAAGTCACCAAAAAAGCACTTCAGCATCGACCAGAGAATTTCCTGTTAATCATTGAAATTTTTAGAAAATATGGATAGTTCATGAAATGTGTAGAATTGTAAAAACAGTCAAAAGAAATAATCCATCAACTTACTTGTAAATAGTTCATGATCCCTTTAAATAGTGCTGCTGGGGTTCCTTCATACAGCATAACATTGTGTTCAGCTGTGCAAGGTTAAATGAGGCTTAGACTCGAGCACGGATATCCAAAATGGAAGTGTGTGCTTCAAATCAACATTATACGCTGATTAACATCATGATCAAAGGACTCTGTAAGCTGCCAGTGGTTACTAGGTGGTCATAGGAAACCCATACAAACATGGCATTGAGCGAACTTCTCACTGATAGTGTGCACACATCAAGCTGATGACATTTTAGTAGTTTAAGAGATCTTATAGTACCCAAAGAACAGCCATTCAGAGTCCAATTTCACCCCACACAAATTGACAGCCTTTCTTCAAAGTAAAAAATGGATTTAGAGGGACATGAATGGAAAACTATCAGGAATCTATTTGCTAAACAACAAATTAATCCACTTACGGTGAAGCATTTTAAAGGTTTATAATAATCCAAAATTTCAAAGTTAGTTACACATTTGAGTGGATTTTCTGCTATACATTGGAGTGTATAGAGTAGCACAGGATGGAACAGGCTTGAGGAGCTAAGTGGCCTTTGATCCTATCATTAAGTGAGTGAAGTTTTACCTAAGGGGATATACCCTGTTGCCTGCGCTGAGGGTGAGAAACAACACGACAGAATATCACCAAAAGCTTTTTCACTCTGTGCAGAAAATATTTGCTTCAGACAAATAGTAAATGATAGTGACAAAACGCAATATGTGTTTACATGTGCTGTGACTCAGATCCAAAGTCCCTTCACTCAATATCAGGTGTCTGGCCTCACTCACTACCAAGCTACAGTCCATGAACACGAACATTGCACAATTATGGATCAAAACCATTAACGTAGCAGAAAACGTACACATCTCATTCAGAACAGGAGTGCAACATAACCTCGACTCAAAAACTGTTAAGAGACAGGTATTGCAGGTATTTTTAGAAAAGAGAAGGATGAGGGTTGTCCTGATAGACAATTTTTAGAAACAGCAATGTTGGAAATATTCATCAGGTTAGTTAACAACTGTAGCTAGAACAGACAAGTTCTGACAAAAGATAATCTTGTCTCTTCTCCCCACAGAATGCTGTCTGACCTGCTGACAGTTTGATGAGATTTATTGTTTTGTGGCAGTTCCCAGCATCTTCACTTCTGTTTTCCTGGCTGGGTGTAGCCAAGACACTTTTTAATTAGTTTTAAACAACATATGTAAAACATTAGGCAGAATTTTGCCGTCGGCGAGCAAGGAGCGGGGCCCACTCACTGACCCAAAAAATGACGTGGGATGATGTCGGACAGAAGCCCCACGATGTCATCCCGGCCCATTTAAATTTTCAGGAAGGTGGGGGCGCAGCAAAATCAGCTGCAGGCCCGCCGACCTGTCAATGGCCAACTGGCAGGATCAATTATACAATTAAAGGACCTGCCCGTCCAACCTTAAGGTTATCGGGCAGGCCAGGAGCCCTGGCGGGCAATAGTAAAAACAGGAAACCTCATCCAGCGGCGGGATGAGGTTTCGTGTAGGGTTTTAAAGAGTTTAATAAAGTTGTTATGTAAATTATGAACGTGTCCCAACTCATGTGACATTGTCACATGAGGGGGCCATGTTAGAGAATTTATTTTTTTCTATTTTTAATATTTTTAGAAGTGTCAGCTATCTCCCTGAGGCAGCACTTAGCCTCAGGGAGATGTGCGCTCTTTTGTGCACATGCATGAAAGAGCGCACTCTCGCTTTTGGGGAATCTCCCCCCGCTCGCATAGGGAGCGCATAGCGCTTCCCGCCGGATGTCACACTGGGTGGGCCTTCATTGGCCCGCCCACGTAAAATGGCGGCGGGGCCTGCTTCTCCGGTGGGGATCGGCTCCCCGCCCACCGGAGATTGGGTCAGGCCTGACAGGCAGAAAATTCTGCCCGTTATGTTTTTTGCAAGTGAGATGGGTTTTGATAGGAAATCAGTTCTGTATAAGTGAGAGATTGCAACCTATAATGATAGTTTAACCATGCTCTGTATTATACCAAAATCACCCAGCCACTGTCAAAGCCTGTGTCCCAGCCTCACCGCCAGAACTCCTCAGATCCTGGCCTGAGCCCCAAGAATGTCTCCTTTTTGGTCTTCCATCCCAGGGAGAATTTTTCTCAATGTTAAGGCTCTCATCCTTATTTTTAGATCCCCTCCCTTCAATCTCTGTAACCCCCTCCACCCCTAAACCTTTCTGAGGTCACTGTCCTCTTTGAATTCTGGCCCCTTGCAGATTCCTGATTTGCATTATTCCAGCTTTGGGGGCCGTGCCTTCAGCTGCTACAGTCCCAAGCTTTTGGACTCTCCCTCTAAATCTCTCTGCCTCTTTACCGCTCTCGACCATATGATGCTTCTTAAAACCTCCTTCTTCCACCAAGGTACCTGTTGGTATCTCCTTATGTGGTCCATTATCTTTTTTTATATAACACTCCTGTGAATTGTCTTGCGAATTTTTCCCATTAAAGTCATCATACAATTGCAAATTATTGTTGCTGTATTCTTACTACAAAACAGCTTCACATGCGTCATTACTTGCTCCTCATCAGCTGCATATGTGTAGTAATGCAGCTCAGGGTGGGAGTGTGGCACTCTTAAACAACCATGCGGGTGAAGACACCTTTGGAGAGTCTGCACCATATCTACTGCACTGTGAGGCAAATAATTGTACAGGGGCACAGCAAGTTGTAGAAAGGCAGTATTCATAGGGGAGTGGATACTCAGGGGGATGGTCTAGAATTTCTGCAGCCACCAACTTGACCCCCACATGGGGTGTTTTCCCCCAGGTCCCAGGGTAAAGGAGAGCACTGAGAGGACAGCACCAGAGAGCAAAGACTGACGCAGCTACAAATATCCATGCACTGATCCAAACAGACTGTACACATCGAGTACCTTCAAATAATTTGCCACTTGCCTGGATGAGTGCAGCTCCAACAACACTCAAGAAGCTTTACACCGACCAGGACACAGCAGTCCGCTTGATTGGCACCCCATTTACAAACATTCACTCCCTCCACCACCGATACACAGTAGCAGCAGTGTGTACCATCTACAAGATGCACAGCAGGAGTTCACCAAGGCTCCTTAGACAACACCTTCCAAACGCACAGCCACTAACATCCAGAAGGACAAGGGCAGCAGATAGATGGGAACACCACCACCTGGGAGCTCCCCTCCAAGTCACTCACCATCTTGGCTTGGAAATATATCGCCATTCCTTCACTGTCGCTGAGTCAAAACCCTGGAACTCCCTCCCTAAAGGCACTGTGTGTGTACCCATGATAGTTGGAGGCAAAGAAGAGATTTCCAAAGGTGTCATAGACAGAAGGACAAAGAGGTGTTGATGGTGGTGATATTATCTAAGGAATGTGCTAATAGGTGACATTAAGGGTAGAAAGCAGGACAAGCGAGATACAGATAGCCCTAGTGGGGGTGGGGTGGGGGGGAAGGAACCAAATAGGCTAAAAGTTGGAGATAAAATAATGGATGGAAATAAATTTAAAAATAATAGAAATAGGTGAGAAGAGAAAAATATATAAAAAAATATATTTTTTTAAAATTGTAAATTATTGGAAAAAGGGGGATCGGAAAGGGAGTGGGGATGGAGGAGAGAGTTCATGATCTGAAGCTGTTGAACTCAATGTTAAGTCCGGAAGGCTGTAAAGTGCCTAATCGGAAGATGAGGTGCTGTTCCTCCAGTTTGCATTAAGCTTCACTGGAACATTGCAGCAGGCCAAGGACAGACATGTGGGCATGAGAGCAGGGTGGAGTGTTGAAATGGCAAGCAACAGGGAGGTCTGGGTCATGCTTGCAGACAGACCGAAGGTGTTCCACAAAGCGGTCACCCAGTCTGCGTTTGGTTTCTCCAATGTAGAGGAAACTGCATTGGGAGCAGCGAATGCAGTAGACTAATTTGAGGGAAGTGCAAGTGAAATGCTGCTTCACTTGAAAGGAGTGTTTGGGCCCTTGGACGGTGAGGAGAGGGGAAGTAAAGGGGCAGGTGTTGTACCTTCTGCGATTCCATGGGAAAGTGCCGTGGGAGGGGGTTGAGGTGTAGGGGGTGATGGAGGAGTGGACCAGGGTGTCCTGGAGGGAACAATCCCTGCGGAATGCCACCGTGGGGGGTGAAGGGAAGATGTGTTTGGTGGTGGCATCATGCTGGAGTTGGCGGAAATTGCGGAGGATGATCTTTCGAATGCGGAGGCTGATGGGGTGATAAGTGAGGACAAGGGGGTCCCTATCATGGTTCTGGGAGGGAGACGAAGGTGTGAAGGTGGATGCGCGGGAGATGGGCCGGACATGGTTGAGGGCCCTGTCAACCACCGTGGCTGGAAAACCTCGGTTAAGGAAGAAGGAAGACATGTCAGAGGAACTGTTTTGGAAAGTGGCATCATCAGAACTGATGCGACGGAGGCAAAGGAACTGAGGGAATGGGATGGTGTCCTTACAGGAAGCGGGGTGTGAGGAGCTGTAGTCGAGGTAGCTGTAGGAGTCAGTAGGCTTGTAATGAATATTGGTGGACAGTGTATCACCAGAAATTGAGACAGAGAGGTCAAGGAAGGGAAGGGAAGTGTCAGCGAAGGACCATGTGAAAATGATGGAGGGGTGGAGATTGGATGCAAAATTAATAAGTTTTTCCAAGTCCCTCGAGAGCACGAAGCAGCACCGAAGCAGTCTTCAATGTACCGGAGAAAGAGTTGTGGAAGGGGGCCGGAGTAGGACTGGATCAAGGAATGTTCCACATACCCCATAAAGAGACAGGCATAACAGGGGCCCATGCGGGTAGCCATAGCCACACCTTTTATTTGAAGGAAGTGAGATGAGTTTAAGGAGAAATTGTTCAGTGAGTGAAAAGTTCAGCCAGACCGAGGACAGTGGTGGTGGATGGTCTCATTCAATACAGGAATGCAATATAAACTCTACTGGGGTCCAGGTACATAGATCATTAAAATAATCCACTATCCTCGATCGTCTCATCCTACGCAGTGGGACAGAAAATAGCTAAAATAAAAAATCACAAACACTTCCTGAAGATTTAACAATGCCGTGTGTCATTGGAATGGTAAAGGAAAAGTCTGGATATAAGCAAGCTAAGCAGCTAGAAAAACAATGTCAACTGATGCACACTGTCAAACAATGAGATTGAATTATGGCCAGGAGACATAGTCTTGCAGGGCGTTGATTGACTGTGAGATAATAATTTTGGCATATTTACTCACATGTTCAGTATATGTGGACTAAGGAAATACAATAAAAGTTTGCAAAGAGCTAAAGTCAGCAAAGAGTAAAGTCTGCTGATGTGTTCAAAGTGCTGATTGATTTATTGCTTTCAGCAGTAATCAGCTGGTCCAATTGTATTGTCTGCACTGATGGGGGTGGAGAAATGACCAGAAAATATTGTAGTGTTATACAAAAAAAAACACCTTGTGCAACGGGCCACATTGTTTTTACGTCAAAGTCAATGTTTATTCTTGAATGATAGAATGTAAGAGCTGAAACACATGCATAGTCTCCCTGCAGAGAAGAACTGTGCAGAGTTGCAGTTCTATTTTGATAGCGCCAATCTTTTCATGCACCTATAGTTTCAGTCGGTTTATTCATTTCACTGATTATGTCTGTGAGATTATCCAGTTTCGCCAGCTAAACTTCACCATTCACTCTCTCGGAAAGTTCTTCGTAGTGTTCTCAACACAGTCAGCAGAAACACCAGGTATTACGCTGCACTTAATGAGGAAGTGGGTGCACAGCACAGTTCGGTGCTCCAGTTACAGAGGTGAAATGGTTATGAGTAGGTAGAATGCTTATCCGTATATTTCATTTCAGGGATAAGATAAGGCAGAGGCCGTGGACACAGGTAGAGCCATGGCCAAGAATAAAGGTAAGGGAGGTAAGAACAGGTGACATGGTAAGAATGAAAATGAGTCTGAGAAACGTGAGCTGGTGTTTAAAGAAGATGGTCAGGACTTTGCCCAGGTGATTAAGATACTGGGCAATGGACGTTTGGAAGCCACGTGTTTTGATGGTGTGAAGAGGCTTTCCCTTATTTGAGGGAATCTGAGAAAGAAGGTTTGGATAGACACGCCGGACATTATATTGGTTGGGTTGAGAGATTACCAGGATAATAAGGCTGATGTTATCCTGAAACACAATGCGGATGAGGCAAGAAGTTTAAAAGCCTAAGGTGAACTTCCAGAGCATGCCAAAATCAATGAAACAGACACCTTTGGACCTGGTGATGATGATGAAATCCAGTTTGATGATATTGGGGATGATGATGAGGACACTGATGATATCTAAAGTGGGATTCCAACCTTGTACCAAGCTTCCTTGTATCTAATGTATCTAAGAATCCCATTCTGTAACTTTTTTTTGTTTTAAAAATCTTTTAGTGTATTTATATTCTTTGTCACAAGAGAATAAAAAGGCTTTGGTGTGAGAAAAAAAAATTCAGGGATAAGATATATACATTCTTAGCTGATAAAATCCTAAACTTTCCGAGATAGTGAATGGTGAAGTTTAGCTGGCGAAACTGGATAATCTCACAGACATAATCAGTGAAATGAATAAACCGACTGAAACTGTGGTGCATGAAAAGATTGGCGCTATCAAAATAGAACTGCAACTCTGCACAGTTCTTCTCTGCAGGGAGACTATGCATGTGTTTCAGCTCTTACATTCTATCATTCAAGAATAAACATTGACTTTGACATAATCAAACCATAACCATTACTTTATTTTACAAGTGCATTAAGAGTAAGAAGATCACTAGGGAAAGAGTAGGGCCCATTAAGGACCATAGTGGTAATTTGTGTGTGGAGCCGGAAGACATAGGTAGGGTTCCAAATAAATACTTTGTGTCGGTGTTCACAAGTGAGAGGGACGACTTTGGTATGGAAATCAGGCAGTACTGTGATATAATTAAAGAAATTAGCCTCAAAAGGGAGGAGGTTCTAAGTGGTCTGGCAGGCTTAAAAGTAGATAAATCTCCAGGCCCAGATGAAATATATCCCAGGCTGTTGAGTGAGGGAGGAGATAGCAGGGACCCTGGCAATAATTTTCAATACCTCTATGGCCACAGGAGAGGTGCCAGAGGACTGGAGGACAGCCAATGTGGTACCGTTATTCAAGATGGGAGGAAGGGATAAATCAGGGAATTACAGGCCAGTCAGTTTAATCTCAGTGGTGGGGAAACTATTGGAAGCAATTCTGACATACAGAATTAATCTATACTTGGAGAGGCAGGGGCAGTCGGCATGGTTTTGTTTAGCGGGAGGTCATGTCTGACCAATTTGACTGAATTTTCGAAGGGGTGATCAGGTGTGTAGATGAGGGCAACACATTTCACATGGTCTACTTGAACTTCAGCAAGGCTTTTGATAAGGTCCTGCATGGGAGACTGATAATGAAGGTAAGAGCCCATGGAATCCAAGGCAATTTAGCAAATTTGATCCAGAATTGGCTGAGTGGCAGGAAGAAGAGGGTGATGGCCGAGGGGTGTTTTTGTGACTGGATGCCTGTGTCCAGTGGAGTTCCACAGGGATCAGTGTTGGGTCCCTTGCTGTTTGTGGTATAGATAAACAATTTAGACTTGAATGTAGGAGGGTTGATCAGTAAGTTCGTAGATGACATGAAAATTGGTGGGGTGGTAAATAGTGAGGATGATAGCCTTAGATCACAGTAGGATATAGACAGGCTGGTCAGATGGGCTGATCAATGGCAAATGGAATTTAATCGGGATAAGTGTGAGTTGATACACTTGGGCAGGACAAACAAGGCGCAGGAATACACAATGAATGGAAGGACCCTGGGAAGTACCGAGGATCAGAGGGACCTTGGTGTGCATGTCCACCAGTCCCTTAAGATAGCAGGACAGGTAGATAAGGTGGTTAAGAAGGCATATGGGATATTTGCCTTTATTAGCAGAGGCATAGACTATAAGAGCAGGGAGGTTATGCTGGAACTGTGTAAAACACTGGTTAGGCCACAGCTAGGGTATTGCATGCAGTTCTGGAATCTGCATTATAGGAAAGATGTGATTGCACTAGAGAGAGTGCAGAGGAGATTTATCAGGATGTTGCCTGGGCAGGAGAGTTTTAGTGATGAGGAGAGATTGGATAGACCGGGGTTATTTTCCCTGGAACAGAGGAGATTGAGGGGGGACATGATTGAGGTGTATAAAATTATGAGGGGCATAGATAGATAGGGTAGGCAGGAAGGAACTTTTCCCCTTGGTGGAGGGATCAATAACCAGGGGGCAGAGATTTAAGGTAAGGGACAGGAGGTTTAGAGAGGATATGAGGAAGAATTTTTTCACCCAGAGGGTGGTGGGAATCTGAAACTCACTGCTGAAAGCATGGTAGAGGCAGAAACCCTCATAACATTTAGGAAGTATTTGGATACCATGGCACACAAGACCATGGGCCTAGTGGTAGAAAATGGGATGAGAATAGTTAGGTACTTGTTTAACCGGTGCAGACTCAATGGGCCAAAGGGCAATTTTCTGTGCTGTTGGCTTCTATGACTCTATAACCCATTAACTCATTTTCCTGGGTCTACACAAACTTAAAACAGAACTCCCAACAGAACAATCTACAACATATTTGTGAGCTACTAACCCCTGTAGCGAGAATACTGAAGACATGCTGCAACCCTCTGTCCCAACAGGTACCTGGATGAGCACTTGGCACGTCATAACATTCAAGGCTATGGGCCAAGTGCTGGTAAACGGGGTTAGGTAGGTAGGTCAGGTGTTTCTCACCTGTCGGTGCAGACTCGATGAGCCGAAGGGCCTCTTCTGTGCTGTGTGATTCTGTGATCAACGCTATAAGAAAATTTCCTTGACATTTCTTCAGCTAGCTCCCTCTTAACCAGGTTCAACGAAATGCAGCTGGAGACGTTTTGCTGTGAGTGTTCCAGTGAATGTAGCACTACTTCTGCAGCAGTGAAAATATTGCTCCCATTGATTACAGACTGTGAATACAAAGCTGCATTTTCAGCAATGATGTCAATGCAAAGAAACCATCAAGTCAGGATGAACACTGCCAATGACCTGTAAGTGCGTGTGCTTGTTGAAGATCACTCCACACCCAGACAGAATAGCTGCTCAGCACCAGCAACAACCTTTCCATTAAGTAAGCAAATCTGCAAATCTATGTTTAATTGTGTAAATAGCTCTCATTGAGAAAAAAATACTCATTTTTTCACCGTGGGTCCCTAGAATTTTCCACCATATGGCCATATTTAAAGGGCACTCCCCCTATACAGAGCTAGCTCTCGCTAAGGGATTGAAAGCTGCTGAAAAATCATGGGTGCCAAAGGAAGGAAACATGCCTCCCTCGAGTGCCCACTGGACGCACTGGAGGCCCACCATGAAGTCTTCTACCCCCACTCCGGGCAAAGGCCAGCAAGCAAGGTGACAAATCCAGCATGAGAGGCAGTGGCTGCAGTGGTCAGCACCAATGGCCTACAAAAGAGGACAGCCACCCGATGCAGAAAGAGAATGAATGATCTCCTCTGTTCTGCCAGGGTAAGTCAGTCTTCTCATCACTCTCAACTCACACACTCACAAACCCATCACACATCCACAGGGATCTCACTCACTGCCAGTTCAAGGGACATCACCATTCACTCTCTCACACACACCTTCATCCACCCTGCAGATCATGTCCTCATCCCATTCATGGCATCACTAACCACTCACATGCCAGGCATTCTTCTCACCTGGCCTACACTCTCTCCATCTGTATTCATGCAGGACAAGTTGGCACACAACAAAACGGAGAGGCCACAGGCTGGTGGAGGAATGCCTGACATCAAGGTCCTCACGGACTTTGAAAATAGAGTCATCCAGCTGGCCGGCAAGGATCTGGACCGTTCCTGTGCTGATGATGAGGTCGACGGTGCTGTACCAAGTGAGGGTCCAGCAGTGCAACATCCATCAGACAACTAGGCTGTGAGTCAGTTCCCCTGTTCCACAGTCCCCTGCCCCACACTAATTGTCTCTCCTGGCTTTTGCAGCCACATGTGGGAAGCAGCCAAGGGTGTCACAAGCCCCCAGGTCCTCAACTCAAGCCCCAAAGACACCTCAGAAGATTCTGATAACACCCTAATTGAAGACCCATCACAGCATTCACCCGCACCCTCCACCAGCGCAGAGACACACACCTCGGTGGGACCTAGCTCTAGAGTAGCCTTGGGGTCACAAAATGTTGAGCACATAGCACTGTCTAATCCACAGGCAGAGCCAGGGACTTCCCAGGTTTCTGGCACTCGGGGGACTGCTGGAGGCCAGAAACCTGCTGACTCCAAGTCAGATGAGGAGTCTCTGGACTCGGCCATACCTCAGCTGCTGGAGCTGCAAAGGCATGCTCGGGAACATCAGAAAGGGATGTCCGCTCCACTCCCCAGATTGCAAGGCAAGATGGAGGAGTCTGTCTGCCATTAGCCTGAGGTGATAGTGCTGGCATGCCAATGCACTGAGGTCAGCACTGGTAGTATAGCAGCTACCATTGAGACCTTGGTCCAGGATATTGGTCCTGCGCTGCTACAGGAGTTGCACTCCATCGCTGAGTCACTTGCAGGCATCCATCAGTGTCAATGCAAGAGGGTTCTGGGGCAGCTTGATCTCACTCCAGCTGCCCCTTCCTCTCAAGAAGTCAACAAGGGCCCCTCAGACACACATAGGGAGGAGGCTCAGCAAGTGCACACCCCAGGGCAATCCATCCAGGTGACTCCTGGAGTGTTCGGCCCACTCGAATTCCCATTTCTTGTGCCCTCAGCAGCTCCAGTTCCACAGACCAAGGGTGCCATTGCCACACAGCAGGACACCGAAAGCAGGCTGAGGCACTCCAGGTCTCAGCCCTCCAGAGGAAGTCCATCAAGGTCATCTCAGACAGGGTGTAGCAGTCAGCAGGCTGCCTCCACCTCCACTGTGGATATCCAGGGAGCACCAAGATGTAGCGGCAGGGTTAGGAAGGTTAAGAAAATTTAGTTACACAATGTGGCATGGGTATTAATCACTTGCACTTAATGTTGACCATTGTAAATGCACTCCCAGGAATGTCTTCCTGCCTATGGCTCCTTGTTATGATGAGCAGTGTTCATGTCACTCAGATGTAAAACCTTGGTTCCTGCAGAAGATAAAGGCAGGTGTCTCAGTCCAGGGCTTCTTCCCTGTGCAGTGTGTAACCTTCAGACCAAAGTGATGGTCCGGCCTCACGCTCCCTGGACACATTACTGATGTCTGTACCTCGATGATGTTGTCATTGCTGCCAGAATGTCGTAGGCAGGTGTCACAGAGTTCCGTCATTCTCTCTGTGTGCTCTCAGCACGTTTGAGGTAGGACTGACCCCCATCTCTTCAGCATCTGTGACCGGTGGCGCTGTGCTCCTGAAGGGGTCAGGTGCTGAAGGTTGACAAAGGATCAGATGCTTTTAAAGTTTCACGGCCGCGTCTCCATGATCTGACCCTGATCACGGAGCACAAGCGAGCTGCCCTTGGCCAGACAGGAGTCAGACATTCACAGAGGCTATGTGAAGATCTATAGAGTGTCCTCACTGCATCTCATCATCATCATCCTCCTGGAATCAAGTGACTATTAGGGCCTCTGTTGTGTCTCCATGACATGAGCCTGAGCAGTGAGGGTATGTGCGCTGCCCTCAGCCACACAGGAGTCAAACGTTCACAGATGCAAGGAGATGATGTCAGGACTGTCCTCACTGTATCTCGTCATCATCCTGCATGAATCTTGTGGCTATGAGAGCCTCCCGAGCTCGCCTGCCTTATTTGGCCAGTGTGATGGTCTCATTGCTGGCATCTTTGCCTTTGAGAGCCTCATCACCATCATCCCCTTTGACGTCCTCCTCATCGGAGGAGATGTGCAGCTATTCCAGCGCCTCCTCAGCCAGGTCCTCCCCCCTCTATCGTTGCAGCGCCAGCCGTTATAGCAGACAGCAGGCTATAATGATGCATGACACCCTCGGTGGGGCTGTATTGCAGTTCTCCACTGGACCTATTGAGGCTTGGAAACTCATTTTCAAAATGCCTTTCGTTTGCTCCACTAAAGTCTGAGTTTTGGCATGAGCCTCGTTGTACCATCACTCTGCTGAAGCCTAAGGCCAGGGGCATCATCATCCACGTCCTCTGCGGGTAGCCCTTGTCTCCGAGGAGCCAACCCTGCAGCCTCTGTGGGCCCTGGGAGATGTCAGGGATCTGAGACCTGTTAAGGATGTAGGAGTCATGAACACTTCCTGGGAATCGTGCGCAGACCTGCAGGATGCGTTTGTGGTGGAAGCACACCAGCTGAACATTCAGCAAGTGGAAGTCCTTGCGGTTGAGGTAGTTGACTGTTTGTTTGGAGATCTGAATGCCACGTGAGTGTAGTCGGTGACACCCTGCACCTTTGGAAAACCAGAGATCTGCACAAATCCTAGCGCTCTTGCTCCCTGGCATTCCTGATCCCAGAGGAAATACACAAAGTTCTGTGCCTTTGCAAAGATGCTGTCTATGATCTCCTGGATGCATTTGTATGTGGAGGCTTGCCAAGATTGATGGAGGTGCCCTGGCAATGTGGAGAACTGAACTTGTAGGTATTGCAAGATACCCACCCATCACCTTAAACAATCACTCTCTCCACCTCCAATGCATAGTGGTGGCAGTGTGTACCATATAGAAGATGCACTGCAGCAACTCACCAAACCTCCTTCAATAGCATCTTCTAAACCCACAGCCTCTGCCACCTAGAAGCACAAGGGCAGCAGGTGTGTGAGAACATCACCACCTGCAAGTTCCTCTCCAAGCCACACACCATCCTGACTGGGAAATATGTCAGCCGTTCCTCCACTGTCGCTGGGTCAAAATCCTGGAACTCCCTAACAGCACTGTGGGTGTACCTACACCACATGGACTGCAGCGGTTCAAGAAGGCAGCTCACCACCACCTTCTCAAGGGCAATTATGGATGGGTAACAAATACTGACTTTGCCAATGATGCACACATCCATAAACAAATAAAACAACATAATCCCTCCACTCCAAGTATAATTTAAGGAGCTATCTTCACAATACCTATAAGATCAGTTCTCCACATTGCCAGGTCCCCTCCATCAATCTTGGCAGTTCCTCCAGTGTTGTAAAATCAATGTCATAGGTTGAAGGTCCACATTTTGAATATTAGTGATTCAAACCATTTTAAAAACTGTATGAAATAAAGACGGACATTTCCCTACTTGTCGTAGTCATCTTAATTTTCATTGTGAGTTACAGGTAGCAACTGGCCACCATAATGATGAAGTATTTATTTCCTGTGATGTAAAGGAAAATTGTTTTGTCCTTTCTCTTCTCCTCTCTTAACACATTCTTCCCTGCTGTGTTTACTCTATTTTTGTTTCACATTCCTCTTAATGCCCTTATTCTTTGGTGGTAAGCATCACTGGTGATCCTAAGTTGCCCTCAGGAGCTGATAGCTTGGTCAACTTGAGCTGCTGCAGTAACAGATTTGGTACAACTGTTGCCCAGGCACTTCAGAGGGTAGTTAAGAGTCAACCATATTTGGATGCGGGATTAGAGTCTGTATAGGTCCAGACCAGATAAGGGTGGCAGGTTTCCTTCCTTAAGGAATGCTAGCGAAGCGGTTAGGGTTTTACAACAATCTGACAGCTCCAAGGTCACTTTTAGTGATACCAACTTCTTATTTTAACCTGAGTTCAAATTCTCAGACTGCCATGGAGGGAACAAGTATTCCTAGTCCTATAACATAACCACTACATCACTGCAGCTAATGTTAGGCCCCCCCTTGATTTAGCCTGGCTTCATTCCTGATCTCTGGATTCATTCAGATCATGGGATTAATGCTTGGTTTGCCAGCATTATTACTCAATAATAATTAACTCAATTATAACTCAATTATAACTCAAAAGGTCATTTTGAAGAGGACATAGCGTGCACTGTCAAGGTAAGGATTAGTCAAATGATTAAATCTATTTGAACTTGCATTAAGGAACAACAAGCAGAATTACACAATTGTGATATGTTGTAAGGTGTTCTTGTGCTGGGAATTGCTGTCCCCCATGGTTCAGTTAGTAGCATTCTCATTTCTGCAGCGGAGGTTTGAGGGTTCAAATTCTGCTCCAGGACCCAAACACAAAAAATCTAGGCCGACAGGCCAGTGCAGGACTGAGGGAGTGCTGCACGGTCAGAGGTGCCAGCTTTCATGTGAGGTGCTAAACTGAGGCCATATGTGCCCTTTCAGGTGAACATAAAAGATCCCATGATGCCATTTTGAAGACAAGCAGGGGGAAGTTATTCCTGGTGTCTTGGCCAATATTTATCCCTCAATTATCACAAAAAAAAATACTGTCTGGTCATTATCACATTGCTGATGGTGGGGGCTTGTAGTGTGAAAATGGGCGGCTGTCCCTTTAGAACAAGAATTGTCTTGACCAATTAAGAATATTAGATGTGCAGAGTTACCTGGTGTGAGGTGAGCTGTTTCTTTATCATTCTTGCGCTAGCAAGACCCACACTATTGCCCATCTCTTGAACTGAGTGGTTTGTTAGGCAGTTAAGAGTCAAGCACATTGCTGTATATCTAGAGTCACATGTAGACCAGACTGGCAGATTATCTTCCCTAAAGGACATTAATGAACCACATGCATTTTTATGACCAAATATGATAGTTTTATGATCACCATCACTAAGACTAGATTTCAATTCCACATTTTATTATTGGATCTAAACTCTACCCACTGCCGTGGTGGGATTTGAACCCAGGTACCCAGAGCATTAGCCTGGGCCTCTGGATTACTAATCCCACTACCCCACCCTCTCTCCATGGTTGGTCTCACTGTGTGACCAAGCAGCTTTCGGTCGTAATTATTTTTAAATAATTTGAAATATTTAACTTTAAAAATGCTTTTAACGAATGCAAATTCGACATGAACATTAAAACGATTTTTTTTCTTCTGGGTCCAAACACATAAAACTACATCTTAGTCTTATCAGGCAGAGAATGACTGTTGGAATTTAGCCCAAGTACAAACTGATGATAAAGGGCAGGTTATTGGCTGAAGCAGTCATTGGGGTTGTGCTTGGAGTTGTGCCCATGAGCTATCTAAGGAGCGTACAGTCCCATTGGGGTTAGACTCCAGATTACAGGAATTTGCCCATTTCTTTCTGCGGGTAAGAAACGCTCATCTTTTTCTCTTCAGGGGAAGAACTCTGAGGCCGGAATGTTTCGTCATGTGGGCGGGCCCATGCCCAACGCAAATGAGAGTAAAACAGCGCGTGATGACCTCAGACAAGCGTCCCAACGTCATCGTGCACTCGCGCGATATTTCGCTCAGCGGGCACCAGAATGGTGCCCGCCATTAATTAAGCGGCCACTTAAGGCCCTGAACAGTCCAATTGACTGTGACTTTTCCTTGACCGTGTGATTTTCTGTTCGTCGTACGGACATAACGGGCAGGCGGTCAGCGGACACTTCCACAAACCTCATCCAAGGGCGGGATAAAAAGGGCCGGCAGCATTGCCGGTGTGAGCGGTGAGGAGTTTTGAAGATAGTTCGCTGCTGGTTGCTTACTGGTACTTGGTCAGCTTCATCTCTGTTCGGGACTTCATTATTAGCATTTCCAGGTTTCATTTCAGGACTCATTGCTGCCTGCCCTGGAGAATTCAGACCATGTGGACCCTTCCAGGTATCAGACAGCCTTCCCTTACCCTGGCAATAAGGATTGTGGTCTCCGCTGGAGGTACCTCCGCTGAGGAGGAAGAGAGGGGCAGGAGGGAGAGGAGGCCAGGGCTCCCAGTGCAGCTTCCAGGGGAGGGACCTGTGGGAGGAGAGGCTCAGGCACAAGGGGCGCAGGGCCAGCAAGTAGTCCAAGGCGGAAGGGGCCGCAGCAGTTGCCACTATCCTGCTGCCAGGGTTTAGAGGCAACGCTGCAGCTACCTCAATATGTCTGAGGTGCAAGGCCGAAGGAGGCTCCGCCTCTCAAGGGGGACTGTGACCTCCATTTGTCAGATGATCGGGCCTGAGACCAGCTCCGACTGTGCAGGTGGACACCCCATGCCGGTGGCTCTGAAGGTCACAGTGGCCCCCAACTTTCTATGCGTCTGGCTCTTCCCGGGGCTCAGTGGGGGATCTGTGTGGAGTCTCCCAATCAGCTGTCCACAGTTGCATCAAGCTGGTGACAGAAGCTCTGTTCGGGTGGGTACTGATCTTTATTCTTTACCCTAAGGACGAGGCCAGCCAGGCTGAGTGAGCCAGAGGCTTTGCGGCCATTGCTGGCTTCCCCCACGTCCAGGGTGCAATAGACTGTACACGTGTGGCCATCAAGGCGCCAGCGGGTGAGCCCGGTGCTTCCACTCCATGAACGTGCAGATAGTGTGTGATCACAGGATGCTGATTCTACAAGTCTGTGCAAAATACCGAGGCAGCTCCCATGACACTCAGACATTCCCAGGTGCCGAGGCTCTTCAGTGCTCCTGCCCAACTGGATGGATGGGTGACAAGGGCTATCCATTGAAGAGGTGGCTCATGAATCCTCTCCACCACCCAAGAACAGAAGCAGAGAAGCGTTACAATAGGGGTCATGGCTCCACAAGGGCACTGATAGAGAGGACCTTATGTGTTCTCAAGATGCGCTTCCAACACCTGGACTATTCAGACGGTGCACTACTATACCCCCCAGAGCGGGTGTCACTGATAGTGGTTGCATGCTGCACTCTCCACAATCTGGTACTGGCAAGGGGGGGTCGCACTGGAGGAAGAGATTGGTGACGCAGTTCCACAGGCCACAGATGATGAGTCTGAAGAGGAGCACAGTGAGGAGAACGCTGAGGGCATGGAGCCAGACTTCAGTAACCTGCATGGAGGCAGGGACACCAGGGACGCCTTGATTCAATGCTCCTTCAGCTAGGCTGCCAAAGATCAGCTTCTAACGCAAGCCAGGCCATCCCAGATGTTGGAAAGGATCCTTATGTTTGAACACAAAGAACACTCGGTGCCTGTGCAATAAAGTTCAGAGCCACTTCCGTCCAGCATTACATACTGGCACACCCCACACCAATGAAATAAAAGGGTGAAGCATACTCAGGCCATGACAATAAAAACACAATTTATGTCAATCTGACAGTTCAGTAATCTTAACAGAAATATTTCTGGTGTTCAACATCTTACCAGTATACGTAAAGTGAACATAAATGAACATAAAATCACCCGTGACCTGTCCATCTCGTGCTCACGGTGCCTCTAACATATGATCCCGAGTGCTATGATTAGGTGCTCCCCCCTCACTGGCACCAGCATTGGAGACAGCCTGCTGACCCTGCTGTCTTGTTGGCCTTGATGATCTTGGTTGTTGTCCTCTGGCCAGTGGAGTCTCTGCTGGCCCCGCCTGGGATGGAGTGGCCAGTGTCACAGCTGGCATCTCCCCAGTCACCGCAGCCTCATCAGATGCCACGATCACTGGGAGAGGGGCGGAGGAGCTGCTGCTGTCATCCAGAGACCCCTGAGAGGCACCTGCAGAGACGACAGGCAGCTCGTGCGCCAACATGAGGTCATTGTGGACCTCCCTGCTCATCATTGATGGATGGGCACCTAGCTGGGATACTGGGTGCCTCATCCATCCCCCACACTGGCACTGACCACCTGTGTGAGAGTTTGCAGGTCCGAGCGCAACCCCAGGAACCCCTCATTCTGTCCCTGGAGCTGCCTCTCCATGAGAGTCGCCTCTCTCTCAATGGAGGAGGCAGTGCGCTTGGCCATGAGGTTTAAAGCAGTGCTCACGTTCCGCACGGACTCCTCCATCACGGAGACCATGGCACACGGACCCTCACGGATCTCTGCCAGATCTTCCCGCACATCTCGCTGGACATCCAGCATCTGTCGTATAATGGACGACTCCAGAGGCCCATCATCAGCCTTTGACTGAGCATCACCCTGATCAACAGCAGTCCTCTGACTGACAGTGCCCTGGGCACTCTCTGCCTCCACCTGCACCTCAATATATTGTGAAGCACCCTCACCAATGTGCACCGAGATACTAGCTACCACTCTAATGCCCACCAAGGTGCTGGTATCTGCGCTGGTGCCTGCTTCAGCTAGCGGGTGTGACGTATGTACAAATAACGCTCGGTGGTCCTCCAGTGTCAGGGGTGACCCTTCAGGGTCCAGAGATCGAACGTCTGCTGTTGAACCTAAAAGGGAGAAGAACATGTCATTGGTTAAAGTCATCACACTGTCACTGTACATCCCCGGCACCCTGGTGAGAAAACTGAGATTTGCTTCGTGGCATCTTCATCTTCCAATGATCAATGGGAGCTCCAGGTTTGAGGCTACATCAATGAGGAGATTACACTAGAATGGTTGTACAATCTGAGAGCCTCACCTCTGTGCACTACACTCTTACCTTCATCTGAGACCCGCACCTCTGCACGCCCAGCTCCCCAGCTCCACGGCACCTTGCTCGTACCTCGAGAGCATTAGGAGGCTAGTGGGGCCTCCACCAGTCCGCAACCTTTCTACATCATTGTGGGTGGTCTTCCCCTGAAAGAACAGAGGAGCATTGATTGGCCCACCTTGTACAAGCAGCACCATTGCAGTCTGGCCAACCCCAGCCGAGGAACAGCTCACAGGGCACATCCGAGTCATGGCCCTCGGGCCACAAGGCACTCAGCGCAAGCAGCCAGGGCTTACCCGCTTGGCCAGCTCTGGCGTCATTGACAGTCAGGACTCAGACTCCAGCACCCCTGAGGCCCATGAAGAGACAGCCACACCTTAATACATCTGCACACTGACCCATGCCAGCATGGTTCTCAGCCTTCCTGAGTACAGCAGGTCATTGAAGCGCTTCCAGCACTGTGACCAGGAGCGCCACACCCCATCACGACTGCTGACCAGCACTGCCACCTCCTCCCATGCCCTCCTGGTGAGGTGCGGTGGCCTCCTGCTCCTGGGGACAAGGGTGCCCCTCCTGGCATCCACCTCCTCCAGGAGGAGGGCGAGGCACTCATCAGAGAGGGAGGGGGCCGAGTGCCCAGCTGACCTGCCCTCCCGCCTGCCGTGTCCAGCCACACTCGGGTCCATGGTGCCGGCTCAGGGAATGTTCTCCGTGGCAACCTTCCCTGGGGCTGACTGGGCCGCTCTTAAACCGGCCGCCGGGTCCAATGGCAACAACCTTCCTGGCCACTGTGGAGCCGTGCTCTACGCTGGGCGGGCCTTAAATTGCAGTCAGGGGCCAATCGCTGGCGGCAATCCATTTCACAGCCACTTCTGGGCCCAGCCAAGGGAAAATCCTGCCCTGAATGTTTTGGGCTCTTTCTCTGCGTTTTCTGGATACTGTTCTATGCTGCTGAGCCGCCAGGGAAGAAGAAAAGTCATTTAAAGCCTTTCCTCAGCCTCTCACCATCTTTAGATACGCAAGCTTTTGGAGCTGTGCGATGTGTGGCAAAGCCTTAATATAGCAAAAACTTGCATTTTTATAACACCTTTAATGTAGTAAAATGTCCTACGGCACTTTACAGGAGAGTTATCAAACAAATTTTGACACTGAGCCACATAAGGAGGTATAAGGATTAACTCCTGGCTTTGATTTGGCAAGGAGTATTCACTTTTTTTCCCCTTTAACCTTTCAGGGTATGTGGGTATCGCCAGTATTTGTGGCTCATCCCAAATTGCGCTTGAACTGAGTGGCTTGCTAGGCCATATCAGGGGACAGGAGGAGTCAACCACATTGCTGTGGGCCTGGAGTCTGGAGGCCAGACCAGGTAAGGCCAGCAGATTTCCATCCCTAAAGGACATTAGTGAACCAGGTGGGTTATTACAACAACTGACAATAATTGTCATGGTCACGATTACCGAGTCTAACTTTATATTCCAGATTTATTAATTCATTGAATTTTAAATTCCACCAGCATGCGTAGTGGGATTTTAACCCATGTCCCTGGAGCATTAGTCTGGGCCTCTGGGTTGTTAGCCCTAAATTCAGGCAAGGAAAGAGCTGAAATGTATTTTGTATCATTTGAGAAAATTGCCATGAAACTGTAGTGCTTGGTGGAAAATTTGGCTATTTTACTGCAAAGTGTACTCACAGGGAAGGTTTCGGAGGTGTACTCATCTCTTTGGGACAAACAATCCTGGTGACTGTGATGCAGGGAAAGCTGCTGTTCTCAATGCCTATGAGTTAGTGCCAAAGGCTCACAGGCAGGAATTAAGGGCAGAATTTTACAGCCCCTCCTGGATTTTCCAGTCCTGCCGATGTCTATGGACTTCTGAATGGCTCGCCACATTTTACAGCCCCACCCCCCATCACGACGGGGAGTTAAAATTCCACCCTTAGAAATTTAAGGAAGAAACAGAGTCAGAATTTTGTGGGATTTGCTGGAGAAAGGGAAATGGTATAAGTTCATGAAGGTTGAACAAGACTTTGAAAACCTTAGAGAAGTGATACTAATGGAAGAATTTAAAGATAGCGGCCCTTTGGGAAGACCATTAAGTTTTTGAGATAGGGAGCTTGCAGTAATGGCAGATGACCACAGACTATAAGCGTGTTAGCCTTTGTTCATTAACTTACAAAGTAACTGGAAAGATAAGTGGTCTGATAGTGATAAGTGATTATTGTGTTGAAATGGCCAGGGAAATAAACAGACCCTCCTCAGAGCAACAAGAAAAACAGTCCGGAGGCTAAGGTTGATTCAAGGGTATCAACAAGTTAACTTTATCATTAAAAAAGTGTCAAGAAGGTGTGCTACATGGAATTAATTTGACAGCTCATCAGTTGGTTTCACATATTAAACTTTTTTTAAAAGGCATATTTCACTGGAGCACAAAATTGGGCTATTTTACTGCAGAGTGTGTTCATCGGGAAGGCTTTGGAGTTGTACTCATCTCTTTGAGATGAACAATTCTGGTGACTAGGTTACAGTGAAAACTGCTGTTCTCGCTGCCTATGAATTAGTGCCAAATGCTTACAAACAGAAATTAAGGACTTAAAATGGCTGCCAGTTTGCATCTGTGTAGCCACAGTCCATTGCATGGAGATGTAGGGTCTCTGGAGGTCCCAACAGAAAATGACCTCTATCGAGGTGTGAGAAGCTTCCTTCCTATCTTACCCAAATTAAAGAATGAGCCATTCAGGAATTAAGTGCTGGAACATTAAAATTTCATCACCTTGGAGATCACAATGGCTAAGAGGAACTGTGCCAGAACTGAGCAGATCAACTTCATCTTAGTATATACAACTGACATGGAGAGAAGTCATGTGATGCAACCTTTTGTGGGGCTGCTTGAATTTGGGACTTGGCTGAAGTATTCTAGCTTTTGGACTGAGCAGGCTATTTTCTCACCCTCTCTCTCCACAATATTCCATCTAAGCTTTGAACTCTGTTTTGCTGAGTTAAATGTTTGTCTACATTTCTACAGCAGACAGAGTATGGTAAAGTGACTTAAAGTCCCTTTAAGAGAATGCAAGTGTACTGATCATGTGACAGAACTGATGATTCACTGTACAGCATGGGCAACTGGGAACTGTAAGTCCAGTTCTGGAGGTTTCTGAGTGAGCACGTATGATCTGGTGTTCTGCCCTATGTCTCAATAAACCATCACTGTTTATTCTTACATCAGTCTCTCCCCATTATTGATTGCAAGCAGCAATTGATGAGAACACAGAAAGGCGTGCAGTTAGAGTTCAGTTGGCCAATGAATTCATTTACCCAAGACATAAAAAAGGCAACGAGGATAAAGAACAAAAGAAAATAAATTTCAAGACGGGTGAGCAAAGCATTGGAAAGACATCTGTACTTGTCTTGTAAAATAGGTGACAGCCGGCAATCGGAGCAGAAAGCGGTGCTGCAGTTTAAAATCTTTTTTAAAACCCTGCAGAATCGTGATTGCAGGGAGCCCACCAAAACTCGAAAAGGGCATGAAACCCAGCAGAGAAAAGCCGACAGCTGCAGAGACAAAGTTTAAAAAAAGCTGACTGCTCTTAAAGCAGCAATGCATTTAAAAGGGTAAATACATGAAAAATGGCTATGGACGGAAAATTATAAGAGACCCCAGAGAGAGCGTAACTCCGCGGTAAGCCAAATACTTAAATTCGTCATTATCTGGAAAGCCTATCGGAAGCGCAGTCCCCCTGCAGTCATTCACGATGCCACAGTTCAGGCATGTCGATCCATTCGACCCCACTTCAGGTGAATGGTTTCACTATGACGAACGCCTAGTGTTCTTTTTTGCCGCTAATGACATCGCGGAGGAGGAGAAGAAGAGGGCGATTCTCATGCGGGAGCAAAATGTACGGGCTGACCCACAGCCTTACGTCACCTAGTGCCCCAGACATGAAGACTTTTGACGAGTTAATAAAAATTGTACAAAGGCACCTGAGACCAAAGCCTTCAGTTACTATACAGCACTTCAAGTTCAATTCAAGAAACAGGCTTCCGGAGGAGACAACAACTGACTACATTTTAAAGTCATTAACTGAGCATTATGAAATCGAAATGTCCATTAGCGATATGTTGAGGGACCAGCTGATATGCGGGATTGGGGATAATACTATCGAACGTGGTCTAGAGTTCAATATGGCAAGAATTAGCTACCATGATAGAGAGTGCTGGTAGAAATTCCGAAGTTATAAGAGGTGTGCAAAATGGTGCTGTCCATGTGTTCGAGCGGAATAATCTGGCAACAAAAGGCGCGAAAACCTCGGACTCCACGGAAAGGTGGGAAACGGTCTCTAGCTCCAGACCATTGAAAAACAACGGTACCGCAGTGAAAACCCACAAAATGAGTGAGAGAAATACATCCAGGTCTCTAGTGAGCAAACGACAACTCAAACAAGTTGAGTGGTTTTTCTGCCACTCCTATGGCCACATAAGGTGGCACTGCAGAGAGAGGCTAAAACAACATTATAAAGACAGCAGGAAAAATCCCAAAATATGCCTCATGGAAGAGCCAGAAGAAATAGAATTGGACATCCATTCATTATATAACCTCAAAGGGTAGAACTGAGCCAATCCAAGTAGTCATTAAAGTTAACGGACAACCCATTAAGATGGAATAAAAACAAAAAACTGCAGATGCCGGAAATCCAAAACAAAAACAGAATTACTCGGAAAAACTCAGCAGGTCTGGCAGCATCGGCGGAGAAGAAAGGAGTTGATGTTTCGAGTCCTCGTGACTGCTGAAGGGTCATGAGGACTCGAAACTTCAACTCTTTTCTTCTCCACCGATGCTGCCAGATCTGCTGAGTTTTTCCAGGTAATTCTGTTTCCATTCAGTTGGAAGTTGATATGGGAGCATCGATGTCCGTCATTGGAGAGCATACATTTAGATATCCGAGTAAAGAAACCCATCCTTTGAAGTTAGAAATTTTGGACACAAAGCTGAGGACATACACAGTGAAGAAATAAATGTGAAAGGGGTATGTGAAGTCAAGATACAGTATGCAAAATTACCCCTATTTGTAATGTCAGGCAGGGCACTGAGTCTCCTTTAAAGGAACTGGCTGGGAGAGACAAATCTTGAGGACCCACTAAGTTCCCAATTCAAAATCATAATTGTTGCTGCAAGTAAAAATGAGTATACAAAGACCCAACAGGAGAAGTGTTACACCGGGACTGAGTTCAAGCTGAAGTCAGCATCCTTCGAAAGGAAATGGAAAATCTATTAAAGGACTTTAGTGCGCTACACAATTCAATCAGCTCCCAATTTGTGCCACAAAAAAGGTATGAAGAAGAAACGGAAGAGTTAAGCCTGTCTCTGGCCGAATTAAGGAACGAATTAGCTGAGAAGGGGCAACGCTATGCGATTCTCCAGAAAACTATTAATGAGAATAGGAAAGAATTGGAAGAGCTGAAGCATCAGCTGCATAAAAGCCCTGAAGTTTTAAAGCTAGAAAGCCCTGAATTCTCAGAGGAGCTGTCGGAAAACCTAACTACTGAGTTCATTCACACTCAGTTCATGCCTGAGTCTAGTCCAGCCAGTAGCAAAATGAAAGAGAAGACAGAGTTACCAAGAAAAGGACACGCAGGAAGAAAAAGCAAAATTATTGACAGTCTATGGAAAGAAAAACAAAAGGTTTTTTATTTCTTTTCTTCTTTCTCCTCACATTTCATGTAGCTCAATTTTGTATTGCTTTGTGCTTGTTGCCCTTTACCTGTTTCAGCTTGGAGGGGAGGGCCAGCAGGATTGAATGTAACTGATGGTGAAATCCACTGAGGGACATAGTGAGCAACTGCCCCAGAAAAAGAGATCTCAAAAACACCAGCTGAGGTTGTTGGGCTATGACGCTCAACCAATTAAAGAAGGTCTCCTGAGACCTGTAAATAGTTATTGTGTAAATAGGTAATGTGTTTTAAGCTTGTTAGCTGTACTTTTAAGTAAAGGGGAAAGGATGAGGTAGAGTGAGGAACTCTGTCCCTTTAAAAGAATGCAAGAGTATTGATCATGTGACAGCACTGACGAATCACTTGTACAGCACAGACAACTGGGAACTGTAAGACTAGTTCTGGAGTTTCTGAGTGAGCATGTATGACCTGGTGCTCTGCCCTATATCTCAATAAACCATCACTTTTTATTCTTACATCAGTCTCTCCCCATTGTAGAGGTTTTCTGGTTAAAGGTGAAGGGTCCTCATTCTTGTCTGGTGAGGCAGGAAAGCCAATTCCTCGTGAGTTGCTGCAGTGCATCTTGTACATAATGCTGCCACTGTGCGTCAGTGGTGGAGGCAATGAATGTTGAAGGTGGCGGATGGGGTGCCAATCAAGTGGCTGCTTTGTTCTGGACGTTGTTGAGCTTATTGAGTGTTGTGGGAGCTGCAGTCATCCAGACAAGTGGGGAGTATTCCATCACATGTCTGACTTGTGCCATATAGATGGTAGATTGATTTTGGTCAGTCAGGAGGTATTATATCCGCTACAGAACTCTCAGCTTCTAACCTGCTTTTTAGTCTTGGTATTTGCATGGCTGATCCAATTCAGTTTCTGGTCAGTGGTAACCCCCAGCATGCTGATAGTAGAGGTTTCAATGATGGTAATGCCATTGAATGTCCAGGGGAGGATGGTTAGATCTCTCTTACTGACAATTGCCTGGCAATTGTGTAGCACAAGTACTTGCTAATTATCAGCCCAAGCCTGAAAGTTATCCAGGTCCACATGCATGGCTGCATGTGGGCATGGACTGCTTCAGTATCTGAGGAGTTGAGAATGGTGCTGAACGTTGTGCAATCATCAGCGAAAATCCACACTTCTGACCTTATAATAGAGGAAAGGTCATTGATGAAGCTGCTGAAAATGGTTGGGCTTAAGCCACTACCCTGAGGAACTCCTGCAGTGATGCCCTAAGACTGAGATGACTGACCTCCAACAACCACAACGATCTTCCTTTGTGCTAGGTATGACTCCAACCAATGAGAATCCAAGATGAATCACCCACTTGGCATTTTTGGATGAAGGTGAATGCAAATGCTTCAGCCTTACCTTTTTCATTGATGTGCTGGGCTCCCCCATCATTCAGCATGGGGATATTTGTGGAGCCTCCTTCTCCTGTTAGTTGTTTCATTGTCCACCACCAGTCACCACTGGACGTGGCAGGACTGCAGACCTTAGATCTAATCTGTTGGTTGTGGGATTGCTTAGCTCTGTTGATCACATATTGCTTATGCTGTTTCGCACGCAAGTAGTCCTGAGTTCTGGCTTCACCAGGTTGGCACCTGACATGCTCTCCTGCACTCTTCATTGAATCAAGGTTGATCCCCTGGCTTGATGGTAATGGTAGAGTGGGGGATATGCCAGGCCATGAGGTTATAGATTGTGGTTGAACACAAGCCTGCAGCTACTGATGGCCAACAGTGCCTCATGGATGCCCAGTTTTCAGTTGCTGAAACTGTTCAAAATCAATCCAATTTAGCGCAGTGGTAGTGTTCACACAGCACAATGGAGGGTATCCTCGATGTGAAGATAGGGCATCAGCTCCACAACTGTGTGGTGGATAGGTGTTCTGGAACATAAATGAAAACTTCAATATAAAGAAGCCAGGTTTTCAGGTCGTCGTGTGAGGGGAGGGTGAGTGGGCCCAAGACCGACCGGGAAACAGTCCCAGGACCAGCCGGGAAACAATCCGCCACCCGCGATCGGCCCCCAACCTCGATTTCACACTGGCTGGCAAATTAACAAGAATCTCGGTGCTGCCAGGGTGGGGGGTGGGAGGAGGGCGAGTGTGAAAGTCTGCACGTGCGCAGGGGGAGCACTCACTGAAAGGGAGCTGCCTCAGGGAGCTGAACAATTTTAAAATCAAAAATAAAGATTTTTGAAACCTGAAAATAAGGTCCCGACATGGGACTCACTCACGATAACATCAGTGCCAAGAAAATATAATAATGTCTATAATGTTATTGGAAATTATTTTAAAATAGAGTTTAGTGGTGTCTGTGTCTTAATTGGGTTAAAGCCAGCTGGCATAGAGGCTTTTAGGTATAGAAGAGAAGTAGGTTTGAAATGGTAATTAGATAAACAGAGGGAAGTAGAAGGTCAGGTGTAAAGGGGGGGAAATTGCAGTTTCAAATAGACCATTCAAAAGAGTGGGTGAAATGTTACACCTAACCAGGTGAAGCTCAGAAACAATGGGCAGAATCTTCTGGCTGGCGTGCGAGTGGCAGAGTCTGCACACCAGCGCTTAAAATGTCACGTGCTGACCTCACGCGAGAGTCCCGACATCAGCATGCGACATCGCGATATTTCAGTCGGCGGGCGCGCTATGCAGCGGGACGCCGCCCGCCATTAATTAAAGGCCTTGTTAAGGCCATTAACTCTCCAATCGACCGGGAATTTGAGGGGCCTGTGCGAACCTCGGCTGGGCGCACAGGCACAAAGGGCAGGCGGGTAGATGACTTTTTTTTTTAACAAACCTCATCCAGTGGCGGGATGAGGTTTGATATCGGGTTTAAAAACTCTTAATGAAGCGTTTTTGGTCTTCACTAACATGCCCCATCTTGTGTGACATTTTCACATGAGGGGGACACGATAATGATTTTTTAATTTTTCTATTTTTAGAGTTTCACAGAGTTTCAGCGATCTGTCTGAGGCAGCACTTTGCCTCAGGGAGATATGCGCTGTTTCGCACACATGCATGAAAGAGCGCACTCTGGTAGTTGGGGAATCCCCCCACCACCCCAACCACCCCCCCCCCCTCCACCCTGCCCCCCCGCCCACACAGCGCTTCCCGTCAGGCGGGCCTTAATTAGCCCGCCCACTTAAAATGGCGGTGAGGCCCATTTCGGCGGCGGCGATCGGCTGCCTGCCCACCGCCAAGTTGGTCAGGCCCGTCCGCCCATCAAGGGCAAAATTCTGCCCAGTGTGTTTATTACGTTTTAAAGCTTACCAGTAAAGCGGGTATTATGAAAGGGCTTTATTGTTAGAAGATTTAAAGTTAAAACAAAACCTAGTGACAATGAGAATTTGCATTCAAAGAGGAAAATATGCATAAAGGAAAAGAAGGCTGGTGGTAAAAGGAGGAGGGAGTCTAAGATCTAAAGCCTCCAGCCTGTGAGCATCAAACCTGTCTGCAAGGACCCCGAGCTGAAAGAAACTAAATTTGAATGCGACTGTCCAGGGTGTGCTTTGCCAGGGGTCTGTTTATATATATGTGTTTTACTGTTGCCTTACCAGGGGTCTAACTGGAGAGTCAGATTAATTAGGGCATTTTTGTAGTTATTATAGTAGTAATTTTGTAGACATATGTACGTGCTTACAATCTTTCTTGTATTAATAAATGTTTAATTTAGTTTTATAAAACAAACCTCTTGAGGCTTGGTGGCCTTATTACTACTGAATTCAAAGCCTGCATCTCAAAACATACAAATTGCAAAAATGGGTAATGACAGTTGTTTCAGGTTTCCCTCTGGGATTTGAACAACTCAGCCTTCACCATCAGTTGTGTCATAATATCAGCAGAATAAAAATTCTGCCCAAAAATGTATATTTATTTTTTATTTAATTATGGAAACCTCATCCATCCTGTGGTTGAGGTTTGCTAAAAAAAATCGAAAGGCTGCCTGGCTGATTCACCCACCTGCCACTGTAAGGTTGGAAGGACAGCAAAAAATAGGTTTACCTTAGTTGATTAGAG